>NW_022146533.1:171101-812958 GCF_002938485.1 Sitophilus oryzae
TAACAGTGACACTATCGCGATTTATCGAAAAAGACTCTAAAATAGTTGGTTGTGTAGCGTGCGGTAGATCTCGGCAAAAATCGAGTGAAATAATGGAACAACTTTTCGCTAGTAAGTGACTATATAATATACATACGTGTAGTAAACCGATCATTTATGAAATTCACTTAAATTAACTAATTATAGATTTTTTCTTGCATTTTTGCTTGTCAAAGATTAGATGTCAAAGAATTTAGATACGTCAATTTGACTTACCTGCTTTAGTAGCGTATCGGATGTTTGTGTTAATAAATAATTATTAAAACTTATCTATTTTTATTATAATAATATGTTTTTATAACAATTTTAATAACTACCAACATTTATTCACAACGTAAAATAAAAAAGATATATTGAGTCTACCCCACGTCTACCCTACATAATAGTTTTATATTTTTTAAATAAAATTAGAACGGCACTGATAAACCGGAATTTAAGTCGGTCCTATTTGAGTCCCATCGCGGTGAACCTAAGATTTTTGATTCCTTAGTCTTCTTATTCAAAGGTAAATAGACATTGCTCCTACATGATCTCTGATCAAATTAAAATTAAAGAACTAAAAAAATTGATTTTAGGTCAAAGAATCCGCAGGAAAATATCCATAAATGTTCTATTTGCGGCTACCAAACACGACATGTAGCACAAAAAAAACTATTTAAAATATTTAAATTCAACTATTCGAGAACACTTTACTTTATTAACACAGATGCGTCTACAAGAAACCATTGAGGTTCTGTTCAAAATTACCTTTCGGCCTTTTTTCAAAAAATTATTAAAAATACAAGAAATGGCCTGAAATCAAAACTATATTAGGTATTTACTGTAGTGGGTCTGTCCTTACTTTTTTTACAAATATCGTAATATTTAACCATACAGCGTGTTCAAAATTGTATGCCTAACTTTTTAAAATATAAAATAGTTTTTCTTGTTTTTTTTTAAATGGATAACCCTGTATATAATTTTTTTATTAGATGGAGAATTAAAAAATGAACACTTTTTGTATTTAAAGTATTTCAGAATTTTTAACGGTTTTTCGGATATTCGTGGTATCATACATATGGGGTTTTCAACAGTAATTTTTTTATCAAAACCACCCAGTGATTTTTTTCTGGTATTTTACCGTTGAAAGAGCTATATATAATAAAATCGCGAATATTTGCGAATTATAGTTTTTGTTCTAAAATAGATTAAAAATGACATAATAAAATTTAGGCTGTTGTTATCGGGTATTTGCTTTGAATAAGAAGACTAAGGAAGGAGCATATCAAAAATCTTAGGTCCACAGGGATGGGCCTCAAATATGGCCGACTTAATTTCCGGTTTATCAGTGCCGTTCTAATTTTATTTAAAAAATGTAAAACTATGATGTAGGATAGACGTTATAGGTAGATTCAATAATTTTGTTTTTATTTTACGTTGTGAATAAATGTTGGTAGTTATGAAAATTCTTATAAAATATAAAATTCTAATAAAAATAGATAAGTTATAATAATTATTTATAACCATAAACATCCGATACGCTACTGAAGCAGGTAAGTCAAATTGACGTATCTAAATTCTTTGACCTCTAATCTTTGACAAGTAGTAAATAAAAGCAAAAATGCAAGAAAAAATATATAATTAGTTAATTTAAGTGAATTTTATAAATGATCGGTTTACTACACGTATGTATATTATATAGTCACCTACTAGAAAAAAGTTGTTCCATTATTTCACTCGATTTTTGCCGAGATCTACCGCAGGCTACACAACCAACTATTTTAGAGTCTTTTTCGATAAATAGCGATAGTGTCAATGTTAATTTAAGTTCTGCCACAATTTCCATCTAGATTTACTACCTTACAACTATCAGTAGTAGAATAAATAATAAATAACATAAAATAAGCTCCGTAAAGACTGACAAATCCACAAAATTTCAAATCAAATTCAAACGTGTCAAATGAATCGTCAAACAGAACTGTCAAGGATCCCCACCCTAGAGTCCTTTTTCCGCCCACCATGCATGAATACATGGATAGCATTATGCTCCTTCCTTAGTCTTCTTATTCAAAGGGTATTTGTTAAATTTGACATTTAAAAAATATATGACTAAAAAAGTGGGTTTATTGGGCGAATTTTGAAACACTTTATATGAAAAATATTTTGTAGGGTTACAAGACTCACAAGACTGTAATATTTAAGTATTCTTTTATTAGATCGAAAGAAGCTGAGGAAAAAGTCTTTCATTGTACCACATGTGGCTTTCAAACGCAATATAAATCAAATTTTCTCAGACACAAGAAAATTAATTTGCTACTGAAAGACCGACAGTTGTTTGCATGTACACACTGTAATAAGAGATATACAACAAAAACTAGGCTTACAACGTCATCTTGATCATAATCATATTGATTCCAGGTAAATTTATTTTGTGTAATACACGGATCATATACAGTGTCACAGATAAAGTCTGAATGCTTTATTCATTTTCTTTACTCCTTTTACATATACAGGGTGTCCCAGGCTGAGCGCGCATTAGAAGTTTCTAGAGAACCACAATATCTAGATCGGAGATTTTTGCACATCATTGTTTTACAACGAGATCTGTCGATTAACAATATTTTCAATATGGCGGCACTTCCGGAAATACCGGAAGTTGACAGCAACTTTCTTATTTTAAATGGGTGCCCCTAATTTTTATTACACACTTAAATTCTTTGTAAAATTTTATGAATTTTGATATTAAACACTCTATATCTAATATTAACCGTTTTTGAGAACAAAAATATTTAAAATTTTTGGACGAAAAAACTACCCGTCAAAAAAATTTGTATAACCTAGAAAAATATTATTGATTACCATAGCCACTGTGATATAAAGACACGTGGCTATCTATTTCAAAAATTAAATTGACTGAAATTCAAAATCATTTTTTGAAGAACATATCAGCAGAGATTTAACTGGAATTGGATGAAGAATCTACTTCATTCATCTTTTCATTCATCTTATAGGCTTAGAGGTTGTGGCACAAAATCTTGTTATTATTATATTAATTGTATGTTATTATTATATTAATTAGTATAATAAATTTAATCTTAAGATATTAACCAGTTCGTTTTAAAAATATTCTACCAGATTCATATTTGACATAAAACATATGTTTACCGCTGGGTAACGGTAAATACCGAAGGTATAATTTTCGTAAACGCCTATTGACGATATCAAAATCAAATTACTCATGTCAAAAAACTCCCAGACACCAATTTTTATCTGAATATTGACGTTGCTTCAGAAATTATTTGGAAAAACCGAAACAAAAATGAAACTTCTACACCCTGTATCTCCGAAACTAAGCATTTTAGGACATATATTTATACCTTTGAATAAGAAGACCAAGGAAGGAGCATAATGCTATCCATGTATTCATGCATGGTGGGCGGGAAAAGCCACCATAAAAGCTCTCTAGGGTGGGGATCCTTGACAGTTCTGTTTGACGATTCATTTGACACATTTGAATTTGATTTGAAATTTTGTGGATTTGTCAGTCTTTACGGAGCTTATTTTATGTTATTTATTATTTATTCTACTACTGATAGTTGTATAAAGTAGTAACACAGATAACACATAATAATGTGTTATCTGTGGTAGTAAATCTAGATGGAAATTGTGGCAGAACTTAAATTAACAGTGACACTATCGCGATCTATCGAAAAAGACTCAAGACTAAAATAATTGGTTGTGTAGCGTGCGGTAGATCTCGGCAAAAATTGAATGAAATAATGGAACAACTTTTCGCTAGTAAGTGACTATAGGTATAATATACATACGTGTAGTAAACCGATCATTTATGAAATTCACTTAAATTAACTAAATTATATATTTTTCTTGCATTTTAGCTTTTATTTATTACTTGTCAAAGATTAGATGTCAAAGAATTTAGATACGTTAATTTGACTTACCTGCTTCAGTAGCGTATCGGATGTTTGTGTTAATAAATACTTATTATAACTTATCTATTTTTATTAGAATTATATATTTTATAACAATTTTAATAACTGCCAACATTTATTCACAACGTAAAATAAAAACAACAAATTATTGAGTCTACCCCACGTCTACCCTACATCATAGTTTTACATTTTTTAAATAAAATTAGAACGACACTGATAAACCGGAATTTAAGTCGGCCATATTTGAGGCCCATCGCGGTGTACCCTAAGGTTTTTGGTATGCTCCCTTCTTAGTCTTCTTATTCAAAGATTTATACGAACTTTTTTTTTACTTATTTTTGTCTGCAGAATATGCTGCCGATCAAACCACCCTGTATATATTAAATATAATTCCATGACTAAGTGGGAAAAGGGGTCCACTTGACGTGATCTTACTCAGTTTTAAATATGAAGAGAATGCCAAGGCCTTCAGGCTTATTTTTTCTAATACCCTAAATTTAATGTTACTGGTTTTAAAAACTTCAAAGTATTCAAAATAATGGCACTTATCAAAAAAACTTATTGAAATATTGCTATTGGAACAAAAATATCCATTTTAGTCATTTTAATTGTTTATTGTTTCCAGAAATGCCGATTGTACATCTTCAACTGATGAAGAAGTGATATTAGATGCTTTAAAATCGAAATTGATGATGTCGCTTCGCCTTTGGATGACTCTAAGTATGGGTTTTAAGTAAATTTTACTAATTTAGTTATAATAATGTAACGGGTTAATTCCAGAAATTCTGAATGTTTAGCTGTGACTAATGAAATAAAATCAGAAGATTTTATAAAAACAGAACCCGAAGATGTCGCTCCGATTATGAAGACAGACGTGCACGACGACTTTAAGTATGTTTTTACTCGTATTTTTATTAATGGATACGGCATTGTGTTTTAAATATTTTCTTATTGTTTCCAGAAGTAGCGAAAATGAATCTGCCACTGAAATGTGAAGCTAGAAGATTTTATAAAAATGGAACCTGACGATGACGTCTGACGTTTGTGGATAAAGATACACATTTTTCGACGAAGAAAATATTCGTAACACTAAACATTTTGAAAAGTTTAACTTTTGTTTTTTTTCAACCTAACCTAACCTTTACATTTTTAAGCTGTATAAATACCATAGATAAATGCAACAAGTTTAGATTGGAAAGCCCGTAAAAATTTTTGGGTCGCGAAATTATTTTGGGTCGCGACCGTTATACGCGATCTGGCGCTGCTATAGCGGTCGCTAAGAACAACGGCAAACAAAAACAGAAATAATTTTCTCTTGTCAAAGTCAGAATCTTCAAAAATCATAATAATCTTTCAAAATCTAAACCGCTCTCATTAAAGAAATTCCGAAAAGTGTTTATAGTGTCCATTTTCAAAGT
Organism: Sitophilus oryzae; assembly: GCF_002938485.1. Classification (NCBI taxonomy): domain Eukaryota; kingdom Metazoa; phylum Arthropoda; class Insecta; order Coleoptera; family Curculionidae; genus Sitophilus; species Sitophilus oryzae. The sequence continues at coordinate 176,488 of NW_022146533.1, forward strand.
AATTATTGCTATTTTGTGAGTTCAATTCAACTTTTATTTACTCCAACCGGTGATAATTGTGAAAAAGTGGCATTAAAACTTAAAAGCTGTGCTGAACTGCAAAAAATCGTGGATCGTGGCATAACGTCGGTTCCAATGTTTCAAAGGTATTTCAAACTACATTATATGTAAATAAAGTTTCTTGTATGCAACACACTGTATTTTATTTATAAAATTAAACGAAAATAATAATAAATTTGAATAAACAATATTTGGCTGAGGTTATAATAAGTTGAAGCTTTAAAAACACATAATGTATTTAAGAAAACAGAAGAAATATGGCTTAAATATAATATTTACATCATATTATCTCTATTTCACCTCATACAAAGGAAAATTATTCAGAATATCAATACAGAGTTTATTAATGTAGTTTTCATGTAGTTAATGAACGGGAAAAGCCGTAGTTTTTGAAGAAAAACTACACGTAGTTAATCAGGTAAATTACATCTTAATTAACTACTTCCGAACCCTGGCTGTGAACTGCAAAAACCATCGTGGATCGTGGCATAACGTCGGTTTCCAATGTTTCATAGGTATTTCATACATGCGTCCTTATATAAAATAAAGTTTCTTGTATGCAACACACTGTATTTTATTTATAAAATTAAACGAAAATAATAAATTTGAATAAACAATATTTGGCGATATAATTCCGGAAAAAGCCGAACCGCTCCGAAATTTTCAAAAGTTTTGGGTCGCGACCGTTGCAAGAATAGCGCCAAATAGTGTTTACATTGTCCTTATGGGCACTTTCTAATCTAAACTTGTTTCATTTATCTATGATAAATACAGAGTTGTTCACCACATACGATACGGAGTATTGTTTATAGTATTATATATAGCTAAACGAGATTAGATTTTTACAAATTGTAAATTTTGGGTTCGTTGAAGGACTATTAGAGCTACGAATATTTTTACAAGATAGAGAGTGTCCCAAATAAGTAAAAAATATTATAGTTGTATTTTTTAAATAGCCAAACCAAACACCCTGTATGTTATTCTATTTTTGGATTCTACGATCGAAATAAAGGTAAATTTGATTAAGGTTTATCACACTTAAACCTTACCGTTTTTGAAATATTTTCAATTTTGCGAAATTGCAGTAAAAAAGTTAAGACTTCATTCCTCCAAGGGCGTTAAAGGTTTTAATACTAAATATTTACTACTTAAAAAATTTAAAATGTCAATATTCCATGGGTATAGTGATAAATGAGGTATAATTAAAAGAAAATGCATTTTCTACGAAAACTTGAAGAGATATGTAAAAAATGGTATATAACCATTTGATAGACAACTACATTGTGCATCCGATTCACGTAAAATATATAGGGTGTTCTATTTAAATTAAACAAGTTATTGGCGTTTAAAGCTAGCAATTATTTAATATACATTTTTGGACACTCTGTATAAGGTAGTAAAACTTTTATTATTGCAACACAGTATCTGATCAATAAATAATCTTCAGTAAATATTCAGTATTAAAAACTTTGATAACCTTGGAAAAATAAAGCCTTAAAATTTTTACTGCAATTTCATAAAATTGAAATTATTTCAAAAACGGTAAGATTTAAGTGTAATAAACCTTAATCAAATTTACCTTTATTTTAATCGTAGAAACTAATAATATACAGAGTTCCATTTAAAAAAATACAACTATAATATTTTTTACTTATTTGGGACGCTCTGTATCTTGTAAAAATATTTTTAAATTGTAGCTCTAATAGTCGTTTAACGAACCCAAAACTTACAATTTGTAAAAATGGAATCGTTTAGCTACAATAATCCGTGTCGTATGTGGTGAACAACCCTGTATAAATATTTTCCGTTTCATCGTCTTGATAAAATCATCACGTCTGCTTTCTCCCTATCTCTATACAGGGTGTCCCAGAAATAAGTGCAAATATTTTAAGTGGTAGTATAGTTCAACCCCCCAGAACCACGCCTATGAGGTTTTTTTCGCGAAAAAAAAGTGATAATTGAACATTTTTTTAGTTAAAAAACATAATTTCTTGATAATATGGCAACATAGGTATTAGATTAAATTTACAAGAAAGAAAATCCAAAAAAGATCCAGCGGTTCTCAAAATTTTAGCAAAAAATCATTTTTTTTTGGAAATTTTCGATTACAGTTGAGGGTTGGAACCTTTGGTGTTACACAGCAAAATAAAAACACTAAATCACCACAATACACCAAAACACTTTTACTTTTACACTGGACGCGCGTTTCGCTAACCATGTTAGCATCATCAGCAGATGATTATAAACTAAAGTACAATCTACAAGGTGAGCGTTTTTATACTCGCTCAGTGGGCCCCGAGTGGGCGTGGCAAAATCTAGCCAACCGAGTCAGAGCCAACTGAGCGTAACAGTTAGATTTCCGCCACTAGAGTAGTAGGAACAAAGAACTTGAAGGAATTGGACCGTTGACTCTGTTCATACTATCTTTACATTTATTAATTCTGATGCTTTCATATGCATCTAATTGCCTGTAATTTGAGACTTGTTTAATTAATTTTAAATTATTAAGATCTATACAATGTTCATTATCAACAATATGTTCGGCAACGCAAGATTTATCCGGTCTACCATATCTTATCTGAGCTAAATGTTCTTTAAATCTAGTTAATATTGATCTTCTAGTTTGCCCAACATATTTCTGATTACAATCTTTACAAGAAATTTCATAAATACCCGACCTTTCCAGTGGAGGTGTTTTATCTTTGGATTACCTAATAATTGTTGTAATTTATTATTAGCACTATACACAAGTTTATAATTGACATTCTTAAAAATTCCTTTTAGACCACGGGATAACTCTCTATCAAACGGTATCGAAAAATATTTAGACGTATCTTTCTTCACTTGAAAAGTCGAATTTTCAGAAATCATTAACCTATACCTACGTTTTCTAATTAATTTATCAACTAGTGAAGGAGAATATCCATTACACCCAGCTACATTCCTAATGTAATCTCTTTCTATTTCATATCTTTCGTTGGAAAGTGGGAAACTAAGTAATCTATGAACTAAGAAATTTAAACTAGCCATTTTTCGAAGTAAAATAATCCCGTTATTTTGGCCTTATTTGAAAAACGATAAGAGTAAAAGAGAAAAAATAATAAAGAGAAAATATATGTTTGTTTTATCGAGATCTACCACCACTTAAAATATATGCACTTATTTCTGGGACACCCTGTATAGGTCTGGTTAAATTAGTCCAAATGTCTCTTGATAATGTCAACAGTACTCCTTATCTATGGTCAAAAATCCGTAATACAGGGTGTCATTGAAATGGTGTAAAAAAATCGGGGGGTGATAGTACTTCTAAAAATAGTAAAAAAAGTTCCTATAAGTATATAGGTTCCTATAGTTAGGGGCACTGAAAGGGTGAATTTAAAAAACGGTTTTTTTTTTAAATTGTAGGCTTAAAAAACGAAATAAAATTTTGAAAAAAAATCCCTGCCATAAATTTTGACCCTAAATCAAATCGTGACACTGAAAAATTATTTGGAAAAGCGGAAAGGGTAGTTTTTGCAAGGGTAAGGGGTTGTTTCGTAAGTAACTTTTTTGAGGTTATTTTTTTGCAACGTGGGTTTATTTTTTGGAAACTACACCACACCCTTTCACTGCCCCTAGCTCCCTTAATATGCATTTCCCGCCCTATACTTATAGGAACTTTTTTTACTATTTTTAGGATTTTTTACACCATTTCAATGATACCCTGTATACCGGGCAATTCAAATTAACGCTAAAAAGAGGTTTTTTTAGTGATTTAAATGCAATTCTAAAAATTAAGGGGAACATTATTAAAACAAGATTAATATTTGAATCTCTATATTCGTAATATAGTATAATTTATTCTCAGTGTGTCTGAGACTTTAAAATATATTTACAATAACATTTTTTTCTCTACTTTTCAATTTATTTTGTACACTGTTAAGAGAAGTTTATGTACAAAATAATCTATTTACAATTTTTAAATAATACTTAATCATCTATTTACATACATATAATCTTATCTCGTACAAGCCTAACATACAAAATCACCAGTCAATTGTTTAATATATATTTAGAGGAACTATTTTGAGTGAACAGTTAAAATTTTCACGAAAAATATAAAGATTGATTTGTTTTCAGCAAAAACTATACAAATAAAAACAGAATACAGCGAAAAAAAAATCAAAATTAGTTCGTCTAAACACATAATAAACATTTTATTTTGCCATCAATCTTTTTAAGATGTGTAGGTTTTAAATTTATTAAAATATAAGAGATCTAATAACTTACTAGACTAAAAAATGAAGAAACAGAGTTTGAAGTAGATATTCAAATTATGAATACACGTAAAATGTAAAATAATAAATTGAAACTCTCAAAAATATAACAAAACAAAAAGGAAGACACTGTAGATGGTAGTTTATATTGCGAAAAGTTGTTAGAAGATATTTAGCAGTTCTGAAGATTAAATACCGTATGATCGAAAAAAAAACGGCGCCCTGTTGGCTGGGAAATGACGATCGATGACATTTCCCATAGAAAATCCCTGACGCCGTTTTTTTTTCGATCGTACGGTATATGGTGCGAAAAGAAGTTAATACAGTTCATTTCACGATAAATTACGAGTCAACGTCAATAAACACAAAACAAAGGATGATATTACCTAAAAATTTTGTACGAAGATTCGTACATTTTGATTAGAATTAAATACCATTGACTGTGAATGTCATTTATAGTGAAATGAACTGTGTAAAACTGTTACTTCATAGCGTTTACGCTTTTTTGGGCAGATCGGTTCGTAGAATGACGTAAAGAATATCTAATGGTTACAATAATATTATATTTTATATGACTATGTACTCGTTTACTTAGTTAATACTTCAAAAATGTCACAGTGACGATAATTATTATATGTGCACCACAGATTTTTAGCACTAACGATCGAAAATAAAACGTCTACATCTACAGTCGGATTAAAACTATCTTTGTTCACAGTATTTATATTGAATTACTTTTGTTATAGTAAGTTTGAATTAAGATTTTGATTAAAGTTTTCTATTTTACCAGTCCATTTTGTGTCTTATTACGGATCTTGGAATACATAACAACGTTTCTATATATAATACAGTTCTTTACGAGTATACAGGGTGTTCCGTATAAGAATATAAGCAGCTGTTAGTCTATAATTCATTATAAACCACTGCAGCACTGGTTTCTTTTTGAAGAATATGGCGAATGCGCCGGGAAATAATCTGGTCTTTTCCAGATCGTTGGTTTTTATTTTTTTACATCTCTAGTTGCAAAGATACGACAATATAAATTTCACAATCCCATTGCAACTTTTGCAACAATTCCAAACACACGTGCTGTGATTAAGGTTTGCAGAGCTTGAGTATTTGCCATAAAAAAGCGAGCGATTTGTTACAAAACCATATAAATTATATATCACTGTAATCATAAAACTTCAATCTATTTCCGTGTTGTAACGGGATTTTAAATTATGTCTTTATTTTCGAGAAAATTTAGTCCAAACTAAGGAATATTTTGTTAATGTTCGACCATTGTAGAGGAAAAGCTGCAATGGAAATGTAAAATTTTTATAGTTGTATTATTCTTTACAAATAGAGCCGGAAAAAATAAAAACACCTCTGCGTGCATTCTTCTATGGAACACCCTGTATATTTATGTTAGTTTCGATTCAGTTGTCGCCCGCCCTCATGCATTTACCATTCGCAAATAAAATCTAGCAAAATTAATAAAACATAACATCATATACGCCTAATAAGATATTTTTTTGTTTGTGTAAAAAATAAAAATAAATAAATAAGTCTTTTTTCAAAAAATAATTTTCTCTAGTGTAAAATATCACCGTTTTGATTTTGCTTTTAATTCTTTATTCATAATAGAGTGTTCCCTTATATAAATTGATTTAAAATTTTTACTTAAAAAAAAACTCTTTATTTTTTTAAAAAACATCAGTTTGAAAGAAAATTGTAATTGTTTAACAATTATATCTATTTATACTTATACACATTTTAGTCAGTTGAGACAATCTATATAATAAATAGATTAGAATAATAAGAGAACACTTGTTAATTAATTTTGTCTTCATAAATTTTCAGTTTTTAGGTACTTTATTCCTTGCTAAACCTCCGGTTTTTTTTCTGTTTTTTGATAACCATAAAATTTCTATAAGTGAATAAAAAAAATATAATCTTATATTCAAAGGAAACTGGAAAGTTTACAAGCCAAGGTACTAGCTCCCAGTACGCGGACTTGCAGTGCTTACCACAACCACCGGTTTGACGACGTACTGTGTCAAAGGTACCACTTTTCCGTTCAGTTGACCGCTAATCCCTAAAAAAATACGATATTTTATTATTATAAACAAATAAAAACATTTATATATAGTCCATTTCAAGAGAGATGACGAAGAAAGGTCAATCTATATTATATGCGCTGAAAAATCACAATTAAAACAAGGGATGTGATCACCTAAATTTTTTGTACGATTTTTAGTACATTTTTTATATGAACGAATAGTAAATATTATTTCCTAAAATCGTCATCTTTACTGAAACGTACTGTATAAAAATCTTTTTTTGGCTGAAATGAAATAAAAAAAACGTCGTCTCACCGTTAAGTTGCTGAGGTGTGGTGATAAAATGAGTTGAGACCAATGGAGTTAAGTCTGTGATGCCTTTGTGAGGTACGATCGCCACTTTTTGCAGTACCAGTCCCTGGTTCACCGGGTACGGCATCGGCAACACTGAAATGCCTGTCGTTTGTACTGGTTGAGATACCTATAAGTATATTTAAATATATTAGAATATATAAATAAAAGAAAATACAATGTGGTCCTAACTGTATTCCGGAAACTTTGACAGCATATTCTGCAGATAAAAATAAGTAAAAAAGTTCGTATTAATCCGTTTTCTAACGATTTTTTATTTTTTATATTAATTAGGAAACACCCTGTATATGCATATCACAGGCAACCAAATAAACTAGTAACCTCTAAAAAATTATTTTTCCTACCATTAGCGACATACCGTGTTTTTAGTATGCACTAAATTATTTTATCAAAATTTCACCATATAAGTTTCCAGGCAATGACGTTGACTAAATAGTTGTTAGATTGAAATCATTGATTTTAAATGTTTTTGTGCCAAAAGTTCTGTTTTATCATCATTTTTTCGAAGCAAAATTTATGATTAATTTTGAAAAAAAATAAAAAAGTTCCCAAATTTATCATTTCAGTCAAATAACTATCTATTTAACATTTGCTTTTAGTCAATAATGACATGTATTGACTATTTCCATTCTAAATATCTTGATATAATTAATAAAAATGAAATTTCTACACCCTGTATCTCCGAAACTAAGCAACTTAGGACATACATTTATACAAAATTTTTTACTTATTTTTATCAGCAGAATATGCTGCCGAAGTTTCCGGAACACCACCCTGTACAAGGAAGTCTATATCATAATAGCAAAATGGCTGAAAAAGCTGAAAAAATGTACTGGTAAAATAATTTTCGTACTTACTTCTTTAATACTAGTAACTGCCGGTGCTTGGGTCACAATCGGCAACGATTTGCTCAGGATCGGAATCGAAATCTTGTTTTCTCCGTTCGTGGCTATCACAGAATTTGACTGGCTTATCACAGCGTTCGAACTGCTGACCGCAGCGGCACTACCACCGTTCACATGACCCATTTCGCTGGAACATATCGACGTGGTGGGAATCTGTTCACTTCGCGTCGATTCAATACAACTGATCACGATGTTTTTCGTGTGATCCACCGGGCTAGTGACCGTGCCCCTGTCGATAGTGATCGAGGTGTGAACGTCCTTAGTGTGGATGACGTTGTTTTGCGTGAGGCTAGTAGCGCTGGGCGGAATGTCGGGCAGAAGTTTGGAGAAATCCACGTTATCGAAGTGGGAGGAAATGTCCTTTTTCAAACTGGCCAATCGTTGCTGGTGACTGATTTTTTCTCGAGCCAGTCGTTCCATCTCGTGTTCCAGTTCGCGCTCTCTTCGTTTCAACGTTTGGATGAATCTGAAATCGAAGAATAACCCTTCAAAATTCATTTTAATTATTAATTATAATTAAATAATAAATTACTAATAGGTACTAAATATAAAAGCTCTTACCTGAGTGATGAATGTAGAATGCTCAAATTGGACGTCTTCTTTTCATCTCCGCTAGAGGGCAGTTGTTTCTTTAAAACGTCGAAACATTCTTTCAGATGGGCTCTTCGATGTTTCTCTAGTTTGTTATGAACCTCCCTCGTACCTAAATGACATAATATTGTACGTCATGACGAAATAATATAGTCCATACTTTAAATAAGAAGACTAAGGAAGGAGCATATCAAAAATCTTAGGTACGCCGCGATGGGCCTCAAATATGGCCGACTTAAATTCCGGTTTATCAGTGTCGTTCTAATATTATTTAAAAAATGTAAAACTATGATGTAGGGTAGACGTGGGGTAGACTCAATAATTTGTTGTTTTATTTTACGTTGTGAATAAATGTTGGTAGTTATTAAAATTGTTATAAAAATATATAAAAAAGCGAAAACATAAAAATGACTTCGAATCGTCGTAATTTTTAGCGAAATGGATTGTAGAAACATGACCCTGTATAGGTTGTACCGGAATTACCCGATTGCTTACCCGATCGAAATACCAAAGGTGGTTGTCTTATCTTCTTCTGATCAGCCGGGTTGCTTTCATCTATAACTAGGGGGTTCATAATGTCAAAAGAATTATTTAGAATCCTATGTCTTTGGCTTTGTAACAAAGTGGTACTGGAAATGTGGCCATCTTGTTCTTTTTTCGGCTGTATGAGACTGGATTGGGAAACGCCATTATTCTGAGACGAGGTTTGTGGAGTGGATGTGATTGGTGTAGCTGTGGCAAACGAAATTGGACCTAAAAAGCACGTTTTTTTTATCAAATTTGACAATAATACAAGTTGATGATTTCGTTTTTTTATAAATATTTAATTTTTTCAAAAGTTTGTTTTTTGCCAATGCCATCTAAAGCAAAAGGCTTAATTCTTACACGTGACGTCATCAACTATAGGCTATTATAGACCAAGAACGGTAAACTAAGATTTTTTTACGTGTTATTTAAATGGAATACTTTGAATGTTCCCCGACACCTTTTAAAATTGTGCTAAAAATCCTACCTTCTGGGGTTATTTTTTTCTCGGTTATTAGGTTCATTTTAACCCATAAATTCCATAGGTTAGTTTTTTTGGCTCACCCTAATATACATATAAACAATTTTACGATAAAACTATTTTTTTTTAATTCTGGAGAAATCTGATCCTCATTTCATTTGGTTTAAATGGTTTAAACTTTATTAAAATAAAACCAACATGATTAAATTTATTTTCTATGTGTTTTAAGGTGTCCAATCTTGGTTTTTCGTAAACGTACCTTGTACTCCTTGCAAAAACGTTGAAGAAATATTATTGCTCGAGATAACAACCGTCTGGGTAGGCTGCGCATTTTGAATAGTGCCAATGTTCGTTTGCGGAGACGTAGTACTGTTGATTAGCTTGATGGGTTGAAGAGTAATTGTTGATCCTGTTGTCTGAAACGGAAAAAAACATTCATGTCAACTTTTATGTAATATTGTATAGTTGATTATTATTTTAGTATACAGAGGATGTTTGAAAAATGTCGGGCTATATTGTAGGGGGTGATTTCTCATCAAAAAATATGAAAAAAAGTGAAAATTTTGCGACCCTGTAGTATCTCTAAAGTTAAGAGTAATAACTTTTCGTCCGTACCTGTATTACACATGATTACACTATACAGGGTGTTTCAAAAAACATATGCCATCTCCCGTGGGTAGATATTCCTCACGTAAAAATTAAATTTTTCATTTTTCATATCAACATAGGTCCGATTCTGCTTTGGCTACAGGGTGTTACAGTCTTAATATTTTTTCGATTTATTATAATTTTCTTCCAAGTAGTTTTATCGTTTCGAATGAAATTTTGACGGTAAAAGTTACTATAAACGTGCCATAGTTTAAAGCTAAAAAAGTGTCAACATATTTACCAGGGACGTGCATATGGGTTATCACTGAAATATTTTTCTAAAAAAAGCAATGACTACGCCAATGACTCATTTCATTTGCATCAAAAAATATGAAAAAAAGTTCTTATAAACGTGCATAGTTTTAGCTAGCGTTACAGTTTCTGTTGAACTTTTAGCACAAAAACATTTCAAATTTATGATTTCAGTCTATTAAGTATTTAGTCAATATGTTTAATTTATGTCAATAATGACAGGTATTGATAATTTCGATTCCAAATATCTAGGGAAACATTATTCGTAGCGATATTTACCAAGAGACCTTTTTTACGTAAAGAAACGTGGTAAATGAATGTTTTTTTGCTCACTAGTTTCTAGTTTTATACAGGTACGGGCGAAAAGTTATTACTCTTCAAACCAGTTAAAAATATGTAGGTGGCGCCCTCTACAAGTAGGAGTCATATTGACATTAAAATCAAACTTCTCACGTCAAAAAACTACCAAACACCAATTTTCATCCAATATTGGCGATACTTCAGAAATTATTTGGAAAAAAACGAAATAAAAATGAAATTTTTTACGTATTTTTATCTGCAGAATATGCTGCCGAAGTTTCGGGACCACCCTGTACAATAAATTATTGCTACAAACTTACCCCGTTTTGTAGCTGTGCATTTTGCCCCCCATTCACCACTGCCGACGTCACTGGCCTGATAGTGGTGGTGTTCGTCCCCGCCAGTGCGGTTTCCAACGTTGCCCGGTGTTGCTGTTCGGCCTGCTCCTGCATCTCGAGAAACTTGGCAGCCTCGATCAGCGTGTTCAGGCTCATTTTCTCCTGGTCGTTGGAGTCCGCCAGAGGCTGGAACAAGATGATTTTTACGTTGGACAACGGTGTCTTTCCCGAGGGAAAAGGGGCCACTTCGGGCTGCGCCCCTTTACGGAAGGCCGACGACATTTTAGCAGCACGAATCGGGCGAAAATAGAACACTGTAAGCGTCGGAAACAGTCGGACATCAACTGAAAACTGAAGGCAGTCCTGCCGCGACGCAGGAGAGAGGCAACATAATTCGCGAATGAAATACAGCGGTGGAAGGGAATCTAGTAAAGTGAAACGTGTTCGAAATAAACGTTGCCAAAGTGTGATTTTTTTTCGATAAATATGTTTTTAATGTACCTAAACTAGCAGTTATTTCAAGCAGTTTTTTTTGGTGTTTTAACTAAAGTTTAAAATATTTTCTCGCCCAGGACTATACAGATTCTAGAAGTACATTAAATTTTGTATACCGGGTGCGTCTCAAAAGTGGCTCACCCCTATAACTTTTTTTTATTTTTTCAGATAAAAATAACGTGATTTTTTATGTTAGTATATGGCATAAATTAGAATTGATTGCCGTATTCAATTGTTTTTGGTCACTTCACCGTGGTTTCACCGAAAATAACTACAACTTTTGATTTTTAAATGGCACCCTCTGTATATTGTTATATAATTCGATAGAAAATGACAATCAGAATAGAATGACATATCATATGTCAACTTTTGATATTTTCGCTTATAAAAAAATTGCATTTTAAATTGCAATCTAGAGTGCCATGGCTGTGTTAAGAGCACTAATTTTTAATCAACGAACCTTGGAAAAATAGATTCGATCATCTAATATTTTTCGTGTCTAGTCCTGGTCGGTTAAAAGATGCTCAAATCGTTTTTTTTAATCATATCTCAATTTTTTCAAATGGAACAAGGGTAGGCTCATTCGCATATTTGGAAAAAATATTTTTTATGAATAATTTGGTAGGTACCACACACTTGGTATTTCGAGTCAAATTATCGTTATGAACCAATTATGTTATTATCGTTACAATTTCAAATAAACCATACGCGAAAATGTCAAAAGTTGACATATGATATGTCATTCTATTTAGAGTGTCATTTTATATCGAATAAAGTAAAAATATACCGAGGGTGTCATTTAAAAACCAAAAGTTGTAGTCATTTCCGGTGAAACCGGAAGTGATCAAAAACAATTAAATCGTCAATCAATCCTAATTTATGTCATATACTAACATACCAAATCGGATTTTTTTATCTGAAAAAATAAAAAAGTTATAGGAGTGAGCCACTTTTGAGACGCACCCGGTATAGCTCTAAACAAGATTTTGGAAAATAGGGCTGTCCCTCCTAGCGACTGTCTTAAAATTACTAACATTTTAGATCAATGACACACATATTCTGATAGAATATGAAATTCTGCATACTACAAGTAGCTTTTTAGTTATTTCAAACCTTTATTAGTACTTAATTATTAATTATTAATCTAAATAATCATTCTTTCTAATGTTTCAGTTTGCAATAGTGTAATAACTTCACCATGCACACAATTTGACAACGGTGCATACTTAAACACGTGTTGTTGATCCAGTGACGTCGCTATAAGCCAGTCAAGGTACTTGTAATGAACAATAATATTATATTATTGTTTCACATATACGTCCTTGATTTTTTTCCTACAAATATTATATGCACTATTTTGAATATAAATAAAAAATATCTAATTAAATCTGATTCGTATCTAAAAATAATAAAAAATGAAACAAACTATTTCGTATCAATTAAGAGACTTGGCAACATTACATAGGCGTTACAAAAAAAAGCTCGCGCACCAGGCACGATCACAAAACATTTAGAATTTTTGGCAAACAGAATAAAACAGTATTTACACGCTGGATATCACGAAAAAATCGTTATTACAAAAATACTGAGACATAAAAAGTGTGTCGATCTTAGTCATTCAATAACCTTCGATTCGAAGTTGGTCAAAGACTGCCTATAGAAAAACTAAGCAAATTAGGCAAAGAAAATAAAATCCTCCTACTTTGGGTACCAGCCCACCAAGAAGATAGGAGGTAATGAACAAGCAAACGATCTAGCTAGAAAAGGAGGGAACACTCCCACTAACTAGACCAGAACCGTTCTGTTTCCCAAGTGGAAACCAACTCAAAGTGGAACTGAAGAACTTGGAAAACTCCATCTCCATCCAGAAGCGACACATTTTTCAATAAAGTACTGATATTTTTACAATCTTGAATTTGTTGAAAATGGAGCCCTCAATGTCCACCGTTATATCGACGAAGTCCTCCAAGAAGTTGTTGTTCCGTTTGCTCCTTTCACTGGAAATCAGTTTATACTGGTGCATGATAGTAACAGGCCCCACGTTGCGCGAGGTAATGAGTTAGGAGTACGAGTAATTAGCGAGTACTTGTATGAGGTTGGACTACGAAGATTGGAATGGCCTCCTTGGAGTCCCGACCTCAATCCAATCGAACATTTGTGCGATGAACTTAAAAGAGATGTTCGTCGTCGTCCTATTCCACCACAAACTTTACAAGAGCTACATGGCTAGCATTAACGGAGATTCTTCCATTATTGCTAGCCATATCTTCTAATTAATATTCATCAAGCTATAGATCAAGAAAGAATAACTGCCCTTATTCATTCGATACGACGAAGATATGGAGCTGTTATTGCTGCGAGAGGTGGACACACACACTATTAAAATTATTATAAAATTATTGTTTTTCTCAATAAAATAATCTCTGAAATCAATACTTTACTTCAAAATGTGTAGCTCATAAAAGAATAGAGATAATGGGCTAATTCGAAAAATGAAATGTTAGGATTACATCTAAGATTAAAAGGAAGAGTTTATTGCAAAAAACAACGTTTTTGATTTACCCCGGTATAAACCTACCTAAACGAAGAATAAGCCATTAAAATAATAAAAAAACAATACCAATAAATTTATCTTCACACTGATACTATAATCATAAAAATCGGATTACAAAATAAAAAGTTATGCAACATCAAACTTAGTCAAATTTTAAGGGTGGCAGAATTTTGTGCCTGGGAGTATATTTTAATCTTTTAATCAAAAAATACCAAAAAGCATCTCTGTGGTAATAAATCTGAAAAAAGTGTTAAAAAATGATTTTCCTGACATCTACTGAAAACCCCCCTACTCTGACAACACCGCCCCAACTGTAGCATGCTATTGGCCCCTCCCACTCTCTATTCCGAGCCACTCGCTAGCGTAATTCCGGACACGCGACGACTGACACGATTTATTGTTAGGACATGTTTTGACATTATTCTTATAAACAACCTACATTACGTTACACTAAGTAGCATTTTATTTATTCTTGCGAACTTTATATAAACTAAAAGTCTGCCGGATTCCTAGTTTTGTTAACAGAAAACGTTACAATCAATCAGCAACGTAATTTCAAAGTAATTATCTGACGTTTATCCTCAGTTCAAATCATCGGCGATCGATTAACTGCAAACATACAATCAGGTAGTCGAAAAACGTTTCGCACCTATATTATGGCGGCTAAACGTGGCAACAGGGCGGGTCCTAGAGGTGACAAAACTAAACACAACTGACCTTTGTGATTCGCGTGGTGGTCGTGACAACATGGGTTGATGCACGTTCAGCACAGTGCACCAAATTTATATGACGTAAAAATTCGGGCTCTGTAGATGGAATGAATCGTTTTGAATTTGATCACGTCTGATTTAGAAAAAATAAACTATTTTTATACATACGTCACATATAGGTGCCTATACATTCTTTTCTAGTTAATTATGTTTTTAATATTCACATAAATCAATGTTTACTTCGCCTGTATTTCTTGTATTTTAACCGCCAATTGTCAATATTTTCTTTACAGATCCTAAAACTACATTAAATTTTGTATATCTCCTGAAAAATTCAGTTGATTTGGATCATTATTAATATTTTTTTAACGCTAAATAAAATCTCGTATTGCCTTCGACCAGCTTTGGAAAATATCCCAGGAAATATATATTTGTCTCTTCGTGGGATTCCCCTAAAACTACCAACACCTCAGCTCGAACTAGGACATATTCTGATAGAATATGAAATTTTGCATAGGACAAGTATAATTTAGATTCGCTTAGGCTTTTATTAATATTGTTTTCAAGTGTATAAAAACTCTTACTGGGTTTTCAGCTTTCAGACAAAATAAATGGAACTACCGCTGTCTCTCCCGGGCTCTCCCTCAAAACTATGAAAATTTCAGCTCAAATAAAGACATATTCTGATAGAATATAAAATTCTGTATACGACAAGTATAGTTTTGATACCTTCATAATGTTATTAATATTGTTTTCAACGGTATAAAGTCTAGCATTGTTTTTTCATATTTAATACAAAATAATTGGAACTCCCGCTGTCTCTCCCTGGCTCTCCCTCAAAACTGTTAATATTTTGGGACAAACTAGGACATATCCTGATAGAATATGAAATTCTGCATACGACAAGTATAATTTAGATTCGCTTAGGCTTTTATTAATATTGTTTTCAAGTGTATAAAAACTCTTACTGGTTTTTCAGCTTTCAGACAAAATAAATGGAACTACCGCTGTCTCTCCCGGGCTCTCCCTCAAAACTATGAAAATTTCAGCTCAAACAAAGACATATTCTGATAGAATATAAAATTCTGTATACGACAAGTATAGTTTTGATACCTTCATAATGTTATTAATATTGTTTTCAACGGTATAAAGTCTAGCATTGTTTTTTCATATTTAATACAAAATAATTGGAACTCCCGCTGTCTCTCCCTGGCTCTCCCTCAAAACTGTTAATATTTTGGGACAAACTAGGACATATCCTGATAGAATATGAAATTCTGCATACGACAAGTATAATTTAGATTCGCTTAGGCTTTTATTAATATTGTTTTCAAGTGTATAAAAACTCTTACTGGTTTTTCAGCTTTCAGACAAAATAAATGGAACTACCGCTGTCTCTCCCGGCTCTCCCTCAAAACTATGAAAATTTCAGCTCAAACAAAGACATATTCTGATAGAATATAAAATTCTGTATACGACAAGTATAGTTTTGATACCTTCATAATGTTATTAATATTGTTTTCAACGGTATAAAGTCTAACATTGTTTTTCATATTTAATACAAAATAATTGGAACTCCTGCTGTCTCTCCCTGGCTCTCCCTCAAAACTGTTAATATTTTGGGGACAAACTAGGACATATCCTGATAGAATATGAAATTCTGCATACGACAAGTATAATTTAGATTCGCTTAGGCTTTTATTAATATTGTTTTCAAGTGTATAAAAACTCTTACTGGTTTTTCAGCTTTCAGACAAAATAAATGGAACTACCGCTGTCTCTCCCGGGCTCTCCCTCAAAACTATAAAAATTTCAGCTCAAACAAAGACATATTCTGATAGAATATAAAATTCTGTATACGACAACTATAGTTTTGATACCTTCATAATGTTATTAATATTGTTTTCAACGGTATAAAGTCTAACATTGTTTTTTCATATTTAATACAAAATAATTGGAACTCCCGCTGTCTCTCCCTGGCTCTCCCTCAAAACTGTTAATATTTTGGGACAAACTAGGACATATCCTGATAGAATATGATATTCTGCATACGACAAGTATAATTTAGATTCACTTAGGCTTTTATTAATATTGTTTTCAAGTGTATAACTCTTACTGGTTTTTCAGCTTTCAGACAAAATAAATGGAACTACCGCTGTCTCTCCCGGGCTCTCCCTCAAAACTATAAAAATTTCAGCTCAAACAAAGACATATTCTGATAGAATATAAAATTCTGTATACGACAACTATAGTTTTGATACCTTCATAATGTTATTAATATTGTTTTCAACGGTATAAAGTCTAACATTGTTTTTCATATTTAATACAAAATAATTGGAACTCCCGCTGTCTCTCCCTGGCTCTCCCTCAAAACTGTTAATATTTTGGGACAAACTAGGACATATCCTGATAGAATATGATATTCTGCATACGACAAGTATAATTTAGATTCACTTAGGCTTTTATTAATATTGTTTTCAAGTGTATAACTCTTACTGGTTTTTCAGCTTTCAGACAAAATAAATGGAACTACCGCTGTCTCTCCCGGGCTCTCCCTCAAAACTATAAAAATTTCAGCTCAAACAAAGACATATTCTGATAGAATATAAAATTCTGTATACGACAAGTATAGTTTTGATACCTTCATAATGTTATTAATATTGTTTTCAACGGTATAAAGACTAGCATTGTTTTTTCAGATTTAATACAAAATAATTGGAACTCCCGCTGTCTCTCCCTGGCTCTCCTTCAAAACTGTTAATATTTTGGGACAAACTAGGACATATCCTGATAGAATATGAAATTCTGCATACGACAAGTATAATTTAGACTCTATTAGCCTTTTATTAATATTGTTTTCAACGGTATAAAACTCAAAACTGTTTTTTCGGCTTTAAGACAAAATAAGTAGAACAACCCCTGTCTCTCCCTAGCTTTCCCTCAAAAATATTAATGTTTCATCTTAAACTAAGACATATTCTAATAGAATATGAAATTCTGCATACGACAAGTATTTTTTTCATACCTTAATAATGTTATTAATATTGTTTTCAACGGTATAAAGACTAGCATTGTTTTTTCAGATTTAATACAAAATAATTGGAACACCCGCTGTCTCTCCCTGGCTCTCCTTCAAAACTGTTAATATTTTGGGACAAACTAGGACATATCCTGATAGAATATGAAATTCTGCATACGACAAGTATAATTTAGACTCTATTAGCCTTTTATTAATATTGTTTTCAACGGTATAAAACTCAAAACTGTTTTTTCAGCTTTAAGACAAATAAGTGGAACAACCCCTGTCTCTCCCTAGCTTTCCATCAAAAATATTAATGTTTAATCTTAAACCAAGACATATTCTAATAGAATATAAAATTCTGTATACGACAAGTATAGTTTTGATGCTTTAATAATGTTATTAATATCGTTTTCAACGGTATAAAGTCTAGCATTGTTTTTTTTCAGATTTAATACAAAATAATTGAAACTCCCGCTGTCTCTCCCTGGCTCTCCCTCAAAACTGTTACTATTTTAGGACAAACTAAAACATATTCTGATAGAATATGAAATTCTGCATACGACAAATATAATTTAGATTCTCTTAGGCTTTTATTAATATTGTTTTCAAGTGTATAAAAACTCTTACTGGTTTTTCAGCTTTCAGACAAAATAAATGGAACTACCGCTGTCTCTCCCTCAAAACTATTAACATTTCAGCTCAAACTAAGACATATTTGATAGAATATAAAATTCTGTATACAATAAGTATAGTTTTGATGCATTAAGAATTTTATTAATATTGTTTTCAACGGTATAAAGACTAGTATTGTTTTTTCAGCTTTAAGACAAAATAAATGGAACTACTGCTGTCTCTCCCGGGCTCTCCCTCAAAACTATTAACATTTTAGCTCAAACTAGGACATATTCTGATAGAATATAAAATTCTGCATACGGCAAGTGTAGTTTAGATTAAATTATATTTTTATTAATATTTTTTTCAACGGTGTTAAAACTCGCATTGTTTTTTCAGCTTTAAAACAAATTAGGCGGAATTGATAGAATATAAAATTCTGTATACGATAAGTATAGTTTTGATGCATTATATTAATTTTTTATTAATATTGTTTTCAAGATAAAAGACTCGTATTGTTTTTTCAGCTTTAAGACAAATTAAATGGAACTACTGCTGTCTCTCCCGGGCTCTCCCTCAAAACTATTAACATTTTAGCTCAAACTAGGACATATTCTGATAGAATATAAAATTCTGCATACGGCAAGTGTAGTTTAGATTAAATTATATTTTTATTAATATTTTTTTCAACGGTGTTAAAACTCGCATTGTTTTTTCAGCTTTAAAACAAATTAGGCGGAACTACCCCAGTCTCTCCCGGGCTCTCCCTCAAAATTATCAACATTTAATCTTAAAATAAGACATATTCTAAGAGAATATACATTTCTACACACGACAAGCATAGTTTGAGCTTTTTCAGACCTTTACTCGCAAAAGCACGACAAACAATCCTACAGAAAAAAACAACCAGAATATTTTATTTTTAAAAGTTTTATTTTTAAAAAATTCTTTAGACCTAGATAATTCTAAATTAATTTATATTTTTGATTTTAAAATATATATACAAGAAATGGTGTTAATGTAGTAATAAACAAATAAGCACCTATATTCACTAGGCGTCTAAGTTCATGGTTGATAAATAATAATCTTGGAGAAGTTATTAGTCATATTCAGCTGATGGTAAACCATCATCATTTGAATATTTTATTTTACTTTTTAAAACAAATTTTCTAGAATTTGTTTATTACTTTTACAAAAACCAATACAATTTAAATTCCATAATAAAAATTAAACAGATATGGAAACTAAAAATTATAATAATTGTTATTAAATTGTTTTTACACAGAATATAATCAAAACACGTATTACTCTTTCTCAAATACTTGCAAATTTTTTTCATCCAAATTTCATTCAAAGTAGGTTCACAGCATAATACGTGTCCTGAGAACAAAGAAACTTGAATGAAAGTGTGTTTTTCCCCCAAAACAAAGCAACGAATTGCCCAAAAAACCATTTCAACGTAAAGCTACAACGTTTCCCCATTACAAAACCGTTTCAAAATTCTTGAATTAAACTTGTAAGCCAGAGAAAACAAAAAAAATACATTTACGAAAAATAATACAGCATAACAAGTGGTCTAGCCAGCCGCGATCATTGATAAAGGAGTGGCAAACCCAGCGCGCAAATCCGGCAACATCGCGCATCACGTCGTCAATAATACGGACACGTTGCAAACAATACATAACAATTTTCTTTGAATTTGCTGATTTTTCCTTGAAAAAATCGCAAAGCTGCGGATTGAAAGGGTTTAAAGGGCCCGTTTTTCGTGGAAAAAAATTTTGCAAGGGAAAATCTAAAAGAAAACAGCACAATGGTAAAAATGTAAGACCCGAAGGTAGCGGGCCAATCAGATCAAAGCACATGCTACGTCACATGCCAGATATCACCCGGGCAATGCCTCTTACAGAAACTACACCCTTTTTTCCTTGTTCCTATCACGTCCAGTACCGTTCAATTTTATTTTAAACGCAATTGGGTTGAGGTAGTACTCACCTGGAACCACCTGAGGGGGCGGGGCACTTTCACCACAGTTTCAATGACTCCAAAAGGACGAAAATCTTTTTAAACCCCGATTTTTTCCGTTTTTTTTTGATGCAGTAAGATTAAGGTGACTTTCTAATTAAAAAAAACCGTCACGTGTGCGTGGCTGTATCGACCAATGAATGAAACGCGATTACTTGACTCACGAATGTTGCCGATTTACCGTTAGCTGCGAATTTCTTTTTTTTTAAGCGACGTTTTTTTTTGTTCTGGTCAGTTTCGGACGATGTTTTTTCAACCGAAAAGGTCAGCAATTTTTGTGGTGTTCAAGCCCCCAGCAAAACTGCTATTTCCTCGACGGAAAATGGGCTGAAACTGACGACTGGCCGAGCGATCAACATTTGGCGTGGCTCGTACCAGTGAGGGGGGAAGGGAAACACCGCGTGTCCAGGTCTGGTGGTGCGTAGTTGACTGTGCGCGTAACGGCGGGACAAGACGACGTTGCCACTGGTTACGCTAGTTAGCAGAAACCCGGAATTCTATATTTTATCTCCTCCGTAAAATTCTGGTTGATTTGGACCGGTATTGGACAAGATTCCAGGAATTTAGGTTGTCTTTTCCTGGCTCTCCCTCAAAACTGTTAATATTTTGGGTCAATCTGAGACATATTCTGATAGTATATAAAATTCTGCATTCGACAAGTACAGATTGGGTTCTATTAGATTTTTATTAATAGTTTATTTCAACGGTATAAAAACACGTATTATTTTTTCAGTTTTGAAACAAAATAAGTGGAACTACCCCAGTCTCTCCCGGGCTCTCCCTCAAAACTATTAACATTTCACTCAAACTAGAACATATTCTTATAGAGTATAAAATTCTGCATACGACAAGTATAGTTTAGATTATATTATATTTTTATTAATATTTTTTTCAACGGTGTTAAGACTCGTATTGTTTTTTCAGCTTTAAAACAAATTAAGTGGAACACCCCTGTCTCTCCCGGGCTCTCCCTCAAAACTATTAACATTTTAGCTCAAACTAGGACATATTCTGATAGAATATAAAATTCTGCATACGACAAGTGTAGTTTAGATTAAATTATATTTTTATTAATATTGTTTTCAACGGTGTTAAGACTCGCATAGTTTTTTCAGCTTTAAAACAAATTAAGTGGAACACCCTCTGTCTCTCCCGGGCTCTCCCTCAAAACTATTAACATTTTAGCTCAAACTAGGACATATTCTGATAGAATATAAAATTCTGCATACGACAAGTACAGCTTGGGTTGTATTAGATTTTTATTAATATTTTTTTCAACGGTGTTAAGACTCGCATTGTTTTTTAGCTTGAAAACAAATTAAGTGGAACTCCCTCTGTCTCTCCCTCAAAACTATTAACATTTTAGCTCAAACTAGGACATATTCTAATAGAATATAAAATTCTGCATACGACAAGTACAGCTTGGGTTGTATTAGATTTTTATTAATATTTTTTTCAATGTTATAAAGAGACCTATTGTTTTTTCAATTTTGAAACAAAATAAGTCAAACTATCCCTGTCTCTCCCGGGCTCTCCCTCAAAACTATTAACATTTTAGTTCAAACTAAGACATATTCTGATAGAATATAAACTTCTGCATACGACAAGTATAGTTTGGGTTATATTATATTTTTATTAATAGTTTTTTTCAACGGTATAAAAACACGTATTGTTTTTTCAGTTTTGAAAGAAAATAAGTGGAACTACCCCAGTCTCTCCCAGGCTCTCCCTCAAAACTATTAACAGTTTAGCTCAAACTAGGACATATTCTGATAGAATATAAAATTCTACATAGGACAAGTGTAGTTTAGATTAAATTATATTTTTATTAATATTTTTTTCAACGGTGTTAAGACTCGCATTGTTTTTTCAGCTTTAAAACAAATTAAGTGGAACACCCTCTGTCTCTCCCGGGCTCTCCCTCAAAACTATTAACATTTCACTCAAACTAGAACATATTCTGATAGAGTATAAAATTCTGCATACGACAAGTATAGTTTAGATTATATTATATTTTTATTAATATTTTTTTCAACGGTGTTAACACTCGCATTGTTTTTTCAGCTTTAAAACAAATTAAGTGGAACACCCTCTGTCTCTCCCGGGCTCTCCCTCAAAACTATTAACATTTTAGCTCAAACTAGGACATATTCTGATAGAATATAAAATTCTGCATACGACAAGTATAGTTTAGTTTAAATTATATTTTTATTAATATTTTTTTCAACGGTGTTAAGACTCGCATTGTTTTTTCAGCTTTAAAACAAATTAAGTGGAACACCCTCTGTCTCTCCCGGGCTCTCCCTCAAAACTATTAACATTTTAGCTCAAACTAGGATATATTCTGATAGAATATAAAATTCTGCATACGACAAGTATAGTTTAGTTTAAATTATATTTTTATTAATATTTTTTTCAACGGTGTTAACACTCGCATTGTTTTTTCAGCTTTAAAACAAATTAAGTGGAACACCCTCTGTCTCTCCCGGGCTCTCCCTCAAAACTATTAACATTTTAGCTCAAACTAGGATATATTCTGATAGAATATAAAATTCTGCATACGACAAGTACAGCTTGGGTTGTATTTGATTTTTATTAATATTTTTTTCAATGTTATAAAAAGACCTATTGTTTTTTTAATGTTGAAACAAAATAAGTCGAACTATCCCTGTCTCTCCCGGGCTCTCCCTCAAAACTATTAACATTTTAGCTCAAACTAGGACATATTCTGATAGAATATAAAATTCTGCATACGACAAGTGTAGTTTAGATTAAATTATATTTTTATTAATATTTTTTTCAACGGTGTTAAAACTCGCATAGTTTTTTCAGCTTTAAAACAAATTAAGTGGAAAACCCTCTGTCTCTCCCGGGCTCTCCCTCAAAACTATTAACATTTTAGCTCAAACTAGGACATATTCTGATAGAATATAAAATTCTGCATACGACAAGTACAGCTTGGGTTGTATTTGATTTTTATTAATATTTTTTTCAATGTTATAAAAAGACCTATTGTTTTTTTAATTTTGAAACAAAATAAGTCGAACTATCCCTGTCTCTCCCGGGCTCTCCCTCAAAACTATTAACATTTTAGTACAAACTAAGACATATTCTGATAGAATATAAAACTCTGCATACGACAAGTATAGTTTGGATTATATTATATTTTTATTAATATTTTTTTCAACGGTGTTAAGACTCGCATTGGTTTTTAGCTTGAAAACAAGGTTAAAACTAGACCATAAATATATTACATTTATTGTATATTCCATGCCTGGTAACTACTGAAAAACTGTGGCAACATGGCACTGTTCTAACATGTGAGAAAGGTGATTACGCTGCCTCGTTGCCAGCTTATACGGATTTAAACATATTTTAATGATTTTTCTATTAAATTATGGATAAAGGGATTTTTTTGTGTGTGTGTGCCATACAAGCATGTTCTTTTTTGAATCAATGAACGAACAGTATGCGAACCGAACTATTTTTAACTAGCAACAAACACTTCGACGGCTTAGACGTTACAAAATAGTCTAAATATAATATAGTTTATACGTAATATTGTTAAATTTTACCTTTTTTCTGGATTTATTAACTAAATAAATAGGAAGCTTTAATATTGACTTAGTCACACAGAAATTGCTATTATTACCCGTTGTTTTATTTACATTAAACAAGAGTAGGGATGTGATTACCTGAAATTTTTGTACGATACTTAGTACATTTTTAATATGACACATTTTGTTATAGTTTAATAAAGAGTTAACCCAAGGGATGTGATTACCTAATGTTTTTGTACGACATTTAGTACATTTTTAGTATAGTAGTGCGTAACAATAAAAGACATTTTGGCATGTAGTGATGATATATTCATATTATTTCTTTGTATAATTATGAAAAACTGAATATTCTTGTCGATATCAGAAACTGTGCGAGCGTACAAACGCTGTCTTTGGAAGCCTTTGTTACCTTGTTTCTTATGAAAATACCGCTGGTTGTCTTCATCAGATGATACAAATCGGCACAAAACTAAAAACAAACAAAATATTATTAACATTAATATTTGTTTACAACAATGGCATATACTTTTAACGATTCCACTTCTTTTTCAGAGAATACCTGACTAACTTCGGTACAATCGATAAAAGTGGCTTTTAAAGGTGTTACCAGAAGCATTTGATGGTTTTTCTAAAATAAAATGATCATTGATAATATCTATCTGTACCATTTTTGCAACTCTTGAATATTGGATGCTCTGTTGTACCCACCTGTTTTCCTTTATCGGGTAGGTACTGCCTCATTTGCAACACGATTTTTCTTCGGCCAGCTTGCACGTTCCACCTTGACCAGGAAAAATTGAAAGAATTTGAAATTTGGGCGATATTATAATACAAATGTTTCTCCATAGGCCACTGTTTTTCGCTCGTGCCTAAAATTACATAAAAAAACACCTTAACATAATTAATTTATTATATTACCTACTGTATTTTTAATTAATCGTGTTCTAGCTTTAACTCTGAATTAATTATGTTTTCCGCTTAGGTAACAGAAAAACACACATAACACAATTAATTAATTAATTGCGTACACGTGTATATTTTTAATTAATTTTATTCTAGCTTTAAACGCAATTAATTTATTGTATTACCTACTGTAATTTTAATTAGTCGTGTTCTAGCTTTAGCTCTGAATTAATTATGTTTTCCGCTTAGGTAATAGGAAAACACACATAACACAATTCATTAATTAATTGCGTACAAATGTATATTTTTAATTAATTGTATTCTAGCTTTAAACGGAATTAATTTATTGTATTACCTACTGTAATTTTAATTAATCGTGTTCTAGCTTTAGCTCTGAATTAATTATGTTTTCCGCTTAGGTAATAGAAAAACACACATAACATAATTAATTAATTAATTGCGTTAACGTGTATATTTTTAAATAATTGTGTTCTAGCTTTAAACACAATTAATTTATTGTACTACCTACTGTATTTTTAATTAATTCAGTTCTTAATTTTAAGTCAAAATTAATTGTTTACCTTTTACGTAACAGAATGCATCAAAAGCTGGAAATATATCGATGCCAGATTCCTTCATTAACTAAAAAACAAGTTATTAAATCTGTGGCGTTAATTATGTATAGAGGGTATCCTGAATTTGATGGACCTAACCTTATTGCAGCATTTTTTGATATAGCATCATCATTCATTTATAAAAATAACCGTAATTTTTTTTTTGTTAAAGAAGCTTTATTTTTTATAACAGATAGGTCCAAGGGATGTGATTACCGAAAATTTTTGTACGATATCTAGTACATTTTTAATATGAAAGTATCTCTTTATAATATGCTGATAAAGATTAGTCCAAGCCTATCACAGGACACGCTAGATTTCTTTCTTTCTGTATTTCACACCCTTTTAAGAATATTTAGCTTATAATATGTCCCAACTACGTCCTGTAACGTCATATTCGGACTGTTTTGTAACTGAGAAATGCAGATCAGTCCGTTTTTTATGTTAAATTCCAGCATCAGTATCGCTGCTGTTAACTGTACAGTAACTGATCCACTAAAAAATATAATATATTAAAAAATCGGTAAAATAAATTTTAAAAATTCTAACTCTTCTTCGGGTTTAATGTCGTAGGCCTGGAACGGCAAATTGGCATATCTGTAGGTGGCCAGACCGTAAATTCCAAATACTCCAGTACGGAAACTGATGATACATTTCTCTTCGTTGTGTCTAACATCTAAAATCTCCTCCTTGGACCAGAGTTTCTTCTCTTCGTCCCACCTACACACCACCGGCAGTTCCAGAAAAATCACGTGCTGCGGCCATCTTATCGAACGTTTCAATAAAGAAAAGAATATTTAGTGAGCTAGACTGATAACTCTAGAATAGAGCCAGGAATTGGTTAATCCTGACTAAAATTTTTCAATTAAGAAAAGAATATTTAGTGTGATAGAATAATAACTCTAGTTTATTAGAATTGGTTAATCCTGGCTCTATTCTAGAGTTTTTCAATAAAGAAAAGAATATTTAGTGAGATAGATTGATAACTCTAGAATAGAGCCAGGAATTGGTTAATCCTGGCTCTATTCTAGAGTTTTTCAATAAAGAAAAGAATATTTAGTGAGATAGACTAATAACTCTAGAATAGAGCCAGGAATTTATTAATCCTGGCTCTATTTTAGTTTTTCAATAAAGAAAAGAACATTTAGTGAGATAGATTAATAACTCTAGAATAGAGCCAGGAATTGGTTAATCCTGGCTCTATTCTAGAGTTTTTCAATAAAGAAAAGAATATTTAGTGAGATAGACTAATAACTCTAGAATAGAGCCAGGAATTGGTTAATCCTGACTAAAATTTTTCAATTAAGAAAAGAATATTTAGTGTGATAGAATAATAACTCAAGTTTATTAGAATTGGTTAATCCTGGCTCTATTCTAGAGTTTTTCAATAAAGAAAAGAATATTTAGTGAGATAGATTAATAACTCTAGAATAGAGCCAGGAATTGGTTAATCCTGGCTCTATTCTAGAGTTTTTCAATAAAGAAAAGAACATTTAGTGAGATAGACTAATAACTCTAGAATAGAGCCAGGAATTTGTTAATCCTGGCTCTATTTTAGAGTTTTTCAATAAAGAAAAGAACATTTAGTGAGATAGATTAATAACTCTAGAATAGAGCCAGGAATTGGTTAATCCTGGCTCTATTCTAGAGTTTTTCAATAAAGAAAAGAATATTTAGTGAGATAGACTAATAACTCTAGAATAGAGCCAGGAATTGGTTAATCCTGACTAAAATTTTTCAATTAAGAAAAGAATATTTAGTGTGATAGAATAATAACTCTAGTTTATTAGAATTGGTTAATCCTGGCTCTATTCTAGAGTTTTTCAATAAAGAAAAGAATATTTAGTGAGATAGATTAATAACTCTAGAATAGAGCCAGGAATTGGTTAATCCTGGCTCTATTCTAGAGTTTTTCAATAAAGAAAAGAATATTTAGTGAGATAGACTAATAACTCTAGAATAGAGCCAGGAATTTGTTAATCCTGGCTCTATTTTAGAGTTTTCAATAAAGAAAAGAACATTTAGTGAGATAGACTAATAACTCTATAGAATAGAGCCAAGAATTGGTTAATCCTGGCTCTATTCTAGAGTGTTTCAATAAAGAAAAGCATATTATTTAGTGAGATAGACTAATGAGCCAGGAATTGGCTAATCCTACTTGATATTAACGGCGATCAGTTTGTCTAAGGCTTCTTCTTGTTTCTTAGTTTCGTCTTCAACTTCTTCCGGCATTTTTCGAAGGCTCATACTAAGGCTGCGAGTGAGTGATTGTACAGGCGTGGGCTCAGGTTCAGCGGGTGGGACATAGGGTACGTAAACCACCTTAAACGGTAGTACTTCAAGTTTCTTCGGTAGGTATACTAGAAAAGAAAGTACTGATTATGTAAAAAATAGTGGGTATGATTTTACAGATAAAAATAAATAAAAAAGCTTCTCGACGAAGTTACAGCCCTCGAAAGGGTAGATAAAAATAATATATACTTAAAAGAATAAACAAAAATATACACCTACAGCCTGTTATTGTCATCTCCATAGTAATAAAATCTTGAGGTTGCGGTGGCTGTGCTAGTAAATTGAAATGATAGACGCCTCCCAGTATAACGAATTCTCTTAAATTTATGTCGTCTTCCGGTAGGTTATATTGTAGTTTTTCTCTAGTCTCCATATATAGATTATCTAGAAAAGAAAAATCGTACAAAAATTTTAGGTAATAACATCCTTTGTTAAAGGGATTTTACTGCCTAAAATTTTTGTACGATGTTTACTACAAATACATAGTATGAGGACTACAAACATACATAAAAATTACACGAGGGCTGTGATTACCTAATATTTCGTACGATGTTTAGTACATTTTTTGTTTGTGAAATTTACCGCAAATGAGAAGAAATACGTACCTTCCAGCATTATTACATGCTGACTGGGAGTGGGTTTCAATTGTTTGAACGGTACCATCGGGATTTCCTCGTCGGAATTGAAATCTTCAGGTTCAGTTGGTGGTTCTTTAAGAATTAAAAACAATTTTAGTCAAAAATGGTACTACTTTATTTCATATCGTTTTTTAAATAGTACCTATCACTGGCTCCGTATCTGCAGTTTTTCCTTCGGGACTTTCGGTAGTCTGTTTTTGACCTAAATTATCATCCTGATCTGTCGTAGCTTCTTGTACGACCGGTTGAGGTTTTTTCTTATCCCTGTTGGCGTATTTGTACTTCAAGTTTACTCTCCATTCGTACTTTGAAGCTTCCAATAAGTCTACGAGCAAGAAATAGGTAAGAAGCTTGATATTTTAAGATTTCCAATCACGTGATAGTTGTGAATAGGCCCACCCATATTATATTCCTTTGGTACGTCCGGCATATGAAAGGTTTCGCTCAGATCGCTCATGTGATCGTATTTAAGGTACATTGCTCTTATAGCTGCATTTTCACAATCGATTGCGGCAGGAAATAGAATACTTGTTTCCATTAATTCAAAATTAACATCAATTCGAGGCCTAAAAAGCATAATTTTTAAACTATATTTAGTACATTTCTAAAACAAAAAAATAGCGGGTTCAAGGGATGTGATTACCTAAAAAAATTGTACTATATTTAGTACATTTTTAAAACAAAAAAAAATAATGAACTCGACTTAAATTGAACTATTACTTAGGTGGTCTCCTTGGGTTCGGTAACGGAATGGGCAGCATCACCCTCAACCATATACAGAGCGTGACGAAATCGTCCTTGAAACTGAAATCGGCGGTGGGAATGTTGATTCTGTTGAGGTTATGTTCGACGTTGCGCAACAGCTTGTACGTGGCAACGTCCAAGCTGGCCGTTTGGTACTCCCTGAAGAGTTGCCGGATCTAAAGGAAAATAGTAATGTTGAAAAATATAGATTATATTGTTGAACAATTACCCATATCCAGTTTTCGAGCTTGCTATTGTCTTCGTTGCTTCCTGTATCGATCAATTCTTCCAAGGTTCGTAGTAGCTAAAGAATAAAATTTTTGTACAAAATAAACTGTTAAAGTTAGTAGCTTACGGTTAAGACATCTTGTGTTCTTTGCGAGGCGAGGTCTACGGTGGTTACTTCCAATTCTTGATCCCAGAGATGCAGATAAGTGTTCATTTGATCACACATCGCGGCATTCGGTAGCTTTTCACACGCCAGATACTTTTTCCACTAAAAAAACACGTTTTTTTTGTAGGAGGACTTAAAGAAAAAAGAAAACTACAAAAATAAATCAGTTTTTACCTCGAGTTGTTCATTTTCTTCTTGGATTTTCTGAGCAGCGTAATCAGATATGTCTTGAATCAAATTGAACGAGTCCCGCAACTGTTCCAGTCTCAGAGCGTGTTCCACCGCATCTTTTCTCTCATTTTCGATGGCCGCCAGTCGATCCTCTTCCGCTTTCTTCTTTACCATTTCTTCCAACCTACATACGTCATTCAAATACGCCTAAATTTTAGTTTTAGGTGTCTATTTAAAGTAACAATAACTTAAAATGTCGTTAAATAGCATAGAATATCATAAAACAACTAAACTGTTACTTCTAAATAACAACTAAACTGTTACTTCTAAATAACAGTTGTAACTGTTATTTTTTCTAATAACAGTTGTAACTGTTATTTTTTTCTAATAACAATAGTAACTGTTATTTTCTCTAATAACAGTAGTAACTGTTAATTTTTTCTAATAACAGTAGCGACTGTTATTTTTTCTAATAACAGCAGCAACTGTTATTTTTTCTAGGAGCAGTAGCAACTGTTATTTTTTCTAATAACAGTAGGAACTGTTATTTCTTCTAATAACAGTAGTAACTGTTATTTTTTCTAATAACACTAGCAACTGTTATTTTTTCTAATAACAGTAGTAACTGTTATTTTTTCTAATAACAATAGTAACTGTTATTTTCTCTAATAAGAGTAGTAACTGTTAATTTTTTCTAATAACAGTAGCGACTGTTATTTTTTCTAGTAGCAGTAGAAACTGTTATTTTTACTAATAACAGTAGCAACTGTTATTTTTTCTAATAACAGTAGTAACTGTTATTTTTTCTAATAACAGTATTAGTTATAATACGTATATAAGTATTATAGTTAACTGTTATTTGTTCAAATAACTGTTATTCTAAATGACTACCAAAAAACAAAACATTTGATCTATTTCAACAAAAGATTCACTGGCACTAAAATACCCCATTGTACTTATACGATTTGATGATAAATACCTTTTCATTTGAGCCTCCATCTCTTGTCTGGCCTTTTCGGCCATTTCAGCTGTCTGCCTTGCTTTCTCCTTCTTGGACATTTTCTTTTTCGGACCCTGAAACCAACGAAGACACTCTTTGAGTAAAATTTATTTTAAGTTTTCCGATGTTGAGCAAACTACAGGATCAATAATAACTAGATTGAAAGGGCATATATGGCTATTTGGCTATGGCTCAATTTATATACATATTTAGTAAAGAGTAGAGCATATTTTAATGTATTTAAATTTTAATAAATTAATGTATGTAAATGTTAAATAATAATTTAAAATTGAGCAAACGTGTCTCAAGTTAATAAAAAAGATAATATGAACAGAGATTTCGGTCCTATTACTTCCTGTATAATCTGTACTTCCTGTCAATTCGGAAAATAATGTTTAGTTTAAGAGTATTATAGTCTTAGTTACCTCTTCCACGTGAGCTTTTTCTTCTAGTATACCTAGAGAGAGACATCTCACAGAACTTTAGCGAAAATTCTTTTACTTAACGTTAAGATACTGTCACCTGTTTCCATGGCAATTTTTTTCAGTTCGTCCATCTTTTTTCTCATGGCCTGGTATTCGGCTTCCGCCGTTTTAACTGGATCTAGAATAAGGTTGACCGGTTGTTTTTCTATTTCTTTTTTTTTTTCATTTTTTGTACCTTTCTTTATTTCGACTTTTTTCGGTTCTTTTTTCTCTTTAGCCTTTTCCTTTTTTTCTTCTTTCTCTTTTTTCTTCTTTTCTTTCTTCGCTTTCTTTTCATCGTCTTCTACTTTGGTCTTCAATTCAAACGCAGATTACTTTTAGAGTTTTTATTAGATGAAATGAAATCCGTTCAAACCTTTTTTGATTTCTTCTTTTTTTCAATCTGCTCTCCTTCTCCTAATAACTCCTCCGACTCTTCACTACTAGACTCTTCAGCATCACTTTTGAAGACCCTAGATCATCGACCATAATGAAAACGACGATTTTAAGACCATTAAAACCCTGCCTATACATTTTTAAGTTTCATATTACGCTTTTTGAGAAAATTCTAGGAACCAATGTTGGTATTGTTGCGGACCGGTGTGGACTCGACCTAACCTAACTGTATGGCCCGCCCTCGGATGACCTTAACATCGCATTAAAGAATAGACACCGTAATGATTCATTCGAAGATTCGAGAAGAATCGAATCCGACTGGAATGGAGTAGTACATACGAGAACATTCGAAACCTGCTCTATGCACCTAACGATCTATGGACTATTCTAGTAAACTTTAACTGTAGGTATAAAAGCCAGCGGCTGTGGCCTAGAGAGGGCAGTTATAAATAGACGAGTGCAGTTGACGCGCTAAAATTCAAAATACATTCTTAGTTATAAATCGTTTGTAAATAGTTCTATAAGTCTTTTATCGTTATTGTTTTTGTTAATTAGTGTTAAATAAATAGTGTTTAAATAAATTGTGACTCTCTATCCACACGGAACCGACGAAAAACGTAACAGTATAAATATGTAGAATATTAAAAGAAACTGTAGATGATAGAAATAATTATTTTACTTACATAAAAAATGACGTCCTTTGCTGGCTTGTATTAGAAGTTGACTTTTTCGTGATATCTGATGCACTAGAAATTACATTCTTTAAAGTAAACTTTGTTTTTGAAAGTTTACATTTTTACATATGGTTGTTTACCTCGGACCTTCTTTGGGTTGTTTCTTCCGCTTTTTTGAGATAGTGTCTTCCGATTTAATGGCTTCTTTCGCTATGGAAACTCTGGACCGTTGTTTTTTTTCTGAATTGATGGTTTGAGACTCTGCCCTGACAATTTGTCCGGACGATTCGGCGGCCGGAACGGCCATTTCTTCATTTTTCTTTAATATAGGCACGCATATACAGGGTGTACTTTAAGGAGCTGATTCTTAGACTTGTTCTAAGTAAAAAACTTCATAGGAACGTATGTCCTAAACATTTTAACGTTTGAGATACAAAGAGGTAAAATTTTCTAAAAAAAAAACAATTTATAGATCTATTGTGTGCCCCCATTTTCCCCACAGAATCTGCATTCGTCAAAGATTCATAAAGATATATATGTATACCACCCTGCATCTTAAAAATTCATAATGTTTTTTTTTCTTAGAATTGGTCCAAGAATCACCCCCTTAAAAATTACCACGCACTCTGTTTTCAAGTTCTAATATGATTACTTTCAAGTAGTAACATATTTTGTTGAATTGCTGAATTATTATGATTAAAATACGACTTTATGAAGAACCTACATCCTTTTGTGTAGCTTTATCTATTAGTTTTCCTTTTGGTTTCGCTGGTGCTTTGGCTTTTTTAGGTTTTTCAATTTTCTCCTTGTCTTCAGACTCTTGCTTTTCCTTCTTTCCTATGAACATGTCAAAAATACTCTTCTTTAATAGTTATTTATGCATTAATGATTTAAAATTAATTCAGTAAGAAATAAAAGCGTATATTGATTTTTTTATACCCTTTTTCCCACTTTTAGACTTTTTTGGTGGTTTTTCTGGCCCTTTTTCAGATACTTCTTCATTTTCTTCAATTCTTTCCTCATTTTTTTCGCTGATACTGACTCTGATATCTCGCGATTCTCTTATTCTCTTCGCGTCTACGCTATCTAAATGCGAGTTTACATTATATCATATATGATATATTTTATGATATTGAAAATATATACCTTTTTTCTTTTTCTTTGGTTTGAGTTCTTCTTTACTTTTTGTAGTTTCGATGTCCGGAGGAACGATTTTCTCTATAGATTTTGTGTGTTGCGATATTCCACCTTGGCTTTGACGCTTTATATTTACTCCTTCAACTGATTTTTTAGAGCTTTTTACAACTGCCGAAGGGGTTTCGTTGATGCTTTTGCTAAGCTCAGGTTCAGCAGGTTCTGCTACAGAAATCGAATTGTTTTTAAAATAATTATAAACAGAAAATGTACAATGAAAAATACACCTTCGGCTTTTTTCAAGTCTCCTTCGGACGCTGTTGTTAATGTGGGTTCAGCATTTGCGACTATCACTTCTTTTTTAACTTTTTTGGCGGTTTTTTTACCCATTATTACGAGTAATCAGAAATAGATCAATTTTCTCAGCTCTTAGAAAAAAGGAAATAATAAAAAATGTGGATTGTGTCGTTTAGTGTTGACGTTTGCATAAAAATGACAAATAATAATGACAAATTGATGAAATTGATAGATTGTATTATTGTGTCACTGTTTCTTGAGATATTATTATAATTCATCATCTCTCCAAAAAATCATATATGGGTATTTTTATAAATACACTGTATAAAGTTTTAGCAGCAGTATTTATACAGGGTCGTTCACCACATACGACACGGAGTATTGTAGCTAAACGATGAGATTTTTACAAATTGTAAGTCTTGGGTTCGATGAAGGACTATTAGAGGTACAATTTAAAAATAATTTTACAAGATACAGAGTATGTCAAATAAGTAAAAAATATCAAAGTTGTATTTTTTTAAATGGAACACCCTGTATATTATTGCATTTTTAGTTTCTACGATTAAAATAAAGGTAAATTTGATTAAGGTTTATTATACTTAAACCTTACCGTTTTTGAAATATTTTCAATTTTGTGAAATTGCCGTAAAAATTTTAAGGCTTCATTTCTCCAAGGGTACCAAAGTTTTTAATACTAAATATTTACTGAAGTTTATTTATTGATCAGTTATTGTGTTGCAATAATAAAATAACACTACCTTATACAGAGTGTCTAAAATTTATTTTAAATAATTATTACCTTCAAACGGCAATAACTTGTTTAATTTAAATGGAACACCCTGTATATTTTACGAGAATCAGATGCACAATTTAATTGTCTATCAAATTATATTATACCATTTTTTACCTATCTCTTTACGTTTCCGTAGAAAATGCATTTTCTTGTAATTTAGAATTTATTTATCAATATACCCATGGAATATTGACATTTTAGATTATTTTTAAAGATGTACCAAATTTTTAAAGAGTACAGATACTAATATTGTGGATATAATTCGTTTATTTCATTAAAAAATAAAAAAAAAACTGTTTAACTATTTGTTAAAAAGGGCCAATTAATATGATTCCAGTATTCAAACTACATTAACTGACTGCATTGATTAATAATAATTGTTCCAAATACTAAAAAAACTGAATTTTGTACGGGTATTAGACAGTGTGATAAAAGTAACACCTTAAAATGATATTTCATTTTTTTAATAAATGCTTATTTATAACAACAGAGACTTTAATTTTGATAATTTATTATTATATTGATTTCTGACTCAATTCCACATTTATTTAGAATAATTTATTAACGAATACAATTAAGTATGTAATTAATTAGTATATGGGCGGAAATAATGGTGCTATATTTAATTAATGGTATACTCTTTTATAAAGATTTAAATAGTTTTCTTTTTGCATACAACATTATTGTTCTTAGCAAAACAATAATATTACTAGAATGTCAATATATGATGTCAATATTCCATGGGTGTCAATAATAAAATGTCAATATTCCATGGATATATTGATGAATGAGGTCTAAATTATAAGAAAATGCATTTTCTAGGAAAACTTGAAGGGATAGGTAAAAATGGTATAATACAATTTGATAGACAATTAAATTGTGCATCTGATTCTCCTAAAATATACAGGGCGTTCCATTTAAATTAAACAAGTTATTGGCGTTTAAAGCTATAAATTATTTAAAATAAATTTTAGACACTCTGTATAAGGTAGTATTATTTTTTTATTATTGCAACACAATAACTGATCAATAAATAAACTTCATTAAATATTTAGTATTAAAAACATTGATACCCTTGGAGAAATGAAGCTTTAAAACTTTTACTGCAATTTCA
Source organism: Sitophilus oryzae (assembly GCF_002938485.1). Lineage (NCBI taxonomy): Eukaryota > Metazoa > Arthropoda > Insecta > Coleoptera > Curculionidae > Sitophilus > Sitophilus oryzae. The sequence continues at coordinate 211,864 of NW_022146533.1, forward strand.
CAAAATTGAAAATATTTCAAAAACGGTAAGGTTTAAGTATAATAAACCTTAATCAAATTTACCTTTATTTTAATCGTAGAAACTAAAAATGTAATAATATACAGGGTGTTCCATTTAAAAAAATACAACTTTGATATTTTTTACTTATTTGGGACACTCTGTATCTTGTAAATTATTTTTAAATTGTACCTCTAATAGTCCTTCATCGAACCTAAAACTTGAAATTTGTAAAAATCTAATCGTTTAGCTACAATACTTCGTGTCGTATGTGGTGAACAACCCTGTATAATATACGAAATTCAAAAAATTAGTTTTTTTAACAGAAGGAAATAAACTGCATAGATAAATGAAACAAAAGTTATAAACTGTTTGATAGTTTGACACTTAATGTCAAAGGAAGCTAGATAAAATCAAGAAAAATTTGGGCTTTAAAACTAAATCTTAAATAATTTAAAAACGATTTATTTTAGGTATAGGAACATGCATAATCAAAAAGTAACGAATTGAAAAACCTTTTCACTAGCGAAATAAAAAAAGTGGGTTTCCATTTGAAGAAAATGACAGGATAATGTTTTAATTTCTCAATTCCATGACAGCTACAGCCAATATCGTATGACATTCAAACAATTAAATTTTAAAAATATATAGCCACATGTTTTTTCATTGTGTCACAGTAGCTGAGTAATCACTAAATTTGACGTTTAGTCTATACAAATTTTTGACAGGTATTTTTTTTCTTCTAAAAGTTTTAAATTTTAAATATTTTTTTTTCTCAAAAACGGTTAACGTTAGATATAGAGTGTTTGATATCAAAATTCATAAAATTTTACAGAGAATTTAAGTATGTAATAAAAAAATGGGGGTACCCGATTAAAATAAGAAAGTTGCTGTCAACTTTCGGCATTTCCGGAAGTGCCGCTATATTGAAAATACTTTTAATCTTGATCTTGTAATTCTCTAGAAACTTCTACTGCACGCTCAGCCTGGGACACCCCGTATAGTGTGCATTCTCATAGGCACAAATCATCCTGTATATAAGGATTGTGTATTTCTATTTGAATTCAATATGCGATAAATAGGAAAAACAAAGGGGCGTCAAAGTTCATGTTGAAAATGCATGTTTATTACTTGTTACTTTTGTTATTAGATATCTATAATCTATATATACAGGGCTAAATATAAATATGTTATTTATACGAATCTATAAAAAATTGCCTTTCAGCTTTAGGCAAATCTTACATACAGTTCATAACAAATAAGCTTTTTGTCACGTGATTAAGCTTGGCCGGCACAGCGTTACCTACTTTTATATATTTTCTTTCAATCAAAATATTTTACAGTGACTGACATACTGATTAATCACGATCCTGCTCAAACCACTCAACGTAAGAAGCTCAATTTTGGCATACAGGTTGATTCTAGGGTGTAGAGGTTCGATAAGAAGGGATTTTTCGAAATTCCAGTTCCAAGAGGGTAAAACCACCCCCAAAATATTACAATATTTTTTATTTAAAAAACGGTCAAGTTTCCGAAAAAACGCTTAAACACGTATATTTTATTTAAACTTAAAAACTTAATTGAGGCTTAAACTGCTTGACGTTTAAAGCTGATTTTTGGCAAACGGATTGTCTGTGGGGTGTAGAGGTTCGATAAGGAGGGGTTTCTCGAATCTCAAATTCCAAGAGGGTAAAAACGCCCCTCGAATATTACAATATTTGTTATTTAAAAAACGGTTAGTCTTTCGGGAAAACGCTTGGACAAGCATAATTCATTTGGCTTTTTTACATATTTTGAAATATCTTAAAAAATCATACAGGGTGTTCCAAAAAGTTGGGTAATTACTTGAACACGATTCTGCTTAAACTGCTTGACGTAAAAAGCTTATTTTTGGCAAACGGATTTTTCGAAAGTCAAATTCCAACGAGATGAAACTACCCCTCAAATATTACCAAGTTATATAATAATATCGCCATATTGTTTTTTCTCATGCTGACATAAATGTGAGCAAATTTTATCCAGTTTGTATGTTAATGGAAATTCTTGCTTTGCTTTATCATCACCATTGCAAATCATTAATTCGACGCGAACGAAGTCGCTGGTACACGCTATAACAAATATTTTAGTAAACATAAAGTAATTATTTTTTCCTTTAAGTTAAGTTTTGCAGCATTTTTTATCCTTTTATGTGCAATTTTCAAATCTTAAACTCAGTTAAAAAAATGTGGACTAGCTTCTTTGGACATTTTAACTAATATTTGCTGTGCTTTGGTGGTATTTTAGAAGTATTGTATTCTAATTAATGTGAATATAATTATAATTTGTACGCAGTTTTATTCAGTATACGGTAAAAGATCATAAGGTGAACTTTAAATTATTATTAAGTACAATATGTAAGTTTTTATATTACTATATTGGGGATATTGTTGTATCAAGTATATACTTTCTGTTATTTTAAATTAAAAGTATACAGTTTTTTACTGAGAAAATTATAAATAAAAAGTGTGGGAAAAGAAAAACAAATCAGTGCGTAGTTTTAAAGATACAGGACGATCAAAATTTAAAGAAATAATGTTTTGTATTTTCTTAAATAACACTATTTTTTTTTGGATTTGCTGTAATTATTGTAAATTTGCTGTAAATATTTGCTGTGTGTTCGAGATTCGAGTATTTTAAAACTTTTTACTCTAGTTACTCTAGCTAATTGAAATAAAAAATTTCAAAGTGTTTTAATGCTTATTAAATTATATATTACAAAATGTATAATTTAATACTGTCTAGAGGCCTTCCAATGGTAACTAATACCAATATATTTTTTTCTCGAAAACAGTTCTAGATACGCATATACAGGGTGTTCCTTAATGATGACATGCTAATATTTATTATAGATAACTTTATGATACTACTGTATTGATACACGTCTTCTATGCATCAAAATATCTTTTTTGGTGTACAAAGAATTTTATTTACTTGAACTTACATTGAATATTTTTGGGGAAAAAAGTGGTATTCCACTGACTTCTCTTAAAATAAAAGTTTTTTTTCAAAATATCTATTTATTTCTAAACATTTTTTGTCTCTTCATTTTTTCATCGGCTGGAAGGAAATTAAGAAATGAAACAATTTTTTTTGTATTTCAAAATAAACATTTTGATGCATGGAAGATGTGTATCAAATATACCATCAGAGATATTTTGAAAAAAAATTGAAAAATTTTACCACCCTGTATCTAAAAAGTTAAGATGTTTAGGACATAGATTCATATGAAGTTTATTTCTTAGAATAGGTCCAAGAATCACCTCCTTCAATATTAGCATATCATTAAGGAATACCCTGTATAGTACAAGAGACGAAAAAAATTATTTTTAGTTGTCTGATTTAAAAAAAAATATCAAGGAAAATCAAGGGCGTCATTTTTTTTATGAGAAATTATCCCCTCAAATTTGGCAATATATAACAATCTTCTTAATTTATTTTCAATAGCATCAATAATTAATTATTGATAAATACCACGATGTCAAATCAGGAATGTTCGAAGTATACCATTCCTCAGTACTACTCTGGAAAAAAGCTGTTCATAACTGGAGGTACTGGGTTTATCGGAAAAGTACTGCTGGAAAATTTCCTAAGATTTTGTCCGGATATTTCGAAGATTTACCTTTTAATAAGATCAAAAAAAGATAAATCTCCAGAACAAAGACTTAAAGAAATGTTTGATCTTCCTGTAAGTAATCCAGTGTGTTTTTATTAATAACTGTTTTAGTTTTTTTTTGTTGATTTTTATAGTTATTTGACAGATTAAAAAAGGAGTATCCGGAAAATGTAAAAAAAGTTGTTCCAGTCGTTGGAGATACAAATGAAATAGATTTGGGTAAGATAAAAATCAATATATTTAATCAAAAATTGAATTTATTTCATATTATTATAGGGTTAAGTAACGAATCAAGAAAACTACTTATTGGGGAGGTAAATTTAGTGATTCATTGTGCTGCTTCAGTACGATTTGATGATTCTCTTCAAAAATCTATCTTACTCAATACGCGAGGTACCAAAGATGTTGCCCTTTTGGCTAAGGAGATAAAAAATATCGAAAATTTAGTACACGTTTCTACTACTTACTGTCATACAGATAAGAAGGTATGCGTTTAACTTTATTTCAAAATTGAATAGTATTGATGACTCTATTTTTTTTTTTAATTATACCAGGTGGTTGAAGAAAAAGTTTACCCTGCTGTAGCTGACTGGAGGGAAGCTATAAAAATAGCTGAAAATGCAGACTCACATACGATTGATGTTTTAACTGCAAAATATATTGAACCATTCCCTAATACCTACACGTTTGCAAAAAATTTGGCAGAACAAGTTGTAACTGACCTATGTGATGGTAAAATACCCACAACTATTTTTCGTCCCTCTATAGGTAAATAAATATTTCTTAATAATATCAGATAGATTAAAAATGTAATATGTTTAAAATGCATATATGTATTTTCACATACAGGTTGTTTTTTACATAAGTACAAAAAGTTTGCAAAAATCAATTTTCACAAATCTTTTTAATTATTTTTTTTATTTAAACTGTACTGTTATTTACGACACATCCTGTATAAAACATACAGAGAAACCATGAAGAAATAGTAATTTTATGAGATCAAAATCCTTCATTTATTAATCACACAGTTTTTTTTATTTCTTCAAATTTTAGTGATATCATCTTATGATGAACCAATACCAGGATGGATAGATAATTTTAACGGCCCTGTAGGTATTTTAGTAGCCAGTGGAAAAGGTAAATTTACTACACTTTGTCTGGAAAATGTACAGGGTGTCCAATTTTCGTGAGTTTTACAGGGTTTATCGTAAAAAAAACTCTCTCGAAACTGAAGATGCAACACAGAAAGCCCTGTAAACACACGAAAATGGGACACCCTGTGCACTAAAAAATCTACTCTTAAATAAAGGAAGACTACTAACACTTACACAAAAAAACTATATGTTATATACATAGATTTCTTTATAATGTCTTTGGTTATATAGTAAAGAAATTTTGAAGCTCTTAAAAAACCTTATTTTAAAACATTTTTTTTTATTTTTAGGAATTTTGAAAACAGCCTATGCTAGTGGGCATATCACAGCGGATTATGTACCGGTTGATATAATAACTAAAGGCCTTATCGCTGGCGTATGGAAAAAATCATTTGAATCGTGAGTATATTCTCAGATATATTGCAACAATTTGTTGAAAAAATGTTCTTAAAAAATATATACTCGCATATATATGCAGTCAATTTCACTTTAAGATGACTATTGGAGGCCAATAAAGACCAGAAAACGAGGGCTAGGGTTGTACGTCTCGAAAATGTACTGAAAAATTGTACTAAATAATAAAAAAATTAGATAGCAAGTTCAAAAAATATATATTTATGTATATGGTATAAAGAAAGCCAAAATAATGGCCTCTATCAACATTGATAATATCCATTACATATATAGTGTCCAAAATATTTAGATTTTTCTCTAAATCATTGTATTTAGTAGAAAACGAAGATTCTTTACTCACCATATTTTTATTGTGTGTTTTTTAAACTTAAAAATAGAAATTGTGATCACAGTACACAACCGAGATATAGTATCGACCAAACAAACTTACGAGGTATAGTCAATAAGTACATTTTTTTAATATGAATGGTTTTCTTTTGGTACAAAAATTAGAATTTTTTATTTTTTTATACTTTTATTCTTTTTATATTATTAATTATAAGTGTTTATATTTTAGGCATGAGGAAAAATTAAAGATATCAGTCTATAATGGAAGCAACAATGACGTTAACAATCTTACGTTGACTGAAATGCTTGAAATGGGTCAGTAACAAGTCATTTTATATATTATTTTTCTATCTTCAATCACTCGGTATATTACTACCTTGTTTTTGATTTTTCTAGGTAAAAAACTAACTTGGGAATATCCACTCAACGACGTTTTGTGGTATCCATCCGGAAAACCTACCTCCTGCTTCTGGAACTATTATTTTAGAGTAATGTTGTACCATATTTTACCAGCTCTTTTAGTGGACACATTATTATGGATAATTGGTCATAAACCGATGTAAGTAAGACAATATATTGATCAGAATGACATAAATATGTTTAATTATTTAAACAAAGTTAATTAAATATTTTAAATCATTTATTTAAAAAAAAATCTTATTTTTTATCAGTTACAATATCTGGCGAATGCGCTGGGAAAAATATCCAATGCATATTTCCCCTAGCGCATTCGCCATATTCTTAAAATTATCTTAAATTTCAAAATTTCGCCTAAATTTTAATTAAAATCTTTTTTTTTTCCGTACTGTTAGGCTATTGAGAATACAAAGAAAAATATATATAGCTAACGTGGCGTTGCATTACTTCACATCGCAAGAGTGGAGTTTCAAAAATGATAAATCTATTTCGCTTGAGGAAAACTTAACGCCCGAAGATCGAAAAGTTTTTAATTTTCATCGTGATGCCGATCCCTACGAGTACTTCAAAAACGCCTTGCTGGGAAGTAAGGAGTACTTACTTAAAGAAGACAATTCGAATATACCTAAAGCTAAGGCACATATGAGAAGGTACAGTAAATATAACTCATATAAATCATCTAAAATAATTTTTATTTTCTTTTTTAGGCTGTACGTATTGTCGATCTTCGCAGACGTATTGTGGTATCTTTCACTATTTTATATTGTCTTTATTAAATATGATCTTTTTCATGTAGTTTGTAATAAAATATGTGGTTATATTGATTTACTTTAGTGTTTAGTTAAATAAAAATATGTTTTTTTGATATATAGATGTGTTGTTATTTGCCAAAAAATATTTATATAGACAGAAAGAATCTGTATTTTGAAAAATATTTTCATATATTTGGCTAGACTGTACCAGTTTCTATATTTACCATTAAAAAACTATTATTAAAGTTCTCAAATAACTGAAACTATACTTATCGTATGCAGAAATTCATATTCCTTAAGATTATGTCTTATTTTAAGCTTAAATTTTAATAGTTTTGAGGGAGAGACAGCGATAGTTGTTAGATTTTGTCTTCAAACTGAAAAATCAGTACTAGTTTTGTATCGTTGAAAAAAATATTAATAAAAGTCTAATAGAATCTAAATTATATTTGTCGTATGCAGAATTTCATATTCCATCAGAATATGTCATAGTTTGAGCTAAAATGTTAATAGTTTTGAGGGAGAGCCCAGGAGAGTCAGCGATAGTTTCATTTATTTTGTTTTAAAGACAAAAAAAACTACACGACTTTATACCGTTGTAAAAAATATTAATACAAGTCTAATAGAATCTAAATTTTATTTGTCGTATGCAGAACTTCATATTCTATCAGAATATGTCCTAATTTGAGCTAAAATGTTAATAGTTTTGATGAAGAGCCCGGGAGAGACAGCGGTAGTTCTCTTTATTTTGTTTTAAAGATAAAAAAAACATTACGCGTTTTTATACCGTTGAAAAAAATATTAATAAAAGTTTAATAGAATCAAAATTATATTTGTGGTATGCAGAATTTCATATTCTATCAGAATATGTTCTAGTTTGAGCTAAAATATTAATAGTTTTGAGGGAGAGCCCGGGAGAGACAGCGGTAGTTCCCTTAATTTTGTTTCAAAGATAAAAAACATTACGCGTCTTTATACCGTTGAAAAAAATATTAATAAAAGTCTAATAGAATCTAAATTATATTTGTCGTATGCAGAATTTCATATTCTATCAGAATATGTCCTAATTTGAGCTAAAATGTTAATAGCTTTGAGGGAGAGACAGCGGTAGTTCCCTTTATTTTGTTTTAAAAATAACAAAACATTACGCGTTTTTATACCGTTGAAAAAAATATTAATAATAGTCTAATAGAATCTAAATTATATTTCTCGTATGCATAATTTCATATTCTATCAGAATATGTCCTAGTTTGAGCTAAAATATTAATAGTTTTGAGAGAGAGCCCGGGAGAGACAGCGGTAGTTTCCTTAATTTTGTTTTAAAGAAAAAAAACATTACGCGTCTTTATACCGTTGAAAAAAATATTAATAAAAGTCTAATAGAATCTAAATTATATTTGTCGTATGCAGAATTTCATATTCTATCAGAATATGTCATAGTTTGAGATAAAATGTTAATAGTTTTGAGGGAGAGCCCAGGAGAGACAGCGATAGTTTCACTTATTTGGTTTTAAAGACAAAAAAACTACACGACTTAATACCGTTGAAAAAAATATTAATACAAATCTAATAGAATCAAAATTATACTTGTCGTATGCAGAATTTCATACTCTATCAGGATATGACTTGCAATGATCTGAAATGTTAGTAATTTTAAAGGAATCCGATGGTAAGACAACCCTATTTACGAGAATCTTGACTGAAGCCATGGAAACAATACATGTTTTTATTTAGCGCTAAAAAATATTAATAATAGTCCAAAATAAACGAATTTTATAGGAGATAGATAAAATTTAATGTACTTTTAAAATATGTACAGCAGTTTTCTAAAAAAAAACAGTTTTATTGATTCTTCAAGGTGAATATTTGGTTGCCTAACAATGATCTTCTATATTCATCGTAATTTTGATAAAAGCAGGTTCATTTTTATATGATAATACAACATAATATTAGTTTGGTATAATCATTTGAACTCTGATTCAATTAAAAATAATAAATATTACTTAAAATTAATTCGAGAAATGATTGATTTTATATGGAATTCATAAGCATTTTCAAAACCCCACCCTCCACACCGGCAATACCAACAAAATAACACGAAAAAGAACCAAAACAAGCCAACTTCAGTAACTTTTCTGTCAGTGTCAAACTGACAACAGATGCTGGAAGAAGGGCTGGCTTGATGTGCTGACTATTTGTTTATTTACCACCCGAATTTCGCGATACATATTTACAATTAAAGAAAAATCAACTAGTGTTCTACTTATATATTGTGTTCGGTTTGTTTTACGATTTAAAAAAGTGCCAGTGTTGTGCTGTGAAAGCGGTATGCATTTTTTCCTACGCTTTGTACCGGTATATTGCACTTTTGGCCTGATAATATACAGGGTGCGGCAAAAGTGCGTCGGGCATCTGTGTAGCTCCTATAATAAAAAAAAACTTGCGAATTGTTTAAGTGCACATCTAAAGTATGTACTAGGATGTATTTCATGAAAATATTTTAACTTTTACAAGGTGGCTTAAAAAAATGCGAGTGACGGATGATTTTTTTTTAAATGGAACACCCAGTATATTATTAGATTTTTGGCTTCCTTTCTGATCACTTTACAGACTCCTAAAATATTATTAAATATGGTTTGATACTTTCGGAGATATTAATAAATAAATAAAACGAATATATTTTTCCAAGCTTTTTTAAAAAAAAATTATTAAAAATACAAGAAATGCCCTCAAATCAAAACTATAGGTATTTAAAACTGTAATGGGTCTGTAGGTACTAACTTTCCTATAAATGTCGTAATCTTAAACCATACAGGGTATTCAAATTTCTGTGGCAAACTTGATAAAGTATAAAATAATTTAAAAATTGTATTTTTTTAAATAGTTCCATTTTAAAAAAATCACCCCGATTCATTCACACTTTATTGAACCACCCTGTAGAAGTTCTGAAATTACATCCTACTTACTACATACTTTAGGTATACAACATTCCTAAGTTTTTTATTTGAGGAGCTACAGATGCCCGACGCGCTATTTTTGCCGAACCCTGTATAGTGTCAAGTTGTAAGTGAACGGTCTTGGAACAGTGCAAATAATTATCACTACAATTACACGATTATTTTGGTTCCGTTTTGTGTGCTAAAGGTCGTGAGAACATGCCTTTCGGTCCAGGAGAAACACCAAGTTTGAAAAAGTGACTTTTGTGTCAACATTTTTATTTCCCTCGTACTTAAAAATGCAATAAAACTCTTAAGGACGGCAAAATGAATAGGACTCTTTGTTTTCTGGTCGCGGCAGGACTATTAAATGCATTCGGTAAGTTTATTTTAAGCCAAATGAACGACAAACCTTTTAAATTTAGAATCAAAAGTTTATGTTAAAATTTTGACAGCTTCTTTTTGAGCTTGCTTGATACTTAATTCATTGGCTTCTATATTTGAACAGTTTGAATTCTTATTTTTTAATAAAACTACCTATTCTTGAACCAGGAATCTTTTTCAAGTTGGTCCAAGATTTTTTTAGATCTACAGGGTGGTCCGAACTAGTAGTGGGAACTATCGAATGAATACTATCGAAACATTCGATAGTTGCAATTCATTCGAATAATTCGATAGCTAGTAAAAAAACATTCGTTGAAAACTATTCGAATAAAAATTATCGAATAGATGCGTCATCTGCCTTGAAATATTGTATTCTAGTAATTCGGCAGCAAAAACCATTCATTTATAAAATTCATTCATTTATGAAATTCATTTATTCGTCAGAATCGATTATAATAAAATATTAACTGGATTTTAGTTGTCGCCCGGCGACGTAGGTCTCTTTCCGAGAAACCCGACAGCGGTCGGTGGCAATGCTAGAAAGAAGCCGGCATCTTTGATTTTTTGCGGAGTCATATAAAGATAAGGACACATTATTTTTTTTATTGAGTGCTAGTATTTATACAGAAAATACATTATGAAGGGCGCTGTTGCCATATATTGGTATTAGTTGATATTAGCAAAGAATATTATTGTTTGGCTTTAGTTAGTTAGGGATAGTATGTCCATATATTTTGCATTTTTTTATTAATATTCTGGTGTTAGGTTAGGTTAGATAATAAAATATTTTGGATGTAGGAAAATGATTTTTAATGTTTTTAAACAAAGACTGGTTTAATAAAAATAATAATAACAGTAATAATTTGTTATACCTATTAACAACAAAATTTAAAATAATTTAATATAAACATTTTTTTACGTAGTAGCAAAATATAAACAACAAATTAGATGTCAAAATTATTTATATTAGATCATATTTAAAAATAATATAGTCTTTAAATTTTTTGGCATCGTTGGTTTATTAAATAATAATAATTACGGAGCTAATTTGTTATATTAACAACAAACTTTAAAATCATGAAATATAAACATTTATTAATTGTCTAAGCATGCAGTGTAATGGAAGGAAAATATAAATGAAAAATTAGAAATCAAAATTATTTATATTAGGTAGGTACTTTATATTATTATTTAAAAATAATATTTACTTTTACTGGCATTTACTTTTAAAAATAAATGAAATATTTCTTCGCAAAAACTACATGTAAGAGAATTAGCATAAACAAAATACAAACATCGTTAACTTTTTTTTTTAAATTGGCACGTGTAAAACTTCAAGTTCATCTCATCTCTTAAAATTGCTACTTCTCAAAATTTCCCATTAAAAATAGACCATATATACCATATAAAATAAAATAATTGAAAGATCGGGCTACGGAAAATCACACAAATTTTCGGAAAAATTTTGACACCTGCACACGCACACAATCGTCAATTTAAAAAAACTACTATTTTAGTATTTTAAATATTTTAATAAACGCAAAAATAGCACAGTATTTATAAGGTGAATTTATAAAAATTTGGAAGAACTAATAATGCACTGACGCACACAAAAATCAAACGAATACTAAATTTCATTTATCAAAAGCATTCGATAGTCGTGGCTCAACGATAACCATTTAGTCGCACGGCGAGGTTGTCACATATGCTTTAGTATACAAATGAATGAATGATTTTATTCGAATAAAACCATTCGATAGTTGAAATCATTCATTCAGTAACCATTCGATAGTCTAATTCATTCGATAGTTCCCATCGCTAGTCCGAACTAGGGAATGCAATCCCGCACCAAAATCTCAATCCCGCAAACCCGCGGGATTAAAGCAATCAATTCCGCGGATCCGCAAAATTGCGGGACTGTAAACAATAGTCATACATTTGCTCCTAAATGGTACAAAAGGCATTGTACATTTTGCATAGGCCCACAACATTTATACAGGGTGTTCAAAAAATATATTTAATATTAAATAAACTTAAATTTTATTATAATTTATCTACTCATTTTATAAATAAAAATATTATTCTGACGTTGAAGTTTTTTTTTAACTTGTGTTAGTTATCAACTTTTAGATACACTCTATATTAATATTTTTTTGGCATATGCAGAATGTACAAAGCTTTTTGTACCACTTAGAACCATACATATATGACTAAAAATGTATGTTTTTCGAAAAAACGTCAATTAATTCCTTAACACAAAAAAAATAAAAAAACCGATCAAATTGTTTTTTCGAATTTCAGTATAGATTAGTCGTACTTGGTAAAAATTTCGATTTTTTAAAAGTCGTAAATTTGCGGTTAAAAGATTCTTGACCAAATTTTCACTCTCTTATAAAACACCCTGTATACGAGAATTCGCTAAATATATTTTCGAAAATCACATAGCATCTTAATCACAATAGATGCATCTAAAACCTGGTCCAAACCGCATCTCAAAATCTTCTTTAGTTCAAGAGATATTCAACTTTAAAGTTACCCTAAAATTTTGCTTGTCCCGATAATTATGTCCGGCAGTTTATTTGACGAAATTGTCCACAAGTACTAGTTAAATAGGTCAAATAAAAATGAAACTTGTACACCCTGTACCTCCGAAACTAAGGATTTTAGGACATACATTTATACGAACTTTTTTATTTATTTTTATCTGCAGAATATGCTGCCGGAGTTTCCGGAATAGAGTTCGGATCACCCTGTATATATTTTGTATATTGGAGTTGTGTAGCAAACCAGAAATTTATATTCTAAACAACTAGTCTTCTATTTTACATCTTTATTTCAATTAAAAAATACATATATCGTTTTATTATTACACTAGTTTATAAACGTTGATATTGGCATATCCTCTTATCTGATAAATTATTAATATCAATAATAATTACTATATCAGTGACACTAACAAAACTTTAGAACCTTCAAACATATGGCTGTGGTTCCCCAGAAAATCGTATTTATATTTAATTTAATAAATATAAATTATCAAATATACAGGGTTGTTCACCACATACGACACGGAGTATTGTAGCTAAACGATGAGATTTTTACAAATTGTAAGTTTGGGGCTCGTTGAAGGACTATTAGAGCTACAATTTAAAAATATTTCTACAAGATACCCAGATATATGTCCCAAATAAATAAAAAATATCAAACTTGTATTTTTTTAAATGGAACACCCTGTATATTATTACATTTTTAGTTTCTACGATTAAAATAAAGGTAAATTTGATTAAGGTTTATTATACTTAAACCTTGCCGTTTTTGAAATATTTTCAATTTTGTGAAATTGTAGTCAAAATTTTAAGGCTCCATTTCTCTAAGGGTATCAATGTTTTTAATACTAAATATTTAATGAAGTTTATTTATTGATCAGTTATTGTGTTGCAATAATAAAAATAATACTACCTTATACAGAGTGTCTAAAAATTTATTTTAAATAATTATTAGCCTCAAACGGCAATAACTTCTTTAATTTAAATGGAACGCCCTGTATATTTTAGGAGAATCAGATGCACAATCAAATTGTCTATCAAATTGTATTATACCATTTTTTCCCTATCCCTTCAAGTTTTCGTAGAAAATGCATTTTCTTATAATTTTGACCTCATTTATCAATATATCCATGGAATATTGACATTTTAGATTGTTTTTAAAGCAACAAATGTACAAAATGTACAGACTAGTAATATTATCGTTTTTAGCAAAACGATAATATTACTAACCCATTTGTATGCAAAAAGAAAACTATTTAAATCTTTATAAAAGAGTATACCATTAATTAAATATAACACCATTATTTCCGCCCATATACTAATTAATTACATACTTAATTGTGTTCGTTAATAAATTATTATAAATAAATGTGGATTTGAGTCAGAAATCAATATAATAATAAGTTATCAAATTAAAGTCTCTGTTGTTATAAATAAGCATTTATTAAAAAATACATACATACAAAATTTAGTTTTTTAGTATTTGGAGCAATTATTATTAATCAACGGAAAAAGTCAGTTAATGTAGTTTGAATACTGGAATCATATTAATTGATCTTCTTTAACAAATATTTAAACAGTTTTTTTTTATTTTTTAATGAAATAAACGAATTATATCGACAATATTAGTATCTGTACTCTTTAAAAATTTGGTACATCTTTAAAAATATTCTAAAATGTCAATAGTCCATGGGTATATTGATAAATAAGTTCTAAATTACAAGAAAATGCATTTTCTACGGAAACTTAAAGAGATAGGTAAAAAATGGTATAATATAATTTGATAGAGAATTAAATTGTGCATCTGATTCTCGTAAAATATACAGGGTGTTCCATTTAAATTAAAAGTTATTGCCGTTTGAAGCTAATAATTATTTAAAATAAATTTTAGACACTCTGTATAAGGTAGTATTATTTTTTATTATTGCAACACAATAACTGATCAATAAATAAACTTCATTAAATATTTACTATTAAAAACATTGATACCCTTGGAAAATGAAGCTTTAAAATTTTTACTGCAATTTCACAAAATTGAAATTATTTCAAAAACGGTAAGGTTTAAGGTATAATAAACCTTATCAAATTTAATTTTTATTTTAATCGTAGAAACTAAAATGTAATAATATACAGGGTGTTCCATTTAAAAAAATAAAACTTTGATATTTTTTATTTATTTGGGACACTCTGTATCTTGTAAAAATATTTTTAAATTGTAGCTCTAATAGTCCTTCAACGAACCACAAAATTACAATTTGTAAAAATCTCATCGTTTAGCTACAATACTCCGTGTCGTATGTCGTGAACAACCCTGTATACCGATTTACTATATATATACTATATATAATACGATACTGTATATCGATATATATCACATGATTATATCCTCCAAACGCTGCTGGTACAAACGTGAATGGTATTACTGTTGAATGTACCTAGCAAACAGTAGCCGATATAAGGGCTGTTGCCTCCCCCTTAGATTATTAGATTTCATATTTTATAGGGGTTAATGAAACTGAATAAAACAGGGGTGCCTTAATCGTGTTATTACAGATAAATTTTTTATGTTTTTCTCAATTAAATGCATGTTTAAATTCTAATTTAGGCTGCTGTAGATGTAGACCATTTAAAATTAAACCCAATGTGCCTCTCTAGAATCTATTATCAAAATAAATAAAATGCAAAGACAGTATGAACAGAAATAATGATCCTTCATTTCTTCTAGTTCTCTGTTCCTATTATTGCCAAGTACTGTATGTTTCCATTAGTAGGCTCTATTATTTGTATCAAATATGATAATATACAAATAAATCTCTAATCTCTAATCAATTTGATTTTTTCCTGTCGTTACTATTTAGAAAATCAAAAAATGAATTGCACATTCTCATAGCCACTTTATTAGAGCTATCTGATGGTATTTTTAGATTACCAAATTAGCTGACAATTTGTGAAATACAGAGGCCTACTTAATTTTTTTCAAATCATTTTCCCGGAAGAGTGGAAATGGTAGAGCAGTATAATGGCCAGCGAGGTTCCTGGACCTGCCGCATTACTTGACGTCATTTGTAAAAGTGAAATCAATACATTTCAACATTAAGAGTACAAAAAAAAGAGTACAAAATGCATTCGGAAGTATAAAAAGATCTGTTCAAAGATCTATAAATAAGACAACGAAAAATAAATTTGTGCATTCTGGAGGGTGGTAACTGGTAACCCTTTCGAACATGTAGAGCATTAGAAATTAGTTTGTAGAAGTTGATTTATTTATAATAACTACGATTAATATTATGCATATTATTAGATCGTACACTGAGATTTGAATTTCACAATAAAAAAAGTTAAAAATAATATCTTTAAATTGCTGACCTGGATATTAATTATTTGAATCTTTCATTTGGCTTGATTTCCCTTATTCAATGTTAATTAGCGCTGGTCAATATTGTTGCTATGAATATAATCAGATTAAATAAATTAAAAAAAACAGAGTCGGACTTGAAATTATTTTAAATAATAATTAGGTAAATAGTTTTGTTATTGTTAAGGTACGCAAAAAAAAAGTGTGGCATATCATTGTACTCAGGAGACCGAGTTCTTTCAAAACCTGAAATAAAAAATGCAGGTCCGTATTTAAAAAAATTAAGTTGGCCTCTGTATCTCACAAATTATCAGCTAATTTGGAAATCTAAAAATACCTTCAGATAGCCCTAATAAAGTGGCTGTGAGAATGTGCAATTAGTTTTTTGATTTTCTGGAAAGTAACGACAGGAAAAAATAAAATCGGTTTTTCAAAAAAAATCCGATTTTTCCAAAAAACTCAGCAATCCTTGAAATTTTTAAAACTTTTCTGACGGCATCTTGGTGAACATGCCAAGGAGGCAACTTTGCCCCAATTTAACTATTTTCGTATCTATTACGGTTTCCGAGATACCAATGCTCGTACCTCGAATTTGTAGCACCCTGTATAATTGGAAACGGTTGAATAAGCTGTGATGATACAAACAAAAATGTGATTTATCTTTTTCTGACGTACCTATATAAGCTGCTCGTCTTTCACAATCTTTTCTAAATGAAATTTTTCGAATTCAACTGGAAAATTACATTTCTGAAAGCATTTTTATAAAAGCTTCTTTAATATACCCCTCACGTATTTTTATAAGAGACTCGCGTTGAGATTACAGCAGGAATGGGAGATAGAATTTAATATCTTCCCATTAAATAGAAATATAAGGCATTTCTTAGCTTTTAATGGACGATTTCTAATCTTTTTCATGTCCTCGGAACGGATTTTGCTTTTATTTTCTGGACGAGTGCAGATAGACATTGTGTTGTCTACCTTTAATTTTTAACTCTGAAATCAATACTTTACTTAAAAATGTGTAGCTCATATAAAAATAGAGATAATGGGATAATTCACAAAATGAAATGTTAGGAATACATCTAAGATTGCAGGAAAGTGTTTTTATCCAAAATGCCAGTCTCATTTTTTTCACAGATTGTTTAGTTGAGCTTGTTCAGGCAGTACAGCACTTAACAGCCCATATTAAGTTCTAACTACTGGATTTTATATTACTTTAGCAAGGTAAAGGGCAAGCCAATATTTTCTCTTATTTCTGATCAATAAACATGCTCTGGCGTGTCACATTCACAAAGGCCATTTTTTCTATGAAATGACTTAATAGAATCTCCTTTCAAAGAGACAAATCTAACGTTTAATCATTCTAAGCGAGGATTATCATAACGAGACAGGCTGATAGGGTGGTTGCTGTGCTCCTCGGGGTGTATTTAAGATCTCTCCCTCCAGATTAAGCCGTATAGCGTAGAATGAAAGGAAAAACCAGTTTGCCAGTGGGGTATTGTTTTACATAATGTAGCTAGGTACAGACGGGCAAGGAAACTTGCAAAGAAGATTTATATTTTATATACAAAAGAAAATTCACCTGTTGTGTATAAATATTAACCTATTCCTCGACACAAAATATTTATAATATTGTTGCCATGTAAACCTCTTTCATCTATTAATAGAACAAATAGATGGAGATTCTTTGAACGTCAGTTTTTCTTCGTTGTTCCACAAAATGCTTTCAAGTCCGTTGTTTTCTTTGCGTGCCTGCGGTACCGGTACTCTATTAGTACCGATGTACTGGTATTCGCCTCAGTATCTATTATTTTTAGAAGGCATTTAATGACGCGAGGCCGAATTGACGACTTTGCGTTCAAGCTTCGACTATTTCTGAACAAGTTCTCATAAAAATCGTAGATCCATCATCCATCATCAAATTTTCATTTTTTTTTTATCTCGAGAACCATTATTTGTAGCGATTTTTACCAAGAGATCTTTTTTATGTAAAAAACGTTGTAAATGTATATTTTTTACTCATTAGTTTTATACACGTACGTACGAAAAGTTATTACTCTTCAAACTAGTTAAAAAATATGTAGGTGGCGCTCGCTACAAGTAGGAGGCATATTGACATCAAAATCAAATTTCTCATGTCAAAAAACTTCCACACACCAATTTTCATCCAAATATTTACGTTACTTCATAAATTATTTGGAAAAAATCGAAATAAAAATTAAACTTCTACACCCTGTATCTCCGAAACTAAATATTTTAGGACATACATTTATACGAACTTTTTTACTTATTTTTATCTGCAGAATATGCTGCCGAAGTTTCCGGAATACAGTTCGGACCACCCTGTACAGGGTTGTTCACCACATACGACACGGAGTATTGTAACTAAATGATTAGATTTTTACAAATTGTAAGTTTTGGATTGGTTGAAGGACTATTAGAGCTACAATTTAAAAATATTTTTACAACATACAGAGTGTCTCAAATCAATAAAAAATATCAAAGTTGTATTTTTTTAAATGGAACACCCTGTATATTATTACATTTTTAGTTTCTACGATTAAAATAAAAGTAAATTTGATAAAGGCTTATCACCCTTAAACCTTACCGTTTTTGAAATATTGTCAATTTTGTGAAATTGCAGTAAAAATTTCAGAGCTTCATTTCTCTAAGGGTATCAAAGTTTTAATACTAAATATTTACTGAAGTTTAATTATTGATTAGTTATTGTGTTTCAATAATAAAATAATACTACTTCATACAGAGTCTCTAAACATTTATTTTAAATAATTTCTAGCTTTAAACGGCAATAACTTGTTTAATTTAAATGGAACACCCTGTATATTTTAGGAGAATCAGATGCACAATTTTATTGTCCATCAAATTGTATTATCCATTTTTTACCTATCTCTGCAAGTTTTCATAGAAAATGCGTTTTCTAATAATTTAGACCTAATTTATCAATATACCCATTGAATATTGACATTTTAGATTGTTTTTAAAATAACAAATGTACAAAATTACAGGTTCTAAAAATGATAATATTACCAGCCTATTTGTATACAAAAATAAAACTATTTATAATTTTTTTTTAATCTTTATAAAATACTGTACCATTAATTAAATATACCACCAGTATTTCCGTCCAAATATTAATTAATTACATATTTAATTGTGTTAGTTAATAAATTATTCTAAATAAATGGGGATTTGGAATCCGAAATCAATATAATAATAAGTTATGAAAATGAACATCTGTTATAAATAAGCATTCGTCAAAAAATGAAATAAAATTTTTAAGGTGTTATTTTTTACCACACTGTCTAATATACATACAAAATACAGTTTTTAGTATTTGGAGCAATTATTATTAATCAATGCAAGCAGTCCATTAATGTAGTTTGAATACTGGAATCATATTCATTGGTCCTTTCTACAAATATTTAAACATTTTTTTTTATTTTTTAATGACATAAACGAACTGTATTGACAATATTGGTATCTGTACCCTTTGGAAATTTGATACATCTTTAAAAATAATCTAAAATGTCAATATTCCATGGGTATATTGAAAATTGAGGTCTAAATTATAAGAAAATGCATTTTCTTCGAAAACCTGAAGACATAGGTAAAAAATCATGTAATATAATTTGATAGACAATTAAATTGTGCATCTAATTCTCATAAAATATACAGGGTGTTCCATTTAAATTAAAGAAGTTATTGCCGTTTAAAACTAGTTATTATTTAAAATAAATTTTTAGACACTCTGTATAAGATAGTATAATTTTTATTATCGCAACACAAAATTTTGTGAATAGAAATACTTCAGTACAATTATTTGGTTTTAAAAACTTAAATACGTCTAGAGAAATAAAGCATTATAATTATTACTGTATTTTGACAAAACCTAAATATTTCAAAAACGGTAAGATTAAAATGCGGTAAACCTTAATCAAATTTACCTTTATTTTAATCGTAGAAACTAAAAATGTAATAATATACAGGGTGTTCCATTAAAATTAAATAGTTTAGCTACAATACTTCGCGTCGTATGTGGTGAACAACCCTGTATACTTCCCGGCTCAAAATTCCGCCACCCTAAAAATTTGACTAAGTTTGATGTTACATAACTTTTTAATTTGTAATCCGATTTTTATGATTATGATATTAGTTTGTAGATGAATTTGTTGGCATTATTTTTTATTATTTTAATGGCGCATATTCTTCGGTTAGGTGTGTTTATACCGGGGTAAATCAAAACGGTGTTTTTTGCAATGAATTCAAAACACCCTGTGGAAAAAACGCGACGGGCATTTTGGATAAAAAGTACTTTCCTGTCATCTTAAATGTATTCTTAACGTTTCATTTTTTGAATTATCCCATTATCTCTGTTCTTTTATGAGCTACACCTTTTTAAGTAAAGTGTTGATTTCAGAGATTCTTTTATTGGCAAAAACAATAATTTTATAATAATTTTAATAGTGTCCACCACTCGTAACAATAACAGCTCGAGATCTTCGTCTTATCGAATGAATAAGGGTAGTTATTCTTTCTTGATCTAAGTATATCTTTATGAATATCAAACTATAGATCAAGAAAACCCTTCACAAAAGCTAAGACTAACATTAAAGGGCTCTTGTAAAGTTTGTGGTGGAATAGGACGACGACGAACAGCTCCTTTTAAGTTCATTGCACAAATGTTCGATTGGATTGAGGTCGGGACTACAAGGAGGCCATTCCAATCTTCGTAGTCCAACCTCATCCATGTACTCGTTAACTACTCGTATTCATAACTCGTTACCCCGCGCAACGTGGGCCTGGCATTATCATGCATCAGTATCAACCATAGATTTAGTAAGAACAGATATCACATTAGACATTTTAACCCGATCAAACAATCGGAGGTTGACTACGTACTGTAAAAACCAACTGAGATAGAGAAGGCGACATTGCCGCATCTCAAATTTGCGCCTATCTACTCAGTTTGATTTTGCAGAAAAGGTGACTTTAAAACCTTTACCGGATATCAATAAATCTCAATTTCTTAATTAAATTAATAGTTTATTTTTTAAAGAAGCATGCGTAATAATATGTTATTAACCAGAGGATATATGCGTTACTATTAAAGGACATGTTTACTGTTTAATGTGCTGAACGTCTAGAACTATTGGCAACGTCACTGCTAGTCTTCCAGAATGAAATGAGCCGTCCGTCCCACCACCCCTCGCGACGGCCCTTGGTCCGTTATAGCGTACTACGTTTAGCTTGCGGTGTGTTTGAAGTCGGAATCAAGACGAAAGTGAACTTTCAGTGTTTTTCGGTGGTTTTGTTTTGTTTAACGTACTTTTTTGAATCTGCGAATTCAGTATGGTACGACAGTGCCAAGTGTGTGGAAAAATAAGCTCAAATTACCCGAATTTGTCTTTTCACAGGTGGGTATTGTTTTCGTCATTGTACATAGGCGTCCACAAGGGGAGCCTCTCACAATCAAAATAATTTCTAATTATATTTGTAATTAATCTATTAAAACAAGAATGTAGTAGCCAGTAATTGAATTATAATTCGTCTCAATAACTACCTAACTGTTGTAGATCATAACAAATTTGAATATAAACGTTGCATTTGAAATTTTATTATAAGCCAGAAAGGACATTTTTTTCTTAAAATTGCGTCATTTCTGGTCATCATTATATACGATATTCTAAAGGAATTTTTGCTCAACAAATAAACAAAGGTGTTACCCGACCTTTTTACATTTTATTGCTTTTATTATATCTGCCACTTCGGTCTTATTTAGACAATTTTTTACCACTGTACAAATACCTCTTCCTAGAGTTATTTGTACGGTGTGTTTACCTTTTTTTTAGAATGGGACGAACTGTAAATAATTCTTAGGCTACTAGTTTTATACATACCTATATACAGAGTGACCCAGGCCTCCAAAAAACTTTTTACCTATTACTACGCTTACCTATTACTCGCAAAATCTAGGATTTTCCATTCATCCTCGAAATACGTTGTACTGGTTGTACTACGCAGGCATATTTCTAAAACTGACGTTGCCAAACTGCTTTTTATTATTAAAAGAAACACGACCATGATATTTGCCTATTCTAAACAAGAAAAAGTTATTTATAAGTTTTATAACATCTCTAATTAAATTTGGACGAAAAGAATATTTCTGTTTGCTGTAGGTAATTTTCTCAGGGAAAATACGAAAATTAAAATGACTTTTTAAGTCAAAAAAAGTCAAAAGGACAAGTTATTCCAAAAAAGGACTGTCCTTTTCAAAAAAGGACAGGTGGCAACCCTAGGTATTTCTGGAATGGAAATTTAATGGCAAATCTACAACTTTAGTTTGAAAATATGTTCCGGCCACCTATGTTTACAAAAATGTCTAAAATTTGCTTTACCATTGCCTCCATATTCTGAAAAAAAATTGCAAGAAATGTCACCCACCACAAACCTAATATAGAACTGTTTCGGAAGCCTGAGTCACCCTGTGAATATTCAAAAGTAACTGAAAGTTTATATAGAAGTAACTGAAAGTTTAAATTGAAAATCGACGTTGGAGCGATTTTCGAAAACCACCTACTAACGTTTCAACATAGGTATATGTGGGATATTAATTATATTATTATATTAGACCTTATAACAAAATTCATCTGACGAAAAAGTGTTAATGTAGTATATTAATATGGAGTATAAATTTTACTAATTAATTTACTTTTACTTTACTAATTAAATGCTTTCCTAAAAACGATACGCTACTGGCCATTAGAACAATCGAAATGCTCCTAGTTGCCGGGGTCGGAAATTTTAGACTTCTCTGTCTCTTCTGTCCTTGTTTGACACATTGGAATGTTTGATACACTACCAACGAGTATTTATGAATGAGATGTTTGGTCTATCTTTATAATGTCTTTGGTATCAACTGATTTCCAATGAAACGAGCAAATGCAACAAATTCAAGATTGTAAAAATATCAGTACTTTATTTAAAAATCTGTAGCTCATAAAAGAATAGAGATAATAGTGTTACGGACCCGTGTGGACTCGACCTAACCTAACTGTATGGCCCGCCCTCGGATGACCTTAACATCGCATTAAAGAATAGACACCGTAATGATTCATTCGAAGTTCCGAGAAGAATCGACTTCCACTGGAATGGAGTAGTACATACGAGAACAGTCGAAACCTTCTCTATGCACCTAACGATCTATGGATTATTCGGGAAATCTTTAGCTGTGGGTGTAAAAGCCGGCGGCTGGGGCCTAAAGAAGACAGACGTAAATAGACGAGTACAGTTGACGCGATAAATTCAAAATAAATTCTTTGTAGATAAATAGTTATAAATCGTTTGTAAATAGTTCTTTAAGTCTTTTATCGTTATTGTTTTTGTTAATTAGTGTTAAATAAATTGTGACTTTCTATCTACACGGAACCGACGAAAAACGTAACAATAGGATAATTAAACACTAAATCACCACAATACACCAAAACACTTTTACTTTTACACTGGACGC
This sequence comes from Sitophilus oryzae, assembly GCF_002938485.1. Classification (NCBI taxonomy): domain Eukaryota; kingdom Metazoa; phylum Arthropoda; class Insecta; order Coleoptera; family Curculionidae; genus Sitophilus; species Sitophilus oryzae. The sequence goes on from NW_022146533.1 coordinate 235,326, forward strand.
GCGTTTCGCTAACCATGTTAGTATCATCAGCAGATGATTATAAACTAAATAGGATAATTAAAAAATATGATGAAAATGATTTATTGATTTATTGATTTATTGATTTATCGATTTATCGATTTATCGATTTATCGATTTATCGATTTATCGATTTATCGATTTATCGATTTATCGATTGATCGATTTATCGATTTATTGATTGATCGATTTATTAATTTATTGATTTATCGATTTATCGATTTATGGATTTACGCTAACCATGTTAATATCATCAGCAGATGATTATAAGCTAAATAGGATAATTAGAAAAATATGATGAAAATGATTTATTGATTTATTGATTTATCGATTTATCGATTTACCGATTTACCGATTTATCGATTTATCGATTTATTGATTTATCGATTTATTGATTTATGGATTTATGGATTTATTGATTTATTGATTTATCGATTTATCGATTTATCGATTGATCGATTGATCGATTTATCGATTGATCGATTTATTAATTTATTGATTTATCGATTTATGGATTTACGCTAACCATGTTAATATCATCAGCAGATGATTATAAACTAAATAGGATAATTAGAAAAATATGATGAAAATGATTTATTGATTTATTGATTTATTGATTTATTGATTTATTGATTTATTGATTTATTGATTTATTGATTTATTGATTTATCGATTTATTGATTTATCGATTTATCGATTTATCGATTTATCGATTTATTGATTTATCGATTGATCGATTGATCGATTTATTAATTTATTGATTTATCGATTTATCGATTTATCGATTTATGGATTTAAGCTAACCATGTTAATATCATCAGCAGATGATTATAAACTAAATAGGATAATTAGAAAAATATGATGAAAATGATTTATTGATTTATTGATTTATTGATTTATTGATTTATTGATTTATTGATTTATTGATTTATTGATTTATTGATTTATTGATTTATTGATTTATTGATTTATTGATTTATTGATTTATTGATTCATTGATTTATTGATTTATTGATTTATTGATTTATTGATTTATTGATTTATTGATTTATTGATTTATCGATTTATGGATTTATGGATTTATTGATTTTTTGAAGTCTTTTTCATCCAAAATACCCGTCCCATTTTTTGCACAAGGTGTTTTGAATGTATTGCAAAAACGAAGTTTTGATTTACCCCGGTATAAGCTCACCTAACCGAAAATATAAGCCATTAAAATAATAAAAAAAATAATACCAACAAATTTATCTACAAACTAATACCATAATCATAAAAATCAGATTACAAATTAAAAACTTATGAAACATCAAACTTGGTAAAAATTTTATAAGGCAAAAAAGTTTTTTTGTCTACACGGAAAGTTTAACTCGATACGTTTTGACTGAACCGGTAAGACGTTAGGTGTGGACAGGGCTTAAAGGATTTTCGTTTTAATTTCTTAAGAGACACATCCTTCTCGAGCAACATCCGGCGAGTTATACTTAAATATCCTGTATTTTTACAATTCTACAACAGGATAAACGGTTTCGAGCAACAATATTTTGGGGATTTTTAATGCGAGCGTTTTTGATTTTTAGGGAGATAAATTTTTGAGAGTTGGGAACACTGTTTCCATTCTGCCGAAACTGTGATACTGTTGTAATGGGTTTATAAATTCCTATTAGCTACTGTAAATTTAAGTATACAGGGTTGGTCATAAAGTTGTGTCACATCAAACTTTATTTTTTAGCCGACCATACCAAAGGAACTGGTATGGTAGGCTATTACGATCGACAAAAAAAAGTTTTTTTAATTTCACCCAGACCTAAATACAAAATATTTTCATGGTGTCTGTCTGTTTGTAACACGATAACTCAAAAACCGCTGAACCTATTTTAACCAAATTTGGCACAAAAATCCTGTGGCACCCCAGAAACTGGCCATTAGTTTTTGGTGGGGGTGGGGGGTTGGTAAGGGGGTATGGGAAGGGGTTAAAAATTTTAAAAAATCGTAACTCTAAAATTACAGTAGCTAGCGAAACGCGGTTTTCAAATTAAGATTAGGAATAATATTTGCAACAAAATTTGTAATAACATCAAAATCAGTCAAAGTCGCAGTTTTTGAGATATTAACATATTTTAGTATGGGCGGCTATACGTGCCGGCGCCATTTTTTTTAAATGAAACCCCCTGTATATTATTGCATATTTCAATTCTTCTTTCAATTTTAAGCAATAATCGTAATACACAATGTACATAAATTGAAGAATTAAACGAAGATTTTGTAATTTCCAGACTTGATGATAAATATACTCTCATTTTACTTGATAACTTGAGAACTAAACGTGTCAAATATTATTAAGTATCACATCAGTAAGTATCACGAAATTAATTAAATGAAATTGTTTAAGTGATATTTTCAAAAGTCAATAACTCGGAAACGGTTGGTTTGAGGTACATTGTGTGTAGGGCTGCACCGAGTACCGAGTAGTTCGGTGCTCGGCCAGAATTTTAACCGAGTAATATGTACTCGGTGCTCGGCCATACTCGGCCGAGTAGGCCGAGTAAAGTATAGTAATAGAAACAATCCATTTATGCATGTCCAAAACAGATAGAAATGAGACTCACAGTGGCAAATAATAAAATAAACAAAAAGTTATTCATTCATAACTTTAATTAATGTATTTTAGCAAAGTAATAATAATAAGTAAGTAATAACACAAACACAGTGATATAATAATTTAATACTTATAATCTAAAAGAGGTCAGCACTGTCACTCATTTTAATATAACTTTAAAGGGTATTATTAATTGTTTGAATTATTTTTCACTTAAATTAGTTACACATATAAGATTTGCTCAAAAAACAAAATCAACGTCGCCACCGCTTAAAGAATCAATTCAGAATCCAGCACATTAGAAATATCAGTTTGCATGGGGAACCACAGAATAAAACAATATCTCCATAAGTAAAACAAACCAGGTCATTGGTTTGTAATCGGGGAATCCCAGCCGCTCGCCAATCATAGGCAAAATAAACAAGATCATTGGTTTAAGGCCGGGGAATTCCGGGAATTTTAACTAGCTTTCTTTAATGTTAAATTATGTATTTATATTATGTATAAAATATAATATTATTATGTTATGGTGTATAGCATAATTAGTATATATTGATAAAGGTCGCATCACTGTTAAGACTATTAAAAACCCGACAAGTCCACTATGTGTATACTCGGCCATTACCTTTAGCCGAGTACTCGGTAAGTAGAGGGAGATGGCCGATTCACCATCCTCCTCCTTCTCCTCCTCAGGAGAAGGGAGTGACGTCATCAGATAAGAATGGTTAAAATACGCTAATAAACAGGTTTGAACCGCTTTGAACCACTTATGAACTGCTTCGAACCGCTTTTTAGCTTAAAACAACAGACCTGTTCACTTTTTGGTCAAACCCGTTTATTTCTGTTTTAAAGCGGTTGTTTCCCGTTTAAACCTGTTTATTCTTGTTTATTAGCCTATTTCACATGTCCTTAGCTGATGACGTCACTCCCTCCTCCTGAGGAGGAGGAGGAGGAGGAGGATGGTGAATCGGCCATCTCCCTCTACTTCGGTACTCGGTCAAGTTAAAAAACAGGGCTCGTTACAGCCGTAATTGTGTGTATTCCGACTTTGGCTTAGAATTGAAGGAAGAACCGAAATATGCAATAATATACAGGGGGTTACGTTTAAAAAAATGAAACTTTGATGTGGCACGACTTTATGACCGACCCTGTATGCTTAAATTTATTACCCGCTAATAGAAATTTATAAATCCTATAACTTTTATATTTAACTTTTTGCGGTACCTCCTATATTTTACCTAATAATCGACCCTTTCCATTCATAACAGCGACCCTGTATTTACAAAATCTAAGTACCTACATCACACCTACATGTTGTAAGTTTTTTTCTTTTTATTTTTTTTTCAATCATACTATCCCGTAAGCATTTCTTGTCTTACTCATTTCAAACAACGAGAGAAACTTGAGATTTTTAGAGTAAAATATGCGAGCAATACGCTGAGCAGTGCAATATTTTAGCTTTTGATGCGGTTCTCTGCTTATTCGTCGCCTCATATTTAAGTTGAAAGAAGAAAACTACATTTTCTGTTACCCTCTGTGCTTGTCGACGAAAAACTGATTGCAACACGGCGCATAAAAGTCACGTACGTTGATGAAAAACGATTCAAACCAAGTGATTCAGCGTCTGGTGTAAAGAGGAAGATGACTTCCTTTTATAAAATTCTATATTTTTTTCTTTTATTAGCTATAAATTGCAAAGAAACTAATATGGCTTGGTAAATGAGCTTTATTTTCTATACAGGGTTGTTCACCACATACGACACCGGAGTATTGTAGCTAAACGATGAGATTTTTACAAATTGTAAGTTTGGGGTTCGTTGAAGGACTATTAGAGCTACAATTTAAAAATATTTTTACAAGATACAGAGTGTCCCAAATAAATAAAAAATATCAAAGTTGTATTTTTTTAAATGGAACACCCTGTATATTATTACATTTTTAGTTTCTACGATTAAAATAAAGGTAAATTTAATTAAGGTTTATTATATTTAAACCTTACCGTTTTTGAAATATTTTCAATTTTGTGAAATTGCAGTAAAAATTTTAAAGCTTCATTTCTCCAAGGGTATCAATGTTTTTAATACTAAATATTAATAAAGTTTATTTCTTGATCTTGATCTTGAATATTGTGTTGCAATAATAAAAATAATACTACCTTATACAGAGTGTCTAAAAATTTATTTTAAATAATTATTAGCTTCAAACGGCAATAACTTCTTTAATTTAAATGGAATGCCCTGTATATTTTAGGAGAATCAGATGCACAATTAAATTGTCTATCAAATTGTATTATACCATTTTTTACCTATCCCTTCAAGTTTTCGTAGAAAATGCATTTTCTTATAATTTAGACCTCATTTATCAATATATCTATGGAATATTGACATTTTAGATTGTTTTTAAAGCAACAAATATACAAAATGTAATAGATTAGTAATATTATCGTTTTTAGCAAAACGATAATATTACTAGCCCATTTGTATGCAAAAAGAAAACTATTTAAATCTTTATAAAAGAGTATACCATTAATTAAATATAACACCATTATTTCCGCCCATATACTAATTAATTACATTTTTTTTTTAATTGTGTTCGTTAATAAATTATTATAAATAAATGTGGATTTGAGTCAGAAATCAACATAATAATAAGTTATCAAATTAAAGTCTCTGTTGTTATAAATAACCATTTATTAAAAAATGAAATATCATTTTTAAGGTGTTACTTTTTATCACACTGTCTAATGCCCATACAAAATTCAGTTTTTTAGTATTTGGAGCAATTATTATTAATCAACGCAAACAGTCAGTTAATGTAGTTTGAATACTGGAATCATATTAATTGGTCCTCTTTAACAAATATTTAAACAGTTTTTTTTTATTTTTTAATGAAATAAACGAATTATATCGACAATATTAGTATCTGTACTCTTTAAAAATTTGGTACATCTTCAAAAATAATCTAAAATATCAATAGTCCATGGGTATATTGATAAATAAGTTCTAAATTACAAGAAAATGCATTTTCTACGGAAACTTAAAGAGATATGTAAAAAATGGTATAATATAATTTGATAGACAATTAAACTGTGCATCTGATTCTCGTAAAATATACAGGGTGTTCCATTTAAATTAAACAAGTTATTGCCGTTTGAAGCTAATAATTATTTATTTAAAATAAATTTTTAGACACTTTGTATAAGGTAGTATTATTTTTATTATTGCAACACAATAACTGATCAGTAAATAAACTTCAGTAAATATTTAGTATTAAAAACTTTGATACCCTTGGAGAAATGAAGCCTTCAAATTTTTACTGCAATTTCACAAAATTGAAAATATTTCAAAAACGGTAAGGTTTAAGTATAATAAACCTTAATTAAATTTACCTTTATTTTAATCGTAGAAACTAAAAATGTAATAATATACAGGGTGTTCCATTTAAAAAAATACAACTTTGATATTTTTTACTTATTTGGGACACTCTGTATCTTGTAAAATTATTTTTAAATTGTACCTCTAATAGTCCTTCATCGCACCCAAAACTTGAAATTTGTAAAAATCTAATCGTTTAGCTACAATATTCCGTGTCGTATGTGGTGAACAACCCTGTATACAGGGTGTCTAATGAATAAAAGCACTCTCTATACAGAGATAGATTTAAGTGTAGAGGTTGATCTCTATACTAGTCTATACCATGTTCATAGTTATTTTTTATACAAGAAATACCATTTTATCGGCGACCGAAAAGAATTAATTTCGGAAGACGATAGATAATACAATTTTATCTTCGTGTATAAAACAATATTTTTTCCATAGCGAGTTACGTTTTAAAAAATATTCAGAAATTATTATTTCAAGGAATTTATTACGAGTAGAAAAAATATTGTGCTGGGTTGGCGTTGGTTTCTATGTAATTTGACAAATAAATAAAGCTGTCTCTTTAGTTGTCAGTTTTGAGTCAATATTTTTTAATTCTCTTTCGTGTCGATTGCTGATTGAATTGGAGCCAGAAATGGCTCAAAACGAAATAAGTAAATTACCAACAGATATTCAGGCGGAGGTGACAAACGCCATATCCAAACTTCTTCCATTTAAATCCCGAATAACTTATGAAAAGGAATACAAAAATTTTCAAAAATTGAAGCAATAATTAAAAAACGTCCGAGAAGAAATAAAGTTTTTAACCTATCCTCGCTGTTAAAATTATTATATTAATTAAATTTTTGGACTTAAAATCATCTCTTATCTAATTCGTAGGAAACGGTTGTTAGCATTAATTTTGGGAATTCTCCCTTTTTAAAGGGTCATGTTGAGGCCTTACCGTTACCCACAGATCGAGGGTGAAAATCTGGGGATATAAAAATCGTAAAAGGGAATTACAAACGAATTTTCTTTTCAATCAATTTTCCTGAAGACGATGATGGGCTTCCATTCGACGAGTTCGGGGAGTTAGAGAGAATGAGGAGCTATAACGGACCTCAAAGGGACCTAATGCAAATATTTAGTAGTCAAATTGAACAAAAATAGAACTAGCTATAATATCATTTTTTACATTGTATTGCACTAAAAAGAAAAAAATAGTCACGTCAGTTCAAGTAAAGTGGTGGTAGAAACCCCAGGTGGCTTTTAAAGGAAGCTTTCAGCCTCCACGAAGAAATTGAGAGGGTACTTTGCTTAAGTACGGTTAATAAGTAAAGCTAATATGTCTTCATTATTTCCAGTGTATGCATGAGTTTTTATCTTGCAACTTAAAAGGAAATAAGTTGCTAATTAAAGGTGTACACGAAGGAAGATTAAACTTGAGCGGGTCTAAATATTAAAATAAACAGTCTTTGGTGCAAGTATTCTGTTTTTACATAAAAAAATATAAAAAAAAATCTCGACTACTCTAACAGGAATATTTAAAATGGTCGTTGCAAGGCAAAATCCCATCAAAATATGTAATTTGTTTTAATAAACTGATATGAATTTATTTTAACAAACCAAAAAATATGAAAACTATAATAGTTTAATAAACTGTTATAGTCTACATCAGAACCATAGATAAAAGAAAATAATCTACTATTAAGATAGATATGAAACTTAATAGTAAAATTTTGGGTCAAAGCGCCCCTCCGTGTTTTTAGTGGAGACTACGTTTAACCCAGCGCCTTCGCCTTTTCTGCTGTAAATGTTTTTTATGTTTATATTTGAATTCAAAGGATTTATTTTTAAAGTTACACTGATATATTAGTACATCAGAGTAACTTTAATAAAACATAAGAATATATATATTTTACAATTTATTTTTTTATTTATTTTTCATGTAAATGATCGTAAGTCGACTGGCTGTCTAATGAATAGACCGAGATTTATAGATTTTAAAGCGAACGAAAAAAAAAATCAAACAACGAATACATACCATATATTTTTCTTTTATCTAAGATACATACCTTATCGTCTTTTGGAAACACGTACATTTTTGCAGTTTTGTTAGTTTCTTTGCAAGATGCAACACAACAAGAAAACACCATTTTTACAGTTAATAAATAATAAAACTATTTCTGACTATGATATTTAAAATTTAGATAGATAGAAAATTAAAAAACAAACCAGTACTTACAAACGCGGGCCCAAATTCAATAAAAATCAAAATTTTTCCTGCGAAAATCAGGTTTTTTTCACTGCAAAGGTATTTTTTGATTTATCAGCAGTCATTGTCAAGTTGACAATATACAGGGTGTTTTCGAATTAGTCTAAAAAAATTATGGTGTGATTCCTCATGTGTTCTTAAAACAATTTTTATATAACCATTGAGTCTAAAGTACTTCCTTTCTAATCTACAGGGTGTTAAAATTAAAAAAAATCGATTTTTTTGCTTGACATAAATGGTACATCACTGCTTTTTTAAAGAAAATATATTTTTTTCTTGACTGGCTATCCTTTTTCAACAAAATTGATCTTTTGAGTTTTTCTTGTTCATCAAACGGTTGTCGAGAAAAAAATAAATATACTTATTAAGAGCCCGCCTTTCGTTTTTCTACCGATTTTATATTTTTTAGATTAATTAGGAAACACCCTGTATATGCATATCACAGGCAACCAAATAAACTAGTAGCCTCTAAAAATTATTTTTCCTACCACTAGCGACATACCGTGTTTTTAGTGTGTACTAAATTATTTTATCAAAATTTCACCATATAAGTTTCCAGGCAATGATCAGAACAAATCTCGTGACAGTGAAAAATTAACAAGAGTATATGTCACACATTTCAATCTCTCTGATATGGAGAAGTAAAAATATTTAAACGGTTTAAATGCAATTTATTATTGTCAGGATCGAAATTTTAGGGATTTAGTGTTCCGGAACAAAACTAATCAATATTTTTTGTACAGGGTGACCTAAAACATTAGTAATTTTAATAAACCCATAGTCTGTTCAGTCTGTATCAGTATATACACAGGCACGAAAAACGGGCATCTTAAAATTTTCATGTAATTTAAAGTTTTATATATTTTGTTCTAATAGGCCGATTTCGATGATTTTTTAAGCAATTTGCAGCTAAATTATTTGACTTTTTAGTGTCTCTTTCTAAATTAAAAATGAAAGTTGCCATCTGTCAATTATACGAGGGGAAACAAAATACGACTACAACGAATTACGATTTTAGCTTTAAAAGCAAAAAAAGTTTGCTTTTGGTGTTCATCTGGCGCACTTATGTGTTTGTTGTTTTTTTCAATGTCGCTGCCAATGAAAAGTAATGTTACTATTGTTTTTTGATAGCTACACCAGCAAAGACGGTTTTAAGAGCAGAAATTTAATTGAACATGGTATAGAGATCAATCTCTGGACTTGTAGAGTGTGCCTCCTTTAATTGGACACCCTGTATATAGAAAATAAAGCTCATTTATCAGGTCGTATTAGTTTCTTGGCAACTTATAATTAATAAAAGAGAAAAACATACGATTGTATAAAAGGAAGTCGTCTTCCTCTTTACACAGACGCTGAATCACTTGGTTTGGAGCGTTTTTCTTAACTTTAACGCACGCGACTTTTATTGGCCGTGTTGCAAGCACAGAGGGTAAGAGAAAATGTAGTTTTCTTCTTTCAACTCGAATATAAAACGACAAGTAAGCAAAGAACCGCATCAAAAGCTGGAATATTGCACGTCTCAGCGAATAGCTCGTATATTTTGCGAGCTTTTTAAAGTTTTTCTCGTTGTTCAAAGTAATACAAGAAATGCTTAAGGGATATGTGACTGTCTGGCAAATATTTTTGGACGTTTTTTTTCTAAGGTACTGGGAATAATTAATAAAATAGTCCAAAGTGTTATGAACTAAAAAAAAAGAGTTTTAATCATCTGCTGATGATGCTTAACGTTGCGTTGTTATTTTAGGTTGTTATCGAAACTCGCGTCCAGTGCAAAAGTAAAGTGTTTTGTTTTTTGATGTATTGTGGTGAATTAGTGTTTTATTTTGCATATTATACAGAGTGTTTCAAAACAAATGCGAAAAACTTCAGGGGGTGATTCCTTGTTCAAAATAAAGGGTAGTTTGCTTTATAAACGTTGGGTCCAAAGTCAACCATTAGGGAGATATCGCGGTACAAAGATGGCGGAAAAATAATGTTTTCATTTTTTATCTTGAAAACGAAAAGAAATAGACTAATGAAATTTTATGGAAGCATTACTGTTATGAAAACACACTTTCTGGTAATTTTTTCATTTTTTTAAAATGAGTGGAAGGGGTTGAAATAAACTGCCCCTATCATTCTTGTTAACAACATTTAAAGAAAAATCTTATCAAACACATGCAAAAATTTATTTGGATAGTTTAGTTTGTTTAGAAACTTTTTTATCTCTTGTGTTTTTTTGATAAAACTCACCGATTTGAAATTAAAAAATAAAATGTAAAGCATTACATGTCAGGACAAAAAACATTTTTAGATTAAGAATCTAGTGATAATAACGATAATAATAATCATCTAGATAATAACGTATTGCAGTAAGTTGCAGTTGCAGAGTAATGTCAAATAAAATAATATTAGGAACATCCTAAAAAGTAACAGCGGCCGACTAGATTTTTTCCTAAAAAAATTACAGCAGCCAACTAGATTCTTTATCAGAAAATGTTTTTTGTCCTGACATGTAATGCTTTACATTTTATTTTTTAATTTCAAATCGGTGAGTTTTATCAAAAAAATACAAGAGATAAAAAAGTTTCTAAACAAACCAAACTATCCAAATTAATTTTTTTGCATGTGTTTGATAAGTTTTTTCTGTAAATTTCGTTAACAAGAATGATAGGGGTAGTTTATTTCAACCCCTTCCACTCATTTTAAAAAAGTGAAAAAATTACCAGAAAGTGTGTTTTCATAACAGTAATGCTTCCATAAAATTTCATTAGTCTATCTCTTTCCGTTTTCAAGATAAAAAATAAAAACATTATTTTTCCGCCATTTTTGTACCGCGATATCTCCCTAATGGTTGACTTTTGACCCAACGTTTATGAAGCGAACTACCCTTTATTTTGAATAAGGGATCACCCCCTGAAGTTTTTCGCATTTGTTTTGAAACACCCTGTATACACAAACTCGTAGGAGAATATACAGGGTGTCCCGATATTCCATGGACATAGAACTACTACGTATTTTTGGAATCAAATTAAGTTCATTGGATATACCGTATGATCGAATAAAAACGGCGTCAGCGATGGCTATGAAATGAACATCACTGTCATTTTACATGTAAAGTTATATGGGGAATGAACTGAACGCCATTTTTTTTCGATCATACGGTATTACGCTCAATAGTCGAATTCGGGCAATGCCCGAGAAAAATACGCAAATCTAGTTTTGAGCAAGGAATATTTCGCAAGCCCGAAAAATTAATTTTATCCGATTATTTTTTTTTGCTTATAGTGTGATTTGATTGCATTGGTTTCACTCTTTTTGGTTGGATTGGTTTAGTTATTTGGCGAGTTGGTTAGCGTGGTTATTTGGAGGGTGTTAATACATTGGTTAGTTGGGTTTTCGGGTTTGGGAAATATTCCTTGCTCAAAACTAGATTTGCGTATTTTTTAAATGGTTTTATTTAGCTCGACCCGTACGGTATTTATTTATTTGTTTGTTTATTTGGGTCAAAATTAGAAATTGAAATTTAAGTACCTTCCTGTTGTCAGATTGATCTGAAATTTGGTACACACCTTTAGTTCCGATGACAATACAATATAGTAATATCAATAACATTGTAAATCTAAGATGGCCGCCGGTACAAAATGGCGGATTTCATATTTTTCCACAACCCCCTCAATATGGGTATCAAATGAAAGGGCTACACTAGTACAAGATGGACGTCGTTACAAAATGGCGTATTAGGTGAGGGCATGAGTAGTCGTGTCCAGAACAGTTGTGTCCAAGATTGTGTGACGTTAGAAGGACAGATAAAAAAAATAGGTGATTAGATGTACCTACGTAGTTAGCGGTAGCTTTACCACCCAAGTTAAGGTAATAGGTTAAAACGTACTGAGGACTGTATGGCATTAGGGTGGCTAAAATGTAATGTTGCAAGCGTTTTCCCTCAAGATTGGGCGCCTCTTGTTGTATATTATAGCCTTGCCCCTCTACTGGACCTCTGGGGGGGTCGACCGTTATGTCCATTACTCGTGGGAACAACATGGAAACAATAAATAAAAAAAACAAACAAAAATAAAAACGAAACTGCTACACAACGAAAAAGAAGGCTCGAAAAGGCGAAAGAAAAGTATAGAACGAAACGTGCAAAAGAAAGTGAAAATGAAACCTATAGTCGACTACAGAAACGAAGAGAACGGTTAGCAACAGAAACACCTGAGCAACATGAGTCCAGGCTAGCATCACAACGTGACAGACAGAGAGAGTTGTTAGCGGCAGAAACACCTGAGCGTCATGAGTCTAGGCTGGCATCACAACGAGAGAGACAAAGAGAGTTGTTAGCGTCAGAAACACCTGAGCGTCATGAGTCTAGGCTAGCATCAGAACGCGACAGACAGAGAGAGTTGTTAGCGTCAGAAACTTCTAGTTCACAAATTTTTTAGTACTAGGCAGAATAGCTTTTAGGCATATTAGACTAAAATAAAAACGTGGGGCCCATTAACTATTGCTGTAATACTTTCTTCTATACTAAGTGTGGATTGCATCGACTTACTATAATCGTAACTGGAGATTTTGACAATCAATAACCAGCCGTGGCGGCTTCACCAGCGAACGCCGAGCTCATGATCTACCAAAGTATAAAGATATGCTTGCCATAGGTAGGATTTCAGAGGCCCCCACGTTTTTATTTTAGTCTAATATGCCTAAAAGCTATTCTGCCTAGTACTAAAATATTTCTGAACTAGAAGTTCAAAATACCTAATTGTTATTATTATTTTCTAGTTTTCAGTGCACATAAGATAAAACCGTTTAACTTAAAAGTTTTTTTAGCGATTTATTATTTTCTAGTTTTCAGTGCACATAAGATAAAACCGTTTAACTTAAAAGTTTTTTTACCGATTTTTTATTTGATGTCCTCTAGCGGACAAACATTCTTGTATATTGAGGTAAATTATAGTAGTGGAAACTATCGAATGAATACTATCGAAACATTCGATAGTTGCAATTCATTCGAATAATTCGATAGTTAGTAAGAAAACATTCGTTGAAAACTATTCGAATAAAAATTATCGAATAGATCCGTCATCTGCCTTGAAATATTGTATTCTAGTAATTCGGCAGCAAAAACCATTCATTTATAAAATTCATTCATTTATGAAATTCATTCATTCGTCAGGATCGATTATAATAAAATATTAACTGAATTTTAGTTGTCGCCCGGCGACGTAGGTTTCCAAACCCGACAGCGGTCGGTGGCAATGCTATGAAAGAAGCCGGCATCTTTGATTTTTTGCGGAGTCAGATATAGATAACGACACATTATTTTTTTTATTGAGGTGCTAGTATTTACACAGAAAATACATTATGAAGGGCGCTGTTGCCATATTTTGGTATTAGTTGATATTAGCAAAGAATATTATTGTTTGGCTTTAGTTAGTTAGGGATAGTATGTCTATATATTCTGAATTTTTTTTTATTAATATCCTGTTGTTACACTGCAATAATACTTGTTATTTTGGATGTAAGAAAATGATTTTTAATGTTTTTAAGCAAAGACTGGTTTAATAAATAATAATAACAGTAATAATTTGTTATACCTATTAACAACAAAATTTAAAATGATTTAATATAAATATTTTTTTTAAGTATTAGCAAAATATAAACAACAAATTAGATGTCAAAATTATTTATATTAGATCCTATTTAAAAATAATATAGTCTCTAAATTTTTTGGCAACGTTGGTTTATTAAATAATAATAATTACAGAACTAATTTGTTATATTAACAAAAAATTTTAAAATCATGAAATATAAACATTTATTAATTTTCTAATCATGCAGTGTAATGGAACGAAAATATAAATAAAAAATTAGAAATCAAAATTATTTATATTAGGTGCTTTATATTTCTATTTAAAAATTATATTTACTTTTACTGGCATTTACTTTAAAAAATAAATGAAATATTTCTTCGCAAAAAACTACATGTAAGAGAATTAGCATAAACAAAATACAAATATCGTTAACTTTTTTTTAAAATTGGCACCTGTAAAACTTTCATTTTAATTTTCTCACCCCATAGTTTGAGTTCGATAACGCCATTTACTTAACCACATTACTTAAATATGATTATTAAGTTCAGCTAATTCATATTATTAAAACATCTAAAATACAAATATGTATTTTTAAAATTAATTTTAAGTTCATCTCATCTCTCTTAAAAATTGCTACTTCTCAAAAGTTCCTATTAAAAAATAGCCATATACCATATAAAATTAAATAATCGAAAGATCGGACTACGGAAAACCACACAAATTTTCGGAAAAATTTTGACCACCTGCACATGCACACAATCGTCAATAAATAAAATTAAAAAATAACTACTATTTTAGTATTTTAACTATTTTAATAAACGCAAAAATAGCACAGTATTTATACGGCGAAGTTATAATAATTTGGAAGAACTAATAATGCACTGACGCATACAAAAATCAAACGAATACTAAATTTCATTTATCAAAAGCATTCGATAGTCCTGGCTCAACGATAACCATTTAGTCGCACGGCGAGGTTGTCACATATGCTTTAGTATACAAATGAATGAATGATTTTATTCGAATAAAACCATTCGATAGTTGAAATCATTCATTCATTAACCATTCGATAGTCTAATTCATTCGATAGTTCCCATCGCTAGTAAATTATGTCGAATAAACTTATTTTGATTTTAAAAATACGTAGTACTTCTATGTCCACGGAATATTGGAACACCCTGTATATAGAAGAAGACAATGTTGGAAGTTTATTATTGCGAAACTTTCGGATAGTATATTATCTTGGTATTTCGACGTAGGAGTAGCTACACAGTAAATACGTCGTGAGCAAATAAAACGCACGTGCCAGGCACCCCCGACCATGTTTTAGCGTAATAAGTTTGTTTTGGACGATCCTCTTCGTCATCGAGGACGATGGATAATATATAACAGAAACGTTGTTAGGTTTGCTGGATAAATATTGGACTTATTCCAGATTCACATCGATATTTTGATAAACTAAAATGAAAAGAATGAAGAGAAAGAGACAGATCATGTTTAATCTTTGAATAAGAAGACTAAGGAAGGAGCATAATGCTATCCATGTATTCATGCATGGTGGGCGGAAAAGCCACCATAAAAGCTCTCTAGGGTGGGGATCCTTGACAGTTCTGTTTGACGATTCATTTGACACATTTGAATTTGATTTGAAATTTTGTGGATTTGTCAGTCTTTATGAAGCTTATTTTATGTTATTTATTATTTATTCTACTACTGATAGTTGTATAAAGGTAGTAAATCTAGATGGAAATTGTGGCAGAACTTAAATTAACAGTGACACTATCGCGATTTATCGAAAAAGACTCTAAAATAGTTGGTTGTGTACGTGCGGTAGATCTCGGCAAAAATTGAGTGAAATAATGGAACAACTTTTCGCTAGTAAGTGTCTATATAATATAGATACGTGTAGTAAACCGATCATTTATGAAATTCACTTAAATTAACTAAATTATATATTTTTGTTGCATTTTAGCTTTTATTTATTACTTGTCAAAGATTAGATGTCAAAGAATTTAGATACGTTAATTTGACTTGCTTCAGTAGCGTATCGGATGTTTGTGTTAATAAATACTTATTATAACATCTATTGTTATTAGAATTATATATTTTTATAACAATTTTAATAACTACCAACATTTATTCACAACGTAAAATAAAACAACAAATTATTGAGTCTACCTCACGTCTACCCTACATCATAGTTTTACATTTTTTAAATAAAATTAGAACGACCGGTGTACCTAAGATTTTTGATATGCTCCTTCCTTAGTCTTCTTATTCAAAGTGTTTAATCAATTTTTTAATACAAATATACAGTCTATTTCACTAAAGATGACTATTTAAGGTCAATAATCTACAGACACAGGTATATATAAAATGCTAATGTTCCTGTGTCGTCTCTACTGAAGTAACGACTTGCTCTAGAAAGTTGCTTTTTTTACTAAAAGATAGCTCTCAAATTGGCTCTTCTAAAAACTGTCGGCGCCGGATTTTTTGTTTTTCATTTAATTAAAAAAAAATGAAAAGTATTTTTTTTCCTGATGTCGTGGCGGATGCGCCAGGTTCAACTAGTATTTAATATTTACTGAAGATTAAAAAATTTTCGTGGTTTCGGTTCCGGCATTAAATCGAAGAAAAAAACGATATAGTAACAGTTTTACAACTCTGGGTCAAAGATAGACTCTCGACTCTCTGTGTTTTATTTATGGAACGGATATATGGAGCTGTGGCTTCTTTACGTACAGGGCGAGTTTCCTACGATGTTCTCTATGGATATCTCGGAAGAATTGACTATAACCAAGTAATTTTTCGAAAAAAAAAACATATAGCTGATATAGCTGAAAAGCTTAAAAAGTGGCGCTTTTTATGAAGTCATGGCCAACTATGGTTTTCATTTAAAAAAATATACAGGGTGGCCCTGTGACGACTTTTCTGTCGTTACCCAAATAGAATGAAAAAAGAATCCGTTGCTCAGGGTTAGAGGAAAGCTGGGTTCGTAGGTAAGGCTTCTGACTCACAGTGACTTTCTAATGTTGTTAAATATTAAAATAAAAAAATGATAATATAGAGGCTGCAGAGATTTTAATATTGATGTTAAGAATTCAAATAGGTATGGTCAAAGACAGTGAAAAGGGCGCCACTTACTTTGTTTATGAGAGTGGTAAAGTAAGAAACCAAAAGAAAAAATACGATATCACAACATAGCTAAAATAAAGTAATCAACAGCATTAAGGGTCTATTATGTTTATCATGAATAAAAAAACAGAAATAACTATCCTACATTAAACATTTATTGAAAACGAACACAAGTATCACCAATTAGTCACAGTGATCCCAATAAAACCGCAAGTTATTTTAAATAGATTCGAATTTAGTATTCTTTGAACTAAGTAAGCTACTTAATATAAAAACAGGTGAAATTTATGTGTCTCAATACGATGATGTTTCGAAACATATCGTGTACAAAAACCCTTAAAATGAATACGTGTCAATAATTTTCATATAAACTATCATAGCTAAGTAAGAGTGTACTGTACGAATCAAATTATAACTTATAACGTTAAATAAAAAATAATTTTGACTACAATATGTGGGATAAATAGTGATAATTTACCAGGTTATTAAATCTGTTGTCTCAAAAATTATAAAATAAAAGCGTACCTTGTGTATCAACTTTAGACTTATCTGAATATAGTTTCTTATGATGTAAATAGGTAGGTAGGTATTCTCTAGACTAACAGAAGTGGATGCAGATGACTATGGCAAGAGAAGTCTTCGATATCAGGCAAAAGAACGATTGTAATGTCAGGAACATTGTCTTAAGGTCATAAATATAATTACTGAGTACCATGTATTAGTTACTGAGTACCATCTGGGGTAGTTACTGAGTACCATGTGGTAGTTACTGAGTACCATGTGGTAGTTACTGAGTACCATGTGGTAGTTACTCTATAAATAAAAAAAATAGTTCTCAGGACAGATACTCAATAAAAGAAACAACTTACGGTCTGAAAATCAGCTTTAAATATATTCAAACCATATGCCGATCCAAACCAGTAATTAAATACTCAAATAAACGAAATAACAAACGGAAATAACTGAAATAGAATTTAGTTAGATAGGGCTATATAAAATGGCGGATAAACTTACGGTGATCATTCCAAGAAGAAACCAAACAAATACGATCTATACTCTGGATTGCAATCGAAATCGAAATCGAAAAGTGGATGCAGAGTGCTTTTTCCTGGAAAATTTGTCGGACGCCGAAACTCGCGTCTTCTTCAGATCCAAATTCCCAGAAAAAAAGAAAAAGAGAGAGAAAAAAGTGATAACATATGATCGAAATCATTAGAACAGAAAATCGCAATCCACAGCGAAGTGAGATTCAGACAAGTGAAATGCAATTAAGGAAGTTTGGCATATAGCGAATAGATGGCGCTAATAAACAAGACAAGTAAACTGTAAGAAATGAAGTTTGACATCTAGCGAATAGATGCGCTAATAAAAATTAAATATCGAAACAAGTGAGCTGTAACAAATGGAGTTTGGTATCTTTGGCATCTAGCAAATAGATGGCGCCAATACTAAGAAATTTAAATAAAAATAGATTTTTAAATTCAATTTTATTAAAGGAAATAAAAAATGCTACAGCCCATCGAAAACGTTCCGCAAGGCATAATGGCCAGGGTATTTTTTTTTCAAAAAATCCAAAAACACGACAATTTTATTTGTGAGGACGACAACTTTTGCCCCAAAAATGATTGCAAAATCGTCAACCCTCTTATCACAACAGAAATTAGCGCACGCTTCCACGGCAAATGTCCAAGAAAGACTGATCCAGAATCCAGACTGATCATTCCGATCGGTCCTGGTCAGGTCGTAGCTCACGTCGTATTGTCGGTAAGCGAAATCCCTGTACAAAAATTTTGACGATCAGCGCCATCACCCGTCATAATTGAGAAACGTTTGCTGGAACCATTTTTAATATTTCACTTACATATGGCCCTGGGCATCATTAAATCAAACCAAACATATCCAAATTAATTAAATCGAATTGTTTAAGTGATAACGCGATAACTATTAAAGTGATAAGTCAATAACTCGGAAACGGTTGTTTGCAGTACATTGTGTGTATTTCGATTTTTGCTTAGAATTGAAGGAATAATTGAAATATGTAATAATATACAGGGGTTCTATTTAAATAAATGAAACTTTAATGTGCCACGACTTTATGAACGACCCTGTATACTTAAATTTATTACTCGCTAATAGATATTTAAAAATTCTATAACTTTTGTATTTAACTTTTTGCGGTACCTCCTATATTTTACCTAATAATCGACCGTTTCCATACATAAAAGCGACTCTGTATATAAATAACAGTAACACTTTCAACTGTTTTTTAAAAATAACGGTTTTGTCCACCACTATCTACAAGTATAGGGAAAATCTGAAAAGTATACATTTGTAATTAAATCATAAAAAGTTTTTCTGTCTGTTCTATTATTTCGAGAAATAAAAATAAATTAGTAAAGATTCCCTGTTGAATTATAATTCTAGTCCATTTTCTCCTATAGTCGTAAACGACTAGAGTTTTAGCCAGACAAGTCCAATGTTCCACAGTCGTTTGACAGTTTCAATTACATGCCATCGATCCGGAAGAGCCGTTCGACTGATAAAATCTGGAAAAATAAGCCACCAGTCTGCAGGGAAATCTCTCCAAATATATACTCTCTGATTCGGCAATAAAATGGCGAAATTAGATTTTTGATTGGATTTGCTCAAAGCATTTCAGCAGTACGTCGCTAATAAATATTTTTTTCTCCAACACATCGTTCAGTACGATAATTATTGACTTTTTTTCGTTTTCAAACAATCGTTTGATTCGGCAATAAAATGGCCAAATTAGATTTTTGATTGGATTTGCTCAAAGCATTTCAGCAGTATGTCGCTAATAAATATTTTTTTCTCCAATACATCGTTCAGTACGATAATTATTGACTTTTTTTTTCGTTTTCAAACAATCGTTTGATTCGGCAATAAAATGGCGAAATTAGATTTTTGATTGGATTTGCTCAAAGCATTTCAGCAGTATGTCACTAATAATTTTTTTTTCTCCAACACATCGTTCAGTACGATAATTATTGATTTTTTTTGTTTTCAAACATCATTTGGAATTTTTATATGGGAGTTACAAAAAGTTTTGTGGTATACAGGGTGGTTTAAAAACATGTGCCATCCCTCGTGGGGAGATTCGTAAAAATAAGATTTATTTTTCATATCAACGTAGGTCCGATTCTGCTTTGTCTCCTAGCTATAGGGTGTTAAAATCTTAATATTTTTCGATTTATTAAAATTTTCTTTCAAATACTTTTAGCGTTTCGAATGAAATTTTGAAAATAAAAGCGACATATTTTATAGCTAAAAAAGTGTCGACATGTTCACCAGGGACGTGACGTCCCTGGAATATTTAAAAAACAAACATGTACACCACTGACTTTTTTCTTTGTTAGCGAAATAGTGCAAGTAGTTTAATGCGGATTAAAAGTTGTCTCTTGATATTTTGTCGAATTCAATTAATTTTATTAATTTGCCTGGATCCAAGTATAATAGCAACCTTTAAAAAATGTTAATATTATTAACTTGCGCGAAAGATTTTAACACCCTGTAGCTACGAAAATAAAAGCGGAATCGGACCTATGTTGATATGAAAATGAAAAATAAATCATATCTTTACGTGAGGAATCTCCCCACGAGAGATGGCACATGTTTTTTGAAACACCCTGTATGTGTATAGGAAGGAGGTATTAATTTTTTTAGAAATAATACATTTTTTTTTAATATAATAATATTTAATAGTCTAATAAATGTATTCCTATCTAATGTAATAAAAATATTGTTAGAAATTTAGTTTAACTTATAGAAATATACCAAAATCATTAGACAAAATTAAACTTTTTAACTAAAAAAAACACAGATACCTTCATTTTTAGTTTTTTAAGTGAAACTTCTTTACGCGCGAAGGGAGTAAAAATTGAAGGCCGTGACACACGAGACGCGTCAGGAAAAGTGGTAACGATCGAAACTCGGAATGTAGATGGGGCTCTAAAAACGCCCCTCGTTTACATCTTCAGCAGGGTGGGACTAAAGCTTGAGTTTCATGCATCCGTTATCCGACGATACGATGAGACGATATTAATTTTATTGGTTGAATTTAAAGACTTCGATTGGTTAGAAAATTACGCAGTTTTTAAATTTATTGCATTTTCATGTCTCTGTTCAATTATATACAGTTAATATATATTTTGCTATGCTCTCCCGAACAGAGTGCGGATTGTTTGGCTGCAGGTAGACGTTGCGTTCACTACTGCGCATCATATCTGTATTCAACGTCTGTTCACTACTGCGCATCACAAATTCGCCCAGTATTTCAGGAACCAAAGAGGCTAGGACAAACATATATGACAAACATATTATGTTTAGCATTTTTACTTTCATAAAAAAAGTAGCAAAGTAATGTGAAAATCGCATCATTGTATCTCTACTCATAAACGAGAAATCCCATAAACCACAGGAAAATGGAATACCCTGTACAGATGTGATGCGCAGCAGTGAACCGCAGTAGTCTACCAAGCAAAAAAAAGTCTAACCAGCAGCCAGACGTTCCGTACTTTGATCAGGAGAGCATAGCTAAAGATACATTAAAAAAGCAGCTTTCTTAAAACTCTCGTTTTCCCGACGTTACTAGCTCTTGTGCTATTGGAAAATAAGTTTGTTATAATAATGCTTTTATTTATTCACTATTCTAATAAAGAATATGCTTTCACAATGCTAAAACACTCTATTTGAAAGTCGATTAGAGAAAATAGTATGATTCATTGGCAAGCGATGTAAATATTTGTGATCAGGTAAAATTGTGATGTAAGAGGAGGCTTAGCTTGCCGGCGCGCGGCAGGTCAGTCAGTTGTTGATAGGCTGGCCGGCTGTGTAGTGTTATGTTTTGTCACAGAGCACGACAATTGGTGGTTGAGAGTCTTTTGACTAACATAGTTGCAAGTCGTTTGACTGTAAGCTAACGGGGTCGTTTGACCACAGGAAGAAAACCTCTTGTGACGTCCTGCCTTCAGTTGGTCTTACGAAGTTTAGGGTCTCCATAATAATATTCTCGATTGACGATACGGCGTCTTTGGAAAACTTTTCCAAAACAACGTCGATAAAACAGAAAACGATTTTATTACGTTCTATGGCCTCTCGTGCGAATTTATGACGTCGGCGTAATTCTTTTACTACCGTTTTGTTGTTTTTAATTTGGAGTTTACAACGACTTATACGTGTAAGTGTTCCGTCGACGATGTTATAAAGAGTTACCGCGGCCATTACACTCGTCATTTCACAAGATTGAGCTGTAAAACATGACAAAGTGTTAGTGGAAGATGATGCTGAAATGATACAGCTCATTAGTATGTTATTGGTCTGAATCTAAAACCAAACAAAGAAAAATATAACTATCGCTATATTGAAATCGATATAGAAATAACAATCTTTATAATCATCATCTTCAGTTTATTCAACCGTTTTTTTTCCTCGCATATCTAGATAATCTCTTCCTAATATCATGGTTCCATCTCAGGTTTGTTCTTCTTCTTCTTCCTTCTTCTTCTTATTTATCAGCCTGGTTCCATCTAGTGTTGGATATAAGCCTCTTCTAGGTTTTTCCATGCTTCGCAATCTCTAGCCAATCTTATCCATTGTCTTCCCGCCACTGCCCTGACGTCATCAACCTATCTCTTTTTTGGTCGGCTCACACTTCTTGTTGTTTCCCTGGGTCTCCATAGAATGACTTTTTGGCCATCGGTCTGGATCCTGTCTTGCCACATATCCTATCCATTGCCACTTCAGACTTGCCACTCTTTTAACAACATCTATTACTTATTAACATCTATTATTGTTTTTTGACGTATGTGTGGGTGTTCCGTATTTTTTTCCTAATGGTGACTCCCAACATAATTCTTTCCATGGCTCTTTGTGCTACTCGTAGTTGTTCTGCTGTTTTTTGGGTAATTGCCATAGTCTATAAGCCACACGTAAGCACAGGTAGAATGCAGCTGTCGTGTCATAAGCTTTTTTCTTTAGGTTGATGGGCACCTTTTTATCCTTGAAAATATCAGCTATTACCCAGCTTGATTTTATTACCTAAATTATATAATGGTCTACGTTTTCAATAATAACGTTGTCTACGGTAATATTATGGATATTGTTGCTCATTATCTTGGTCTCCTTCAAGTTCATTTTCAGGCCAATTTTCTAGGATTGGTCATTTAGCTTCTTTAGCATGGTGTTCAGTTCTTGAATGTCGGTGCTCAGCAAGACAATATCGTCTGCGAACCTAAGATGGCTAAGGTGTACCCCGTCGATTTTTAGACCTCTATTTTCCCATTCTAATTTCCACTGCCAGTGTAAATAACTTGGGAGAGATGGTATCTCCTTGTCTCACGCCCTTGCGTGGTATTTTTTCTGTTTTGAGGTCATCATCTAATTTAACTTGGAAGGTTGCACTGGATATCTGGAATCAATTCTCGCGTCCCCTGTTATGGCCAGAAATGACCAGGTTTCGATGTTGTCAAAGGCTTTTTGGTAGTCTACAAAAGGCCAAAATGTAGCGGTATATTGTATTCAGTTGTTTTTTAGTGACTGTTTTAATTGTTTGTAGATGATCGATGGTACTAAAACCTTTTCGAAAACCTTGGTTCGTTTTATTGGCTGATAGGAATCTAGTTTCGTAGACAGTCGGTTGTTGCTAATCCCAGTGAAGAGCCTGTATAGGTGCGAGAGAAGGCTTATTGGTCTATAATTCTTTATATTTGTATAATCTCCTTTTTTGTATAATAGCACAACTTCTGCATTTTTCCATGCGTCTGGGATTCTGCCCTCCATCAGATATTTATTTAACAATACTTCCACGGCATCTACTAATGGTTTTCCGCCCATCTTCAGCATTTCAGGTGTAATACGATCTTCTCCTGGGCTTTTGCGATTTTTTATTTACTGAAGTGCGTATTTAATTTCTGTGGTTGACATTTCTGGCATGTCTTCTGATCCTACGTTTTTAATGTGTTTTTGTACTCTATCTTTGTTTGGTATAACAGACTGATAAAGTTGTTCGTAGAATTTGTGTATCTCATTTCTAATTTAATGTTTGTCTGTTGTTATAATGCCATGTGTGTTTCTTATCTTTATTATTTTTTGTTTTCCCCGCATTTGCTTGCGTCTTAACACTTTCATGTTTCTATTGTTGTCAATTGTTTCCAAAATTTGGTTTCTCTTATACTTCCTTAGATCTTATACTCCCTTAGATCACTTTCTCTTTTAGTTGTTTTATTTAAGGTATCATATTCTGGGGCATCTCTGTCAGTCTTTCTACTTTCCCTTATTAGTTTTGTCGTTTGTGGTTTTAATTTAGTTTCCGAACGGTGTTTCATTTTGACATGAGCTTTCTTTATTGCTGTAGTTATGCCCTGCTTTAGGATTATTGAGAATGTCGTTGGGGTCTTGAGTGTCTGTGGCTTTAGTCTCCTGCTGTCGTTCTTCTTCTAAGTCTCGGGGACCATTCTATAATTTTTGTGGTTCATCTGTTGTCCGTCCTTCTTGCCAGGTACCATCCCATTGCCACTTGAGGGATTTGAATGTGTGCATGACATCTATTTCCTGGGCCTTTTGCCTTATCCACTCTATTTATTTTACGGTCTTTCTTGGTATTCCCAGTTTATTTCGTTCCACAGAGCATTATAAGACCTATAGTTTCTGATCTTAAAGGTATATTATTTAGAGAAAATTTTGCTAAAAGGCCTGTAAATGCATTTGTATTTGAGATACAGTATTTTAAAAAACAAACTTTACCTACTTGGATCAATAAGTTTAACAATATTACACATAATACGGCCGTAGATACATTTAGGTTCCAAATAAATCCATAATCCTGGCCATAAAAGTCTATAGGTATTTGTGAGGGAAATAGCCAAAATAAAATAACATTTGAAATATAATACTATTCTTGAGTATCTGGATATTTTTAAAGCAGGTTATACACGTGAAATATAGTATGATCAAAAAGAAAATAAACGATTTGGATAGATCAAAGAAAACTTCATCACATTAGCACGTGTATTTATGTAACATTTTTACTCGCTTTGAATATATGTATGTTAACATTCAAATAAACCTTTTGTTCGGGGATTTTCGCTCTAATTTCAATTACTGGATAAAATGAGTTTATTCTAATTGGCAATGTGGCGAGATAGGGCTTTACTGGTATCAATGTATAATATAATAATCACATTATCAGCAAATATGTTAATTTCAGATTAAACAGTTTAGTTATTAATGGTAATTTTAGAGAATGGCTTAATTTTATTATACCAATTAAAATTATATTTTTTCCAAAAAAGGTTTGTCCAAAATTTATACACGTACATTTCAATGAATTTCTTATCTAGTGTTAAAACTTAAACATGATGACAAAGCAATAGATTATTGCTCACTGAACAAACCACTCAATCGCTATACAGGGTGTCCCAGAAATAAGTGCTAAGTATTTTAATTGATAGTATACTCTCTGCGCTTTAACTTCACTTTTTGGTTTGCCGGCTGTCGCCATCAGCAGCCCGGCTTAGAGAAATTGCAATTATTTATATCTTGCTGTATAATTTGAATCGGATGCTGTTTCAAAGCAACAGGTAAAGATGAGGTATTATCTTTTTTAGATTGGTTATTATTACTGAGTATTTTTAGGGTAGAGTTTTGGATTAGCCCAACTTAGAATTTAGAATTTAGAATGAGTGGAGGGGGTTAATCACTTCGACCTTACAGATCCATTGTGTCCCCCCTTCTTGAATCATAACTTCATCATACAGTCCCAGGGCTTTTTACTAAAGCCAGTATCTGGGACGGTTTTATAGAGGGTAGTTCTCCATCTCCATCGGGGTCGTACCAAAATTCATGGCACGAATGGTTGTCGTCTCGGCGCACTCAGTGATGAGGTGTACTGGTGTTTCACCATCTTCCCCACAGAATCTGCATTCGCCAAGCTTCTTCTTAGTTTCAATCTACTGAGGTGTTCATTGAGGAGACAGTGTCCTGTTAAACCCTGTGACAATCCGAAGATTGTTCTCTACCAGACCCAGGAAGATCTGTGATTTTTCTTGATCATAAGCCCTCAGAAACTTCTTCGAGTGTCTTAGACCATTGCAAGATTTCCATTCCAGGTTGCGGATGGAATCTTCCAAGTTCTTGAGTTCCGCCTTGAGTTGGTTACCACTGGAAAGCAGAACGGTTCTGGTCCAGTTAGTGGAGTGTTCGCCCTTTTCCTAGCTAGATTATTTGCTTTTTCATTGCCTCATCCCTTGGTGAGCAGGCACCCAGTGTAGGAGGACTTTGTTTTCTTTGCCTAATTTATTCAGCTTCTTATGCATTCTTTTGACCAATTTCGAATTGATTGATACTGAGTTGATCGCCTTTAACGCTGCTTGACTATCAGATAGCATGGTTACTTCTGTTTCCGATAGTTCCTATCTAAGATAAGTTGTACGCATCTCTCGATAGCGTAGATTTCTGCCTGTAGGATACTAGGTAAGTGCCCATTGGTTCGAGTAATTAGCTCTCGGCCCAAACACCTGATCCCTGTTCCCGTATTGGTTTTGAAGCATCAGTATACCAAGTTATGGTATGGTCTTTTTAACTGCTGGGCAAGCGTTTCTGCCTCTTCCAATCCTTCTTATTGCTCAATACTACATTAACATGTTTGTCAAAGTTGTACGTTCTTGGCATATCGTCCACTGGGAGCTTGCAGGAGTGGTATTTCCTTTTGAGGGTGTTCCAAGCCCCTGATCTGACAATTCTCCCAGTACTAATTCCGTTGAGTGACCATTCTAATCATTGTCGCATTACATATCTACCAATGACAATGTGCAGTGTGTTAGATCTAGAATGACCTCCATTGCTGCTGTTGGACAGGTTCATGGTCTCTGTGATGCAAACACATGCTAGTCTCTGGACTTTGTATAGGTTTAGCCTTGCCATCCGTTGCTCTAGTTTTGTGTACCAGGCAACTGCTCCATAAGTAATCATGGGTCTTACTATCATGGTATACATCCAGCGCAAAAATGTTAGGAGCAGCCCCATCTATTTCCGGCCAGTCTTCTGCATATCATGAGAGCCTTTATGGCTTTGCTGGTAGTGTTCTCCTAATATGCCTGTTCCACAGGAGTTTACTTAGCCCAACTTAACTCGTATTTGTATTTTGCTGGCACGTTATGTTATTTTGCTTTTGTCCTCCAGAATGTTAAATGGAAAAAAGGACAGTTTCTTTGTTTATTATTAAGCCCTATATGAGTTGTTTTACTTGAAATTTTTTTGCGAAAAAATATGTTAAAAATTTTATATTTTTCTTAACATTTTCCGGATAATACTGAAAAACTTTTGAGTGCCGCTTGTTCAGTTTCCGGAAATTTGTTTACAGTAGTTCGAGAAAATGCAATGTTGTCACCTCCTACGTTATCCACATTCTGTAGGTTTATAAGTTAAGTCCACGTTTTTAAATTTTTACAAAGAAATACTTAAATTAATTTTATTCACTGTAGATATTTTAATCATTGTAGATTACTATTAAGTATCGTCTACAACGTCTACTATATTTTAAATATATTTTTTACAGTTTAATAAACTTAACTAATGAAACTAGATAATGAACATATAACAGCTTTTCAACAGTTCAGAATCAGCGGCCTCTATTAGATATCTAAACAGTCAACGTTTGCCCTACATTTAAACAGGTCAGCTGATTGAATTTTTAGTTTATCCAATTCATTTGGTATTTTACTCAAAACAGTAAACCTCTGACAAAACTAAAAAAAAATAGGCAAATGTAAGGTGAGCCTGTAAAAATACTTTTATTTATAAATAGAAATATCAATTATTTTGGTGTTTATTCACAAAAACAAGAGTGTGAGAAAAACATAGGAGTTTAAATTGTCAAAAAATAATTTTAAATAATTCAGAACCGTAGTACTGTCAAAATAATTCAGAACCGTAGTGTTCCAAGTTAAATTAGATGATGACCTCAAAACAGAAAAAATACCACTCGGCAAGGGCGTGAGACAAGGAGATACCATCTCTCCCAAGTTATTTACACTGGCACTGGAAAATGTCTTCAAGAAATTAGAATGGAAAATAGAGGTCTAAACATCGATGGGGTACACCTTAGCCATCTGAGTGTCGCAGACGATATTGTCTTTGCTGAGCACCGACATTCAAGAACTGAACACCATGCTAATGAGCTAAATGACCAATCCCAGAAAATTGGCCTTTAAAATGAACTTGAAGAAGACCAAGATAATGAGCAAAACAATATCCATAACATTACCGTTGACAACGTTATTATTGAAAACGTAGACCTTTATATATTTAGGTCATAAAATCAAGCTGGGCAAGGAAAAACAAAAATACGGAGATCAAACGCAGGATCCATTTGGCATGGGTAGGCATTTGGAAATATGAGCGATATTTTCAAGGATAAAAAGGTGCCCATGAACCTAAAGAAAAAAGGCTTACGACAGCTGCATTCTACCTGTGCTTATGTATGGCTTAGAGACTATGGCAATTACCCGAAAAATGCAGAACAACTACGAGTAGCACAAAGAGCCATGGAAAGAATCATGTTGGGAGTCACCATTAGGGAAAAAATAGATGGAATACCCACATACGTCAAAAACAAAATTAATAGATGTCGTTAAAAGGAGTGGCAGTCTGAAAGTGGCAATGGATAGGACATGTGGTAAGACAGGATCGAGACCGATGGCCTCAAAAAGCAAATCCCTATGGAGACCTAGGGGAACAACAAGAAGTGTGGGCCGACCCTAAAAGAGATGGGTCGACACGTCAGGGCAGTGGTGGAAGACAATGTATAAGATTGGCCAGAGATCGCGGAAGCATGGAAAACCTAGAAGAGGCCTATATCCAACACTGGATGCAACCAGGCTGAAAAAGAGAAGAGAGAGTACTGTCAATAATAGCAGTGAAACAAAGTGTTGTTTATTTTTTATGATGGACTAAATATTTTCGTGAAGAATAAGTGTGAATCACTAGCAAGAAATTTCTTTGGATAACTTATAAAATCGCACCGCAGGTCTCAGATACATAAGTAGCGATAGGAAAAAGCAGTGTGTTTAATAATTTTAATTTATTGCGCTGAGAGAGCCTTTGCGCCATATTCAAGTCAGTTTCATTGTTGAGTTACGAGCTCTTGCTAGTCAGCGTTTGATTTCTTCGTCACAGCCGTCATGATTATTATATCCCGCTTAAGATGGGCTGGTCACGCATGCAGGATGTAAGAAAACCGCCTAACAAAATCTATTTTTTACGGTGATCTTGTAGACGGTAAGAGAAAACCAGCTGGACAACTCAAAAGATACAAGGATATTTTCCACAAAAACTTAAAGAGGATAAGCATGCAAAATCAGTGGGAGGAATCAGCGCAGAATAGAACGCAATGGAGAAGAATTGTAAACACAGTTAACAACGCCAACCAAAAAGTAAAGAGGCAATAAAGTAATAAGATTTTTAAATGTCCGGCGTGCGGAAGAGAGATAACATCACGTATCGGGCTTTCAGTCACAGAAAAGCTCATGAAAGAAAAAGCCTTGCGTAACCATTTTCTGATGCGTGTCAAATACTCGTCAGCGAGTAATGTGTAGTAGTAATAGTAGTGTTATGAGGGATCCGAGGTAATTGAATTTTTCAACCAAGAAAAAAACATAATGCCTCATTTACTTTCTACCTAATTTTTTCATCTTCAAAAGAAACTTTCCACACTAACGATCAATAAAGGTTCATCCTCGCAAATTCAACACAAACGACTTATCTCCAGAACAAGAAAA
This sequence comes from Sitophilus oryzae, assembly GCF_002938485.1. NCBI lineage: Eukaryota > Metazoa > Arthropoda > Insecta > Coleoptera > Curculionidae > Sitophilus > Sitophilus oryzae. The sequence continues at coordinate 265,076 of NW_022146533.1, forward strand.
AAAATATGTTTTTTCCATTTCCGACGAAAGTATCCTTTTTTCCTCTAAATCCTACGCCCTCTGCCGATAAATATCGTATAAATCACAATCTCCCGGCGTCAAATATGGTAAATGACCCACAGAATAGTTGTATAAAACGATGTTATGAATTTTGCCACAGCTCAAAACGACGCGCGACGTCTGCTCCCGCATGTGTACGTAAATGATCGATGCCCATCAACTAATATCCGCCTACTGCGAAAAGCTTTATAATATCGTATTAAATGACACGTATCCCTCATTATTCATGTTTTGTCGGGGTCCTGCAAACCGTTTACCTCATGTTTTTCCAGTTCTTTTTCTCTCTCACATTTTCTTCTCACAGTTTTTTATTTTCTCTTTTAAAGACCCGCCTATACATAACATTTTACCTCTCACTCTTATCCGTTCAGGCAAAAACGTGTCAAGTAAAACCTTGCGTGTAGAAGAAAATACGGTCCGTTTTACTTGATCTGAATTGTTTTACTTGATGGTATACAAGCTTTACTTGTGGCTCTAGGTCAACACTTACTATAGCCTCGCTTTTTTCCTCCACTTAATTTTAAAAAACACACTTACAACGTAACACACTTACACACGTACAATCCGAAATGCAAAATATTTATTACTTTCCAGAACGCTGATGGTAAATGGACACAATTTGACACGAATGATAACCTACTAACCTAACATGCAAGAGTTTTCTGAAGGTTCATATTTTCAAAATCGATTGCATTTCAGTGTTGAAAAGCAAAGGTACACTAAGCAGTTCCAGTTCCGGTACACCTGGAGCTGAAAAGCGGGCAAAGGTGTAATTTTAATTACGATGTACTCAAACAGCCGTTAAACGGTAGCCTACTAAAATGCCGTTAATAGATATTGTGACGTCGTTCATGTCGGCGGAAAGTAATGGCTAACCTTAAGCATTTTGCAAGAGCACCTGTGGGTCAGTGGCTGAGACTATCGCTTCGTAAGCGGATGGTCCGTGGTTCAAATCTCACGCCGACCAAGACTTTTTTATATTTTTATCTTATTGCACTGGTTTCACTCTTTTTGATTGGATTGGTTTAGTTATTTGGCGGGTTGGTTAGCGTGGTTATTTGGAGGGTGTTAATTCATTGGTTAGTTGGTTATTTGGTGGGGTTGGTTGATTTTTTATTAATTTGTATTTATTTTGTATATTTTTATCAGTGTCGAGGTTAGTTGCGTTGGTTAAGTTGGTTATTTGGTGGGGTGGATAGCGTTGGTTAGTCCTTATAAAATTCCTATATTTCATAAAGCCGTCAAGTGCGTCACATCAACGCCGTCATACCTATTAACGGCATTTTAGTAAGCTACCGTTTAACGGCAGTTTAAGTACAGCCTTTTAATTAACACCTTCAAACTATTTTCTGAAGGCTGCAAATTTGTAGATAACATTCAAATTTAATGTAAAACAAAAATGTAACAGTCAGACAGAGGAATATGGGGACACAAAGCCTCAGCGCTATATCAAACGCGTTGTTAAAAAAATGTTATTACTCAAAGTGATTTCTGACGGCTGAAATTTTGCAAAGTAATAGTGAAAACAATCTTATTTATTATCAAAAACAGTCAGACTCGTCGATGATAGAACACCGTCAGGCATCAGCTGATGGAAGTGAGAATAGTGACAGTACGCGTATAGGCGGGTCTTTACTCAACATACAGGGTGTCCCAGAAATAAGTGCAAGTATTTTAACTGGTAGTAGTTCCAACCCTCAGAAACACGCCTATACAGGGTGGTCCAAACTGTATTCCGGAAACTTCGGCAGCATATTCTGCAGATAAAACTAAGTAAAAAGTTCGTATAAAGCCATGCCCTAAAATGCTTTTAGTTTCGGAGATACAGGGTGTAGAAGTTTCATTTTTATTTCGATTTTTTTCCAAATAATTTCTGAAGTAACGTCAATATTTGGATGAAAATTGGTGGATGGGTGTTTTTGACATGAGAAATTTGGGGATTTTGATCCCATTTTTAGGTGGCTCCACCTATATGTGTTTTAACTGTTTTGAAGAATAATAACTTTTCTCTCGTCGGTACCTGAATAAAACTACTGAGTAAAAAAATATACATTTACGACTTTTTTTAAATAAAAAAGGTCTCTTGGTAAAAATCGCTACGAGTAATGGTTCTCGAGATATTTGGAATCGAAATTATCAGTAGGTACCTGTCATCATTGACATAAATTAAACATGTTGACTAAATAGTTATTATACTGAAATCACAAATTTGAAATCTTTTTTTGTCAAAAGTTCAAAAGAAACTGTAGTCATCATTTTTTTCGCAGAAAAACTTATGATTATTACAGTTGAGGGTTGGAACCTTTGGTGTTACACAGCAAAATAAAACACTAAATCACCACAATACACCAAAACACTTTTACTTTTACACTGGACGCGCGTTTCGCTACCATGATCATCATCAGCAGAAGATTATAAACTGTAGTAACTCAGTTTATAATCATCTGCTTCGATGACACTGGTTACGCGCGTTCAATATAAAAGGCAAAGTGTTGTGGCAACTATTGTGGTGATTTAGTGTTTTATTTTATTTTTATTTTTTACAACATGATTAATTTAAAAATTAAAGTTTATTATTTCACCTCAAATAACTATACTCAACGTATGCTTATTTTTTTGTCAATAATGACATGTATTGAATAATTCCATTCTAAATATCTTGAGAACGGTTGCTCGTAGCGATTTTTACCAAGAGACATTTTTTACATAAAAAGTCATGGAAATGTATATTTTTTTAGTCAGTGGTTTATACAAGTACGGTCTAAAAGTTATTACACTTCAAAACAGTTAAAATACATGTAGGTGGCGCCCCCTACAAATAGGAGTAATTTTGACATCAAAATCAAATTCCTCGTATCACAAAACTCCCAGATACCAATATTTTTTATTTTCATCCAAATATTGACGTTACTTCAGAAATTATTTGGAAAAAATCGAAATAAAAATGAAACTTCTACACCCTGTATCTCCGAAACCAAGCATTTTAGGACATACATTTATACGAACTTTTTTACTTATTTTTATCTGCAGAATATGCTGCTGAACTTTCCGGAATACAATTCGGACCACACTGTATAAGGTTTTTTCGCGAAAAAATTTTTTTAGAAATTTTTTTTAGTTTTTATTTAAAAAAAATCTGTTATTAATATTTAAACATAAATATTACAGCGTTTTCAGATGGAGCGGAGCTTCCGCGCGGACCGTCCGCCAGTTCCATGAGTTTAAATGAACAATTTCACATAGGTCGCGTATGCTCCGTCCGTATGCTCCGTCCGTTGAAAAAACATACGCGCAGACGGTCCGCTCCATCTGAAAGCGCTGTTATAAGAAAATTATATTTTAAAACACGTAATTTATAAATATCGGATGAAAACTGTCTCAAATTTAAAAAGAAGATATTTTTTACATAAAGCAGTTTTTACATTACAATTATTTTGGTTTGGTGTGAAATTATTGATGAATATCGATATATATATTGTGTAAAAAAGTCGGTCAAAATCTTCCCTGAATTGTAAAACCGAGTATGGTTATTATTATTAATAAAGTACATGTCCCCGGGGCATTTAGGACCATTTTCGACAACATCCGCCAAACGTATTATGTGTTTATTTACGATTACTCGATTCTGCCAATGTTTATAAACCTGTCGTTCATGTAGTCTTTCATGTGGTCTCCTGGCTTTTTTCCTTAACATAACTTCAATTACATTGTATCTGGCCAAAACACAGCAAGTTTGTTGATCTTGTCACATTGCCAACTTCAAAATAACATTGAGATAATTATTACGACCGCACATTATTGTCTTTATTATGCAATTTTATTTTATTTTTATGAATTCTAATGGCAGTTTAGAGGTCTATTCACATGAAACAGTGTTCCGTTTCGTCAAACAGTCTCAGTTCAATGAAGGAAATTATTAAATTTATTTTTTATATATTTTTTTCAAGTGAAACTTCTTTACGCGCGTAAGTAAAAATTCAAGGCCGTGACACTCGAGCCAGCGTCAGGAAAAGTGAGAACGGCAGTGATGCCACAGCTACCTCATTCAGGGTAGATTTACCCCTTTGTAAAACAATTTAGCTCGCTCTGGGTAACGATCTGTGCCATATGCGGCTAAGAAAATCACTATAATAAAATTGATACTGTACCCGTGTACCAATATCCTCTTGTTGTGTGCGAGGAAGTAAATATTCATGCATATTTTCATAGATAGGTATGTATACCGGGTGTTGCATCGTCGAGCGGGACATAGGAAATCCCGTGTAAATTTTAATGGGGTCAATTATTGGCTTCCCTAATTATTTTAAAGAATAATTCTATTTAGGTTTATTGAAGAGCAGTAAAACCCACATTCAAAAGAATAACTTTAGATATTCTTGATTAGCCCGTTTACGAGTTATCGCCGATTTCTTTTTAAATATTTCTCCTTTCTTATGGCCCTGTATTTACTTATGAGCACCAGTCAAGGTAAAAGATAACTGTCAAATGAAGTTGTCATTTCAGAAATTTATCTATTTAGTGCTTTATTATTATTATTAAAAACTCATACCTACATCGAAAATATTTACCATGAAATTAATTACATTACCGAAGAAAAAGTATTGATGATTAAATTGTATTATCAAGGAAATAGTTATCAAAAGGGGTCGGACATGTTTGCTGCTCTGTATCCGAATAGACCGATACCTGGAAAATCTATAATCGCAAGGAATATGCAGAGATTTGAGACCAAAGGTACCCTAATAAATAACTGCAGATGTGAAGCAAGGCAGGAAGAAAGAGAAGATGCAAGAAATGATACCGACTTGGAAGTTTTATTGTGCGTGGAGAGAGAACGATTGAAAGATCAGCACAAAGGAAATCCTTGAGGATGAAATAGAATAGATCACACTACAGCGTTTCGAATTTTGAAACGACATAAATACTATTCCTTCAAATATGAAAAGCACCAAGAGCTACGAGATGGGGACGAAATACGGCGGCAGGCGTTTTGTTTTGATATGATGGAAAAAGCAAACACGGATAGGGATTTTTTTAAAAAACATATGTTTCACTGACGAATGCACGTTTACCTTAAATAATGAACCCAATGTTCAAAATTATCGATATTGGAACAAAAAAAACCAGCACAGGTTTGTCGAAACAAGGACGCAATATCCACAGAAAGTAAATGTTTAGGCAGGGATATTCGGACACAATATTATCGGGCCATTATTTCTTACGCGAAATTTAAATGCAGAATATTATTTGGAACTACTCGAAAATCATATTTTACCTGTTTTAACGGAAACGTTATTGGCCTAAATCATAGAGTAAATTGGCCAGCAAAGTCTCCTGATATTTCGCCAAATAATTTCTTTCTCTGGGGCCATTAAAAAACAGGATATACAAGAATAAAAAATACCCAAATCTAGACGAGTTAAAAAATGCTATTTCTGTCGAATGCAATAGAATTTCAGTTTACCAACTAGCGAATGTAAGAAGAGAATTTTATGATCACCTGGGTTATTGTCTAGCAGTCGATGGAGGAATATTTGAACATCTTCTTAAATCCTAAAGTTCTAACAATTTAATAGTACCTAAATTAATAAGTTATTGAATATTGTAATAATACTATAATTAACCTTTGTAATTGATTACTTTATTTTACTTTAATTTATATTAATTTGTATTTATAAATACATCTTTAAGATTTCCGATGCAGGAATGAGTTTTCAATAATAATAAAGCACTAAATAGATAAATTTCTGAAATGACAACTTCATACAGGGCCATAAGAAAGGAGAAATATTTAAAAAGAAATCGGCGATAACTCGTAAACGAGCTAATCAAAAATATCTAAAGTTATTCTTTTGAATGTGGGTTTTAGTGCTCTTCAATAAACCTAAATAGAATTATTCTCTAAAATAATTAGGGAATCCAATAATTGACCCCATTAAAATTTACATGGGATATCCTATGTCCCGTCCGACGATGCAAAACCCGGTATGCTTCTAAATAAGGTCTAAGTAAAGCATCTAGGTCAATTGTCAGCTTAGAATTAGAATTATTAGAGTTAGTAACTCGCATTTTCATTGGAGGTCATTGTCATATTTATTTTAAACTAATACCTACCCTTATCCTACAAACTTTTGAAATACAACGAATCTGTATCTGTGAATGTACAGAATTGTCATAAAAAATTCTGTCCTGGAAAAATATTATTATCTATTGGCATTTGAAAAAAAAATCAATGGATGGATCACTGCCAATATTAAAAAAAACAACACGAGAATATGAAGATAGTAATTCAATTTAAATAATGTAATACGTAATATAACGGAAGAGGCTAGGAATTTATTAAGGCGCTAAGAAAAAAATATATTTAAGTCGTCTATCAAGCTTCAAAAAACGGTGTTAAAAAATTAACTGCGACTATTAAACCACCGTTTTTGTAATAGCCATTTTCCAGTCTGGTTACTGGAGCAAAAGATAAATCAAGAAGTTAATAAAGCCTGGCTTAATTTACGTGCAAGTTAAACGTTTTATCTGGGAAGAAAATTTATTGAAAATGGGGTCCTTAAAATATAATGTCAATATTTTAGCTTTATTTCCATCGTATCCTTTTGAGTCTTACTCTTTGTTTAAATATATTTCAATTACTAAAATAATTTCCATTGTCTTTATTTATTTTTTGATTAACGCAACGTTTCGGTCATAAGGATCAATGACCGTTATCAAGTGTAAAATGATCTAATTCCTAAAACTACTGAGCTTTCCGTAGGATTACTAAAATGTTGCTATCATTTGCAATAAAAACGGTGGACAACCCGAGCTTTTGACAACTTCATATTATGCTGTTTTGACCAAAGATGGTCCGCAATACCTGACTTCATTGTTTCACCCTTTTTTATATGTTTTGTGAGTAGAGGAGTAGAGGGAGATGGCCGATTCACCATCAGCCGCCCGGAGGAGGAGGAGGCGTTCGAGGCGTAAATCAGTTAAGAACATGTAAAATAGGTTAATAAACAAGAATAAACAGGTTTAAACAGGAAACAACCGCTTTTGAACTGCTTTGAACCGCTTTTTAGCTTAAAACAACAGAACGGTTCATTTTTTGTTAAAACCCGTATAGTTCTGTTTTAAAGCTGTTGTTTCCTGTTTATTCTTGTTTATTAGCCTATTTTACATGTTCTTAGCTGATTTGCTCCTTGCTCCTGCTCCTGCTCCGGCTCCTGATGGTGAATCGGCCATCTCCCTCTACTGATGTACAGCTGGTTCCAATAAAATTGGAACATGATTTAAAACATATTTTTATTATTTCGCAGTATATTCCTTATGATACCAGTCCTCCATTTTTTTCACTCATGTCATGCTGACATTCTCTTGAAACAGTTTATTTGGCCACTTTGTCAAAAGCAAATTTGTTTTATTCAATGTCATTAATAACCTTAACATGCCAAAATACTTAATACACATAAATAATATGCTATCGTCGAAATATTCGAAAAAAATGTATAAAGAGTCGTATTCATTTTTTTTGGAACCAGCTGTACCTTGCTACTCCCAAGACGTTAAACGCTATATACGGGAGCTATTACACACACCGGAAAAGTCTAGGAATATTACAATTTTATCCAGCCATCGTCAGTAATTTTATTATTTGCATTTCGGATATAATAAAATTAAAATAAACAAATAGTTTACAGGACGTATTGGAAATAAAAATGCGAAATTTACCGAATTTTTCAAATTTACCTTGATTTTTAATGAACTCAAAAAATACACACATTTTTTTTTATTCTAAACTGTGAATTAAAAAAAAGATAAAACCATTTTTACTTAATAAAGGGTATAGCGTCCTCTACTGTTCATTACAGCTCTACATCGTCTCTCCATGCTCCTGATCACGTTGTCGATCTCTTCTTGAGGTACAGCCTGCCACGCTGCATTCACGGCCCGAACAAGATCCCTACGAGTTTCACGAGGCATACCCATTCTCAAAATTCTTCTTTGGACCGCGTCCCATACGTGCTCGATGGGGTTGAGGTCAGGAGATTGTGCCGGCCAGGGTAAGATGTTTAATTGATGAGCATTGATAAACTCACTTCCCGCTCTGGCCGTATGAGGCCGTGCATTGTCATGCATGAGAATGAAGTTTCTCCCAAAATCATTGGCATGTGGTAACACGACAGGCTCAAGAATTAAAGCACGATATGTGATTCCTGTTAGAAACCTTTCAAGAAAAACGAGATCGGTTTTTCGGCCTAACTGGACTCCTCCCCAGACCATAACTGTTCCATCTTGATAAGGGTGCACTTCCTGAACATGATCCAACCGAATAAAATGTCCCGGTTCTCTCCATACCCTAAGCCTTCTCGAATCCGGATGAATTCCAAAGCGTGACTCATCCGTGAAGAGAACATTGGCCCATTGTTCATTCGACCACTGAACATGATCTTGAGCCCACAAATATCGTACTTCTCGATTTCCTCTCGTTAAGGGTTGAGCTCTCCAGGGGCGTCTGCTTCTTAAGTTGACCTCTCTTAATCTATTGCGACAGTGTCAGGACTAACAGTTTACATTATGTGTTTCTGGAGAATTAAACTAAGCTCTGGTGCTGTAAGAGCCGGTCGGCGTCGAGCATTTAATTGTAAAAATGATCTTGTTGAGGAGTAGTAATGCGATGTCGCCCTGTGTGCCTTTCAGCAACATCACCACTTTCACGGTAGCGTGCACTTAATCGCGATATTACACTTTGCGTTGTATTTAATGCTCTAGCTACGTCGATTTGGCGCATTCAGCTTCGAGCATACCCATGGCCCTTAGCATTTCGTCTCTGTTAAGATGTCTACGCTCCATAATGTCGTTTAATACTAAACAGAGTTATTTGAATGAATTCTGGCCAGTTATCATAAAAACATAGCCAGTACAGATTAAATTCGAACAATTGATGCTAGGTGCTTTTTATACATTTGACAAAAAATGCACAAACACTTCTGCAAATATCCCAAATTTAGAAATAACTAGTGTGACTACTTCGTTTCAATCGAAGTAGAAAGAATCGGCCTACAAATATGTGGTTGTTTATTCAAAACATTTATTTTTAACTTTAATAAAATGATATCCCTAGATTTTTCCGGTGTGTGTATTTTATTATATTATGATATTACTTTTATTTTTGACACTACCTGTAACAGTCGCCACTGCTGAGTGATCATTTAGTAAACTGAAGATCTTAAAGAATTATTTAAGAAATTCCACAAGTCAACATCGACTACATGATCTCTCAGTTTTGGCTATTGAACGAAACACAGCATCAAATATGGATATTCGCGATCTGGTAGACCAATTTCCTGTACTAAAGCAAGAAGTTCCTGAGTTAAGAGTTTTATATTTTATATTTTTTTATTTTGTTGCCTTGAATTTTGTTATTTTGATTTAATATTTTCTTTTTATGAGAATGTTTTTATGAGAATATTTTGTTTTTTTATTATTTAATAAAACGAGTGTTTTTTTAATGCCGTTTCCTTTATTCTTAAGGGGGTTCAAGTTTTTTTTTCCTTAGGGACCTCCTGCACCCAAGCTCCGCCACTGCTCGATGACATAAAGTTTTAACTAGTCCTTTCTTAGTTGCTTCAGAATGGTTTGACTGAAAACTTAAATATTGTCCTGTATGTGTGGGTTTTCTGTATACAAAAAAACCAATACTGGAGTCTTTGTGATAAAAACTTCACTGGTAAAACAATTTTATATGCTTGAATAACATCATAATTATGTAAACCACAAAATAAACACAAGAATTTTCTTCAATCCCATGTATTTTTTTCTGTGAAACGAATTTGAGGTTTGCCAGTTATTGCCAATAAATTAGGCTGTTAAAAATACAGTTATTGTCAGTAAATTAAAGTTGTGTACATTTTAATGGATATCTGAATGCAATAAAAGATTAAATCGATTTACGATATGTATTCTGAAAATGTAGCTTGCCAAAAATGTTACTTTTACGAAATTTCACCTTTTGTTATACACCAAAAAACAAAAATAGACATGAACAAATATTATATTTTATATCGCATGCCAAGTACTGAGCAAATCAACTATACATAGAACAAAGTTCATTACCTCATATTTGTTTACAGAGTTAGGAAAAACTAAAAATGTATTTTATTACACTGATTTTCTTAAAATATAGGAGAACAAATGACAGTAAATTTGGTATAGTGTCAAAAGTAATGTGCCGACGAGACGACAAAGTCATCAGTCTTTTTTATTTAGTCTTCCCTTCTATTATATATGAAAAATAGAAGGAAATTGCCTCATTTTTGTGAAAGATTGCCAGTTGGAACTTTTTCTCGATTAACTGGGTAACTGCCGATTGGGTATCGCTTATATAAGCTATTTATTTATCAAAATGATTAATGTTGATAGTTTGATTATACATTGTGTGCGAATCGAACCGCCATAATAGGGAAATTTAAATTTATTCTATATCGATTTTGTATGGAAAATGACGTTTAATTTCGTTAGGGAAAAGTCGTTTACTTAATATGATTGAAATGGAAAAATATTCTTCAAACTATAATACCTTTTGGCCTATATAATTTTTTTTTCAAACGTCACAAAAGTATAAATTTTTGCGACGTGATTGACAATATACTATAATAATATATACTATACAGAATTGTTCACCACATACGACACGGAGTATTGTAGCTACATGATTAGATTTTTACAAATTGTAAGTTTTTGGTTCGTTGAAGGACTATTAGAGCTACAATTTAAAAGTAGTTTTACAAGATACAGAGTGTCCCAAATAAATAAAAAATATCAAAGTTGTATTTTTTTGAATGGAACACCCTGTATATTATTACATTTTTAGTTTCCACCATTAAAATAAAGGCAAATTTGATTAAGGTTTATTATACTTAAACCTTGCCGTTTTTGAAATATTTTCAATTTTGTGAAATTGCAGTAAAAATTTTAAGGCTTTATTTCTCCAAGAGTATCATAGTTTTTAATACTAAATATTTACTGAAGTTTATTTATTGATCAGTTATTGTGTTGCAATAATAAAAATAATACTACCTCATACAGAGTGTCTAAAATTTTATTTTAAATAGTTGCTAGCTTTAAACGGCAATAACTTGTTTAATTTAAATAGAACGCCCTGTATTTGTGTATATTTAGGAGAATCAGATGCATAATTTAATTGTCGAGTATAGACATATACATATATACTGCCATTACTCGCTGACGAGTATTCGATACGCATCAAAAGATGGTCACGCAAGGCGTTTTCTTTCATGAGCTTTTCTGTGACTGAAATACTATATTTACAATTATTTAATTGTGACTATATTTACAATTATTTAAGAGACAACCCTCGTATAAAATCGAGTGAGCGGAGTCGTTTTTCTAATTTTCCTCTAAAATAAGGCAATTTCCGTAAATTTTTCACATAATAGAGGCCTTGGGGTGTAGACTACCGCCGCTTGAACAAGACTGATGATTGCGTCGTCCTGTTGGCTCATCACTCTTGCCACTATCTTAAATTTCCTGCAATTTGTTTCCCTATTTGGCGAGACTTAAAAAAGCACTTTCAAGAATATCCGAATATTTAATGAAATCCAGTAAAGCCCATGTCTCAGAACTTACGAGAAAAATCAAAGATTTTCTTTGATTAAAGAAAGAACAATCTTCGGATTGTCGCGGGGTTTTTAACAGGACGCTGTCTCCTCGCTGAATATCTCAGATTGATTGAATATCGTAGATTGAAGCTAAAAAACAACGGCAAATGTAGACTCTGTGGCAAAATGGGAAAACGCCAGAACACCCCATAACTCAGTGCTATAAACTTTGTATATCGAAGATGGAGAACTAACCTCTGTAAAACCGTCTCAGATACTGGCTTTTGTCAAATCCCTGGGACTGTATGATAAGTTATAACTCAAGAAAGGGGGGCACAATAGATACACAGTAGAACTTCGGATACTTCAATAGGTCCGCGTCTCTTATCAACCGGACATTTTTGACATTTTAACCTCTTTATTTCGGATTCCGACAAAATTTAAAGACAAATGAAAGAAATATCCGCATTTTTCTTGCACGGTGGATGGTAAGGTGCAGTATGTAGTCTTTTCTTGTAGTCTACGAGCCCTAACAACTAAATGTTCGGACAAACAAAAATTTAATAAAAATTTTTATTTTCATTAACTGAATTATTTACATTTAAGAAATACTTTTAAAATATATTAAAACCTAACATTTCTAATGAGTATTTACATAGTTTAGTTTCTATAAAAAATAGTTCCACGACATTGAATAATTTTTTATACCCCCTAAAAATTGCTTTAATTTGAAATAATTTTAAAGCGCCAATTGATGACGTATGAAAAATGCACCCAATCACATTGAAGAACCGTACTCGTGCGCCGCGCCAACCAACAACTGGCAACATTGCGATTTGATTTGACCAGTACTACCTCAACTCAAGGCCAATGAACATGATATGGGCAAGGCAAATATGGCGGCGAAGGCAGCGCATTATTAAATTGTTTACCTTTAACCTGAAGAGCCGGTAGTGGTTTCTCGTTCCGATTGCATACCAGAAATAATTAATTATCTCTAGTTTGTTGTGCTTCTGCAACACATTTGTTTAGTTCTTAGTGTTCAGTGCATGGTGTGATCTGAAAATTGTGATAAAATAACACACAGTGTAATAAAACTCCAAATACACATAGAGAACTTCATACTTTTGTGCTTGTCGTACTCCTCTATTATAAATTATTTTAAGGTAAGAACTAGAAGTATTTATCAAGATATTACACCTAAATGAGTAAAAAGCCTTCGCCGCCAGTCTGCATAGTACTTTATAATAGTTACTTACAATAATCAAAAGATAGGTATTAAAGGGTTAACATTTTATTGTAGCATGCCTTTTACATGCTCTGTTCCAAATTGTCACGGGAATTATAGAGGGGGTCCCAAGGTTTCTGCTTTCATATTCCCCAAAAATGACAAGCTTCGTAAAAAATGGTTGACAGCTATTAAAAGAAATAATTTCACTCCTACTAGTAGTTCTCGGGTAAGAAGTGCATTAAATATGCCTCAAAAAGGCCAAAAGCCAAAGCCTCTGTTACCCTAGTGAGGATGTAGTTATGGCTATTACTTACACTTACCTCACTATAAGTAAAATATTGGAAGAAAAATCAAGCTTTTTACATAAAAAAGGACACAGAAAGATATTGACAACATTGACATTTTAAGTCTTTTTTTAAGTCACAATTGCCCCTCACATACGTCAGAATTTATTATTAAATCCATCTTGTTCAGAATATCCAATATTTTATTGAAGAACTATGCAAAAAAAAAGGAATTACGTCTTTACCACAAAGACAATGCCCTATGTAAAGAGAAAGAGTAAAGAAAACTAAGCTAAGCGTAAGTTTTAGTTACGAACCCCCAAAAAGGTATTTAGTTTTTTTTTCTATATAAAATCTTGAAACACATATTATATTTTTTATTTATCCTCACCTATTATAGTTTAAATTTATTCCAATTTGTGTAAAACTGCAAAACATAGAAAAATATTCCATATTTTTTGACCCAAGCCAGTGTAGTTTATAATTCGAAGAGCATTTACCAAGGCTTTTACTAAGACAAGTAAGTTCCTATACTATCCATAATAGTATATGTTTATCAAACGTTCAGTAAATTCTAAACTATGGTAGGTAAGTGTTTGCAATTGAATATTTAGTTTATATTGCTTTTTCTGTCATATATTTCTGGTTATTTCTTTTTCCGATAATTTTGAACACCCTATATATTCTACTTCAAGTTTGAGTATTTTAACACAACCTACTTTCTGAGAAAGCAGACCTTTTTATGAAAATTAACTAACTGATGTTTTCATAAAAGTAATAATACAAAAAATTCCATACTTATACTATCTCCGCCATATTGGAAAAGGTTGAATGGCCTTGTGTGGAGGTGGTGGTGGGTCAGCATGGTGGTCCGGCCGCGGCCGTGTTGCCGCTTTTCAACATGCCAGGTGTGACGTATTAAAATCACGCGACAAAGTTTTGATGCTTTTAATTTGGTCGACTGTGCGACACCGTTGCTGACGACCTTGAAAGAAAAATCGAAATTGGGCCCCATATACGAACATAAACATTTCCAATGTTAAAATGTGTATAAATTTTAAGTTTAGGTTGCAAACAATAAAAGTATGAAAGGCAATTGATTGTAGTACACACGTATAAGAGAACAACGATGACGCAGCGCATCTCATTGAAAAGCGAATCGGAATTGGACAGTTTAGATTTTTTCTGTAATTATCGTTCTAGCCGGCTAAACAAGATTCCATGCTCTCGACTTAGATACAATGCAACCGCTGAATATCTGATTTCGTACAATTACGACGGACAATAGAACAGCCGCGTCTAGAAGATCTGAAAGATGACCCTGTTGATAAAGCAGCTTGGCCGCTTGTTTTTGCACATTATTCGTTTCGATTCAAGGAAGAAGATAGACGAGTTTTGTTCAAATTTTAATCAGGCAAAAGACGGAATAATAATATACCATAGGATCGACAAAAAACGGCGTCAAAGATGGCTGGAAAATGACAATGGATGAGAATTTTGGCGAGGTCAATCCCTATATGTCATTTCTTAGCCCGTATTCATTTTTATTCTTTAATGGCGCTTACTGCCAGCCGGCTTTAAGAAGGTTTTAGTTTGTTTTTATATTGAGTATTTTTTTTTAATGGTGTATCTTAAAAAATGAAAAAAAATATTGTTTTGCCATGGAAATATATTTGTGTGTCTGGAAACGTTCTATCCTCTTTTAGTCTTTCCATAACTAGTGGCAATTTCTGACAGGTTTTATGTCAATTTTTACTAAATGACGTCTAGAGATTGACCTTAACAAAATTATTATCGATTGTCATTCCCCAGCAGTCTTTGACGGCGTTTTTTCTTTCGATCATATGGTATATTACATCGAAGCAAAAATCCTACTGAGATTAATAATTTATATTATCCAATAAACTCTAATTTTATATACAGTATGTCCCCGGATGGTCTTTACAAGGGGAAACACTTATTATTGACATTTTGACAAAAATGCATTCTACATAAAAAATTTTGCTTCTTCTAATATCTAATAAATTAAATCTAATTTGGTAAATCCTGTTTATATTTTTTAAAATTTTCATGCCATTTTAGAGGGAAAATTTTTGGAAAAGTATAAAAAAAAGAATGCTTTTTTCTCAAAATGTCAATAATAAAAAAGTGTTTCCACTTGTAAAGACAATTCGGGGACATACTGTAAGTATGTAGCATTTTTTTTCGTCGATGTATGTGTCATTATTTTTTTTTACAGGTTTTCATATGCTCTAGCCGGGGTTTAACCAAGGCTATCACATTTCCACATCACCTGGATAGAAACCGTCTCACAATTGCTGCAGTGCCCAGAATTGCAGCTTTTTGCAATAGAACCAGGACAGATCTCCGTAATCCCAAACGCCTCAGGATATCAGGTAAGTTTTTATGTATTAAACCGTTCGCAGTAATAATTATTGGCAAAATTTTTACGGTTTTTAGATTCCAAACTCTCTTCAACTCAACGCTTAGAGCCTCAAATTTATCCATCTTTTCTTTGTACGCCCTGCCTATGTTATCATCTACAGGAATTGACACGTCTACAATGGTAAGTTCTTTATTTTCCTTTTCCAACAGCATGATATCAGGCCTATTATTGGGTACTAGTTGATCCGTAATTATGCTCATATCCCAATAAAGCTTAGCAGAATCATTTTGGATTATTGCTTTAGGCTGGTATTTATAATATGCCTCTTTATTTTGGACTATTTTGTGTTTCAGCCCCAGTTCTTGGTGGATGATTTTAGCTATTTCATTGTGTCGGTTGAGGTATTCCGTAGCAGCCAAATGAGTGCATTATTATTATTATTATCACACTGAAAAAAAGGATCTCTCAGTCGAAATGAATATGAACTTTGACCCAAAAGATTGGCACTTTTCAATAGGGCCAAGAACGACGTTTCTTTGCCCAAAGCATTAACTATCTTTTCATAAGCTTTAAAAAATTACTTTAGAGAATAGAAGAATCTATCTGTCCAAAGTATTTCACTCTTGACCCAAAATGAATATGCAAAGAAATTCTTGCTACAAGAACAATAGTCTCTTTGATTCATGCAAAAATTCTTGATTGAAAAGGGACACTTCTTGATTAAAGAGACACTTTTCTTAAACCAGTAGCGAATACTATTGACTCGACTAAAATTTATTTTGATCTAAGAGAAGTCTATACATCATATACAGGCATATTACGAGGTATATTATCTTCTGATAAATTTAGGTTTTCCTGGTCTGTAGTAAGTAAAGTGATATTATTTTCCTCGATAGTAGTTATTTCTGCTTCTTCATGGCTGGTATTTTTTGGGGTGGTTCATCACTCTATAAATTTCAAAGAAATGTTACATTACGATTAATCAATGTAAAGCAAATAAATTATTAAAATTATAAGCTTTGGTCACATTTTGAATTTTTTAAACGACGACTTGAAATTCTAACATTTTTGTAATTATTTGCATAAAAAAATCGATACCTATATTCTTATTCTATCTATAGTCACACATGCATCATTATCTAAACAGGTGCATTAGGTAAATGTCTCTTACCTTCAAATAAATGCTCTAATTTCCATTTTTTCAGAAACTCCTTTAAAGAATCCATATATCCTAAAATTTGTCCATAAAAATGACAAATGCATGTTAATAACGATCACTAATTTGTTATACGATATGCGTTTAAAAAGCAAATTATGCAAAATTCAAAGTGGAAAATTCCAAGCAACAAAACCCGTGCGTACTATGATGTACGACTGATCGGACTACTGACTGATTTTATATTGTATATACCGTCCTTCGTCATCGTCTTTGCGTGCCGTTATTATTTTTCATCAAAAGAGTATTTAGCTATTGGAAAAATGGCCATGTTTCTTGAATGAAGTACTTCTTAGCGTATTTTTCTTATTATCTTAAAACAAAGTAACTTGCACTTGGTTGAATGAAAATAGATTCAAGAGAAGTTTTCTTGAATTAAGAGAGTTTTTCTTCAGGCAAAATATTTTCTTTTACGCTAAAATAAATTCTCTTGCCACTAAATTTTTTTTTCAAGAACGATGACGACTTTAGTTCAAGTCTATCTTTTTTATCAGTGCATTCATTATTCGTTTCAAATTTAGCAGATCCATTAATATCAAATAAAAGTATTTAAAGCTAACTTATAATAAATATTAAAGTAGAATGCTTTTGAAGTGGCATCCTTGTCTCTGGGCCAAAAACGTGTTAGTTTTTATGGGATTTAGGAGATATTAAGAAAATATTGCCGAACCAGTCAATTTATCTTGACGTTTAATATGAATAGCATAGTTCTGCTAACAACTATATTAACCACTATAAAAATACTGATATGATTTACACAAAAAAGGTATTTCCTGTAAACTTTTTGGCAGTTTTCTGCCAATAAAAAAGTTTATTTGATTGTAGTTAAAAGCATCATTTCACTCTTTATTTTAAAATTTATACTACAAATAAAAGGTTCCTATGAATGCTTTTTGAGATGAACCCATGATACAACCCACGATACAAAGAAAACATTGCGCAAAGGTATCATATTGCGCAGGTTGGTACGGGACACCCCTGTACAGGATGTCCCATTTTAGTTGTATCTCCGTTATTAGAGCAGATAAAAGGATGCAGAAACCTGTACTAATTTTTTATCAGTCGAAAGATATCGTAAAAAAAAATCATAATCCTCTTCATCTCTGAGTTTCAGGGTCTTTTTATAGAGATAGGGGGGTGTCCCGTATGAAAAATGTTTCAAATCGACCTTGTAGCTTAGAATTGAAGACGGCTATGACAATTAGCATCTTCCGTTTGACAAAAAAGTAGGACATTGCATCCTCCTATCTGCACTAATAACGAAGATACCGTATGATTTCAACCAAAATGGGACACTTTCTGCAAAATGGGGAAAGATTTTGAGTAGCCGGGTAGTGTCTTGGGTAGTTTTTGCCACTAAAAGAGTTACTATAAAGTAGCCTACTGGTGAATGCGACTTATTCGTTACGAAGCTGCCTAGTCGAGGGTTCGTGGCAGCCAAGTGTTAGCCACCGACATGTGGAACTTTCGTTAAACTGTTGACCTTTACTCGCAGCGACCTCTTCATGCATTTCACATTTCATAAAAATAAATGTCATGATGGAAAATAATTATGAAAGCCATTATTATTTTATTGTTTTTTGTTATTTACCGTGCGATTTTAACGCCTTTTTTAGGTAAATTCCAGAACGGCAATCAACTTTACTCAATAAAATAGTGGGTTTATATAACAAAATTTTCGAGCGCCTCTCAAAATATTTCAAATTATTATATTATTTGCAATAAAAACTCATTTTGTAATTAAAAAATAATAATAATTTGCTTGAAACCGGGGTCAAACTTTAAAATAATAGTCCACCGTCAGAAATAACAAAATAACTAAGGAAAAAAGCTTTAATCTAGGTATATTTAGCTTAAAAACGCATAATGTTTGAGCCATTTGGCTGTTCGTCTAAAAATTCATGAAAAAAATATGGCCGTTTAATCCAAAAAATACTTTATATATGCAGCGAACTATATGCTTCCACAAAGTACCGGGAACAATAACATATTAGACCAACCCTACCTGTTTGAACCTTTAAAATCTTCGAATTGATAAAGTGACAACTGTAGCTATCCAAAGTCGACTTTATAGAAACAATAACTTTTTTGGAACTACATGGTCAACGATTCTTTGGAAGCATAAAGTGATTTTTCCAAGAAAGTTCCCTGCGCCACCAAATTGCCACTTAATTGGAGCGTTACTACACCGATCGCGGTGGAGGCGACTATACATTCCATTGATGCTACTATAACGTTCCGCCTTGTTCTTTGAAGTTATTTTTTACTTATTGTGCATTTTCTATTATTAGTGTTTCTATATTATTCAGGGCTACATGAGGTATAGAGTATTTTAACGCCCACTCTTTTAGCTCTTGTTTTATATTGTTGTTGGTTCTCAAATTAGTTCTCCTCTGAGATTCAGTTTCAGATGAACTAACACTACACTCATCTACAGAAACAGCTTCAAAAATGTCTCAGTCACTTTTTATTTATGATGTTCATCACAGATTTATCATGTTCATCAGTAGGATTATAGAAAGATGTAGTTTTTGTTTCTGATGTTGATGCATCGGCTCGTAGTGATTCCTTTTGTAATTCTTCGGTAGAAAATACTAGAATATCTAAATTTCTTTTTATTCACATTAGGGATTTTACAAAATTTTAATAAAGCTTAGACGCAAGTAAAAGAAAACACTAAAACAGAGCAGCACACGATGCAATCTGAGGCAATACATTTATTAGGGTATATTAAGTTAGGGTCACTATAAAGTAGCCGTTTTTGACCCCCGTGACTTTTTAGTGGCAATGGATGAGCGACAGCTACTTTATAGTGACCTAGGAAGATAGTAGTAACCATTTTGCTACTTTCAATGCTACTATAAATTAGAAGTAACTAGGTGTCCGTTACTATAAAGTAACAAAAACTTAATGGAGGCATTATGGTAGCACTTGTTGGCAACCCCTACTTTGAAAAGTTACTATAAAGGTTTTGGTCTTTTATGGTGTCATATTCGAAGATTCGGGTAGTTCCTGCCGCTTCTTTAAATTACATGTTTGCAACTTGCAATCGGGGTGTTTATTTTCTACTTTTATGGTAGGTAGGGACTAACCGGTCACTCTCGAAATATACTTCAAAGTGACTATTCCTTATAGAGTAACATTTTAAGTGGCAGAGTGGGCCTAGGAACTATACTTTAGGGGCAGTGACATTTTAAAACGGACTGGGAACTATATTTGCTAGTTGGGTTGCCGTATTTATTTCAAACCAATAAATCAACGAGAATATTTGTACAATTTAACAAAATTACTGTATAAACCACTATAGATATGAATTGTTTGTTAGGTTCAAAATCTTTTTTCTTCTTAAATAAATTTAAGCATTAACATTATTAGGCATTTGCATAAAAAGTGTGTATTTTGGATGGTATTCTACAAAATTTGCAGGCCATTGAGGAAACAGAAAATGTACAAAAATAAATTGAAAATAATATTTATATTAAAACAGCATTATATATCACTTTTTTAAAACATGTTCTTCAAATCACATGTAGCGCACACCAGTGGCGGCTCGTCAGCGGAAGCAAAGGAAGCATTGCTTCCTCTAAAATAATTCAGATAAAAGTAATACAATTATTTTTAATAAAAATAAAATATACCAATTTTTGCTTTTTACTCTTCCATCACTTCATTTTTGGGGAATCTGAGTTATCATATCACTTTAACCTAAACGTACTTAGCCAAAACTGAACACGCCGATTTAGTTTTCATAAGTTTCTAGCCGAACGCGTGCCGAACGAGACGCCACGCGCCTCGATCAAACGGCAGCAAATTTTACAATGACACAGTATGATTCCGTTCGACAATAAATAAAGCCCAAAGATAGGCAACCAAACATGTCTCACTGGTGTAATTTGCCTGAAATTTTATCTAGTGTATTACGGGCTGGAAGCATCGGCAAAACTTGGTTCCTATGTGCTTTTTCGGACGTAACAAAACCTAACCTTTGTCTTTCGCATAGTTTTTCGCGTTTTTACTGTTTTTCGGTATAGTAATAGCGAAGTTTTTAAAGAGTCATACAAATTATTTTGTTTAATAGTGACTATTCCCTCCACTAGCTTTTCCGTTGAATGAAGTTTTTCATGTTTAAATAGAATTAAAACCTATTTGCGACATACAATCACTGAAGAACGACTTAATAACTTGGCCACAATGTCAATTGAAAAAGAACTTTTAAAAGACTTACTCAAATTAATTAAACCCTTCTATGAAGATATAATCGACCGGTTTGCAAATTTAAAATCCCGAAGAATCGACCTGTTATATAAGAAATAGAAAGTTTGTTTTGGTAAGTACATTTTTTAAATTACAAAATACCTTTGTATTCTGGATTATTTTATTACTGTAGGCAGCAGAAAATAGTGCATCACACTAAGAACAAAAAATATGATTAGACGCGTGATTAGTATACATTTTTTGTTACACCAGATCCGAGTCATTTCTTTTTTAAAATCATTCAAATGTTGTGCTGTTTGGTCCCCATTAAAATGTTTGAAAAGTTTTTTTGTCCTCTTAGATGCATAACGTTTTAGGATTTTTTTAACGAAAGTGACAGGGGTTCTTTATTTAGTTTAGTCCATTACCAACTAAAATCTTATTTTTCTTCCTTGTACCGGTAGCCGTTCTTCAAACTGGGTCATAAGGAAAAGATGCGAGTTGTGAGTTGTCTCATTACGTTAGTAGGTTATTAAATTTACTTTCTCCGCAGACCCGTTTCAGTTTGGCTTGTGTATGTATTTGTATGTTAACTCTGGCAGAACGAGTGGCTGCGTCTTCGGCGAGCAGAACCAAGGTCACTGTGCGCGTCTTATCTAATTTATGTTTGTACAAACCTTGTTAAGTTGAGCTAATGCGGATAATATGATGTCATTCCGTGTATTAATTATGCTATGATGTAAATGAACAGGTAATCTTCCGAATTGTAGTACATAAACGGTTAAAAAAAATCGGTATTTTTCCTACGTAGGGAAATAATACAACTACGGAAGTGATTCTTTAGATAATTTGACGAAAAAAGGTTAAGTACACTCAGATGCAAAAAAAGGCAACGGAAGTTTTTTTCGTCAAATTTTAAGTTTTATATACAGGGTGGTCCTTAATGGCATGCTAATATTTAAGGAGGTGGTTCTTGGACAAATTCTAAGGAAAAAACTTCATATGGATATATGTCCTAAACCTCCTCTTATTTTTTCTGATACAGGGTGGTAAAATTTTCTATTTTTTTTTTCAAAATAACTCTGATGTTATATTTGATACATGCCTTCCATGTATCAAAATGCATATTTTGATATACAAAAAATTGTTTTATTTTTTCAACTGACTTTTTTTAAGCAAATACTATGCACCGGACGAAAAAATCAGAAGATAAAAACATTTAGAAACGAATGGAGATTTTGAAAATAATTTTTACTTTAAGAGAAGACAGTGCTACCGGCGTGAAGATAGCCACGGTTTTCCATCCACGGTTTCAGAAAAATCCCAACCATAGTAAACATATGGCAACGACGCTTTTCGTCCGATTTCAGCCACATCCACGGTTTTCGGTGTCGAAACGCCTCAATTAAAATATATCTACAGCTACACTTTTCTGTTGTTACAAATATTATTAAAAATTTAGAAAAATTATATAATAAGTTAATAGAAATGGTCGAGTTTATATTTATATATAATGAACAATTATTTATGAGAGATATAGATTTAACTTTAAAAATCCTCTTAAAAATTTAAATTCTATCTAGTTCTTAGCAAAATTCGATACTAATTTATTAAAAGTTGTGCCACAGCGAGACCCTTTGGAAAAGATGTATAGGCGAATAGGGTACACTATCCTATACTCAAAACCATTTGCCGGTCTTTAGGGAAAGGGCCAGATTCAAAAAACGGATATTTTACATAAAATTTGACAGAAAAAAAATCGCCACCAATTTGTTAAGGGTTGTGCCACAACGAGGCCATCTGGAAACGATGTACAGATGACAAGGGTACACCACCCGGTATTCAAAATCATTTGCCGGTCCGTAGGGAAAGGGCCAGAATCAAAAAACTGTCATTTTACTTAAAATTAGACAGAAAAAAAATCGCCGCCAATTTGTTAAGGGTTGTGCCGCAACGAGACCATCTGTAAACGATGTTCAGATGACAAGGGTATACCCTATACATCTGTATTGTGGTGTACCCTTGTCATCTGTACATAGTTTCCAAATGGTCTCGTTGCGGTACAACCCTTAATAAATAAGCTACAAATTTTTTTCTGTTAATTTTCAAGAGAAACAGCGGTTTTTTGAATTTGTCCCTTTTCCTACGGACCGGCAAATGACTTTGAATACGAGGTGGTGTACCCTTGTCATCTGTACATCGTTTCCAGGTGGTCTAGTTGCGGCACAACCCTTAATAAATGAGCTACAATTTTTTTTCTGTTAATTTTCAAGAGAAACAGCCGTTTTTTGAACTTGGCCCTTTTCCTACGGACCGGCAAATGATTTTGAATACGGGGTGGTGTACTCTTGTCATCTGTACATCGTTTCCAGATGGCCTCGTTGTGGCACAACCCTTAACAAATTGGTGGCGATTTTTTTCTGTCAAATTTTATGTAAAATATCGGTTTTTTGAATCTGACCCTTTCCCTAAAGACCGGCAAATGGTTAGTGTACCGGCAATGGGTAGTGTACCCTAGTCGCCTATACATCTTTTCCAAAGGATCTCGCTGTGGCACAACTTTTAAAAATTAGTATCGAATTTTGCTAAGAACTAGATAGAATTTAAATTTTTAAGAGGATTTTTAAAGTTAAATCTATATCTTATAAATAATTGTTCATATAAATATAAAATAATTGTTCATATAAATATAAACTCGACCATTTCTATTAACTTAATATATAATTCTTCTAAATCTTTAATAATATTTGTAACAACAGAAAAGTGTGGCTGTAGATATATTTTAATTGAGGCGTTTCGACACCGAAAACCGTGGATGTGGCTGAAATCGGACGAAAAGCGTCCTTGCCATATGTTTACTATGGTTGGGATTTTTCTGAAACCGTGGATGGAAAACCGTAGCTATCTTCACGCCGGTGACAGTGCTCACTATTGGAATTACATGTACATTTTCTTGGCAGTCACTGGCAGTCATTGGCAGTCTTATGGCAGTCGCCTATAATAATTACATGGCAGTCATAGGCAGTCTTCTTCATAGTCATTGGCAGTCGCTTCGCAGTGGAAGGATATTTTGGCAGTACGTGTACGTTTTTTACCCGAGTGAGACACCCCTCGATTTTTGTCAATACATCGCAACTGTTTATACCGACCGAAATACAAAATTTAATTTGGATGAGCGTGTTTTTCGGCATATTGTCCAAACAAAAATCTGGAGCGCACGTATTCCGCAAAATAAACCGGCCGGCCCTGTCAAAACTGTTGGAATAAAACGGATACGTCGACAATTCCAATACGCGGTCTATTTACTCACAATGGCCATTGATCAAACTTTGTTTCGATAGAGGAGCGAGCCGTTGATCCATTGTGCGCCTCGCTTCGCAATCAACTAATTTTATCGATATTTCAGCCCAAGTTCTGGAGACGACACACGCCATAGTTTTCCTCAATGCGATTTGGGCAGTGCGAATAAATTTGACGATATTATAACAGCGATAGAATTGGTGGAAAACTGTTTGAAATACGGGGTGGTCCGAACTGTATTCCGGAAACTTCGGCAGCATATTCTGTGCTGATAAAAATAAGTAAAGACTTTGTATAAATGTTTGTCCTAAAATGCTTAGTTTCGGAGATACAGGGTGTAGAAGTTTCATTTTTATTTCGATTTTTTCCAAATAATTCATGAAGTAACGTAACTATGTGGATAAAAATTGGTGTTTGGGAGTTTTTTGACATGAGAAATTTGATTTTGATATCAACATGACTCCTATTTGTAGAGGGCGCCACCTACATGTGTTTTAACTGTTTAGAAGAGTAATAACTTTTCGTCCGTACCTGTATAAAACTGCTGAGTGAAAAAATATACATTTCCATGACTTTCTACGTAAAAAATGTATCTCGGAAAAAATCGCTACGAGCATAGATTTAGGAAGAACAGATATCATATTTTGCATTTTAACCCGATCAAACAATCGGAGGTTGACTACGTACTGTAAAAACCAACTGAGATAGAGAAGACGACATTGCCACATCTCAAATTTGCGCCTATCTACTTAGTTTGATTTGCAGAAAAGGTGACTTTAAAACCTTCACCGGATATCAATAAATCTCAATTTCTTAATTAAATTAATAGTTTATTTTTAAAGAAGCATGCGTAATAATATGTTATTAACCAGAGGATATATGCGTTACTATTAAAGGACATGTTTACTGTTTAATGTGCTGAAACGTCTAGAACTATTGGCAACGTCGCTGCTAGTCTTCCAGAATGAAATGAGCCGTCCGTCACACCACCCCTCGCGACGGACGGCCCTTGGTCCGTTATAGCGTACTACGTTTAGCTTACGGTGTGTTTGAAGTCGGAATCAAGTCCGAAGTGAACTTTTCAGTGTTTTTCAGTAGTTTTTGCTTTTGTTTAACGTACTTTTGAATCTGCGAATTTTCAATATGGTACGATAGTGTCAAATGTGTGGAAAAATAAGCTCAAATTACCCGAATTTGTCTTTTCACAGGTATTGAATTATAATTCGTCTCAATTACTACTTAACTGTTGTAGATCATAACAAATTTGAATATAAACGTTGCATTTGAAACTTTATTATAAGCCAGAAAGTGACATTTTTTTTCTTAAAATTGCGTCATATTTTGATCATTATATACGATATTCTAAAGGAATTTTGCTCAACAAATAAACAAAGGTGTTTTCCCGTCCTTTTTTACATTTTATTGCATTATTATATCTGCCCCTTCGGCCTCGTTTAAACAATTTTTTACCACCGTACCTTTTTTTTTAGAATGGGACGAACTGTAAATAATTCTTAGGCTACTAGTTTTATACATACCTATATACAGAGTGACCCAGGCCTCCAAAAAAGCTTTTTACCTATTACGTTTCTGGTTTGTAATTTTTATTTCAATTTTTTACATAAAATGGGGGCCATTGTAACGCACATTTTCAAAATATTTTTGTCAACATACAGGGTGATTCTCGGGGTGATTCAAACCGCAATACATATGCTTAATACAGTTCATGAAGATTGGGACCTTTAAAAGTAATGGATTTGTAAATAAACGTAATATTCATTATTATGCGACTGAAATCCCATACTGTAGCACACAGATTTGATACTTTTAATGATAAATGCCTTCTATTGAGAGACTAAAAGGTAATTGCCTCGTATCAGAGCCATCATAATACAAGAAGAAGACCGAAAGTCAAATCTTGTCTTATATTTTCAAAAAAACATAAACATGTTGAGTAGATAGTTATTTGACTGAAAAGATAAATTTTAGAACTTTTTATTTTTTTAAATCAATCATAAATTTTTCTGTGAAAAAATGATGATAAAACAGGCTCTGTCGAACTTTTGGCACAAAAACATTTCAAATTTATGATTTCAGTCTAATAACTATTTCGTCAATATGTTTAATTTATGTCAATGATAACAGGTTTTATGATATTTCGATTCCAAATATCTCGAGAAGAATTTCTCGTAGCGATTTTTTCTAAGAGACTTTTTCTACGTAAAAAACATCGTAAATGTATATTTTTTTACTTAGTAGTTTTATACAGGTACGAACGAAAAGTTATTACTCTTCAAATCGGTTAAAAATATGTAGCTGGCGCCCTCTACAAGTAGGAGTCATATTGACATCAAAATCAAATTTCTCATGTCAAAAAAACTATCAGACACCAATTTTCATCCAAATATTGACGTTACTTCAGAAATTATTTGGAAAAAATCGAAATAAAAATGAAATTCAACACCCTGTATCTCCGAAACTAAGCATTTTAGGACATACGTTTATACGAACTTTTTTACTTATTTTTATCTGCAGAATATGCTGCCGAAGTCTCCGGACTACCCTGTATATTTATTAAGAACCCAAACATCTCGAAAATAGATGCTCGCAGCGAGTTTTAGCAGGAGACATTTTTTTACGTAGAAAATGGCACGAATATATTTTTTTGTGGTATCAAAATTTTCAAGCATTAATAACAGATGCTTTGTAGAAAT
The DNA here is from genome assembly GCF_002938485.1 of Sitophilus oryzae. Taxonomy (NCBI): domain Eukaryota; kingdom Metazoa; phylum Arthropoda; class Insecta; order Coleoptera; family Curculionidae; genus Sitophilus; species Sitophilus oryzae. The sequence goes on from NW_022146533.1 coordinate 292,070, forward strand.
AATTTACAAGTTTTAAAAATTCCAACCGCATAAAACAGCTCAATGTAGCTTCTTCCTTTTTCCACAGTACCATACGTCCAATAGCAGGGTATTTCTATACAATTCTCACAGGATTCAAACATGTGAAACGTATTGATTTAGAGTCTGACAATTGGCAGTTCCGATTGGCACACAATTCTCCGAATATTGTTCTTCGTTAACATTGTTACGTCCGTGCGCGAGCATTGATAGGCATCGCGTAGGGATGCAATTCTTTCTTGTGCCACTGAGGAACATACAAATTTCATACCGATTTAAAATTCTTGGCTTCGGCCAGATGCATTTTTGCTAAACGCGAATATTTGTGTAAGATGAAAAGCTGCCGCTGGTGCACGTGCATGCAAATGCATCGGAATAAATTGGTCGTTTGTGAAGATGGCAACGCTGACGGGTGCAAGCGCTGCGATTGGTACAAACAAATACAGACATGTCGTTCTGCTCTTTAAAATGTGAGAAATGTAAATTATTATGCATATTTTTTACTCAGTAGTTTTATACAGGTATGGGTGAAAAGTTATTATTCTTCAAACCAGTTAAAAATCATGTAGATGGCGCCCTCTACAAGTAGGAGTCATATTGACATCAAAATCAAATTTCCCATGTCGAAAAACTCCCAGACACCAATTTTCACCCAAATATTGACGTTACTTCATAAATTGCATGAAAAAAATCGAAATAAAAATGAAACTTCTACACCCTGTACCTCCTATCCGAAACTAAGCATTCTAGGACATACATTTATACGAACTTTTTTACTTATTTTTATCTACAGAATATTACAGTTGAGGGTTGGAACCTTTGGTGTTACACAGCAAAATAAAAACACTAAATCACCACAATACACCAAAAACACTTTATGCGATTTTACACTAACAGTGTAAAAGTAAAAGTGTTTTTGGTGTATTGTGGTGATTTAGTGTTTTTATTTTACAGAATATGCTGCGGAAGTTTCCGGAATACAGTTCGGACCGCCCTGTATAATCATATTCTTTAATTTTTGGTTTGTCTTAATACTAGTAGTAACAGCCGAAAAAATATTAGAATTTCTTTAATTTATTACCAACTAAAGTTAACTAAACAAAGCAAGATCAGAATAGCCAACTAAATATTTCAATCATCCTTGATCCCTCTGTATATCATGCTGTGGAAGCATTTTTCTGTATGTACACAGGCTGTGCTTCTGCTTTACCTAAAAATTCCGCGCTTCTACCGAAAACATTCGTTCCCAGCTCCTGATTGCCTGATATAGTGCATTTCATTAAATCCTTGTTCCTAATATTGCTCGGTGATTTATTCTGTTTACAGTTGGTAGTATTGCCATTTTAGTAAAATATATTCGACTGTTACACGCAGCTCTAGCGACACGCTTGCCTGAACTGCATTGCGGATAATTCATTAATTCAACTACATGTTTCCTATTGAGTCCTGTCATATTCGGTTAGGTACAGGGTGTCTCATTTCCATGTGTTTTCGTTTATGAGTAGAGATACAAAAATACGTTTTTCACATCACTTTTATTAAACTAAAAATACTCAGGAGAAGTATTTTCAAATACCTCCAGTATTTCAGAAACCTAGGAGACTAAGACAAATCAGTGTATAGCATATTTAGTTTCATAAAAAAGTAGTACACAGCAATATGAAAACCGCATCTTTGTATCTCTACTCATAAACGAAAAACGCCATAAAACACATTGACAAATATTGGACACCCTGTACCTATACATCATTGTTGATTTCATGTAAATGACAATCATATACATAGCTAATGTCTAAACCTTTGAATAAGAAGACTAAGGAAGGAGCATATCAAAAATCTTAGGTCCACCGCGATGGGCCTCAAATATGGCCGACTTAATTTCCGGTTTATCAGTGCCGTTCTAATTTTATTTAAAAAATGTAAAACTATGATGTAGGGTAAACGTGGGGTAGACTCAATAATTTTGTTTTTATTTTACGTTGTGAATAAATGTTGGTAGTATAAAAGTATTATAGTATTAAAATTGTTATAAAATATAAATTTCTAATAAAAATAGATAAAAAAGGTAGAAAAAAGACTCAAAGTCTCGGTCTCAACGTTTATACAATGTTAAACTGTTACACGTGTTTCGCTCATATACGAGCATCATCAGACAAATACAATTAAAATTAATCCAAAAATACACGTTCAAATTTTACAATTAAAACAACACTCAGTGTTGTTTAATTGTAAAATGTGAACGTGTGTTTTTAATTTGAACCAGGTCTCTTTGAGAAAAATGGATGCCTTTTTTAAAAATAGATAAGTTATAATAATTATTTATAACTATAAACATCCAATACGCTACTGAAGCAGGTAAGTCAAATTGACGTATCTAAATTCTTTGACATCTAATCTTTGACAAGTAGTAAATAAAAGCAGAAACGCAAGAAAAAATATATAATTAGTTAATTTAAATGAATTTCATAAATGATCGGTTTACTACACGTATGTATATTATATAGTCACTTACTAGCGAAAAGTTGTTCCATTATTTCACTCGATTTTTGCCGAGATCTACCGCACGCTACACAACCAACTATTTTAGAGTCATTTTTGATAAATCGCGATAGTGTCACTGTTAATTTAAGTTCTGCCACAATTTCCATCTAGATTTACTACCTTTATACGACTATCAGTAGTAGAATAAATAATAAATAACATAAAATAAGCTCCGTAAAGACTGACAAATCCACAAAATTTCAAGTCAAATTTAAATGTGTCAAATGAATCGTCAAACAGAACTGTCAAGGATCCCCACCCTAGAGTCCTTTTTCCGCCCACCATGCAGGAATACATGGATAGCATTATGCTCCTTCCTTAGTCTTCTTATTCAAAGGTCTAAACTATCAATGAATTTTTTAGGAAGACTTAGGAAAGAAATATAAAAAGATCATAGCCTATCATTATAATTAATACAGAAATAAAATTGCCTAATACAAAAATAAAAATTATTACAGATAAAAACAAAAATATACAATCTTCTGTTTGCTTTATCTTTCGTCATACCTTGACATACTTAAAACAGCAATAATTATAAAAAATTCTTAATGTTAATTTTAACAGTAAGTAATAAATCACATTCACCGTTAGCTCATGCATCTTATTTCATAAATTTAGTGGCATTATAAAATTTTACAGCTCAACATAAAAAAGTGAGTTAATATAATTAATATATTAAAAATGTCTTAAAATTAATCATATTTTCTATTGCCAAGAACTATTAATTATTTTTTATTAAATTTTCCAATCATTGTTTCATTTTCTGATGCTTCTTCCTACCTTACCACATATGATACTCTTTCAGTTGACTCCATAAATATCTTTTACCTGCAACAAAAGAAAAATTATTACTCACTATTTTGACAGTTTATCGACTTACTACAAGAGATGTCAAAAAAAAACAAGTACGACAAGTACGAATAGGTACATAATATTTAAAATTTTCCAGGAGTCGAGACTCACAATTTTTCCCGAGCTTTTCCGGAAATTCAGTTTCCAAAACATATAATTTCTTATAGGAAATTGTGGTTATACCGTTGATTGAAATAATTGGGAAGATATGCAACCTAATGGGCGAATTCGTGACAAAGCTGATTTTTTTTTAAATTTATTAAAATATTAAAATTATTATGATCGCGCATACCGTTCCTTAACATCGATGAATGATTACTTACTTTAAATAAAGATTATATTTTTTATGATTTTTAATTACAAATGTATAATTTTCGCCATTTTCCCTATACTTGATAGTATAAGGCACTATTACTTGATAAATTTCATAGTTCAAAGTCAACGGAAAATACCCTACAATTTTGATTCCATTGAGTGTCGAAAAATACATTTTTGTGGTTTTGTGCAAGTTTGATTTTCTCACAGCGTCAAGGGACTGTACAGGGTGGACCATTTTGGTTGCTTCTATAGGGTATCTAGGAAACCGTGAGAAATATTCAAATTTTGATACTGCAGTCTCGGGTTCGTTTTTTCAAAAAATTACAATGGCGCCAACGGATCGAGGCTATCTTGATCGGTCTCGAAGCTACAGGGGGATTCTCAAATTTTGTACTTTTTGAAGATGTTCGATAGTTTGTTTATTTCAGCAACCACGGAAAAATGAATTATACATTCTAAAGGCACTTTCTTTTCTTCAAAATATTTTTTGAGATATTAACTATACTTATGTTTTTTTAAATAGAACCCCCTGTAAATTTTTAAATTTTCTTATTCAGCTTGGCATGGACTTCTCGAAAAACCTCAACATTTCAAATTTTTCTTAAAATATCCACTTAGTAGATAGTAGGCCGCGCCGAATAACAAAGTAAACGGTTGTCATGATGATCGGATCATACCTTTGATGTTAGATTAAATAATAAAAAAATTAGTAAATTTAAAAATTTTGAGAAATATAATATATTAGAATGTTATATTGAGTCTAACAAACGTAAGCAAATGGCAGCTGATTTATATTTTGAGCGGTATCCAGAGCGCGAGCAACCAAACCCAGCCATTTTTAAAAGGTTAGAAGATAGTTTAGTTTAGTAATTTTTTGTTAGACTCAATATAACATTCTAACATATTATATTTCTCAAAATTTTCAAATTTACTCATTTTTTTATTATTTAAAATACACACACTTCAATCTATTGAAATTAAATGTCCCGCATCCATCAAAGGTATGTTCCGATCACCATGATAACCGTTTACTTTGTTACTCGGCGCGGCCTACTATCCACTAAGTGGATATTTTAAGAAAAATTTGAAATGTTGAGGTTAATAGTGAAAATAAATATAGAGTGTTATATATTTTCGAGAATCCCATGCCAAGCTGAATAAGAAAATTTAAAAATATACAGGGGGTTCTATTTAAAAAAACATTAGTATAGTTAATATCTCAAAAAATATTTTTTTCGAAAAAAGTCTGGCTACGCCACTGCATTCTACACAGAAAAGTGCCTTTAGAATGTATAATTCATTTTTCCGTGGTTGCTGAAATAAACAAACTATCGAACATGTTCAAAAAGTACAAAATTTGAGAATCCCCCTGTAGCTTCGAAACCGATCAAGATAGCCACGATCCGTTTGCGCCATTGTAATTTTTTCAAAAAAAGAACCCGAGACTGCAGTATCAAAATTTGAATATTTCTCACGGTTTCCTAGATACCCTATAAAAACAACCAAAATGATCCATCCTGTACACCTGAGTATATTGTTTTAATTTAAACTCGATACATCCAAGCGTTCCCGAGATAAAAGGCCTAGACAGACCGACGGACGAACCGACAACAAACTGATCCTATAATTGTTCCATTCTCTCCTTTTGAGATACCGAACCCTAAAAGAACTAAAAATATTTTCATGCTTTTCAATTCCAAATTTTAACCAAGATTAAACCATATCTCTCCTTAATAGAACTCGTATAAATTTGGGCTTGAGGAAAATTCTTGAAAATTCATTCGTATATTTTCGGAAAACTTTCATAGAACGTGGAGAGCGTTTAGTTGCAGAAAGTTAAAACAATATGTCGGGAAACTTTAGGAAGAGTTTTAAGTTTTCCAAAAGATAAGTGCCGGGAAAACGGTTTTTGCATAATATATAAGTTTCCGAAGATCTAACGAGCATTATCAGCACTTTTTGCAAAGTGTCTTGTAACTGGAAACAACAAGTTCTATTACATACAATCTTATGAAATTTTAATTATTTAGTAGAGCCAAATATCTATGCATTAGTTTTTTAGTTTAGTCGATTCCCAATCGACATCATTAACTCCCATTTTTGACAGCTCTGTTTGACATTTCAATTCATTTAAATGATAAATAAAACAGGTTGTTTTAATCCAGTCTAATACAAATAAATCTCAGGAATCTGTAGAGGGTAGAAATGTATGGCTTTCTTTGATTTTAATAAACGTAATACAAACAAACAAAAAATAATCATAATATACAGAAAGTTTGAGGCTTTTTGGTGTTAACTCATTTAAGTGATTGTTAACAGGTAATAATTGTTAATTTTGAAGTTTAACTTGATATTACAATGTTATTTTATCAGAACGTCAACGGTTTCTAATGTGTTGAAAAATATTATTATATTAACAGACTTACAACGAACATTATTAACACCCCATTACAGTAAACCACCTTATTTATGCGGTTTACCGAAAATACACAAACAGGGTATACCTTTTAGACCTATAGTCAGTAGTATAAATATAAAAAAGTATAAATTCTCCATGCCATCCGTTTTTTTAAAAAAAAACAAAATTTTTCAAAATTTTTACTAGACATTAAATCCGATTGCAAATAACACCGAATCATACATTAAAACACACCACACTTATATATATGTTTGTATTTGTATAAAGTTCTGTATATTTTTCTTTCAATAGTTGGTGTTGTTGTTAAAAGAAAAGTAAAAGAGGCTTTTTTAATTCAATCTAATAAAAATAAATGTATTGCTCATGCATCTGTAGATGTTAGTAATGTATGGCAATCGTTTCTTTGATTTTAAAGAACATTACATAAATAAACATAACATACGTAAAATTTAAAAATAATCATACAGAAAGTTTGGACTTTTTGGTTTTACCTTATTAAGTAATTATCAGGTAGTAATTGTTAATTTTGAAGTTTAACTTAATATAATGTCATTTTAACAGAACGTCAACGATTTCTTTTAGACGTATCTGTTTTAAAAAGTAAAGTGTTCTCGAATAGTTCAATATATTTTTTTGCTTCCGACGACGGAAAGAGAAAACTTTCCGAAACGTTAAGCATTTTTTTCTTTGTTAGGCAAATTTTTATTACTGTAAACACAACTTCTGACAAGCAGCGTCCGTTTAGGTTTAACGCCCAGAAGTGTTTACAAAAAATAACTATTTTATTTTGTAGATTTTTCTTGCAGTGCAGTGGCGAAAAACCCGTAAGGATTTTTTTGGATAGATAAATCCGCCACATATGTATAGATATTTTTTATATTTCAAATAGTTTTTCTATGTTCTCTGTTGTGTTCTGCTCTATGTTCTGTGCTTTTTTTGCTTCCGACGACTGTGCTTTTTTTGATACAGACTTGTGACTATCAACACACTGTAGAAAGCTGTAAGAACTACCATCAAGGCCAAGCAACAAGAGACGTGGCAACACCGTGAGGACTGCGCTACTGCTAGAACACAAAAATAATCTAGTGCACATAATTGTAGGTGTCATGACTGGAAACTGCTCCACGGGGGTAAACCTAGAGAGACGGAAGATTTCCAACGACGACTACCGCAGAGCCACTGTCCGGCACTGGAAAACCGATGCTTTAAGTCTTTAGGGTACGGTTTTTTGGAGGGACTAGATAAAGCAGCAGAAGCCAACACCAGCGACATCGGGAACTTTGCAAAGAGCTGGAATAAGTGCTTTGACGCAAAAAAATAACGAGAGGAACGTTTGGTATACAATATTTGAGGGGTATCGAAATGGACCCAAGGCCTCCAAGTGAGGGATCAAACAGGATCCCAAACTCCAGCAACTTAACCTAACCTAATCTGGTTTAAAATGAAAAGTCTTGACAATACAGTTCAATAGCCTTATCAATATTATACTTAATTTCTATAACAATTAAAAGAGATAAACCAATCCAAATCCATTTCTGTATGAATTTTTGCCATTTCAAAACAGACATCATGTATAGATCAGTCGCTGTTATTCTTTCGAAACAAAGTTGGAGCTGGAGTTTATAAAAGTTTAAGGCTACCTGGCCGAGAAAATCCCCCACTGAACCGTTTATTCTTGTAGCAAGTCAGGTGGCTCTTCTCGGGTGAATACTTGTCGGGTGATTTATATCCCAAAAAATTTAAGGTGCCTGCATAGGTAATAAATAGAGGAAGGATGGAAAATTGCTTTCTAAATGAGAACGTATTTCAAGACGCCGAGCGAAGGCAAATAACGGAATAAAAATGTAATTTTTAAGGACACAAGTGCAGATAACTTTGTCGTACATTACGCTGGGTTTATTGCTCTATAAACGTCGATTCTCACTATAGATTTCGGTATACGCTACTTTCCTTGAACTACAGCACAATTCTAGAGTATTCTAAAAAAAAATTGTAATGTTGTGAAAAAAATTCTGTGTGCACTTTGTCCACAAAGTGCATAGGAGGTTGACAATGATTCAGTATTTAAACTAAAAGAGTAACTACTAAAAGAGTTTCGGACTTCCATTGCATTTATTTATTTTGCTTACACAACGTTTCGGTCAGAAGTATCACTGACCGTTATCAAATAATGTGAACTAGGGAATGCAATCCCGCACCAAAATATCACTCCCGCAAACCCGCGGGATTAAAGCAACCAATCCCGCGGATCCGCAAAATTGCGGGACTGTAAACAATACGTCATAATATATGTCATACATTGGGTACCAAATGGTACAAAAGGCATTGTACATTTTGCATAGATCCACAATATATTGATATAGCGTGTATCTTAAACTAGCTGTACAGAAATTTGGACACCGATGTATACAGAGTGTTCAAAAAATATTTAGTATTTTCCTTAAAACAAAAAAAAAATAAAAAACCGATCAAATTGTTTTTTCTAATTTCAATACAGATTCGTCGTACTTGGTAAAAATTTCGATTTTTTAAAAATTGTAAATTTGCCCTAAAAAGATTCTTGATCAAATTATCACACTCTTATAAAATACCCTGTATACAAGAATTCGCTAAATATACTTTCGAGAACCACATCAGCATCTTAATCACAGTAGATTCATCTAAAATCTGGTCCAAACCGCATCCCAATAATTATGTCCGCCAATTTATTTGACCAAACCAAACCAAACCAAACCAAACAACTAGCCTGTTTGTTTATGATGGCCAAGCTATAAAGGGAATCCCCCGGGTTCCGAGCGTCGACGCATCGGCCCGGAACGAAGCGGTTTGATCTTAATCGAGATCTATTCGGTTACCCAGTAGTAATGTGTCGATCCCGCGGATCCCGCACGGTAAATCCCGCAACTTTGATCCCGCGGAATCTCAGAGGGATCCCGCATTTGCGGGATCCAGCATTTGCGGGATTGCATTCCTAATGTGAACTAAAGTAAATCCTAAAACAATTGAACTTTTATATTAGAGCCGAGCATTCACCCGTGAATTTGTTGGATGAAGTCAAGCATGAGGTTTTCATCATGGCACCCATGGCACACTCCCATAGAACACTTGTATTAGAGCGTTTGTGCCAGAGTGGTTGCCATATTGTTAACATTTTTTTATTGTTAGAAATGAATACAGCCTCTTTAAATTTGCGCTTTTTCCAATAGTGTTCTTTGTAGACAACCCATTTTATTTCCGACCATTTTATGTTGTGGCGTTTGAACCACACATGATCTGCAATGCCCGACTTCATTGTTTCATCCCTTTGCGTATGTTTTTTATATTCGTCAAGTCGTACATCTAGAGGACGTTTTGTCTCTCCAATATACGAATCCCCGCACTCGCAAGGTACCTGGTAGATGCACTCTTTTTCTTGGTTTGATGATTCAGATTTTGTTTTTGTTAGAACACTTCTTAGAGTAGTCCCAGACTTGAAAATAGTTTTAATTTTATATTGCTTAGCTATTTGCCTGATCTTCTCCGATGTTCCTTTCACATATAGAATCGTCAAGAGAGAGAGAGAGAGAGAGAGAGCATCCTCCTCGAGACCTGCAATTGGATATAATCTTGTCTAGGGATTTTGCAGAGTAACCATTCTGAAGCAAATCAGTTTTAATATTATTTAGTTCAGAATTCAGAGATTCTTGGTCACTGCATATACTGATTGCTCTATGACATAATGTTTTAATTATACCCTTTTTGGTTGCTTCAGAATGGTTCGACTGAGAATTTAAATAATGTCCTGTATATGTTGGTTTTCTAAATACAGAAGTGCTAATGGAACCATCGCCTCTACTTACAAGAACATCCTGAAACGACAGACAGAAGTTTTTCTCTTTCTCAATCGTGAATCTGATTGAGTTATTTCGTGAATTAAGATGATTAAGAAAGGAATCCAACTGTCTATCGGTTCCATTCTAGATTATAAAGGTATCATCAACATATCGAAGCCAGACTTTGGGTTTGACGACCGCGGTACTAATGGCATCGGTCTCGAACCATTCCATATATATATTTGCTATCACTGGAGAGAGAGGGGAACCCATAGATAAACCATCATTTTGAGCATAAAACTTTTCTTTAACTTGAAAATAAGAATTATGCAGACAGCACCTCAAGAGCTCCATCAATCCCCCAAGAGGCAGCGAAGTCCTTTCGGAAAACGTTACGTCATCCTTTAATCTAGCCTCGACGATGTCTAACGATTCCTCTAACGGGACGTTGGTGTATAAATTCTCTACGCCAAAACTGACAAATTTGTCTGAAGGACCTAATTCTACTTTCTTAAGTACATCTACAAATTGTTTAGAGTTCTTAACAAATGAAGATGTTTTTCCTACTAATGGTTGGACAATTTGAAGGAGAAATCTACTTAAATTGCTAGTTGCTGAATCTCTTGAACTAGTGATAGGTCTCAGTGGCACACCATCTTTGTGAATTTTTGGTAACCCATAAAGATGTGGTGGTTTACTGTGATGTGGTGTAAGCCATGTTCTTAAGTTATCTTAAGGTATTCTTAGGGTATGAAATTCTTATATTTGTATAAAGCTCGGTAGAGCGTGTCAATTGGTGCGCCAGCCTGAGGAGGATGCTCTCTCTCTCTCTCTCTCTCTTGACGATTCCATATGTGAAAGGAACATCGGAGAAGATCAGAGGAGAAACGTTGTGTAAGCAAAAAATAAATAAAGACAATGGAAGTCCGAAACTCTTTTAGTTTTAAAGTAGTAGTAGTTTCAAATGTTGAAAAATTAATAAACTAAAAATTAATAAATAATTTGATTCACTTTCATAAACTTTGTATTAAAATGTCAATATTTTTGATAAACACGTGAACTGCTCACAAATACACGTCGCGTCACTACGTATTTCTAAGCTGTAGGCTGTCCTTACCACTTTTAGTCCCGCGCTTGTGTGCCGCGGCCAACTTGCTAGCTTGTGTGTCACGTCTTTGAATTTTTACTCCCAGCGCCGCGTAAAGAAGTTTCATTTTAAGTTACATTTTCTATCTTGTAGATCTCTCTTCCATTGGCAAGCCTCACACAATTTTGTCAAGTATAGGTCCATGAAATTAACTTATTTGGTATCATGTGTTACGGCCTTGAATTTTTACTCCCAGCGCGCGTAAAGAAGTTTCACTTCAAAAGTACATTTTCTAAAGGCAACGGCCCAGCTACGTCAAAACACCGGTTTCCATTAGAACACCGAAGTTAAGCGATACTAGTGGATGGACGGTTGACAGGTTCGAAACTCTGTATGGTGCTGTTGGCCAAAAAAAGGCTAAAGTATAAATCTATTGACACACACTGCTCATTCACGCCGGTTCGGGGCCGGATGAGATCGGATATCTCGTGAGTAAGAGTCGATTTAGACACTTGCTCAGATCTTCTAGACGCGGCTGTTCTATTGTCCGTCGTAATTGTACGAAATCAGATATTCAGCGGTTGCATTGTATCTAAGTCGAGAGCATGGAATCTTGTTTAGCCGGCTAGAACGATAATTACAGAAAGAAAAATCTAAAACTGTCCGCTAACCTGGATCCTGTTTTCAATGAGATGCGCTGCGTCATCGTTGTTCTCTTATACGTGTGTACTACAATCAATTGCCTTTCATACTTTTATTGTTTGCAACCTAAACTTAAAATTTATACACATTTTAACATTGGAAATGTTTATGTTCGTATATGGGGCCCAATTTCGATTTTTCTTTCAAGGTCGTCAGCAACGGTGTCGCACAGTCGACCAAATTAAAGCATCAAAACTTTGTCGCGTGATGCCTAATTTAGACGAAACTCTCGGCGATATACGAGATTTAATTTTGTTACTCCCGACGATATTACTTGACGACTATGCTACGGGGGGCGATTATAAAATTGAATAGATTGATATTGATATTTGCAAAGGTTACAAAACAGTACTATTTTCGTAATTTTTGATTTGGGTTTTGACAATTATTTATGCTGTTTGTAATGAAACGATATTTTGATTTAGGTATTGATATATTTCAGAAAGGATTTAAGGATTAAAAGATATAATATATTTACTTAATTTCAAGGTATCTGCATGAAAAATCAAGGCTATTACAGATAATTTATGGTAGACCGGATAAATCTTGCCTTCCCGAACATATTGTTGATAAAGAACATTGTATAGATCTTAATAAGTCTCAAATTACAGGCAATTAGATGCATATGAAAGCATCAGAATTAATAAATGTAAAGATAGCATGAACAGAGTCAACGGTCCAATTCCTTCAAGTTCTTTGTTCCTACTACTCTAGTGGCGCAAATCTAACTGTTACGCTCAGTGGGCTCTGACTCGGTTGGCTAGATTTTGCCACGCCCACTCGGTGCCTACGGAGCGAGTATATAAACGCTCAACTTGTAGATTGTACTTTAGTTTATAATCATCTGCTGATGATGCTAACATGGTTAGCGAAACGCGCGTTCAGTGTAAAAGTAAAAGTGTTTTGGTGTATTGTGGTGATTTAGTGTAATTTTATTTTGCTGTGTAACACCAAAGGTTCCAACCCTCAACTGTAATCTTCTTACTGTTAACTTTAAGAAAACTTTCTTCTTGCCATTTGCCTGCTATTCAGATACTTTTTCAAAATTCAATTTACAACAAATTTAAGTATCTTGGAGTAATATTTGATAACCACATGAAATGGAATTATCATATTCAGTTTGTAACTAAAAAATTAAGATCACTTATTGTAATATTTAAGTTTTTAAAAAGTATAATTCCTATAGAATTACTAAGAAACGTGTATTTTGCTTTAGTTCAGAGCCATTTACAATATGGTGTTGTGGCACATACTGCACTTTACCGTCCATCGTGCAAGAAAAATGCGGATAGTTCATTCATTTGTCTTTGAATGTTGTTGGCATCCGGAATAAAGAGGTAAAAATGTCAAAATTGTCTGGTTGATAAGAGACTCCGATCTATTGGAGTGTCCGATTTAGCGCAGGTGTCCGAATTAGTGAAGTTCTACTGTGTATCTATTGTGCCCCCCTTTCTTGAGTTATAACTTGTACAGTCCCAGGGATTTGACAAACGCCAGTATCTGAGACGGTTTTACAGAGGTTAGTTCTCCATCTTCGATATACAAAGTTTATAGCACTCAGTTATGGGGTGTTCTGGCGTTTTCCCATTTTGCCACAGAGTCTACATTTGCCGTTGTTTTTTAGCTTCAATCTACTGAGATATTCAGCGAGGAGACAGCGTCCGGTTAAAACCCCCGTGACAATCCGAAGATTGCTCTTTCTTAAATCAAAGAAAATCTTTGATTTTTCTCGTAAGTTCTGAGACGTGGGCTTTACTGGTTTTCATTAAAAATTCGGATATTCCTGAAAGTGCTTTTTTAAGTCTCGCCAAATAGGGAAACAAATTGCAGGAAATTTAAGATAGTGGCAAGAGTGATGAGCCAACAGGACGACGCAATCATCAGTCTTGTTCAAGCGGCGGTAGTCTACACCCCAAGGCCTCTATTATGTGAAAAATTTACGGAAATTGCCTTATTTTAGAGGAAAATTAGAAAAACGACTCCGCTCACTCTGATTTTATACGAGGGTTGTCTCTTAAATAATTGTAAATATAGTCACAATTAAATAATTGTAAATATAGTATTTCAGTCACAGAAAAGCTCATGAAAGAAAACGCCTTGTGACCATCTTTTGATGCGTATCGAATACTCGTCAGCGAGTAATGGCAGTATATATGTATATGTCTATACTCAACAATTAAATTATGCATCTGATTCTCCTAAATATACACAAATACAGGGCGTTCTATTTAAATTAAACAAGTTATTGCCGTTTAAAGCTAGCAATTATTTAAAATAAAATTTTAGACACTCTGTATGAGGTAGTATTATTTTTATTATTGCAACACAATAACTGGTCAATAAATAAACTTCAGTAAATATTTAGTATTAAAAACTTTGATACTCTTGGAGAAATAAAGCCTTAAAATTTTTACTGCAATTTCACAAAATTGAAAATATTTCAAAAAACGGCAAGGTTTAAGTATAATAAACCTTAATCAAATTTGCCTTTTATTTTAATGGTGGAAACTAAAAAATGTAATAATATACAGGGTGTTCCATTCAAAAAATACAACTTTGATATTTTTTATTTATTTGGGACACTCTGTATCTTGTAAAACTACTTTTTTAAATTGTAGCTCTAATAGTCCTTCAACGAACCAAAAACTTACAATTTGTAAAAATCTAATCATGTAGCTACAATACTCCGTGTCGTATGTGGTGAACAATTCTGTATAGTATATATTATTATAGTATATTGTCAATCACGTCGCAAAAATTTATACTTTTGTGACGTTTGAAAAAAAATTATATAGGCCAAAAGGTATTATAGTTTGAAGAATATTTTTCCATTTCAATCATATTAAGTAAACGACTTTTCCCTAACGAAATTAAACGTCATTTTCCATACAAAATCGATATAGAATAAATTTAAATTTCCCTATTATGGCGGTTCGATTCGCACACAATGTATAATCAAACTATCAACATTAATCATTTTGATAAATAAATAGCTTATATAAGCGATACCCAATCGGCAGTTACCCAGTTAATCGAGAAAAAGTTCCAACTGGCAATCTTTCACAAAAATGAGGCAATTTCCTTCTATTTTTCATATATAATAGAAGGAAGACTAAATAAAAAAGACTGATGACTTTGTCGTCTCGTCGGCACATTACTTTTGACACTATACCAAATTTACTGTCATTTGTTCTCCTATATTTTAAGAAAATCAGTGTAATAAAATACATTTTTAGTTTTCCCTAACTCTGTAAACAAATATGAGGTAATGAACTTTGTTCTATGTATAGTTGATTTGCTCAGTACTTGGCATGCGATATAAAATATAATATTTGTTCATGTCTATTTTTGTTTTTGGTGTATAACAAAAGTGAAATTTCGTAAAAGTAACATTTTGGCAAGCTACATTTTCAGAATACATATCGTAAATCGATTTAATCTTTTATTGCATTCAGATATCCATTAAAATGTACACAACTTTAATTTACTGACAATAACTGTATTTTTAACAGCCTAATTTATTGGCAATAACTGGCAAACCTCAAATTCGTTTCACAGAAAAAAAATACATGGGATTGAAGAAAATTCTTGTGTTTATTTTGTGGTTTACATAATTATGATGTTATTCAAGCATATAAAATTGTTTTACCAGTGAAGTTTTTATCACAAAGACTCCAGTATTGGTTTTTTTGTATACAGAAAACCCACACATACAGGACAATATTTAAGTTTTCAGTCAAACCATTCTGAAGCAACTAAGAAAGGACTAGTTAAAACTTTATGTCATCGAGCAGTGGCGGAGCTTGGGTGCAGGAGGTCCCTAAGGAAAAAAAACTTGAACCCCTTAAGAATAAAGGAAACGGCATTAAAAAAACACTCGTTTTATTAAATAATAAAAAAACAAAATATTCTCATAAAAACAAAATATTAAATCAAAATAACAAAATCCAAGACAACAAAATAAAAAAATATAAAACTCTTAACTCAAGAACTTCTTGCTTTAGTACAACAAATTGGTCTACGAGATCGCGAATGTCCATATTTGATGCTGTGTTTCGTTCAATAGTTAAAACTGAGAGATCGTGTAGTCGATGTTGACTTGTGGAATTTCTTAAATAATTCTTTAAGATCTTCAGTTTACTAAATGATCACTCAGCAGTGGCAACTGTTACAGGTAGTGTCAAAAATAAAAGTAATATCATAATATAATAAAATACACACACCGGAAAAATCTAGGGATATCATTTTATTAAAGTTAAAAATAAATGTTTTGAATAAACAACCACATATTGTAGGCCGATTCTTTCTACTTCGATTGAAACGAAGTAGTCACACTAGTTATTTCTAAATTTGGGATATTTGCAGAAGTCTTTGTGCATTTTTTGTCAAATGTATAAAAAGCACCTAGCATCAATTGTTCGAATTTAACCTGTACTGGCTATGTTTTTATGATAACTGGCCAGATTTCATTCAAATAATTCTGTTTAGTATTAAACGACATTATGGAGCGTAGACATCTTAACAGAGACGAAATGCTAAGGGCCATGGGTATGCTCGAAGCTGGAATGCGCCAAATCGACGTAGCTAGAGCATTAAATACAACGCAAAGTGTAATATCGCGATTAAGTTGTTACGGTTATATATTTCAAAGGGGAATTAATTTTCTTATATTTATTTTAATTAATATATCTTGACAAAATGGTGAATGTGGTGATTTATTATTTTGTTTATAACCTTGAAGATGGCACGTTAATAAAATATAACAATACATTTCTTAATACATATTAATTATTTATTTATTTTCTATTTACAAGTAAAGTAAATGTGCATTAACTTTAATCATAATTTAACTTCATATTGTTGTATTTTTAGCCAAATGTAATATTTTGTAAATAATATCTTTGACTCGATCTTGAGGTATTATTCTTCAGGTTATGGAAGGGTAAATGCATCGTGTAAAGACTTCTTATTTATCTAAAATAACGTTAATTAAAGTAATATTAATAATAACCACTTTATATACTTACTTTTGGTATTTGTTTACTTCTGTTCAAGTGGAAATATTCATTGCATTTTGTTAGTTGTTTGGTTGCTACAAAGGGAAACCATATTATATTAATTATATTATACGAAACGATGTACATACCTTTTTAATAACAATAATACCTTCAATAATTATTATTAATAAATAATCTGATTGTGATTTTTGTTTAGATTAATTAATTTGTGGTTAGGGCAGAAACGTCAAATCATCAACGGGTCTAACGGTGTTGCCAGCTTCTTGAAGTTTTCTTAAATCATATTTCACCTCATTCATATTTAGTCTCTAAATAATTAATTTTAGCATTTAACTTATTTTAATACTTTTATTTATTAATGATCTTAAACTCTTATCAATTGTATCTAGTTGTAATTGCATTTAACTTATTATTATTGTTTGATTTATTATTAAGTTTCTTTTATTATCGGATTACTCCTGGCAACATTGGTACTTAACTGGTTGCGGATGTACCTAGGGATTTTATAGCTAAATTTATATCAGGAAGGGGTATCGATATTAAAATTCCAAGCGCCCACCTGTCTGGTGATTTCCTTTCTTTTCTTTTCGGCACGCTGGCAGTGAAGTCACGTTTTGAGTTGGAAAAATCCTTTCATTTGATTTTGGGAAAGGTTAATAATTCTCTACGTTTAATTGATATTATGTATATCATACAGCTACGGCTGGATTGAGACGAAACTAATAGCGTTGCATCTTTTGTATTATTTCCAAGGAAATCGCCCACAGTTTGGGTAAGTTAATTTTGGTTTATTAATTATCACGTGGGACAAATTTTTATTGGGTTAATTTTAAATTAGGCACCTTGGTTTGGTTTTTCTTTTTTTACGCACCAACTTGATTCCACGAGGGTTTTCACGACTGGCTAGCGAGGTTCCTGTTCAAACCTTAGACGTTCCAAACCAACAGATAATCTAAGGGGAAGCCACGTGGTTGGGCCTTCTGGTTGTGCAGCAGATCCTGGCGTAGGGGATTTTTTGGGACCCTTACGAATAAAAGCTAAGTACCAAACTCTTTATTAGCTCCCTCTCGTTCCTGCGTACTTAATAAATATTGTACCTATTTTTTTTTGTTGCTTCTGATTAGTTTTAGTAAAGACCATATATTTAGTAATTTAAGTATCATTTATATCGTGGGTACCCCGTTTTTCATATATATTAAATTTTAGTAGACTAGGTAATTTTGTAGTCTAGGTTACACTAACTGGTCATCTAACGGGTAACCAGTATTACCAATTATTGCAAATATTTAATTTATAATATAGTCATTTTGATTTCTCTATATTATTGTAATAATTATTTAAACCATTTTAAATTGTATTGTTTCAAATGATGAGCTACCCTACATCTGAATAAACGTCTGTCTTGTTAATCTGTGTTTTATTGTGTAATTACATTGAACTAAAATTTGGTGTTTTATATAGGTACAATTTTGAACCCACCTCCCAAACGGGAAGGTAGCAAAGTGCAGCTCTACCATGAAAGTGGTGATGTTGCTGAAAGGCACACAGGGCGACATCGCATTACTACCCCTCAGCAAGATCATTTTTTACAATTAAATGCTCGACGCCGACCGACTCTTACAGCACCAGAGCTTAGTTTAATTCTCCAGGAAACACATAATGTAACCGTTAGTCCTGACACTGTTCGCAATAGATTAAGAGAGGTTAACTTAAGAAGCAGACGCCCCTGGAGAGCTCAACCCTTAACGAGAGAAATCGAGAGGTACGATATTTGTGGGCTCAAGATCATGTTCAGTGATCGAATGAACAATGGGCAAATGTTCTTTTCACGGATGAGTCACGCTTTGGAATTCATCCAGATTCGAGAAGGCTTAGGGTATGGAGAGAACCGGGAAATCTTATTCGGTTGGATCATGTTCAGGAAGTGCACCCTTATCAAGGTGGAACAGTTATGGTCTGGGGAGGAGTTCAGTTAGGCCGAAAAACCGATCTTGTTTTTCTTGAAAGGTTTCTAACAGGAATCACATATCGTGATTTAATTCTTGAGCCTGTCGTGTTACCATATGCCATTGATTTTGGGAGAAACTTCATTCTCATGCATGACAATGCACGGCCTCATACAGCCAGAGTGGTAAGTGAGTTTATCAATGCTCATCAATTAATCTTACCCTGGCCGGCACAATCTCCTGACCTCAACCCCATCGAGCACGTATGGGACGCGGTCCAAAGAAGAAATTTGAGAATGGGTATGCCCCGTGAAACTCGTAGGGATCTGGTTCGGGCCGTGAATGCAGCGTGGCAGGCTTTACCTCAAGAAGAGATCGACAACCTGATCAGGAGCATGGAGAGACGATGTAGGGCTGTAATGAACAGTAGAGGAGGCTATACCCTTTATTAAGTAAAAATGGCAATCTTTTTTTTTTAATTCACAGTTTAGAATTAAAAAAAATGTGTGTATTTTTTGAGTTCATTAAAAATCAAGGTAAATTTGAAAAATTCGGTAAATTTCGCATTTTTATTTCCAATACGTCCTGTAAACTATTTGTTTATTTTAATTTTATTATATCCGAAATGCAAATAATAAAATTACTGACGATGGCTGGATAAAATTGTAATATCCCTAGACTTTTCCGGTGTGTGTAATAGCTCCCGTATATAGCGTTTAACGCCTTGGGAGTAACAAGGTACATCAGTAGAGGGAGATGGCCGATTCACCATCAGGAGCCGGAGCAGGAGCAGGAGCAAGGAGCAAATCAGCTAAGAACATGTAAAATAGGCTAATAAACAAGAATAAACAGGAAACAACAGCTTTAAAACAGAAATAAACGGATTTGAACAAAAAATGAACAGGTCTGTTGTTTTAAGCTAAAAAGCGGTTCAAAGCAGTTCAAAAGCGGTTGTTTCCTGTTTAAACCTGTTTATTCTTGTTTATTAACCTATTTTACATGTTCTTAACTGATTTACGCCTCGAACGCCTCCTCCTCATCCGGGCGGCTGAGGGTGAATCGGCCATCTCCCTCTACTCACAAAACGTATAAAAAAGGGTAAAACTGTGAAGTCAGGTATTGCGGACCATGTTTGGTCAAAACAGCATAATATGAAGTTGTCAAAAGCTCGGGTTACCTCATTGTAAAATTTAAAGAAGCCGTTTTTATTGCAAATGATAGCAAGATTTTAGTAATCCTACGGAAATATCTACGATATGGCAACAACTGATAAATCGGACCAATGCTGGCTGTAGTATTATAAAAGCTTAGTAGTTTTAGGAATTAGATCAGCTTACACTTGATAACGGTCATTGATCCTTATGACCGAAACGTCGCGTTAATCAAAAAATAAATAAAGACAATGGAAATACTTTTAGTAATTGAAATATATTTAAACAAAGAGTAAGACTCAAAAGGATACGATGGAAATAAAGCTAAAATATTGACATTATATTTTAAGGACCCCATTTTCAATAAATTTTCTTCCCAGATAAAACGTTTAACTTGCACGTAAATTAAGCCAGGCTTTATTAACTTCTTGATTTATCTTTTGCTCCAGTAACCAGACTGGAAAATGGCTATTACAAAAACGGTGGTTTAATAGTCGCAGTTAATTTTTTAACACCGTTTTTTGAAGCTTGTTAGACGACTTAAATATATTATTTTCTTAGCGCCTTAATAAATTCCTAGCCTCTTCGTTTATATTACGTATTACATTATTTAAATTGAATTACTATCTTCATATTCTCGTGTTGTTTTTTTTAATATTAACAGTGATCCATCCATTGATTCTTTTGCAAATGCCAATAGATAATAATATTTTTCCAGGACAGAATTTTTTATGACAATTCTGTACATTCATACAGATTCGTTGTATTTCAAAAGTTTGTAGGATAAGAGTAGGTATTGGTTTGAAAATATGACAATATCCTCCAATGAAAATGCGAGTTACTAACTCTAATAATTCTAATATTATTTAGAAGCATACCGGGTGTTGATCGTCGGACGGGACATAGGAAATCCCATGTAAATTTTAATGGGGTCAATTATTGGCTTCCCTAATTATTTTAGAGAATAATTCTATTTAGATTTACTGAAGAGCACTAAAACCCACATTCAAAAGAATAAACTTTAGATATTTTTGATTAGCCCGCGTACGAGTTATCGCCGATTTCTTTTTAAATATTTCTCCTTTCTTATGGCCCTGTATTTACTTATAAGCACCAGTCAAATGAAGTTGTCATTTCGGAAATTTACCTATTTAGTGTTTTATTATTATTGAAAACTCATTCCTGCATCGGAAATCTTATTTATAATTACAAATTAATATGAATTAAAGTAAAATAAAGTAATCAATTACAAAGGTTAAGTATAGTATTATTACAATATTCAATTACTTATTAATTTAGGTACTATTAAATTGTTAGAACTTTAGGATTTAAGAAGATGTTCAAATATTCCTCCATCGACTGCTAGACAATAACCCAGGCGATCATAAAGTTCTCTTCTTACATTCGCTAGTTGGTAAACTGAAATTCTATTGCATTCGGCAGAAATAGCATTTTTTAACTCGTCTAGATTTGGGTATTTTTTATCCTTGTATATGCTGTTTTTTAATGGCCCCAGAGAAAGAAATCATTTGGCGAAATACCAGGAGACTTTGCTGGCCAATTTACTGTATGATTTAGGCCAATCACGTTTCCGTTAAAACAGGTAAAATATGATTTTCGAGTAGTTCCAAATAATATTCTGCATTTAAATTTCGCGTAAGAAATAATGGCCCGATAATATTGTGTCCGAATATCCCTGCCTAAACATTTACTTTCTGTGGATATTGCGTCCTTGTTTCGACAAACCTGTGCTGTTTTTTTTGTTCCAATATCGATAATTTTGAACATTGGGTTCATTATTTAAGGTAAACGTGCATTCGTCAGTGAAACATATGTTTTTTAAAAAAAAATCCCTATCCGTGTTTGCTTTTTCCATCATATCAAAACAAAACGCCTGCCGCCGTATTTCGTCCCTATCTCGTAGCTCTTGGTGCTTTTCATATTTGAAGGAATAGTATTTATGTCGTTTCAAAATTCAAAACGCTGTAATGTGATCTATTTCTATTTCATCCTCAAGTTTCCTTTTGCTGATCTTTTTATCGTTCTCTTCCACGCACAATAAAACTTCCAAGTCGGTATCATTTCTTGCATCTTCTCTTTGTTCCTGCCTTGCTTCACATCTGCAGTTATTTATTAGGGTACCTTTGGTCTCAAATCTCTTGATATTCCTTGCGATTTTAGATTTTCCAGGTATCGGTCTATTCGGATACAGAGCAGCAAACATGTCCGACCCCTTTTGATAACTATTTCCTTGATAATACAATTTAATCATCAATACTTTTTCTTCGGTAGTGTAATTCATGGTAAATATTTTCGATGTAGGTATGAGTTTCTAATAATAATTATAAAGCACTAAATAGATAAATTTCTGAAATGACAACTTCATTTGACAGTTATCTTTTACCTTGACTGGTGCTCATAAGTAAATACAGGGCCATAAGAAAGGAGAAATATTTAAAAAGAAATCGGCGATAACTCGTAAACGGGCTAATCACAAATATCTAAAGTTATTCTTTTGAATGTCGGTTTTAGTGCTCTTCAATAAACCTAAATAGAATTATTCTCTAAAATAATTAGGGAAGATTAAAATTTACACGGGATTTTCTATGTCCCGCTCGACGATGCAACACCCGGTATACATACCTATCTATGAAAATATGCATGAATATTTACTTCCTCGCACACAACAAGAGGATATTGGTACACGGGTACACTATCAATTTTATTATAGTGATTTTCTTAGCCGCGTATGGCACAGATCGTTACCCAGAGCAAGCTAAATTGTTTTACAAAGGGGTAAATCTACCCCGAATGAGGTAGCTGTGGCATCACTGCCGTTCTCACTTTTCCTGACGCTGGGTCGAGTGTCACGGCCTTGAATTTTTACTTACGCGCGTAAAGAAGTTTCATTTGAAAAAAAATATATAAAAAATAAATTTAATAATTTCCTTCATTGAACTGAGACTGTTTGACTAAACGGAACACTGTTTCATGTGAATAGACCTCTAAACTGCCATTAGAATTCATAAAAATAAAATAAAATTGCATAATAAAGACAATAATGTGCGGTCGTAATAATTATCTCAATGTTATTTTGAAGTTGGCAATGTGACAAGATCAACAAACTTGCTGTGTTTTGGCCAGATACAATGTAATTGAAGTTATGTTAAGGAAAAAAGCCAGGAGACCACATGAAAGACTACATGAACGACAGGTTTATAAACATTGGCAGAATCGAGTAATCGTAAATAAACACATAATACGTCTGGCGGATGTTGTCGAAAATGGTCCTAAATGTCACGGCGACATGTACTTTATTAATAACAATAACCATACTCGGTTTTACAATTCAGGGAAGATTTCGACCGACTTTTTTACTCAATATATATCGATATTCATCAATAATTTCACACCAAACCAAAATAATTAATGTCAATACATTAATGTAAAAACTGCTTTATGTAAAAAATATCTTCTTTTTAAATTTGAGACAGTTTTCATCCGATACTTATAAATTACGTGTGCTAAAATATAATTTTCTTATAACAGCGCTTTCAGATGGAGCGGACCGTCCGCGCGTATGTTTTTTCAAGATAGCTCGTCCGGACGGAGCATACGCGACCTATGTGAAATTGTTCATTTAAACTCATGGAACTGGCGGACGGTCCGCGCGGCGCTCCGCTCCATCTGAAAACGCTGTAATATTTATGTTTAAATATTAATAACAGACTTTTTTTAGCAAAATAAAAACACTAAATCACCACAATACACCAAAACACTTTTACTTTTACACTGGACGCGCGTTTCGCTAACCATGTTAGCATCATCAGCAGATGATTATAAACTAAAGTACAATCTCCAAGTTGAGCGTTTATATACTCGCTCAGTGGGCACCGAGTGGGCGTGGCAAAATCTAGCCAAACCGAGTCAGAGCCAACTGAGCGTAACAGTTAAATTTCCGCCACTAGAGTAGTAGGAACAAAGAACTTGAAGGAATTGGACCGTTGACTCTGTTCATACTATCTTTACATTTATTAATTCTGATGCTTTCATATGCATCTAATTGCTTGTAATTTGAGACTTGTTTAATTAATTTTAAATTATTAAGATCTATACAATGTTCTTTATCAACAATATGTTCGGCAACGCAAGATTTATCCGGTCTACCATATCTTATCTGAGCTAAATGTTCTTTAATCTAGTTAATATTGATTTTCTAGTTTGCCCAACATATTTCTGATTACAATCTTTACAAGAAATTTCATAAATACCCGACCTTTCCAGTGGAGGTGTTTTATCCTTTGGATTACCTAATAATTGTTGTAATTTATTATTAGCACTATACACAAGTTTATAATTTACATTCTTCAAAATTCCTTTTAGACCACGGGATAACTCTCTATCAAACGGCATCGAAAAATATTTAGACGTGTCTTTCTCCACTTGAAAAGTCGAATTTTCAGAAATCATTAACCTATACCTACGTTTTCTAATTAATTTATCAACTAGTGAAGGAGAATATCCATTACACTCAGCTACATTCCTAATGTAATCTCTTTCTATTTCATATCTTTCTTTGGAAAGTGGGAAACTAAGTTATCTATGAACTAGGAAATTTAAACTAGCCATTTTATGTTCAACACTATGATGTGATTCATTAGGAATATATCTGCGTGTGGTCGTATTTTTCCTATAGATATTAAATTCCAGGCAATTATTAATATTTCTAATAACTCATACATCTAGAAATGGTAATCTGTCGTTGTTCTCAATTTCATGCGTAAATTTAATGGAAGGAAAACGATTATTTAACTTAGAAATAAAATTATCTATGGTGTCTGAATGTGTGTCAAAAACAGCAAAAATATCATCCACATACCTAAACCATACTCTTGGAAAATACTCAAACCGATTCTTAGCCTCCACTTCAAACCTGCTCATGAATAAATTAGCCAAAAATGGAGACAATGGATTACCCATTGCTGTACCTTCCCGCTGTTCAAAAAAGTTGTTATTAAATTGAAAACAATTTTGTTTCATACATAACGATGTAAGCTCAATATATTCACTCACAGTTTTGTGGTCGAGACCATTTGCATTCAGTAATTCCTTTAAGTAGCCTAAAAGCCGTTGCCCACTGAGCGTGTATATAAACGCTCAACTTGGAGATTGTACTTTAGTTTATAATCATCTGCTGATGATGCTAACATGGTTAGCGAAACGCGCGTCCAGTGTAAAAGTAAAAGTGTTTTGGTGTATTTTGGTGATTTAGTGTTTTTATTTTGCTGTGTAACACCAAAGGTTCCAACCCTCAACTGTAAGACTTTTTTTTAAATAAAAACTAAAAAAAATTTCTAAAAAAAATTTAAAAAAAAATTTTCGCGAAAAAACCTTATACAGGATGGTCCGAATTGTATTCCGGAAATTTCAGCAGCATATTCTGCAGATAAAAATAAGTAAAAAAGTTCGTATAAATGTATGTCCTAAAATGCTTGGTTTCGGAGATACAGGGTGTAGAAGTTTCATTTTTATTTCGATTTTTTCCAAATAATTTCTGAAGTAAAAATTTGGTATCTGGGAGTTTTGTGATATGAGGAATTTGATTTTGATGTCAAAATTACTTCTATTTGTAGGGGGCGCCACCTACATGTATTTTAACTGTTTTGAAGTGTAATAACTTTTCGACCGTACTTGTATAAAGCCACTGACTAAAAAAATATACATTTCCATGACTTTTTATGTAAAAACTGTCTCTTGGTAAAAATCGCTACGAGCAACCGTTCTCAAGATATTTAGAATGGAAATATTCAATAAATGTCATTATTGACAAAAAATAAGCATACGTTGAGTATAGTTATTTGAGTGAAATAATAAACTTTAATTTTTTTAAATTAATCATAAGTTAAAAAATAAAAATAAAATAAAACACTAAATCACCACAATACACCAAAACACTTTTACTTTTATACCGGACGCGCGTTTCGCTAACCATGTTAGCATCATCAGCAGATGATTATAAACTGAGTTACTACAGTTTATAATCTTCCAGTCCAGTGTAAAAGTAAACGTGTTTTGGTGTATTGTGGTGATTTAGTGTTTTATTTTGCTGTGTAACACCAAAGGTTCCAACCCTCAACTGAAATAATCATAAGTTTTTCTGCGAAAAAAATGATGACTACAGTTTCTTTTGAACTTTTGACAAAAAGAGATTTCAAATTTATGATTTCAGTATAATAACTATTTAGTCAACATGTTTAATGTATGTCAATGATGACAGGTATTGATAATTCCGATTCCAAATATCTCGAGAACCATTACTCGTAGCGATTTTTACCAAGAGACCTTTTTTATTTAAAAAAAAGTCGTAAATGTATATTTTTTTTACTCAGTAGTTTTATTCAGGTACCGACGAGAGAGAGAAAAGTTATTATTCTTCAAAACAGTTAAAACACATATAGGTGGAGCCACCTACAAATGGGAGTCATATTGACATCAAAATCCCCAAATTTCTCATGTCAAAAAACACCCATCCACCAATTTTCATCCAAATATTGACGTTACTTCAGAAATTATTTGGAAAAAATCGAAATAAAAATGAAACTTCTACACCCTGTATCTCCGAAACTAAAAGCATTTTAGGGCATACATTTATACGAACTTTTTTACTTAGTTTTATCTGCAGAATATGCTGCCGAAGTTTCCGGAATACAGTTTGGACCACCCTGTATAGGCGTGTTTCTGGGGTTGAACTATACTACCAGTTAAAATACTTGCACTTATTTCTGGGACACCCTGTATGTTGAGTAAAGACCCGCCTATACGCGTACTGTCACTATTCTCACTTCCATCAGCTGATGCCTGACGGTGTTCTATCATCGACGAGTCTGACTGTTTTTATTAATAAATAAGATTGTTTTCACTATTACTTTGCAAAATTTCAGCCGTCAGAAATCACTTTGAGTAATAACATTTTTTTAACAACGCGTTTGATATAGCGCTGAGGCTTTGTGTCCCCATATTCCTCTGTCTGACTGTTACATTTTTGTTTTACATTAAATTTGAATGTTATCTACAAATTTGTAGCCTTCAGAAAATAGTTTGAAGGTGTTAATTAAAAGGCTGTACTTAAACTGCCGTTAAACGGTAGCTTACTAAAATGCCGTTAATAGGTATGACGGCGTTGATGTGACGCACTTGACGGCTTAATGAAATATAGGAATTTTATAAGGACTAACCAACGCTATCCACCCCTCCAAATAACCAACTTAACCAACGCAACTAACCTCGACACTGATAAAAAATATAAAAAATAAATACAAATTAATAAAAATCAACCAACCCCACCAAATAACCAACTAACCAATGAATTAACACCCTCCAAATAACCACGCTAACCAACCCGCCAAATAACTAAACCAATCCAATCAAAAAGAGTGAAACCAGTGCAATAAGATAAAAATATAAAAAAGTCTTGGTCGGCGTGAGATTTGAACCACGGACCATCCGCTTACGAAGCGATAGCCTCAGCCACTGACCCACAGGTACTCTTGCAAAATGCTTAAGGTTAGCCATTACTTTCCGCCGACATGAACGACGTCACAATATCTATTAACGGCATTTTAGTAGGCTACCGTTTAACGGCTGTTTAAGTAAATCGTAATTAAAATTACACCTTTGCCCGCTTTTCAGCTCCAGGTGTACCGGAACTGGAACTGATGACTGTACCTTTGCTCTTCAACACTGAAATGCAATCGATTTTGAAGATATGAACCTTCAGAAAACTCTTGCATGTTAGGTTAGTAGGTTATCATTCGTGTCAAATTGTGTCCATTAACCATCAGCGTTCTGGAAAGTAATAAATATTTTGCATTTCGGATTGTACTGTTTTGTAAGTGTGTTTTGTGTTTTTTAAAATTAAGTGGAGGAAAAATCGAGGCTATAGTAAGTGTTGACCTAGAGCCACCAGTAAAGCTTGTATACCATCAAGTAAAACAATTCAGATCGAGTAAAACGGAGCGTATTTTCTTCTACATGCAAGGTCTTACTTGACACGTTTTGACTGAACGGATAAGAGTGACAGGTAAAATGTTATGTATAGGCGGGTCTTTAAAAGAGAAAATAAAAAACGATCAATGTGAGATAGAAAAAGAACTGGAAAAGTATGAGGTAAACGGTTTGCAGGACCCCGACAAAACATGAATAATGAGCTAGGGATACGTGTCATTTAATACGATATTATAAAGCTTTTCGTAGTAGGCGGATATTAGTTGATGGGCATCGATCATTTACATACACATGCGGGAGCAGACGTCGCGCGTCGTTTTGAGCTGTGGCAAAATTCATAACATCGTTTTATACAACTATTCTGTGGGTCATTTACCATATTTGACGCCGGGAGATTGTGATTTATACGATATTTATCGGCAGAGGGCGTAGGATTTAGAGGAAAAAGGATACTTTCGTCGGAAATGGAAAAACATATTTTTTCTTGTTCTGGAGATAAGTCGTTTGTGTTGAATTTGCGAGGATGAACCTTTATTGATCGTTAGTGTGGAAAGTTTCTTTTGAAGATGAAAAAATTAGGTAGAAAGTAAATGAGGCATTATGTTTTTCTTGGTTGAAAAATTCAATTACCTCGGATCCCTCATAACACTACTATTACTACTACACATTACTCGCTGACGAGTATTTGACACGCATCAGAAAATGGTTACGCAAGGCTTTTTCTTTCATGAGCTTTTCTGTGACTGAAAGCCCGATACGTGATGTTATCTCTCTTCCGCACGCCGGACATTTTAAAAATCTTATTACTTTATTGCCTCTTTACTTTTTGGTTGGCGTTGTTAACTGTGTTTACAATTCTTCTCCATTGCGTTCTATTCTGCGCTGATTCCTCCCACTGATTTTGCATGCTTATCCTCTTTAAGTTTTTGTGGAAAATATCCTTGTACCTTTCGAGTTGTCCAGCTGGTTTTCTCTTACCGTCTACAAGACCACCGTAAAAAATAGATTTTGTTAGGCGGTTTTCTTACGTCCTGCATGCGTGACCAGCCCATCTTAAGCGGGATATAATAATCATGACTTCATAACAAAAAAGGGAGGCTGTGACGAAGAAATCAAACGCTCACTAGCAAGAGGTCGTAACTCAACAATGAAACTGACTTGAATATATCGCAAAGGCTCAGTCAGCGCAATAAATTAAAATTATTAAACACGCTGCTTTTTCCTATCGCTACTTATGTATCTGAGACCTGCGGTGCGATTTTATAAGTTATCCAAAGAAATTTCTTGCTAGTGATTCACACTTACTCTTCACGAAAATATTTAGTCCATCATAAAAAATAAACAACACTTTGTTTCACTGCTATTATTGACAGTACTCTCTCTTCTCTTTTTCAGCCTGGTTGCATCCAGTGTTGGATATAGGCCTCTTCTAGGTTTTCCATGCTTCGCGATCTCTAGCCAATCTTATCCATTGTCTTCCCGCCACTGCCCTGACGTCATTGACCCATCTCTTTTTTGGTCGGCCCACACTTCTTGTTGTTCCCCTAGGTCTCCATAGGATTACTTTTTGGGGCCATCGGTCTGGATCCTGTCTTGCCACATGTCCTATCCATTGCCACTTCAGACTTGCCACTCTTTTAACGACATCTATTAATTTTGTTTTTTTACGTATGTGGGTATTCCGTATTTTTTTCCTAATGGTGACTCCCAACATGATTCTTTCCATGGCTCTTTGTGCTACTCGTAGTTGTTCTGCTGTTTTTCGGGTAATTACCATAGTCTCTAAGCCATACGTAAGCACAGGTAGAATGCAGCTGTCGTAAGCCTTTTTCTTTAGGTTCATGGGCACCTTTTTATCCTTGAAAATATCGCTCATATTTCCAAATGCTACCCATGCCAAATGGATCCTGCGTTTGATCTCCGTATTTTGGTTTTCCTTGCCCAGCTTGATTTTATGACCTAAATATATATAATGGTCTACATTTTCAATAATAACGTTGTCAACGGTAATGTTATGGATATTGTTGCTCATTATCTTGGTCTTCTTCAAGTTCATTTTAAGGCCAATTTTCTGGGATTGGTCATTTAGCTCATTTAGCATGGTGTTCAGTTCTTGAATGTCGGTGCTCAGCAAGACAATATCGTCTGCGAACCTCAGATGTCTAAGGTGTACCCCATCGATGTTTAGACCTCTATTTTCCCATTCTAATTTCTTGAAGACATTTTCCAGTGCCAGTGTAAATAACTTGGAAGAGATGGTGTCTCCTTGTCTTACGCCCTTGCCGAGTGGTATTTTTTCTGTTTTGAGGTCATCATCTAATTTAACTTGGAACTCTACGGTTCTAAATTATTTTGACAGCACTACGGTTCTGAATTATTTAAAATTATTTTTTGACAATTTAAACTCCTATGTTTTTCTCACACTCTTGTTTTTGTGAATAAACACCAAAATAATTTATATTTCTATTCAAATAATAAAAGTATTTTTACAGGCTCACCTTACATTTGCCTATTTTTTTTTTAGTTTTGTCAGAGGTTTACTGTTTTGAGTAAAATACCAAATGAATTGGATAAACTAAAAATTCAATCAGCTGATCTGTTTAAATCTAGGTCAAACGTTTAAAAAGGAGGTAGCAACATTGCATTTTCTCGAATACAAATTAATCTTAAACAAATTTCCGGAAACTGAAGCGGCACTCAAAAGTTTTTCAGTATTATCCGGAAAATATTAAGAAAAATATAAAATCTTTAACATTTTTTTTCGCAAAAAAATCTCAAGTACAAAAACTCATATAGGGCTTAATAATAAACAAAGAAACTGTCCTTTTTTCCATTTAACATTCTGGAGGACAAAAGCAAAATAACACCAACGTGCCAGCAAAATACAAATACGAGTTAAGTTGGGCTAATCCAAAACTCTACCCTAAAAATACTCAGTAATAATAACCAATCTAAAAAAGATAATACCTCATATTTACCTGTTGCTTTGAAATAGCATTCGATTCAAATTATTCAGCAAGATTTAAATAATTGCAATTTCTCTAAGCCGGGCTGCTGATGGCGACAGCCGGCAAACCAAAAAGTGAGGTTAAAGTGCAGAGAGTATACCTTAGACAAGGAAAGAGAGGGGACAGGTAACACGGCAGCTGAAAGTGAGGCCACTTGTCACCACGCGAAAGTCCCCAATGGCGTAGCATCAGAAATTAGCTTGTACCTAGACGGTACAAAATATTTATTAAAACGTAAACTAATATATCGTTCATTTTTGAGTAATGCATATACAATTTTGTATTTTATAGCTTTATAATATTAGAATATCTAAGTCGATAATGCAAAATTTATTTAACAGTCACAGTCGACTGATTATCAAGACAATTATTTATTTATTAACGTGTGTATAATGTATAATTCAATAAGAAATAATGTAATAACATATGTTTTAAACGTGTATATACATATATACTGTATGATCGAAAAAAACGGCGTCTTGTTTGTTTGGAAATGACAATTTCACAAATGAATATTAAAAATTGCATTATTCATTGAATCCGTAAGCAAGTGTGAAGGGAATTGACTAGATTCATTATTATACCGTATAATCGAAAAAAAGCGACGTCCAGTTGGCTTGTAAATTACGATCGATGATATTCCCCATATAATTCTACATATAAAATGACATAAAAACTATACAAAACGACATCGAAAAAAGACGACATCAGCGATAGCTATGAAATAAAGATCGCTAGCTATGAAATGAAGATCGCTGTCATTTTATACGTAAAATTATATGGGGAATGTCGTCGATCGTCATTTACAAGCCAACTGGACGTCATTTTTTTCGACCATACTGTATAATAATGAATTAAATCACACTTGCGTACGGATTCAATGAATAATGTAATTTTTAATATTTGTTACCTTCAATCATAAGAATATCGTAATTTTCCACAAAAAAATAAACAATTCTAGAAGCTTTGTGTTATTTTATTTATTTTTAAATTTTTATTAATTACTCACTGAGACTATTATTATACACCTAAATTAGCAAATTTTTTGAAAGAATATTTAAAAAAATATATGTAGTAACAAGTAGCCCACAACAAGTTATATAACAACTATACATATAGATTTTTTATCACTAGAATTTTTAATATTTTTTATAGTTTATAAATACAATTATTTTACATATTTGATAACAATACTTTATACATTTTTTACATGTAAAATATATAAAAAAATGTTTATTGCAGAAATTGTATTTCTCTGATTATAATTCCCTACGCCACTGGAGAAAGCCATGCTGAGTAGCATAATTTATAGTTTCAACATTAATTATAATAAAGGATATTGAAAATACTACTTGGAATTATTAAAAATAGTTTGGTTTGGGTGTGGTACAAAACATATTAAAAGCATTTTACATATTTTTACTGTTATAATGAAAAAATGTACATTTAATGACCACATAACAAAAGTTGTGTATCGATTTTTATCTGTGAAATGTAATTCCAGCCACTTTTTTCTCGCTTCGGCCTTTGCAGCCATACGCTGAACATCTCACCATACTAAACAATACAGTTTAAATATTTAAAACAAAACAGTTGTCACAAAAAACATAAAAATTCTCTCGGTGTCACCTCGAAATCTTGTCACCAAAGTATGGCCGCCGATCGAATTTTGGCCTCACTAACCGATCACGTGAGAATATGCGTGTTAGCTGTCCCCTCTCTTTCCTTGTCTAAGGAGTATACTAGCAATTAAAATACTTAGCACTTATTTCTGGGACACCCTGTACAGCGACTGAGTGGTTTGTTCAGTGAGCAATAATCTATTGCTTTGTCATCAGGTCTAAGTTTTAACACTAGATTAGAAATTCATTGAAATGTACGTGTATAAATTTTGGACAAACCTTTTTTGGAAAAAATATAATTTTAATTGGTATAATAAAATTAAGCCATTCTCTAAAATTACCATTAATAACTAAACTGTTTAATCTGAAATTAACATATTTGCTGATAATGTGATTATTATATTATACATTGATACCAGTAAAGCCCTATCTCGCCACATTACCAATTAGAATAAACTCATTTTATCCAGTAATTGAAATTAGAGCGAAAATCCCCGAACAAAAGGTTTATTTGAATGTTAACATATATTCAAAGCTAGTAAAAATGTTACATAATTACACTTTCTAATGTGTTAGTTTTCTTTGATCTATCCAAATCGTTTATTTTCTTTTTGATCATACTATATTTCACGTGTGTAACCTGCTTTAAAAATATCCAGATACTCAAGAATTGTATTATATTTCAAATGTTATTTTATTTTGGCTATTTCCCTCACAAATATAGACTTTTAGGGCCAGTATTATGGATTTATTTGGAACTTAAAATATCTACGACTGTATTATGTGTAATATTGTTAAACTTATTGATCCAAGTAGGTAAAGTTTGTTTTTTAAAATACTGTATCTCAAATACAAATGCATTTACAGGCCTTTTAGCAAAATTTTCTCTATATAATATACCTTTAAGGAAACTACAGGTCTTACAACGCTCTGTAGAACGAAATAAGCTGGGAATACCAAGAAAGACCGTAAAATAAATAGAGTGGATAAGGCAAAAGGCCCAGGAAATAGATGTCATGCACACATTCAAATCCCTCAAGTGGCAATGCGATGGTACCTGGCAAGAAGGACGGACAACAGATGAACCACAAAAATTATAGAATGGTACCCACGAGACTTAGAAGAAGAACTAACGAGGAAACTAAAGCCACAGACACTCAAGACCCCAACGACATTCTCAATAATCTGAAGCAGGGCATAACTACAGCAATAAAGAAAATATGTAGTAAAATGAAACACCGT
Organism: Sitophilus oryzae; assembly: GCF_002938485.1. Lineage (NCBI taxonomy): Eukaryota > Metazoa > Arthropoda > Insecta > Coleoptera > Curculionidae > Sitophilus > Sitophilus oryzae. Next base: position 325,810 of record NW_022146533.1, read on the forward strand.
TAGGAAACTAAATTAAAACCACAAACGACAAAACTAATAAGGGAAAATAGAAAGACTGACAGAGATGCCCCAGAATATGATACCTTAAATAAAACAACTAAAAGAGAAAGTGATCTAAGGAAGTATAAGAGAAACCAAATTTTGGAAACAATTGAAAACAATAGAAACATGAAAGTGTTAAGACGCAAGCAAATGCGCGGAAAACAAAAAATAATAAAGATAAGAAACACACATGGCATTATAACAACAGACAAACATGAAATTAGAAATTAGATACACAAATTCTACGAACAACTTTATCAGTCTGTTATACCAAACAAAGATGGAGTACAAAAACACATTAAAAACGTAGGATCAGAAGACATGCCAGAAATGTGAACCACAGAAATTAAATACGCACTTCAACAAATAAAAAATGGCAAAAGCTCAGGAGAAGATCGTATTACACCTCAAATGCTGAAGATGGGCTGAAAACTATTAGTAGATGCCGTGGAAGTATTATAGACGCATGGAAAAACGCAGAAGTTGTGTAATTATACAAAAAAGGAGATTATACAAATATAGAGAATTATAGACCAATAAGCCTTCTCTCGCACCTATACAGGCTCTTCACTAGGATTATCAACAACCGACTGTCTACGAAACTAGATTCCTATCAGCCAATAAAACAGGCAGGTTTTCGAAAAGGTTTTAGTACCATCGATCATCTATAAACAATTAAAACAGTCACTGAAAAAACAACTGAATACAATATACTGCTACATTTGGCCTTTGTAGACTACCAAAAAACCTTTGACAGCATCGAAACCTGGTCATTTCTAGCTGTAACGGGGGACGCGAGAATTGATTCCAGATATTATTCCATTATTAAAAATATCTATGATAGTGCAACCTTCCAAGTTAAATTAGATGATGACCTCAAAACAGAAAAAATACCACTCGGCATGGGCGTGAGACAAGGAGATACCATCTCTCCCAAGTTATTTATACTGGCAGTGGAAATTAGAATGGAGACCCAGGGGAGCAACAAGAAGTGTGGGCCGACCAAAAAAGAGATGGGTCGATGACGTCAGGGCAGTGGCGGGAAGACAATGGACAATGGATAAGATGGGCTAGAGATGGCGAAGCATGTAAAAACCTAGAAGAGGCTTATATCCAACACTAGATGGAACCAGGCTGAGAAATAAGAAGAAGAAAAACAAACCTGTGATGGAACCATGATATTAAACGCTTGAATAAACTGAAGATGATGATTATAATGATCGTTATTTCTATATCGATTTCAATATAGCGATAGTTATATTTTTCTTTGTTTGGTTTTAGATTCAGACCAATAACATACTAATAGAGCTGTATCATTTCAGCATCATCTTCCACTAACACTTTGTCATGTTTTACAGCTCAATCTTGTGAAATGACGAGTGTAATGGCCGCGGTAACTCTTATAACATCGTCGACGGAACACTTACACGTATAAGTCGTAGTAAACTCCAAATTAAAAACAACAAAACGGTAGTAAAAGAATTACGCCGACGTCATAAATTCGCACGAGAGGCCATAGAACGTAATAAAATCGTTTTCTGTTTTATCGACGTTGTTTTGGAAAAGTTTCCAAAGAACAATGAAAACGAAATTGTACGTGCCCTCGTTAACGCTTACTTCGATCCCAGTTTATTTACTTTAGTCAAAGTTCAATTTTTAAATAAAAGATAAGGTTGGCTTGAACTGAGACAACAAAAGAAAATGCGTGTACACTATGTGCGCATATTTGAAGTGAAACTATTAAATTGAAGCATTAGATATATTTTTTATGAATGCTTTTCATAAACTTCAAAAAATAGAGTTAATATAAAACCGATAGACCCTTATAGATCTGTGTCCTCTTTCTTTAGACTTACTGCGGCGACTTTTTAAAATGTTAGAAAAAATTATGTTAAAAGGATGTTAAAAATTAAAAAGAAAACCGCAGCGTACCTACGGCTGCTCTTCGTCTGGTGAACAATAGGTGTAGGTTCATTTAATTGTTTTTGCATATTGTTGGGCATCACTTAATTTATGCCAAGTTCAAATTCAAATTCAAATTCAAATTTCTTTATTAGACCCCATTAAGTTTTACAGAATAATATTAGTATTAATAAATGTGTGTCTAAAGGGATCGCACCGCGATTAAAAAACCGATACAATGGCACAAAGTGCCAGAGTGGTGCGACCCCAAATACAAAATAGAAATAAATTAAATTACAAAAATAAACGGAATTAAAAAATTAAAATTATAAAAAAAAGTGAAAATATAATTTTATCAGGGACGAGCGGAGATAAGCAGAGAGGCACAATGAAACAGTGTAAAAACCGGAACAGCAACCAATGACGGGCATATCAGAAGAACAAGATCTCACAAATCAGTGGAAGAAATTATAATATTTACGAATTTAGTAAATCATTTTTAATTTGTTTTTTATAATCTGTAAATGATTGAAATTTAAAGTTATTAGAAATATTATTCCACAAATGTGGCGCCATGAAACTGAAAGATTTTTGGAAGTTAGCTGTTTGGTGTTGAGGAATTTTAAAATAATGCACTTGTCTAGTCGAATGATCATGGTCAACGTAGTGAAACAATGAGAACAAATAGGGAGGCTGCTCTGTAGTTAAAATTCGATAAATGAATGTCATTAAATAAAATTGTCGTCTGTTAGTCATGGATAAAATATATAAATTTTTAAGATGTGGCGTTATATGATCTCTAAAAGGAATGTTAAAAGAAAACCGTAGACACGAGTTTTGAAGTATTTGGATTTTTCTAGAGAATCTAGCGTTTATGGATGTACCATAAACAACATCGCCATAATCAAATAAAGATAAAATAAGTGTGTCACATAATTGATACTTAGTCTTTGATGGTATATATTTCTTAAGAGACGAAAAATTCTTCAACCGTATATAAGCAGCCTTTAATTTAGTAGTTATATGTGCCTGAAATGAAAGCTTCGAATCAATCACAAGTTAATGTGATATTTAAAAATTAACACAGGCTAATGTTATATCAAAAATTAAAACACCAAAATTTAATTAAAAACTATGTATACCACATTTATAAATAAATAAAAATAGGTTGTAATAAAAATTAATGTTATTTAAAATTTAAACTTAAATTAAATATTATCAATTATACATTACTAAACCTAATCGTTGTGTAAGTTTTACTAAAATGTTTCAATAAAAAGGTTGTAGATAGTTCAAAGAGCAAAAAGATTCTAAAACAAAACATAAATGAGTACTTAGCTTTTGCTCTGAAGCTTTAGTCATTTAGAGATGCTTTCGTATTGTACGTGGGCCCATATCCATTAAAAAAAAAAAAAAAAAAAAAAAAAAAACAACGCTTTATTGCACAAAAGCCAAAACAGCTTCACCGACAAAGCAAAACAAAAAAAGCACAAAAAAAATATACAAATAATACAAAAAATGTCATACAATACAAATCAATTTAAAAAAAAATACGTCATAAAATTACAAATAAAACATATATGGACATTGCAGAACACAGGCGTATCTAGAAAATTTTACAAAAGGAAAACTGTAAATGGATAAAATCATGTTATAATAACATAAAATTAAGAGTTATAAAAAATTAAATACTAGACCTTTAACCAGTGTGTGAGATGATCAAAATATTAAAATTAAAATTCTAAATTGTTCATGATTAAACATCAACAAAAAAGTCGTTTACCGCATATAGGGTTCTCTCCAGTAAGTATGATTTCAGAGCTTTGCGAAATGCGGAAAAGAATGAAAGTGACTTGATATTCGAAGGCAAATGATTGTACATTTTCTTGGCATTGTACAGTATTGAGCCCTTAACTAGTTCTGAGCTCGGGGTTGGCAGATACATATCGTGCTCCGCATTCCTAAGTGGATAGTTGTGAGAAGGCTTTTCCGGAATAGAGAATATGTGCTTGCGGATTAAGCAAACGGATTCAAAAATGAATAAGGAAGGAAGAGTCAGTATTTTGAAATTTTTAAAGAAATTCTGGCAGTGAGTTCTACTGTTTAGTCCCAATAAGTATCGAACTGCTCTCTTTTGAAGTTTGAAAATACGATCAAATTTTGTCGCGCAGCAAGTACCCCTGCAGCTATTACATAACTGCTCCAAACCGTCAGAAAACTTTGAAATTTGCGGAAAAGAGGAAACTCGCCAGTTCACATCAGCCTCCAACAGGGAACCTTCACGGAACCATTCAAAAAACCAAATACTGCTCAAAAACTTCTGCTTAAAAAAACTATTGCTGCGCTCAAAATCTTCTCAAAAAACTTCTCCCAAAATGTTCTCAAAAAACTCCTCCAAAATATTCTCCAAAAATCTACTCCCAAAATGCCAATTCTTCCCCTTAAGTTACCATCTTAATACGAACGGTTGACGTCTCTGCGCACTCAGTGATGAGGTGGTCTGGTGTTTCCCCATTTTCCTACAGAATCTGCATTTGTCGTTATTTCTTAACTTCAACTGAGGTGTTCGTTGAGGAGACGCACAGTGGGGTATTTGACACAGATAGTTGATCTGAAATTTTGAAAATTTTTTATGTAGACCTTATATAAATTGTAATGAAATTCATAAATTTTGGGGCTCATTTCTGGGACACCCCGTATACTGTACTTAAATAATAGGGACCTTTTCTGTAAACAAGGTTAGGCAATGTATTTTATTGTTAACTCATTATGGTAATGAACTTCATTAATGTTCTTACTGTTGACTTAAGTATGTTAGATATTTGATGACCATATTGTAATAGAGTTTTGATCGGCGTTACTCGCTATAGTTCGGTACGGCAGCCGAGAAGCTGGCCCTACCAGTACCGGTCGAGTGGAGGGGAGGGTCGTTTGAGTATACCCTGGCAGCGAGAGCGCCAGGTAGTTAGTTGTGTGGTCGCACGTGAACAGTGAAGTTCGAGTCCGGAGTGCCCTGCCAAGTACCCTGCTGCCAGCCGCCGTTGCCGCTCTGAAGAAGGTAAGTCCAGCCGCCAAAGTGATCGAGAGTAGGTCGTTTTCTTTTTATTGTTAATGCGGTTTGTTTTACTGCCTTAACGCGTTATAGAATAAGGGAGATAGAGATAGTTAAATTCGCTCCAGGTGTCTCGTGTCCTACTGTAGAAGTAAAAATACGCGCAAGGTAGAGGCATCTTGTTCCGAAACGCGCGTACGTAAAATTTAACCAGACTTGTATCCGCTCAAGGTGTCAACTGTCCTACTATAGAAGTAAAAATACGTGCAAGGTTGAGGCATTTTGTCCGGATCCCGTGGACGCGAAGACCGATTTCTTTTGGTTAAAAGGGAGACAGATAGCGGTTAAGGTAGTACAACAAATATACGGGCGCGAATATCCTTGGAACTAAGGCAGGATCTCGTCCATCCCGCGACTGGTTCTGTAGTTCCCGTATTCTCATCAGGAGCGCCGTGGGATCTCGCCGACATCCCGAGGTGGTCCTGACCGGGCGGTGTGGACTGTGCTTATCCAGACGACTAACCGAGACGCCGTTTCGTTCTACTGCGAACGATCCAGGGCTCGCGTGCGTACCTATCCCACGGGACTCCGTTTCGTCCTACTGCGAACGATCCAGGACTCGCGTGCGTATCTATCCCACAGGACGCCGTTTCGTTCTACTGCGAACGATCCAGGGCTCGCGTGCCTATCTATCCCACAGGACGCCGTCTCGTTCTACTGCGCACGATTCAGGGCTCGGGTGCGTAATTATCCCACAGGACGCCGTTTCGTTCTACTGCGAACGATCCAGGGCTCGCGTTTGTTTATCCCGGGACGTCTGTAACGACGTCGCCGACGTTTAGAAAGTCGGGTTATAAAAAGAGTATATCGCTCCGGTACGTACATGTCTGTGTTTACTAGGACGCCGTTAAGTTAGACGCCGGTTAGAAACTCGCGTCGTTTTATTTACTAGAACGTCATGTCAAAAACGCGCTTTGAATTCGCGTGATTAAATCGGACAGTGAGTTGCATATCGAGATTATACGGTCAAAACTCTAGAGGTGCTCGATTGTTGTTGTACATTTTATTTTACGAGTCTTTAATTATAAATTTTCTTTCACTTTCATTACAATTTAAAGTCATGAAACTTCCTGGGGTATTTAGCATATAGTTAATTAATTAAATAAAGCCTTAATGTTATGTTATAGTTAACTGTGCGTTTTATTTCTTTTCATTTCATCACTCCCTGGTATCTCCACTGTATAAAAGCTACCCGTATTGGCGAAACGTGGACCTCTTCCACTATAAATAACAGAGGTGGCGCCCGAGAGATTTAAATTTACTACTGTACGCCAGTAAGGCTATTTATTTTTCACTGAACCAAAGAAAAATAAACTGTGACTCTTACAAAATTATTGCTATTTTCAATTAAAGAGAAAATAATATGAACAAAATAAAGGATAATTCGTCGATTCTAAAAAAAGAAAGAAAAATCAATGTTCCAGTGTTTCTACGGTCAGTGCCAGTAGTAATATCGCAACTACTACTACTAATGCTACGACTGATCCGCGAGCAATGCCCATACCACTAAATTCGCTACTAATACCAAATTTGTGCTATACTGCTAATGGCACTAATGCGATCGCTTTGTACACAACAATGCCAACGCGGTTTACACCTCGCATTAGTACATCACTGATTGGAAAATTAGAGGAAACCAAGAATGTTTTTCTCATTTTATCAGCAAAGTCGCAAAAAGTCGCAGTATTTTATTTTACTGTATGAAAGCCCAATGTTTACTAAGTAAAACGTATATAGACAATATGCTGAATTCTTCGAAATGCGCAACTAAATCTCTAAGTATAATAAAAATGTCACAAATTTAATCAAATTTTCTGAACGCTTAACTTTTAGTTTACTTAGCAAAAAAAATCGTTAGTATAGAGAGTATCAAAATAAATAATACGTTTTTGTAGAATACATACCTGCAGCTTGCTGAGTCATTTTCAATCAAAACAATAATATAAACGTAAAAAGAGCACAAGAACAACAACAATTTATAATTTTAAACATAAAATTTAGCCATTTACCTCTTATCTGTGAGAAGTAACAACTTTGACGTTTCGTTGAAACAAATGAATGCAACTAAACACACCCATAGCAACGCCATTCATGGCAGAGATGATTTAACTTATCATTTATCTTTTTTGGGGAAATCTTAAACACATTTGCTTTTTCGAATTTCGATCACCTTTTTCATGCTAATACCCCACCGTGAGACGTGAAAATTCAAAGATTGTTCTTACTTAAATCAAGAAAAATCTTTAAGGATTTTTCTCGGTCGTTTTTTTAAAAAGCCGTTATAGGTTTATTACACTAAAAAATTCTCAACCAATTTAAGAAATTCGTTTTGTTAATGAGTGAAATTTCCTTTACTTCTGAGAGAAACGATTTTACAGCAGCAAATCTCCCTCAAATCCGATTTTTATTCCTGTAAAACACCGGAATCAACATTTTATTTGCTCTCGAAATTCTCTTCCTTGTCTTTATGGATGTTGCTCGTTTCTTCGTCTAAATAAAATGCTTTAAAATGGCGCAGAATGTCGAAACGGTTTGTTTTTATTAATTTTTGGACGGGACAGTCCGTGGAATATTACGAATCTTGATTATTTAATTTGAGTGGATTTTTTTAATCTTGTATTCTGTTGTTTTTTTTGTGAATATCTTGTATGTTACCAGTGGTAGGCTTATTGATCTATAGTTTTGTTGGTAAGTATAACTGAGAATTCTAGGTAGTAAGTTCAACACAATGATAATAGTCATTAGCGTTAAGTCTAGTTCTTATTAACACTTCAGTATTTATTTTTACTTAAAATATCAAAATGAAGTTCTAATCTGGACCTCTATCGACCAATTCCCTTTCGTTGTTCCGATTCTGCCGCCGCGAGCTGAAAAATTTACAAATTTTAATTTCGGCGCTATTTAAAATATGGCGCCATTGTTTCTCGTCGTCGAGAAAGGGCCCGAAACGATTAGCGAGGATTTATTAAATTGGGCGACTTTTTGGCCGTCCATTTCGAGGGATAATTATCGTTTTGAGTAGATTCCGTTTTGTGCGATATGTCCCCATTAAGATTAACAGTTTTTAATTGCGCTGTTTGCAAAGGCCTTAAATTAATAGATATTATACCGGATGGTGTATTGGCGTGGAAAACTAGAGTTTTTAAAGGTCTACAATTGGGAAACACACATGCCAAATTTGAACAATTTTGGACAAGCCGATTTTAGGTAATTTGAGAAAAACTTAATCGATTTTAAATTAAAACTGAATAGGTAACAATCAAACACAAGTCAAAAACCGACATTCCTTAAGTTTTCAGCGTCATTTTCAAACGTAACTTAATTTTAATAAAATTTTAACATTCAGTACTAGTAATAATTTATTGTTATACACATAAAGAACAACTGAAGATGATAAAATACACGGGAAATAGATTAGACAGTGTATCTGACATGTTTGGGTTAATTTTACCTAAATATTAAAATTTTATTAAAATTAATTTTGACAATGACAAAATCATAGTTTGTAAACCTAAGGTATGTCAGTTTTTGACTGGTGTTTGATTTTTACCTGTTCGGTTTTAATATAAAAATCCTTTGAATAAGAAGACTAAGGAAGGAGCATATCAAAAATCTTAGGTACAACGCGATGGGCCTCAAATATGGCCGACTTAAATTCCGGTTTATCAGTGTCGTTCTAATTTTATTTAAAAAATGTAAAACTATGATGTAGAGTAGACGTGGGAATTGTAGACTCAATAATTTGTTGTTTTATTTTACGTTGTGAATAAATGTTGGTAGTTATTAAGAATTGTTATAAAAATATGTAATTCTAATAAAAATAGATAAGTTATAATAGTGTTATTTATTAACACAAACATCCGATACGCTACTGAAGCAGGTAAGATCAAATTAACGTATCTAAATTCTTTGACATCTAATCTTTGACAAATGTTAATAAATAAAAGCTAAATGCAAGAAAAATATATAATTTAGTTAATTTAAGTGAATTTCATAAATGATCGGTTTACTACACGTATGTATATTATATAGTCACTTACTAGCGAAAGTTGTTCCATTATTTCACTCTCAATTTTTTGCCGAGAGATCTACCGCACGCTACACAACCAACTATTTTAGGAGTCTTTTTCGATAAATCGCGATAGTGTCACTGTTAATTTAAGTTCTGCCACAATTTTCATCTAGATTTACTACCTTTATACAACTATCAGTAGTAGAATAAATAATAAATAACATAAAATAAGCTCCGTAAAGACTGACAAATCCACAAAATTTCAAATCAAATTCAAATGTGTCAAATGAATCGTCAAACAGAACTGTCAAGGATCCCCACCCTAGAGAGCTTTTATGGTGGCTTTTCCGCCCACCATGCATGAATACATGGATAGCATTATGCTCCTTCCTTAGTCTTCTTATTCAAAGTAAAAATCGATTAATTATTAATTTTTTTAAAAAGGTCCAATTAAATTTATATCTCCGAAACTAAAGTTCCAAAAAAATTCGTAATATATCTAGAAATTCATTTACCCACTAGTAGTTATAAAAAGCATTTTTGGTAAACTCTGTCTCAAATAGTTTCTGAAAAATAAAATTAATTTTTATAAAAAGGTCCGATTAAATTTATATCTCCGAAACTAAAGTTCCAAAAAATTTGTAATATATCTAGAAATTCATTTACCCACTAGTAGTTATAAAAAGCATTTTTGGTAAACTCTGTCTCTAATAGTTTCTGAAAATAAAATTAATTTTTTTAAAAAGGTCCGATTAAATTTATATCTCCTAAACTAAAGTTCCAAAAAAATTCGTAATATATCTAGAAATTCAAATACCCACTAGTAGTTATAAAAAGCATTTTTGGTAAACTCTGTCTCAAGTAGTTTTTGAAAAATAAAATTAATTTTTTTAAAAAGGTCCGATTAAATTAATATCTCCGAAACTAAAGTTCCAAGAAATGTCGTAATATATCTACAAATTTATTTACCCACTAGTAGATATAAAAAGCATTTTTGGTAAACTCTGTCTCAAATAGTTTCTGAAAAAATAAAATTAATTTTTTTAAAAAGGTCCGATTAAATTTATATCTCGAAACTAAAGTTCAAAAATTCGTAAATATATCTAGAAATTCATTTTACCCACTAGTAGTTATAAAAGCATTTTTGGTAAACTCTGTCTCTAATATTTTCTGAAAAATAAAATTAATTTTTTTTAAAATGTCCGATTAAATGAATATCTCGAAACTGAAGATGATAAAATACACGGGAAATAGATTAGACAGTGTATCTGACATGTTTGGGTTAATTTTACCTAAATATTAAAATTTTATTAAAATTAATTTTGACAATGACAAAATCATAGTTTGTAAACCTAAGGTATGTCAGTTTTTGACTGGTGTTTGATTTTTACTTGTTCGGTTTTGATAAAAAATCGATTAAGTTTTTCTCAAATTACCTAAAATCGGCTTCTCCAAAATTGTTCAAATTTAGCATGTGTGTTTACCAAATCTAGACCTTTAAAAAGCCTATTTACGATTTCGCTATAAAATCCATAGGGGAGCCAATCAATGGACAGTTCAAATTTTGCATGGGATTTCCTATGTTCCCAACGACGATGCAACACCCGGTATACGTATAGTACCTACTACGTAATTTAAAACTGTTACAAAGCAATGGCAAAAGCCTAAATTTGAAAGAATATTTCAACATGATTATTTAAAAAAACAATCCACTTTAATTAAATAATCAAGATTCGTAATATTCCACGGATTGTCCCGTCCTTAAAAATTAATAAAAACAATCCGTTCCGACATTCTGCGGCATTTTAAAGCATTTTATTAAGACGGAGGAACGAGCAACTTCCGTTAAGACTCGGGAAGAGAATCTCGAGAGCAAATAAAATGTTAATTCCTGTGTTTTACAGGAATAAAAATCGGATTTGGGGGAGATCTGCCGCTGTAGAATCGTTTCTCTCAGGAGTAAGAAGAATTTCACTAATTAACAAAACGAATTTCTTAAATTAGTTGAGAATGTTTTAGTGTAATAAATCTATAACAGATTTTCCTTGATTTCAGTAAGAACAATCTTCGGATTGTCACGGGATTTTTAACAGGAAACTGCCTCCTCAACGGACGCCTCAGTAGACTGAAGCTAAGAAACAACGGCGAGATGGAGAACAAACCTCTATAAAACCGTTTCATATACTGGCTTGTGTCAAAGCCCTGAGACGGTATGATGAGTTATAACTCATTAGAGGGAGACACAAAATACTAGATAATAGACACAACTAGATAAATTGATTTATAAGGTTCCGTTGGTAAGATGTTCGAGAAGTAATGCAAAGATTATAATGATGATAACAGTTAAAGTTTGTTACGGTTCAAAATTTCACCGTAACTTATTTTACTTATTTTGCTTATTTTTAGGAATAAAACTAAAACTTACTTGAATAACTTGAATAATAACGTTTAATTAGCTTACTTCTTAACTGTACATATAACTTCTAATAATATCTTATCTATTAAGTCTCTTCACCACAACAATTTCTTGGGATGGAGATTGTCTCCGATAACTGTAATATAAAACCTCATTAATATAATATCAATTTGTCTGTTTAAAACTACCTTTCTTTCTACAGTGGTTACTAATTCTTTATTTAGACTTATGCTTGTGTTAGGATATTTTCTTGTCATATTTCTTCGGAGGATTCTTGAACATAGACTTGATGTGATTATCTTTTGTCTGTTTCAACGCAACAAGTGGGAATGTTGGGTCTACAATATACACATGGGTTAAGGATTTTATTATGTATTTTTCCTGTGTGTATTCAATTGATTTTACCTGATTATAGTTGATTTTTCCCTAAATTTCATCTTGTTTATATTACGATTTACAGACTGACGTTTCAATTGTGTGTCAGCTGGTCGTGTGATACCGGCGTTGAAGTTTGACAGATGGATCTTTGTAAATTAGGTTTTCGATGTTTTTAAACGGTTTTTATATATGATCGGAAAATATATTAATAATTTTCCGAAGATATTATGTTCGTATAGGGATTATTATAAGTTTATCATGATGTAATAAAATGTTTCACTCAATCCGTATGCATTAAATAAAATTTTATGTCAAATTTTATTTTGGGTCTTTTGTTTTACTGGTTGCGTGTGTTAGACTTTGGGTTGGTATTTTGGAGTCCAGCGTCATTTGCGGATTTTGCAAACACGCGTCCTGTTTTTCTTCTACTTCGAACCGCCGTGGTAAACGCAAGCATTTCTGATCCTGACTGACTGATAAAAAACTCCATTGAAGTTTTTGGCCTTGCCGCCGCCGTTCGAATTGGGATTGTTTCTTTGGAGTTGTCTGGAATTCTATTGTGGGTCAGAAGACTGGTTGTGCAGTTTTGGCACTAGTTGTGTGGGCGATTTTGGCCTGTGTGTGGTTCAGAATTCCAGAGAAGCCTTGTAGAGGATATATTCGTCAGTTGGTAAGAGACATGTACAGCTGTGTAAATGTACTTTTGTACAACTATTTATTTTTAGAGGACAGGATTTTACAACTTTGGACTGTGTGTGATGGTCGTACGAGATGAGTACGAGGACTTTTAAAGAACCCTTATCCATGGAGTAACGTGTGGCGACGCGATTTTGTTTTGGAACGTCCACATGGTGGAAAGGTATTTTATTATGTCCAAATCAGAACATGTCACTAAAATAGATCATGTTTTAGGGTTCTTTCTTTTCCTTGTTTGTACTCCTTTAGAGTTTAAGATGATTTAGCTTAAGATTGTTACAATTTTTTTTGTACTGGATTTGGGGTACTGCGTACTGCAACTAATGCTACTGTGACGTGAATGCCACTGTGACGAGGAATGCCACTGTGACACTGAAGACCGGCAATCTGGATTTTCTCATGGACTGACTGAAACGACCACTGGATGACAGATAAGACTTGGATGACAGACAAGAAGTTGATCATTAGAAGAGACAAATTTACATGTGCCTTAAAATAGACGAGGTATTACTCGATGCTATACAATAATTCTCTCTTCAAAAACTCCATTGCCAATTCCATGCAGTCTATGCAACACTGCACCATTAAATAAATTACACCAATTCATCAAAAACAAATTCCCTCCCCAAAATATCCGACCCAATTCACCAAATTAATCGTTGAACCACCACATAGAACGTAAAATGCATTTTGGTATTTTAAAAATTATATATCGGGCTGAACACGGCAGATTTTGCTGTTGTAAAAATATTTTGACGTGTAATGCAATAACGCGTTACCTTTATAATTCGATGGCTCTAAATCAGAGTTAATTTTTATATGACCTGCATGTTTAAACTGGGATATTTTTGTTGAAATTTGGTCGGTATACAGTCTCTAATTTTAGTTAATGTTTTAAAGCTTTTTGAAGTTTACGGACGTTTTTTTGAAGAACTTTACGCGCGTTGGGAGTAAAAATTCAAGGCCGCGATACACGAACTAGCATCAGAAAAAATGGTAACGGCAGTGTTGCCACAGTTACCCCGTTTGGGGTGGATCTACCCCTTTGTAAAACAATTTAAGTCGCTCTGGGTGCCATATGTGGCTTCGAAAATCACTATAATATACTTGAGACTGTACTTGTGTACCAATGTCTTCTAGTTGTGTGCTGGGAAGTGAATTTTCATGCATATTTTCATCGATAGGTTTTTAGCTTCCGATCGGTCTAGGTAAAGTAGCTAGCTTAGTTGCCAGCTTAGAATTTGAATTATTGGGGTTAGTAACTTCGAGGACACTGTCATATTTATTTCAAACCAATTATCAACGAGAATATTCGTATCTATACTAATATATAAATTTGGAGGGACTAGGACCTCTAAGACTCTGCGGTGATGAGATTCCTCTCTCGGGGGAGGTCAAGTATCTAGGAATCATGCTGGATACCAAACTGACCTGGAACCGACATTTGGAAAATGTCACAAGGAGGGCGGTGACTACACTAGCGGTAGTCAGACGACTTCATGGAAAAATCTGGGGCCTCCAGACCACAGATGGTGCACTGGCTGTACACTGGGTGGTGAGGCCTTCAGTAACATATGCATCCTTGGTATGGTGGCCTAAAGTATCGCTACAAACAACAATTTCAGCCTTAGTAAGGTGCAAGAAAGACTTGCTTGTCTGAGCATAACAGGGAGGCAATGAAATCAACGCCCACTGCATCAATGGAGGCGCTTTCTGGATCTTCCATACCTCTTCACATAGTGGTCCAGGCGGAGGCAAGAATAAGGACTCTATCGACAACAAAGTGTCTTGTCTCGGGAAATAGGACAGAAACAGGACGCAAGATGGAGGAGGATTCTATCGGAGGATTTCTACTCCAAATGAGATCGGACCAAATGACCCCTCTTTATCACTACCACAAACCATTCGAGGTGAACAAAATGGATCGAGGAATGCGGACAGATATAACATTCCTTCAGGATGGACTAACCTGAGTATACAGACACGGGTCCAAAAAGACCGCTGAAGGAACAGGAGCTGGAGTATTTGGGGAGAAAGACCAAGGGCAAGCTTATCTCCTTTTTCCTTGGGTAAACACTCAACCGTATTCCAGACAGAAATCTTCGCCATTCTACAATGTGCAAGAGAAAACAATAGAAGAGCTCATTCAGGTAAGCTCATCAATATATGCTCAGACAGTCAGTCAGGCGGCACTTGGGGCGCTTGAACCCAAAGGTATCGTCGAGACTCGTCTGGGAATGCCTGGGTGAACTGGGAGCTCTGGCACGAAGGAACACAATTAGATTATTCTGGGTGCCGGGCCACAGCGGCATCCAAGGCAACGAAAAAAAGCCGATGAGCTAGCTAGGCGGGGATCATCAGCATCTATCTGGTCCAGAGCCAGTACTGGGAATACCCAAATGTATGGCCCGTAGTGCACTTTAAAACTCTGGATCTGGGGAAAAGCACAATGTCCACTGGAGAAACAGACAGGGGCACAGGCACAGGAAGGCTTTTTATCCAAGGGCCTAGCTCTAAAACCGCAAAGGAACTGCTAATGCTTAGCAGGAATAAAGTGCAGTTGATGAGCAGGCTCTTGACAGGACACATGACTGTCAAGTGTTATCTGAGCAAGCTCAACCTGTATCAAGGAAGTCTTTGCTGCAGACTCTGCGATAAAGATCCTGAAACAGCGGAGCACATAATATGTCATCGCGAGGCTCTGGATCGCAAGCGACACTCTTTATTTGGGAAAGCTAGGCTAGAACCGGAGGAACTATGCTCCCATCCTATCAAGGACCTGCATAAGCTAGTGCAGGGTACAGGGATATGAGTATGGGTGCAGAAGAGGCTCAATTTTGACATACAGGTTGATTCTAGGGTGTAGAGGTTCGATAAGAAGGGATTTTTCGGAATTCCAGTTCCAAGAGGGTGAAACCCCTCAATATTACAATATTTTATATTTAAAAAACGGTGAGTTTTTCGGAGAAATTCTTAAACACGTATATTTTATTTTGTTGTTTTACATATTTTAAGATTTTTTATAAATTTATACAGGGTGTTTCGAAAAACTGATCATTGATTAATCACGATCCTGCAGAAAACAGATTGACTTTAGGGTGCAGAGGTTCGATAAGAAGGGATTTTTTGAAACTCGAATTCTAAGGGGGTGAAACTATCCCTCAAATATTAAAATATTTTTTATTTAAAAACCGCTGCGTTTTTCGGAAAAACTCTTAAACACGTATATTATATTTTATTTTGTTGTTTTACATATTTTAAGGTTTTTTATAAATTTATACTGGGTGTTTCATAAAATATGACCATTGAGTAATCACGATTCCGCTTAAACTGCTCGACGTATAAATTGACGTTTGATTTTTGGATAAGGAGGGATTTCTCGAATCTCAAATTCCAAGAGGGTGAAAACGCCCCTCAAATATTACAATATTTGTTATTTAAAAAACGGTTAGTCTTTCGGGAAAACGCTTTACAAGCATAATTTATTTGTTTTTTTTACATATTTTGAAATTTTTTAAAAATCATACAGGTGTTCCAAAAAGTTGGGTAATTTCCTAAGGCTGTACTTAAACTGCCGTTAAACGGTAGCTTACTAAAATGCCGTTAATAGGTATGACGTCGTTGATGTGACGCACTTGAAGGCTTTATGAAATATAGGAATTTTATAAGGACTAACCAACGCTATTCACCCCACCAAATAACCAACTTAACCAACGCAACTAACCTCGAAACTGATAAAAAATATAAAAAACAAATATAAATTAGTAAAAATCAACCAACCCCACCAAATAACCAACTAACCAATGAATTAACACCCTCCAATTAACCACGCTAACCAACCCGCCAAATAACTAAACCGATTCGATCAAAAAGAGTGAAACCAGTGCAATAAGATCACGCTATAAGCAAAAAAAATATAAAAAAGTCTTGGTCGGCGTGAGATTTGAACCATGGACCATTCGCTTACGAAGCGATAGCCTCAGCCACTGACCCACAGGTGCTCTTGCAAAATGCTTAAGGCTAGTCATTACTTTCCGCCGCCATGAACGACGTCACAATATCTATTAACGGCATTTTAGTAGGCTACTGTTTAACGGCTGTTTAAGTACATCGATTTCCTAACCACGATTCTGCTTAAACAGCTTGACCATGGCTGGGAAACTTAAATGGAAATGACAGTTCATTAAAAATAGTTTTTCCTCCAAGATGCAGAGGCGCAAAATATTAAAACTGTCAATATTAACAATGCAAATGTCAATATCTGACAATAATAAAATTTGATTTTTAAGTGTCACTCAGAGACGCTTTTGTTGTGATTTTACGGTTTGATTTCGTTTTGATTTGTCGAATTATTGTAAAATTAAATTCCTTCAGAATTTTTGCCAGTATTCTGTTTTAGACAATGTTTTTTAAAAATGGTGAAACAATTTGCGTTTTGTAATAACTCTTAATTATTTTTTATCATGGAGTTTAATTGTTGTACACCTGGTTTCCGGAAGGATACAATGGTAAGTAAATTAAACATATCTACTTACAGTTATAGATTTTTTAAATTAGTACTGCTAATAAAAATGCTACTTGCAGAGCAGTTATTTAATTTTTTTTACGGTGCATGTAAGGAATTAAGGACGCGCGTTTTATATTAGCATGATCAGCAGATAATTACATCTAATTTAATTTGTTTTTATTATTTCAGGTCCCAAACGGAAACAAACTGGGAATCTTGCCTACACCAAAATTATATAGCCGTTTCCAATTCACTTCAAAGGGAGGAAAATTATGTAAAACTGCCTGCTATTTGCTGAAAACCGCCAAAGATTAAATTATAACTGTAACAACTTAATATATACTATTTCTAGTCTTTTTAATATATTTTTTAATTAATATCCGACATATAAGAACACTTTGTATGCTTTTAATTCAGTTGATTTATCGTTTATAATATGTTCAACCTAATTAAAAGCACACAAAGTGTTCTTACATGTATGTCTAAATTTATTTTAAATTAACTAAAACAGCCCCCTTCTCCGCACCCCTCTCTTCTATTAGTATTTCTTCCTCCGTCTACCAGAGGCGCCCTTGTATAATAAAATTGAAATGTATTATAAGTTGCCTATCTATTTAATAGTATAAGTCTTTTATCTATGAGCTTGACGTAAAAAGCTTATTTTTGGCAAACGGATTTTTCGAAAGTCAAATTCCAACGAGATGAAACTACCCCTCAAATATTACCAAGTTATATAATAATATCGCCATATTGTTTTTTCTCATGCTGACATAAATGTGAGAAAATTTTCCAGTTTGTATGTTAATGGAAATTCTTGCTTTGCTTTATCATCACCATTACAAATGATTAATTCGACGCGAACGAAGTCGCTGGTACACGGTAGTAATTTAATACAATTACTGTAAATCGCTATAAATAATGCATATAAATAATGAATAATGAACAAACTATTTTGCTAAACATATTTCTGATCAAGAAGTGAACCACATTTTGGTCGGCCAAGTCAAAAACACAGTTTCGTGGTATTTTGTCTCATTTATCGATACAAACTTCCAATCCTCCCTAATACGCATAGACTTATGTACTTTATAAACAACACAGAACGTGGAGTATGAAAATAATTCGCTTTTGTGCTTCGGTTTTTGACCGCATTTTGGCGTTGTCCTCGACAAGTGTCTAGGGTTTTAATTAAAACAGAACTGCTTTGTTATATTTTTGAATTTTTAAGAGGATTTGAGCGAAACGAAAGTTTGGAACTTTCAGTTGCTTGTTATAGCGGTCTTTTGTGTAATAAAATTTTAAATGCTAGTATAGTTTCGGTTCTGTATTCTTTTTTAGTCTCCACCGGGACGTAAGCTTCTTTAGGTATTGCGCTGCCGGTGGAAAATACAAAAGTGTATAATTTATAATTATTACAAGTTCGTATTTTGTATAGGGTCGTAAGTAACAAAAAAATTGATCGTTATTATACCCGAGCGCGTCATTGATAATTGCAAGCACCAATTATCGCCCAATTTCCCGTCGTCGGTCAAAAAATAAACTTTAAAAGCTTTATTTTCGATGTGACACATTCCCTGGCGGCGACGTTTCATCTCTTTTTTCCCCATTTTCTTCCGTGCCCGATGAAATGAAATAATAACTTTTTACACTATCGCTTCCTCTTATTTTTCGCACTCACTTTCTCACTCTGTTTTCTTTCCCATCCACTCAATTTTTCTCCTTTTTTTTCATTCTTTTTCTGGCTGGGGACTTTGCCAGATTTGAAAAGTCACAGAATTGGCTTTTATCGCTTGCACTTCGTTCCTTCCTTTCTGTCTCCGCGTTTGTCTGTCGAATAGCTCCGGAAAGATGAAATTATGACGTCGACGTTTTTGACATTCCACGACGTCAATAGTGGTGTTATTAAGTACAAAAGGTTGTATAGTACTTTTATATGACTTAAGTTTTGAACTTTAATTAACTTAAGCTGAACTTTAGTTTTTGATAGGTTGAGGCATAGGAGATTAGAATCGCACCAAGATTTAATGGTGGGCCGCTCCAAGTGAAACTAGTATCGTCCGCGAAGAGGCAGATTTTACCGCTGATGTCTAGATTTGCAATGTCGTTGATAAACACCAGAAACAAAATAGGGCCAAGTACTGAACCCTGAGGGACACCACATTCTATAGGCTTACAAGAAGACATAGACGTATCAATCCTCACAAGCTGCACTCCCCAGAATCCATAGTATTGCAATTTGTTAATTAAGATGTTATGATTTACACAGTCGAAAGCCTTAGAGAAATCACAGAAAATTGTAGCTGTAGAGTGATGGTTATTCAGGCTAGAGTATACATTATTAAAAAGGTCGAACATAGCATCATTTTTGCAACTGTTACTTAGAAATCCAAATTGATGGGTAGTAAGTATTTTAAATTTAGATAATTAATAATTTAGATATTTAGATAAAATTTAAATAAGATTTAGAGAAAAGATAGAAACCTTTTTTTAACCAATCTTTCAATGATCTTAGATAATGTGGGCAGGAGTGCAATTGGGCGATAGTTCGAAGCTTCATCTTTATCTCCTCCTTTATGCAGCGGAATAATTATTGCTGTCTTAAGGCAGTTTGGAAAAACTCCTTTTTGGAATGACTCGTTAATTAAAGTAGTAAGATGGATTAATGTGCATTCAGGAAGTTCAGAGAACATTTTGAGAGTAAGCCCATCAGTCCCAGATGAGGATTTGTTTTTAATACTATTAGTTGTACTACGGAGCTCATCTAATGCTACGGGCGTGAAGAAGAAACTGTGTAAATTCTCATTTGTTTTAGGGAGATATGAAAATATATATTAGCTAGAGCAGCAAGGCAAAGAACAGATTCTGTTGGGAAAATGAGGAAACATCAGAGATGGGATTCTGTAAGCTCGTAATATGAAATTTCTTGCTAGTGATTCATTATTCTTATGATATTTTTAGGACGTACAATATAATTTTCCTGGATTTACAAAATTGACCTAATGATATTTTCATCCCAACCAATCAAAAAATTTGTCGAAATTTATTGATTGGTTATTCGGAAACTACCACGACCCGAACGCGGTGTTTGGCTAGACTCGGCAAGACAGATATTAAAAGGTCTTGCTATACTGATGGTAAAATTTAAAAATATATCGATACATTTATATATTATTTTTAAAGTGTGTTCCATATATCGTCAATTTCTTTCATAGATCCATTGATATTTCTTGAATATGTAAAATCGAAATAAAAAGAGCGCAAATTACCTTGGGAATGGTCGATAAGATAAGAGGGCTCTCTTGGCTCTCATGGAAATAATGAGAGATGTTCGATTAAAAATTCAATTGCGTCTCAATCTAAGGCATGAAGGCGCACATTTCCACGTCATATATTACTTAACATTACACTCTCTACCTCGACTATACTCAATAATAGGAAACATAATCAAATTATGAACATTAATTCGCTATTAGCAGAACTCTAGTGCGGCAATATTTCGTAAAGTTTCCAGGAATAGATTGCCAGAACGAACGCTCCCAAAATGCAGCTATGCAATATGTTCAATATCTGAACTCCATTGCATGTAGCGAAATAAGAGAATTTAGCTTAAGAGGAAGATACATACCACAAATTACTATCTTAAATTAGGAGGAAGTAATTCTGATAACATTTTAATGATAATTAGCAGTAATTATTTAGGTAAGCTGTATTAATATCTAATAATAAGTAATTATTATAATAATATAATATGGATTTTATACTATAAAAATGGGGTAATTAACTTTAATCTTAAATTTTTAAACCAGTATCTTTTGACCTTATCTCTCCACAGTACTGAAAGCTATAAACCTATCGTGTGATGTCTCTATTTTACAGCTACTTCAGTTTTTAGTACCAAAATACACACTTAATTTCCCTCGATTTTTCCTCTACTTAACTTTAAAATACACAACATGGACACTTAAAACGGACATTATAAGAGAACTGCATGTCGCACAATGGCCCAAAGGAACGAAATACGCTGGGAATAACCAAGAAATACTGTAAAAGAATAGAGTGGATACCATAAAAGACTCATTTGGGGTAAACTCATTTGGGTCGTATGGGAAAGCGGAGAGATACCTCAGGACTTTTGCAACGCGAATATAGTGAATATATTTAACAACAAAGGAAGTGCATCAGACTGCGGAAACTACCGAGGAATTTCACTACTGGCTATCGGAGGGAAAATTCTTGCAAAAATTATGTCAAACCGCCTGCACCCACATATAGAAAAAATCCTCCCAGAATCGCAAACGGGTTTTCGCACCAACCGCGGTACCGTCGTTGCCACAAGCTTATTATCTCGAGATGGAGGGGTTAAATTGGGTGCGTTCAGGGAACACTGTCAACTCATCTCTGTCTACTATAAAAATTGAGAGAAATATGAATAAATCTTAATCAATTAATATCGTCAAATCGGTCTATAATCGATCGCATAAATATTATTGTGAAAAAAAATTATTACTGGCTGATCATTTAATAAATGAAAATATATTATTTGACAATACAGTATTAAACATAAAATTTCTAAAAAATATCACTTTATAAATAATTTTGAGGAGGTAAAGATTGCTGTTATTTTATAAGTAAACTTATATAGGGAATATTATCGATCGCCATTTCTAAGCCAATTTGGGGCAATTTTTTTTCGATCAGACGGTATAATTACAATCAAAAGTTATTTATCCTGATTTAGATTTTTTCAGAGTAGTATTTGTTTAAATTTCATTGTATTTAGAAAACTTGACTTGAGATGGAACTCAAGTTGAATTTTCTTTATTTCTTTAATTTCTTCGATCTCTATTTACAATTATTGTCTTTTTCGAACGTTTTAGATTAACTTACTGCTCCAGACTGCTCTGTAACTTTTTTGACAACAAATATCTCCTATTTTTTAAGGATTCGATTAACTACGATTAACTATAAACTTCAACAAACCATAAAAAGTAAACAATAAACTGAGAAAATTAAAGTTATTTTACATTAATTGACCATAGATAAGGAAATAGATTAAGGCTGACTTTTCTCAGCCTAAATATTTACCGCTGAGAATTTTGCACAGCGGCTGACTGTTGCTGTTCGTCAGAATAGACCGTTTAGGGAAATCGCTTATTCAGCCACTCAGCCGCTGACCGTTCCTGAACGCGCCCATTGTTTCCCCGACTGGGGTAGCTGTGGCAACACTGCCGTTACTTTTCCTCTGGCGCATCACGGCCGTCAAGTTTCAATTCAAAAATATTAGAAATAAATGGTTTGGTCTGCAGGCCATCTGCTTTTTTTCTGACGAAATGTTCCCTGAATCCTAAAATCGAGTATACTGTTCTTTACAAATAAAAACATTAAACCAGTAAACATTTTATTTATAAAATCAGTAGGAAGGTTAATTTAGACGAGCCGATGTCCATTGTGCCGCCATATTTTTTTCATCAGTTTCCGGCTATCGGAGGCCTTACTCAAGCCCATCCACCACAACGATAGGTCGCATAAATCGTCGCTTCAAAAGGGAGAGCCAAGACAAATCGAATTATAAGAATCGATCTTTTATTCATCGACAGATCGACTCTGACGGCCACGCGTCGTTATAAATCATGGGGGAAGGCCAGTTCGGTGTAAGCTACCGAAATTCGGGATTAAATAAACATGAGCTTTCTGATGGTCGCGCCGCCTATAGTGGAGACTTGAGATGAAGGAACAGGAATGATTTACTAACACGCTAACACTTATACATATAGAGCAAGTTTCTTTAAAATACATAGATCTAAAAAAGCTTTGAAAAAATGTCTATACCTCTGTGGCGGATTCATCTCTTCAAAAACATTCTCTGGATATTTTACCACTTGTACTACTACTTGTAGCTACTACGTGTATAGGAAATCTACTTGTAAGAAAATCTACAAAATAAAATAGTTATTTTTTGTAAAAACCGCTGCGTTAATCCTACGGAGACTAAAACAAAAACAAAATATTAACAAATGAATATACCGTGTGGTGCATCGCAACACGAGACAGGCATTCCCAGATAAATTTTGAAAAATGTTAAATATTATCTCCTCAAATGACTTTATGCAACAGTTATATCAGACTTTTTTGAAAAAGCGTTAAAGTTGTACTTTGGAATATCTAACTAAGAATTTTTTTCTATCTATACTGTTACGTTTTTCCTCGGTTCCGTTTGGATAGAAAGTCACAATTTATTTATACTAAGTAACAAACAATAACACGATTAGAAGACTTAAAGAACTATATACATTACAGTTGAGGGGTTGAGAAAATGTCCATTTTGAATAATAAGTTTAAAAAATTAAAAAGCTCTAAAAACAAACATGTTTTCCAAAGAGACATAAACATAGTAGAGACTCTTTCTTCGCAGACTTTTGATAAACAAGAGCTCAGTTTATTAAACAAAGGTTTAAAGTTTGCATTGCCCAACTCTGGTAGCGCTTTGGAGGAAATCGTCGTTGGTGTTGAAACTGCTATTCAGAACTTGCTCGAGGCTTCTAAAGTATTTACAAGAGAGGCTTGTAGAAATCAGTTATCAAAAAATATCGTTTCAAATAAATGATTAAAATCTAACAAGGAGCACACACAATATTGTCAATAACAAAGATTGTTTCTACCTAAAAGCTGATAAGGGAAATAAGGTTGTTATATTAGATAAAAAAGACTATTACGATAAGGTTAACAACTTAATCGATAATGGCCCTTACATAAATTTGAAAAATAATCCTTTGTCTAAGATGGTAGCAGACGTTAAAAAAATCTCTAAAAGAATGTAACACCCTTATTGATATTTCTTTAAAGAGGAAATTGCAAGTATCCAATCCCTCATTACCAAAATTGTATGCTTTGCCAAAAATTCATAAACCGGAGAACTTTATGCGCCCAATTGTTTCGGCTGTAGGTTCTCGGACTTATAATTTGGCAAAATGGTTATCAAGGGAGTTCCAAGATTTACCTGATCATGAACCTTCCTTCTCAGTTAAAAATAATATTGAATTCATTAACAAAATTAAATATATAACATTGAATAAAGGTGAAATTTTGATCTCCTTTGATGTATCTTCGTTGTTCCCAAGTGTTCCAATTCCACATACTTTAAGCTACTTAAAGGAATTACTGAACGCAAATGGTCTCGACAACAAAACTGTGAGTGAATATATTGAGCTTACATCGTTATGTATGAAACAAAATTGTTTTCAATTTAATAACAACTTTTTTGACCAGCAATGGGTAATCCATTGTCTCCATTTTTGGCTAATTTATTCATGAGCAGGTTTTAAGTGGAGGCTAAGAATCAGTTTGAGTATTTTCCAAGATTATGGTTTAGGTATGTGGATGATATTTTTGCTGTTTTTGACACACATTCAGACACCATAGATAATTTTATTTCTAAGTTAAATAATCGTTTTCCTTCCGTTAAATTTACGCATGAAATTGAGAACAACGACAGATTACCATTTCTAGATGTATTAGTTATTAGAAATACTAATAGTTACCTGGAATTTGATATCTATAGGAAAAATAACACCACACGCAGATATATTCCTAATGAATCACATCATAGTGTTGAACATAAAATGGCTAGTTTAAATTTCTTAGTTCATAGATTACTTAGTTTCCCACTTTCCAACAAAAGATATGAAATAGAAAGAGATTACATTAGGAATGTAGCTGAGTGTAATGGATATTCTCCTTCATTAGTTGATAAATTAATTAGAAAACGTAGGTATATGATTTCTGAAAATTCGACTTTTCAAGTGGAGAAAGATACGTCTAAATTTTTTTCAATACCGTTTGATAGACAGCTATCCCGTGGTCTAAAAGGAATTTAAAAGAATGTCAATTATAAACTTGTGTATAGTGCTAATAATAAATTACAATAATTATTAGGTCATCCAAAGGATAAAACACCTCCACTGGAAAGGTCGGGTATTTATGAAATTTCTTGTAAAGATTGTAATCAATATCAACTAGATTTAAAGAACATTTAGCTCAGATCAGATATGGTAGACCGGATAAATCTTACGTTGCCGAACATATTGTTGATAAAGAACATTGTATAGATCTTAATAATTTAAAATTAATTAAACAAGTCTCAAATTACAGGCAATTAGATGCATATGAAAGCATCAGAATTAATAAATGTAAAGATAGTATGAACAGAGGCAACGGTCCAATTCCTTCAAGTTCTTTGTTCCTACTACTCTAGTGGCGGAAATCTAACTGTTACGCTCAACGGGCTCTGACTCGGTTGGCTGATTTTGCCACGCCCACTCGGTACCTACTGGGCGAGTATATAAACGCTCAACTTGTAGATTGTACTTTAGTTTATAATCATCTGCTGATGATGCTAACATGGTTAGCGAAACGCGCGTCCAGTGTAAAAGTAAAAGTGTTTTGGTGTATTGTGGTGATTTAGTGTAATTTTATTTTAACTATATACAAACTATTTATAACTATTTGGATGAAACTTGGTATCTGGGAGTTTTTGACATGAGAAATTTGATTTTAATGTCAATATGACACCTACTCGTAGAGGGCGCCACCTACATATTTTGAACTGGTTTGAAGAATAACAACTTTCGTCCGTACCTGTATAAAACTACTGAGTAAAAAGCCGAAAATATGCTGCCGAAATTTCCGGAATACAGTTCAGACTACTCTGTATAGTAATGTGTTAGTATTGTTTCATAAATTTATTTACATGATTTTAATAATCTAGTATCAATTAATAATCATCGTAAGCCACTGACCTGTGAATCCCCGCGAAAATGACGATTAATATGTCACGTCAAACATAAAATCTTTACGACCACGTTGAAAAACGTAATATATAGGCTTTTAACGTCTTTCAAATAATTTATATGGTTTCCTTGACCGTACGAATTCTACGTGTTACTTATGTAACCCTGTGTCGTTTCTGTGTCGTGTACGCTTTTTGGCCGATGCCCAACAAGTTCTATTTCTGTTCGGAGTCTAACCGCACGCTGGCTTTCGGCAAATGTCGATCCCAGTGCCGTACGAAGGACAGTCGGTATTGTACACTGACAGCCTCTTCTATTCTTACAGACCCCCGTTGAGAGGTTTCTTTCACTCTTAGATATCCCAAGGTGTTATCGACATCAAGTGTTTTACAGCCAGAGATACTTGCTATTTGGAAGACCTGTGAATTTCTGAGTTAGTAGTCATCTTCCGGTAGGAAAACTGCAATAATCACTGACAGTTCCACATAACATACAACTATATTCTCCAAAATAAACAAATCATACGATAAATAATCATAAAATAAATCCCACGTAAGGATCTGGAGGAAATCTTACAAGGCGAGGATCGTGCCTTGGGATCTGTGAATAAAAAAATTAAGGAAGGAGTATAATGGCTATCCATGTATTCATGCATGGCCGACGGAAAGAGGACTCTAGGGTGAAGATCCTTGACAGTTCTGTTTGACAATTTATTTGACACATTTGAATTTGATTTGAAATTTTATGGATTTGTCAGTTTTTTTTGCGACATGATTGACAATATAAAAAAGTCATTTTAACGCCTAGGCATCTTTGAATAAGAAGACTAAGGAAGGAGCATATCAAAAATCTTAGGTACACCGCGATGGGCCTCAAATATGGCCGACTTAAATTCCGGTTTATCAGTGTCGTTCTATAATTTTATTTAAAAAATGTAAAACTATGATGTAGGGTAGACGTGGGGTAAACTCAATATTTTTTTTTATATTACGTTGTGAATAAATGTTGGTAGTCATTAAAATTGTTATAAAAACATATTATTATAATAAAAATAGATAAGTTTTACTAATTATTTATTAACACAAACATCCGATACGCTACTGAAGCAGGTAAGTCAAATTGATGTATCTAAATTCTTTGACATCTAATCTTTGACAAGTGGTAAATAAAAGCAAAAATGCAAGAAAAAATATTTAATTAGTTAATTTAAGTGAACTTCACAAATGATCGGTTTACAACACGTATGTATATTATATAGTCACTTACTAGCGAAAAGTTGTTCCATTATTTCACTCGATTTTTGCCGAGATCTACCGGACGCTACACAACCAACTATTTTAGAGTCCTTTTTCGATAAATCGCGATAGTGTCACTGTTAATTTAAGTTCTGCCACAAATTTCCATCTAGATTTACTACCTTTATACAACTATCAGTAGTAGAATAAATAATAAATAACATAAAATAAAAGCTCCGTAAGACTGACAAATCTATAAAATTTCAAATCAAATTCAAATGTGTCAAATGAATCGTCAAACAGAACTGTCAAGGATCCCCACCCTAGAGTGCTTTTATGGTGCTTTTTCCGCCCACCATGCATGAATACATGGATAGCATTATGCTCCTTCCTTAGTCTTCTTATTCAAAGGTTGTTGTAAATAAATCTGTATTTACTTCCCGCTCACGGGAGGGAAGTAAACTTTCCACCTGTAGCCGTGGGTGGGAAGTAAAAGTTAGAAAACTGACATTTTCCAACCTTCAAAAAGTTGGAAATATCAACATTACTTATATGGTTGTAAATAAAATGATTTTTTGTATCTAGCCTGTAATGTCAAACGTATAGCCTCGCTACAAAAAGTATCACTTTTATTCCTAATAAAACAATATGCTATTTTTTTCAAACGTCACAAAAGTATTAATTTTTGCGACGTAATTGACAATATAAAAAATAATTTTAACGCCTAAGCACAAAAGTACGAAAATATATTATTAAACTGACATAAAGTGTCAAATTCAACAAGCCGTAACTATAGGTTCTCAATATATAATTACTTACAAGTTATAACTTTTAAATCTCGGAACGTTTGAAATTGTTTAAAAAATTATTTATGGCGTACGAAAAAAAATAGCATGTTCTATTCGGACTAAAAATGACCTTTTGTGCCTCGACTGGATGTCAAGCTTATAGCCTCGGCACAAAAGGTATCATTTTTAATCCTAATAAAACAGTACACTATTACCTCCATTTTTAGTACTATGTATTCAACAGTAGACGGAAAACTTTAAGCACCTGCAGAAAAACCTATCATCGGATGATTCTATCCTTCAAATTTTCTTGAAAAGAAAAAAAATAATGTATTATTTTAATAAAATTAATTATAAATATACAATTATTATACAAATCGCTTAGTAATTTACAGGAAATTTATAGCGTTTTTAATGCCTTTTTAATAGCCGATAGACACGATACGATTTGTAGATATAAGGCAACGACTATTAAAAAGTTTTTCACGTTTTTAATGGGAAAATAGGCATTCGTGCTCCACCTATGCCACACGATTTAACTTCGAAACGGTCGTAAATTTTGGTACGATGCCTTTTTTGTACCACCACATGGGCGATTCTAGTTTAACCGTACTTTTTCATGTCTTTTCTTGTCATGTACTATTTGTTTTTCCCGATTGTACATTATACAGGGTGAGTCTCAGGTCGTTCGACCCCAGAAACACTACTATGAGGGTTTTTTCGCAAAAAAATTGCAAATTTTGGCATTTTATTAGATAAATACGAAGATAGATATTTAAACTCAAGAGATACAATTGTTTTCCTTTCTCTCTTACACCGAAAACAATTGCCAGATTTACCTGTATATTGGTATTAGTATTCGATTAAATACCACAACCAATTATTAAGTAATAAATAACTTCGTTATATTTTTGTAATATATCAACTACATTAATTTGCTAACGTCAATTTTTTCATTTAATGCTTAACTGCTTTACTATTTTAAATTTTATAATGGAATAAAAATATCATGGTCGTGTTTCTTTTAATAATAAAAAGCAGTTTGGCAACGTCAGTTTTAGAAATATGCCGGCGTAGTACAACGTATTTCGAGGATGAATGGAAAATCCTAGATTCTCCTTTTGCGATGTTGCTATGCCGCCGATCAAGCTCCATATTCTTTATTTGCAGTATTATAGTATTTTTGCGTTATTTTGTGGACTTCTGTGGGACATTAATTTGAAAATATGGTGCATTCATGTATTGTGTACAAGAGAGTGTATTATTTAAATCCAAATTTAACTTTTCACCGGTAAATACAAATAAGTAGGGTTAGGTATATTACTATATAATTCTCTGTAGATCAGAAGCGTACCTAGACATAAAAAAATAGCAGATCTTTAAATTATATGTTTTAGGTTTATTTTTTAAATCATATATTTATTATGTTTCTTAAATTATATATTTATTAATTAAATTATTTGTAGGAAAAAGATACATGGTACATACTAATTACCAATAAGTTTATAACTATTTCTGTTTCCCTTTTAAGAAAGGGTATTGAATGTTAAAAATTAAGTTTAAGTTCTATAAACCGCCTGTAATTTATAAACAACATCTATTTTCGAAAACCCGTACTTATAAGATGATTTAATGCAGATGATTATAAATTGAGTTTTACTGTGACTCAGTTTATAATCATCTGCTGATGATGCTAACATGGTTAGCGAAACGCGCATCCAGTGTAAAAGTAAAAGTGTTTTGGTGTATTGTGGTGATTTAGTGTTTTTATTTTGCTTTACTAATACACCTAAAATTTGATATTTTATTTAATAAAATAAAGTAAAAAACGCTTATTAATTTTTTAATCGTTATTCTTATGTGAAAAGACATCTTATAATAAAAAATTATGCCGGTTTTTATTTTATTTTGCTATCCTCCCTCAACTTATTTTTTTTACAATGCGACAAATATGTAAGATGTAAGTTTTATTATTATTTTATTTTAATTTATTAAACAATTATTTTAATTTCCTTAAAATACTGTCGGTCGATCGGCACGCCACTGGAAATTGACCTCAAACGTCTAATATTTGTACACAACTACATTGTTGCCATCGAGCAGATACCCCTATTTCCTTCTCTATCCATTCTCTCTTGCATTCGTTGATTTTTGCAAACCAATGTGTGATGAAGCTTTAGAGCGTTTTATGAATGGATCATTGTATCTCCCGAGTTTAAATATCTTTGGTTAAATAGCATAATTTCTTGATAATATGGCAACATTGCTGGTAGATCAAATTTACAAGAACGAACATCCAGAAAAGATCCAGTGACTCTCAAATTTTAATGAAAAATATTTTTTTAAATTTTAGATAATAATAGAATGACCCACATTTGCATATGCGGTTGCATGGAAGCATTCTGTGGCACAGGTGCGGTAAAGAATTATAATTCCCAAGGTGGTTCAGGCCAAACTGGGGCATTGTTCCAAACTGGAGTGATTTAAATCTTCGTTCTGTACAGTTCAGAAACAGTTCTGGCACCGGCTCCAGTTTGTTGTTCCGTCCATAAAATCTAAAACGTAAATTTAACGTCGAATTCTGTGTATTTTGGTTTAAAACGGTCTCGATTTTTACAGTGTGGCTTATAATATACAGCAAACAAAATCGGCATTAAACTACTTACACTATTTCGCTAACAAGAGAAAAAAGTCAGTGGCGTACATTCTTTTTTTAGAAAAATATTCCAGTGATAGCCCATATGCACGTCCCTGGTTGATATGTCGAAACTTTTTTAGCTTTAAAATATGTCCCATTTATAGTAACTTTTACCCTCAAAATTTCATTCGAAACGCTAAAATTGTTTGGAAGAAAATTATAATAAATCGAAAAAAATTAAGATTTTAACACCCTGTAGCTACGAAACAAAGCAGAATCGGACCTATGTTAATATGAAAAATAAATCTTATTTTTACGTGAAGAATCTTCCTACTAGAGATGGTACATGTTTTTTGAAACACCCTGTAGATATCAAATACATTCACATATTTTGTAAAAACTTTTAACTGTTATTCTTAAAAACGACGAATGCTTTGTTTTAATTTGTTTTAAAAATACTTTCGTACAGAATACTCGAAAGAAATGGAAAGCCTATTTAATATTCTTATTAAATGTAATTTCTTTTTTAAATTATATTTTAAAATTGATATCCCGAAGGTTGAAAATAATTTATATATAAAGAAAATTGTTAGAAAAAAGTTTTGTGAAAATTTAAGCATTAAGACACATATCTTAAATTAAATTGTGATTGTTAATTCGTCAGTTCACTCGTTTTATCTCACTTAGAAAGTACCCTGTATAATCTGATCTTATTGATTTTCGAAGATTGCGGCTAGACAGCATGCTTTAACAGCATATTTAATTAGAGCATGCGGTGATTGCTTGAAAGAGCCCTTGATGCATATTTATAAATGCATACTAAGATCTGCTAACAAGTTTCCGTGGAACTTGTAAAACAGTTATCTTCATTCTCATACATAATTCTAGACGATTATTCTTAACAGAAATTTACAGAACAGTATCACAACTACGTTATATGTTTTTTGAAATCTATATACAAAATATTTGAAAGTTGTAAAGTTTATTTCTCGCAGCATTAAAGATAACAAATCAGTTTTTTTTCAACGTTTTTCCACGTAAATGAGACATAATCTTTAAAAAAAATTATAAAATTATGAAGAAAAACAATAAAAAATTAATAAAATCAATTAACTATTTTACCGATAACGACTGCACTGTTTTCCAAGCTCGGTCTACTACAGTTTTAATCGATCTTTCTCGTAAAAAATTAGACGATGCGTTCCGTCAATAAAAATTCGATAATTTTACAAGTGGCCAATGTTGCATGTTTATAGGTAGCCATCTATAAAATATATTGCTGTTTATTTAAATGTGTTTTGTAGTAAATTGATCATACTCCAATATTGTATCTCCATTCTCGAAATTCCATTCATAGACACAAATCCACTGGATGTATTTTACATTACTTAAACTTTTTTTATCTCAATCTGAATTTTTTTTACTTTTTTTCATACCTTGATGATAAAAAAGGTTTTTTTGTGTATCCTATTTTAATTATTTCGCTCATAAAATTAATTATTTCGAATTTAGGGCGTCCCTAAAAAAGGGACGTCAAAAGTGTTACGACGTGATGGTTTCTCTTTTGTTTTGGTTTATATTTCACACCGAAGCAATGAATATAAAGACATTAAATGAAACATTAAATGGCTTTTTTGGTGGTTATGTATAAAAGTCATGTTTTTAATGTTTTATATCTCGTAAAATGATCTATATAAAGACTTTTTGTTGTTTTTTAAAATATCTGATATAATAGGTGTTTCAAATACGTTAATTTTAGTTTTATATATCTCTAAATACCTTATCTTCTTTAACGTCATAAATAATGTCATATCATCATCATAATTTTCAGATTATTCAACCATTTCCAATTATGGTGTAGCCTCTCTCACATATTTAGATACTCTCTTTGTAGTTGGACCCATTGGTTGCCTATTGTTGGCTATGCGGGATCAAGTTATCCCTGCTAATTTCCTAATATCATGGTCCCATCTCAGGTTCGGTTTCCTTCTAGGTCCCTTAATTCCTGGGTACCATGCTGTAATTTTTGCGGTCCGGTATTCTTGCCAGGTGTCTTGCCCATTGCCATTTGAGGGTATGAGTCTGTGGATGACATCTATTACTTGGGTCTTTTGTCGTATCCATTCTATTCTTTTACGGGCCCTCTTGGTTATTTCAATTAAATAATGTTATATACATATCCGTTTCTAGTAATTCAGAAGCTAAAAAGATTGCAATTTTTATATTTAATGTATTATTCCTTATTTTTTTTTTGGTTGTTCTTTTTATTTGTCCTTTATATTATTTGCATTTTATTTGCAAAGCACTTTTTGAATGTATAATACAGTTTTTGGTTCTCGTAATAATATATGTTCCACGTTTATCTTGGCATTGAAAAGAATTTCCGAGAAATTCAACTATCTCTAACAAGAGGCTATAGAAAAAACTTGGACCTTTCTCAACACTAGTCTCTAGGGCCGGTAAGGGTAAACAGGCTGACCTTTGCCCTATTAAGCCCTATAGAGGTTCACTAAGGGCTATCCACAACAATTTTATATATACAAAGT
This sequence comes from Sitophilus oryzae, assembly GCF_002938485.1. NCBI lineage: Eukaryota > Metazoa > Arthropoda > Insecta > Coleoptera > Curculionidae > Sitophilus > Sitophilus oryzae. The sequence continues at coordinate 358,868 of NW_022146533.1, forward strand.
TGTTTGTAAACAATACAAATAACATTTTCCTTATTTCGTTAGCTTTGTGAATAATAAAAATATTATGGACTTCTTTTGTGTTGAGGTGAATAGCTTTAGTAATATTTATTTTTACAAACAGGCAAATATACAGTGTGACCCACTCAAGACCGGGCACCCTCCATAAAATCTGTGTTTATAGTCCGATTTTGATGATTTTTTTTTTCAAATATAAAGTTTCAAAAAATGTACTTTAGGGCTCAATGTCATGTTATTTCACAAAAAACAAGGCCTACTTAATAAAGTTTTTGTGGTGAAAAATTTGCAAAATCATATTAGCGATTTTTTTTTCAAAAATTTGAGTACACCCCTACATTCGGCATCCCCAAAACAGTTCTGTACCAAATTTCGTTTAAAAATATTAATTATTAATAATTCTGCAGTTAAATTAAATAATTCCCTATTTTTGCCAATTTAACGATGAGTTATCAAGTAACCCTTGAAAAAAACAATCCACGACAACGAGTTTTATTACAAACAATGATAAAAATACTACAAGCAACACAATAACCGAATAATAAGTTAAACATATTCAAATAATTCTAGTTGCTTCTACCAGCCCTCCATTCAGTTCAAAACATTTGTCGCATCTTTTTCTTAGATTAACAGTTACATTCCTAAGCTGCTGTGGTGTAATATTTGCAGAAGCCTCTGTAATTCTAATACGTAATTTATCTACAGATTGAGGTCTAGACTTGTAAATGTTGCTTTAACAAACCCCAAAGAAAGAAATCAAGGGGTGTTAGGTCCGGGGATCTCGGTGGCCACTCAATTAGCGGGCTATTTCGACCTATCCACTTATTTTCAAAATTTTCATTTAACCATTCCCTGACAACTGCCGCGTTATGCACAGGTGATCCGTCCAATTGAAATTTTAAATTCAAACGGGTTTGGCATGGTAAATTATGTATTGCATCCCAAAAGTCATTAATCAGAAAATTCAAAAACGTTGGACTATTCAAATTTCTCTCAAAAAAATATGGACCAATGATTCTATCATCAAGTATGCCACACCACACATTTAATTTCTGAGAATACTGTCTTCTTGTATTGATCACCCATTCAGGGTTTTCGACTGCCCAGAATCGCGAATTTTGAGAGGATACTACTCCGTTTGTACTAAATGTTGCCTCATCACTAAATAAAATTTCTTTTAAGAAATTTCTATTATTTAAATACTCTGCTTGAGCCCATAAGCAGAATTCTAATCGTCTAACATCATCTCCGTTTTCCAAAGTGTGTAAAATCTTTGGTTTAAAGGGTTTAACTTTATTAGTTCGCAAACATCTCCTAATATTTTCCCTTGGTATATCCAAATCAACACTGGCGCCTCTAATGCTTGCACGAGGATTGTTACGAAAATATTCTAATATTTCCTCATTCCGCCTATTTATTCGATGTTCCGGCCTTCTGTTTTTTAGTAAGTATTTTGACACACAACCAGTTTCATTAAAAACTCTATTTATTCGTTGAACCGTGCTTCTACTTACTGCAGGTCTGTCGGGATGTCTGTTGTTAAATTCTCTGGCAGCTTCTCCTGCTTGAAGATAGTTATCACCCACTAAACGAATAATTTCAATTTTATCCCTAATATTTAATTGTTCCATAATGCAAATAATATTTCTTGATACAACACTTTTCTGCGTGCTATTAAATTAATATTCAATTCTACGCTGCAAGAATTGACAGCTAATAAAACCCATTGTTGTGGATTGTTTTTTTCAAGGGTTACGTGATAACTCATCGTTAAATTGGCAAAAATAGGGAATTATTTAATTTAACTGCAGAATTATTAATAATTAATATTTTTAAACGAAATTTGGTACAGAACTGTTTTGGGGGATGCCGAATGTAGGGGTGTACTCAAATTTTTTGAAAAAAAATCGCTAATATGATTTTGCAAATTTTTCACCAAAAAACTTTATTAAGTAGGCCTTGTTTTTTGTGAAATAACATGACATTGAGCCCTAAAGTACATTTTTTGAAACTTTATATTTGAAAAAACCATCATCAAAATCGGACTATAAACACAGATTTTATGGAGGGTGCCCGGTCTTGAGTGGGTCACACTGTAGAAAATAACAACTATCAAGTCGATTAGTCTCCATTATTCCAGAACATTCGGTCAAAGAGTCATTCCTATCACAAAATTGAGAAGAAAAATAGTAAAAAACACTCAGTGGAACAAAAGTAGTACAGAAAAATATGGAAAACATAAAAAAATAAAAAAAATATTTTTTTTTTGCATTAACATTACTTAAAAATACATATAGAGATTATTGAAATTTTTGTAAATAATATAAACGATATTAAAAATATTTAAATAATTTTAACATTAATTTTCTTTGTTTTAGGTAAACATCCAGTACATGATAATGACGATGGAAGAACTTCAAGGGACTTGGTAACATATAAAATTATCTTGTTGGTTCTCTTCTATAGGGTGGTTCAAAACAGTGAGTGGATCGTGATGATTTTTTTTAATGAAACATCCTGTATATTATTGTATTTTTGTCTTTCTTTCAGATCACTATACATAATCCTAAGATATGAGTAAATATATTTCGATAGTTTCAGAGATATTAATAAATAAATCAAAAATATATATTTTTCAATGTTCTTTAAAAAATTATTACAAATACAAGAACTGTTCTGAAATGAAAACTATATTAGGTATTTACTGTAGATGGTCTAAACTTACTTTTCTAAAAATATCGCAATTTTAAATCATACAGGTTGTTCAAAATTGTACGCCAAACTTTCTCAAATATAAAATAATTTTTCTTTGATTTTTTTAAACGGAACACCATGATTATTCTTTTTTATTAGAGGGAGAATTAAAAAATGAACATTTTTTGTATTTAATAAGTATTTTTGTAAGTATTTCAAAATTTTTAATGGATTTGCAGATACACGCAGTATTATTGCATATGGCTCTTTCAACGGTAAAATACCAGAGAAAAATCATTGGGTGGCTTTGATAAAAATTGATAGAAAATTTACTGTGGAAAGTGCCATATGAAATATATAACCGCGAATACCTGCGAAACCGTCGAAAATTTTGAAATACTTTAAATACAATAAATGTTCATTTTTTAATTCTCCATCCACTGAAAAAAAATATCCATGGTGTTCCATTAAAAAAGAAACGAAGAAAACTTATTTTATATTTTAGAAGGTTTGGCATAGAATTTTGAGCATCCTGTATGATTTACGATTACAATATTTATAACAAAGTAAGTACAGACCATTTAAAGTTCCAGTTCTTGAATTTTTAATAATTTTTTTAAGAATGGCTGAAAAATAGGTTTGCACTTGAACAAAATTCCCAAGATCTTTCTCCTAGGAGCTACAGATGCCCGGCGCACTATTACCGGACCCTGTAGATAGTAGAAATTAAAATGTGAATATCAAAATTTAATCTCGTAAACACTCTTTTATAAATATTACTTCAAATCTACATAAATACCGTTATTGTATAAAATGACGATCATATATTGTTTGATTATAACTTGCTTCCCTGTTATAGTATTATAAAGAAAACGATATGCATGATCTCTAAGAAATTTTTTACGGCTTATGCCCTTGTTTTATTATTAGAAATGATATGTAAGATACCGTTATTGCATTTCATGGCTGAGAGTTATCTTAATGTCTCGCAAGTGGTGTTTTCATCCTGAATAAACTATGCACTTATGAAGAGAATAGTTTGGAATACGAAGATAAGGTTTATAGCTTTAAAATGCCATTCTGTTTTTGTTACTCTAGTTTAATATTCTTCTTCATAATAATATTTTTTATTAATTCGTCATTTGATTTTTTTCTTCAAGAAAAAAATAAAAACTTATAAAACGTAGCAATGCCAGCATGCTCAGCGGATATACCTGGATCTTTTGTCGTATCCACTCTATTTTTTTACGGTCTCTTTTGGTTATTCCCAGCATATTTAGTTCCATTGAGAGTTGTGCGACGTGCAGTTTTCTTATAATGCCCGTTTTAAGTGTCCAGGTTTCCAATGACTGATAGTACACATTTGTCGAATGTTGTAATGGTCAGCGATAACTGACGGAAACATTGCGTATATTTTTAAAGATTAAGACACTGTCATTCTTAGGATCGAATATTTTATCTAGTTTATACCTTATGAACAAGAACAATAATTATAACCAAACAAATGTTCTCTATGTATGCTGTTTAAGACACAAAAATTACATATTTTTATCAAATATAACCGGAGTTATTGCATATAAACTACCGCCTAACAAGCAACTAAAGCTCCTAATGAATACTATTCATGCTTTCGTATATTTTCTAGAGTCCTGACTACTTATGAACATCGTATAGCCGGAAAATGCTGAAGCATTATGTACCTTTCACTACTTGGGATTCTGGAAAATAGTAAAAAAGAATATTGGGACCATTTTTCCAGCAATTTTCCAAATTTAAGCGAAAATTTTTCCTCCATTCGTAGAATAATTTGGATTCAACTGCACAGATTTTTCATATAAGAGCGTCATTTTAATTATAGAAGGCAGCGAATTTTGCTAAATATTTGCTTATTAAAAAAATTTAAAGTTGAAATCTGGGTTATAACGAAAATCGAAAACAAAAGACGTTAGAAAACTGGAATTAATCAATTGGTTATTGGGCAACGGCCCAGCTACGTCGAAACACCGGTTTCCATTAGACCCCCGAAGTTAAGCGACGTAAGCCGATGCTAGTGGATGGACGGGTGACCGGTTCGAAACTTTGCATCGTGCTGTTGTCCAAGGGAAAAGTGTAAAATCTATTGATACGCACTGCTCATTCACGCCGGTTCGAGGCCGGATGAGATCGGATATCTCGTGAGTAATAGTTAGTTTAGACACTTCCTAAGTCGGTAGGCCATTGACCATGATATGGCCGAGGACCGCGGTTCGGATTCCGCGTAAACAAGGTAGGGCCCGTCCAGTTTAGCCATTGCAGCAGAAAGGAGACGTTAACTTGAACCTCCCACAATTGGTTATTATCTGATTTTATGCAATAATTCAAAGTTTATGAATTATTATTACCTAATGAAACTTCTTTAATATTATTTTAAATGATATATTACCTGAGAAAAAAATAGGAGGGTAATCTACAAAAAGAAATGAGATGCCATCGAAAACATAGAATGTAAAAAAATGCCAAGCAACATAATTCTGCAACTATAAAAAGGTGTGAGATCCAAGTCATATTATATATGTTTTTTCATTGCATGACCATTATATTCTACTAATTAAAAAACTTCATTCTTAAGTGCACTCTTCAGATTTACTTCGTAATCGGAATGGTAGATTTGGTGGGCTCTTTTACAATTATGGTGCTGTGCAATTGCCAAGTCATTATAATTATTACAGAAATAATGGTGTCTAATATTGATACTAATAATGTATAATAAAGTTGTTGAATAGGTGCTTAAGTAGAAACTATATAAAATAAGTCTTTTTTACATTCGATGTTTTTGATTAAAATAACTTTTGAAAATCTTTATTTTGTCCTTTATGATGCTGATATTGTCCCAATGCGATCGTCGAGGCTGACATATTCCGTTACGTGTTTACGTCTTCGTCTCGCAAATATTTATTGTCCGCGAGAACTATATTCCGCAATTTGGTTTAGAGACAAATACAAAGGAGTTTAGCTTTTATTGGGCCTAGTTTTATGATGCGGCCAGCGTTAATTCCTTTGTTTCCTAGTTAATATTTATTACTGAACGGGGGAACCCCCTAACGCATTTATAGGCCTATAAAAAGCCCAGTTAAACTAACGAGTTCCACTGTGATAAAATAGATGTAAAATAAAGCCCGAATTCAGCGCAAAATGTCCGGTTCAACAGCGACAGAAATAGAGTTGTAGTTATTTTTAAACACGGTCATATAAAGAAATATCTCGGGGAATATCTCGAGCGATTTATATAGAGCAATATACACACCAGCTGTATAAGGAGAAAACATATACCGTAAGACTGGAAAAGTGCCAACATAATTCTAATTTATAAGAAAAGCAGCAAAGAAGACATCAGAAACTATAGACCAATAAGTCTACTTTCACAAGTACTGTCGGGAGGCGTTTCCTGTGCCTAATCCATCCATGATTGAAGGTGAAGCGTAAAAAACCTACAATTTTGACCGTGGTGTGCTGTTTTCACGTACGGTTGGATTGTGGGCTAGTGAACAAACGAAAGACAAGTTTCTTCTCCGGGTTAAGATTGGGTTTAACTGGTAACTTTTTGATTTCGCGATTGTGCCACGCCTGCGCTATCCGACATTAGAAAGTAACAAGACACTGCCTAGCTGGTAGCTCACTGAAGCGCTGTGTAGAGCTTTCTAAAGTCATCCTAACTTACGAAAGTTAACACATGCGCAGTGCATCCTCCGACCGCAAATACTAGGGTGAGCCAACCACCTATCGCCTGCATTTCACGGCCGCGCATGCGCCCTTGGTTAGAAAATAGAGAGTCTCGCGCTTTCGTAGAATCTTACTCCGCGCCATTTTGCGCGAAACTCCTGAGCCAAGACTTTATAGCTACTTCCCAACCAATTTGAGTTTAATAAAGATTGTATATATTGTTTTAATTTAAACTGATTGTTTTATTTTGTTTTTACCTGCACCCCTTCATACCTGGAGTCTCCACTGTTTAAAGGCTACCCGTAATGGCAAAAGTGGACCTCTACGGCTATACGGCTCTCAATAAGGCTATTTTTCACAGAACCAAAGAAATAGCCTTACAGTGTTCAGTATTTCTTGTAATTACTGTAACGATTTTGGAACTAGAGCCACGTCATCAGCGTATTGAAGTTCTGTAATGAATCTTATACTTGTTTTTGCCCTGAGTCCTTTTATGTTGAATAGACAGCCGCGTCGCGCCGTCGTATCTGCATCTAATACCCATTCCTCTTTCCTGCAGTTTGCTGTCCAGTATAATAGAGAGCTCTGCCATCAATATGTTGAATAGGAGAGGCGATAAGATACATCCCTGCCTAACTCATATATGTTTTAGGAACAAATCGCTCCATGATCCATTGTGTGAGACATTGTGTTGACTTGTTTTTATGGAGGCTTTTACATATTATAAGAAATTTGTTGGGTACTCCGAATTTTGCATAATTGCCCACAGTGCATCTCTGGTTACAGAGTCGAAGGCTGCAAATACAGAAAAAATCTGGTGGCTCTCCAAATCTCTTCAAAATATATATATTTTTTTAAATTTCAAATTTGAATAACTCGGTCATTTTGAACTTATATGAAAAACGGCAAAGAGAAAATATGTTTCTTTTATCGAAATACACGAGCCCTGAAAATATTGGCACTTATTTAAGACTCACCCTGTATTGGACTAATAACTCGAACTACGAATGAAGTTATACAAAAAAAAAGAATAGAAACAGGACAAACAAAAAGAGCCGGATATTGAGAGGAGAAAACTGGACAACAAAGTTTATCGACGAAAGTTCGATAAAAAGTTCCGCGGATTAGACGTCGCTTTGTATTTTGATGTTTTGTTAAGTAAAAGTTGCGGGTTGTCGGTTTTTCTCCAGTTTTGTGTCGACCGGAACGTTCCGTTCAATATCGCAGCTGATTGTGATTGGATTTTAATAGGAGACATCGTTCGGAATATCGACGGAGCCGCCAGATGAATAACGAAACTTTTTCTGTGGTAACAGTAAACAAAAGAGTTTGAACAAACGAAAAGAACAATAGGAAACATTTTAGGAAAGGAAAAATGAGCTCGAAAGTTATTGATTTGAAATAATATTGCAATCTCTAACAACCTCAGTATTCTTTATTTTCTGGTTTAATACACATTAGGACGTTTCTTTGAAGGTGGTATATAATGATTCAGTATTGAAACTAAAAGAATTTTGAGTTTGCATTGTCTTTATTTATTTTGATTAGTACAACGTTTTGGTTAGAAGGATCACTGACCGTTATCAAGTGTAAACTAATCTAGTTCCTAAAATTACAGAGCTTTTAGCTATACTACAGCCTGGTATTTACGATTGAGAAAGAGGAAAACCTCTATCTGCCGTTTCTAGATGTCTTTGTCAGTAGAAATGGGGGATCTATTGATGCTTCTGTATACCGAGAACACACACGGGACAATATTTAATTTTCAGTTAAACCATTCTGAAGCAACTGAGAAGAAAATGTTATCTCATCGAGAAATACTGGCAAGCGAAACCTTGGGTCGGCGTTTACATGTATAGGAGTGAATGGCTATGGCAATCTAGTAAGTCGGAGAGGGCAAAAATACAAAGTATTTACCTATATAACAAAATACGAGAAGCGGAAAAAGGGGCCAAAAAACCCTACATATATGCTTATTCTCTGAATTAAGTCCATCAGACCGAAGGTAACAGCCATTCGACGACCGGTTTCGGAGATTTATCTCCATCGTCAGGCCGTTTTGGCCCCTTTTCCGCTTCTCGTATTTTGTTTATTTATATATACCCTACCAAAACGTTCTTAGCGCCATCTACGGTAACGTGGATGAAGCAGGTATGTTTGTCCAGTAGGCCGCTGGTTTTAATTTTGGCGGTACGATCTGTGATTGTCACAGCTGCCGCTAGATGGCGTAGAGCGTCTAGCACTCGCCATAGTAGTACGTTTTCTCTGCTTTTCGTTGGTCAGATCGAGGGTTACAGCAAAGTCGGCCTGATGATGGAGGTAAATCTCCGAAACCGGTCGTCGAATGGCTGTTACCTTCGGTCTGATGCATGGTACAAAGAAAACAAGGCATGATCGATAGCCATGGTACAAAGAATACAAGGTATGATCGATAGCGGCTCCAATTTCGTTCAGTTCGCGCATACCACCTGTGACGTCACTAGGAAAATGAGGAATAAATAGAAAATAAAGAAAGTTGACAGGAGATCAGCATTTTTTGGGGTTATGGTTAAGAATTGTTTATTTTTAACTTTTTAGTTCGTTTAATTTAATAATTACTAAAACCAGAAGTTCCAAAAAAATATATTTAAAAATAATAATTATTTATTAACATGGATTTGGACTTTGGACCATAATAGGTAAGAATACTAAATTTATTTCTATATTTGGTACCTATAAAATTTTTTATTAGGTTTTTAGTTTGCGATGTTTATGGTAAATAATTTTCATGTTAATTGCCTCTGATTTCACATAAGGACAGAGATGAGGATATAATATATGGAAAAGTAACCACAAGAGGAATTGTTACATCATTTAAAAAATGTTGGGAATTTTATTGTTTCCCATCGAAAAGTAGAAAATGCCAATTCAGATAAATGTATTGTAATTGTGATAGAAGTAATTCCAAGGGTGAAGTTTATTATAATTAGTGGAAGTAATTCCAAGGGTGAAGTTTATTATAATTAGTGACCTCTGCTTCTTTTTATATGTAGATGTTTCAGGTTTTGAGAATAAATCGGTTGAACGAAACCCAAAATTTAGAGAAAGTATTTGCATACCCAGAATATGCCCATCAAGGATTATATAGCTCAAATTTCCTTTAATGGTAGGCAATTATTCAATGCAAATTAACTTTTTAAGTGACTGAAATATTAAATAGTTTACAATATGGTATATCATTAAAAATATATTACTTTTAGGTACAATTAGGGCCTGATACATTTCAAAAAGTAGAATATTATTTTATATTAAATGAGGTATTGTACCAACAGTCAATTTATATTAATACCGGAGATGAAAAAATAACAGAATAAATAGTTCTTTTTTTATACTACAAAAATAAACTATAGAATACAACAGTATTTAAAAAAATAAATAAAAAGTTATGTCCCGGCCGAGATTCGAACTCCGGTCTCTCGCTTCCTAGCCCGACTCCTTACGCACTGCTCCACAGTAACTTGCTTAGCGATAATTCAATGACGGGATATAAACAAAACAACAGGTTTATAACAATATCTTGACGATTTGAACTGGCGCGCGGAGCGTGCTGACCAATAGCGCCTGTTATCACCTGTGACGTAGCGACCAACCTGCGCAATATCATACCTTGTATTCTTTGTACCATGATCGATAGCGGCTCCAATTTTGTTAAGTTTGCGCATACCACCTGTGACGTCATATGCCAAACAAAAAATATCCATATTGTTCTATTGCCACTAATAAAAAAAAGACCTAAAATAGGGAAGAATTAGGACATAACCCCAAAAGTTATGTCAAATCATGGAGCTTGACATTTGAAAAATTATTTTCACACTTATTGTGTCATCTGTTTGACAACTTGAAATTGGCGCGCGGAGCTTGCCGACCAATGGTGCCGTTTATCACCAGTGACGTAATGACCAACCTGCGCAATATCATACCTTGTATTCTTTGTATCATGGGTCTGATGGACTTAATGCAGGGAATAAGCATATATGTAGGACTTTTTGGCCCCTTTTTCAGCTTCTCGTATTTTGTTAATTTATATATACCCTACCAAAACCTTCTTAGCTCCATCTACGGTAACGTGGATGAAGCAGGTATATTTATTATATATCCACTTAATCTGACGCTAGATTCCATGCGCTTGGGAATATACTTGCTCTTCTGTCTTTGTTTAGTGCATTTTATTTTACTACATGTTGACCGTACTCTTCCGTTGACGTGTTGCCGACCCTAGTATGGCAGTGATCGAGCATAACTAAATATTGAATTAAATAATATTAAAACAGATTTGCTTCAGAATAGTTAGTCTGAGAAGTCCCTAGACAAAATTATTTCAAATTATAAAACTGACTCATTGGTTCATCGACCTGAGGAGGTACTACTGTTTGATAATGATTTTTTTTTCAATTTGTTCCATCATTTATCTTTAGTGCATTTTGGATGGAACAAAAATAAGACACAAGAATCTACATTTATCTCACTTGGGGTGATTCCTCCAACATGATTAATAAAAGTGGCTAACAATTGTCTGTCTGTATAAATTCAATATTGTTATCAAACAGAAACCGAAAATATTGCATTCTTATAGCGGAATATTTTTATTATTCTTACAGAAACCATTTTCCTCGAAGCTCATAACTCATCCATTCTTCACACGTCAACCGTGCCAATATGTTTCTGTAAATAGATTACTCAACAACATTTTCGACGTTTTAAATAGATTAAACTGTATAAAACTCAATATCTGTTTAAACAGTGGTGAAATTCATGTTTTTATGAGAACAAATTCAAACTCTCCCTTAACTCTAGCCTTTTCTTTCTATTTTGTACCAGTTGAATCCAGGTCTTTGCTGTTTGAATCCAGGGTGCTTTAGGCACCCGATAAAAAGAAATAATAGCACCAAAATAAATAAAACTCCGTGGTTCCGTCCAGAAATTAAAGAAAAATGTAGAGAGAAAAAAATAGCATACCTCAACTACAGAACATTACGCACACGAGAATCATTCGAAACATATAGACGAATCCGAAACGAGACAACAGCACTAGTAAGACAAACAAAAAACCAACATTGGGAAATTTTCTCTAAAGGAATGGAGAGTGATTTCTACGGACTTCAAAAACAAATTTGGCGCTTTATAGGAACGCAAAGAAAAGAGATTAACGAGTTAGTTGAAACAAATCACATAGCAAGGGAATCCTGGATTGATTACTTGTCAGAACTATACAAATCTGAAGAAATTGAGGTTGAACTAAATACACCCGAAATAATGACCAACGACAACGTACCTACAGATTGAGGCAGCCGATATAATTACATCCCTTCGAAAGCTAAAGAATAGTAAGAGCCCAGGGCAAGATGACATCCCAAACGAATTACTTAAATATGGCGGCCAAATTCTCATACAGCAGCTAACATCCCTGATTCAAAAAATTCTTTACCACACAGGATACCCGATGAATGGCGAACCAGCACCACTATCTTGATGTTTAAAAGAGGAGATAAGAAGCTGCCCTCAAACTATAGAGGCATAAATCTTCTAAGCACCACACTAAAACTTACGACAAAAGTGATAACAACCAAAATAAACGACTTAACATGCTTAGCAGATGAACAGCAAGGTTTCAGATCGGGCAGATCATGCACAGACGCGGTTTTTGTCATAAGACAGATAACAGAAAAATCAATCGAATATAACAAACCAGCGTATATGTGTTTTATTGATTTAGAAAAAGCGTTCGACCGTGTGCAGCTAAGAGACGTTGTACATCTTCTTTACAATAGGCAAATCCCACACAACCTCGTTAAAACCATACAAAACATATATGAAGCGAACCAAATTCAAGCTAAAATTAACGGGGTCCTGACCAAACCAATAAATGCAGGCTGTGGTATCCGACAAGGTGACTCCCTGAGCCCTCTTCTTTTCAATATCATTATGGACGAAGTAGTAGGAAATGTACGTTTACTGAAGGGATACAGTATGGGCGACCAGGAATTTACTATTCTATACTATGCCGACGACGCCGTATTGGTAGCTGAAAATGAGAACGATCTACAGCGCTTATTACATCGATTTAATTGCACTGCCAAATCACTTATTATGATAATATCGACTCAGAAAACTAAATGCATGACGACATTAAAAGTACCACTAAGATGCAAACTGGAAGTCGAGGGCAATGTTATTCAGCAAGAGATGAAGTTTAAGTATCTAGGCATAGAAATCTCAGGATATGGTGATGTAGAAGCGGAGGTGCGAGAACGGACAACGAAGGTAACCAGAATAGCAGGATGCCTAAATGATACAATATGGCGAAATAAAAACATTGAGGTGGAGACTAAAGCGAGAATTTACAAGGCAACGCTACGACCAATAATGACATACACTGCAGAAACTCGACCTGATACAGCGAAAACTAAACAACTACTAGAAACAACCGAAATGAGAGTACTACGCAGAATAGCTGGAAAGACGCTTCTGGACAGGAAGAGAAATGAAAGCATAAGAAGAGCGTGCAAGGTGGAAAATGTAAATGAGTGGGTACTCAGCAGAAAGGAAGAATGAAACGAGCATATCAGCAGAATGGACAACAGAAGGATAGTGAGAGTTGCACGCGACAAATCACCGCTAGGTCGCAGAAGCTTAGGACATCCACGAAAACGATGGAGCGACAACTTGTCGGTCTAACCGGTAGAGACGACGATACCAAACAGGCGATTCGCCTAGTATGAAGAAGGAAGAAGAAGAAGAAGAAGAATCCAGTTTCCACTCTCTTAATATCATCTGTCCATTGACTAGGAGGTCGTCCTCTGCTCTATAGGTCTCGTGTGTTCTCTCCATTCCACAAGTCTCTTTGTCCACCGTCCATCTGTTATCCTAGCCACATATCTTGCCCAATTCCATTTAAGATGTAAGACAGATATCACTGCATCTCTTACTCCTGTTAGATTTCGTATGGTATGATCGGGTATGTTATCTCTAATTGTAACTCCCAACGGGGGTGGACCTTTCCATTTTCCGTTTTCATAACAATACATGATCTAATTATTTCCAAATAGCAATGTTTATTTTTATACGTTTCATGCATATGTTACGTTACGTGACCACGTGTTATTATTAAAATAATCATTCTGCTGGAAAAATTCATGGAACAATTCGAATTCCGCTGGCGTGTTAAATTAACTATTTGTAGCATTTGGCAATACGAGGACTGGCTATTAAATATACACATAACATGTACGAACCTGCAGAGTATAAAGTTACAAACGCAACCGCATAAAAATGCAAAATGTCCGACCGCGCAAAGGAAATCAGATAAAATATTATTTTGCCGAGAGAAAAAGCGTTGGCTTTTTTTCAGTGCTAATGATATTAAGCGTGCCAAATGTAATTTCAGCACCTTTGTTTAATAATTTAAAATTGTAATTATATTTCGTGTTGTTTATTTTATTTATATTTCACCGTGTGACTGGAATACATTCGTGTTTATTTTATTATGTGTTAAACTCAGTTTTATTTTAGTCAACATGTGATATAAATAACTTTTTAACACGAGGGAGAAAAGAGTACGAGCCCTAACAACTATATGTTGGGACAAGGTCACATTTTGGAATTATTGCCCTGGTTTTTCAAAATGACTGAAAAATATATGTTTAATTTTTTAAATATAAACATAGCCATATATCCATATTTACAGTGGCGAATTTTGTTCATAAAAGGATAAACCTTCCTGACAACTAAATGTTGGGACAAGTATTTTTAAATAATTAATATCATAGGCGGCTTTGCTATAAACGTCACAAATGTCGCAAACTGTTTACTTCAGCATTGACAGCTTGTCAGTGACTCGATACTTTGAGTAGTGAGATTGACTGTAAGAAATTTTAATTTTTTTAATTTTCAATTTTGTTAATTTAATCCAAAGTAATGGTCCGTGGAAAAGCTACAAATCAAAAACTACGCGAAATTATCAATCGTCAATACAGTACGGTACGATTTAAGTATTCCAAAAACCACGGTCTTTAATATAATAAAAAAATACGGCGAATCTGCCAATGTAGACGTTAGAGGTAAAAAATGCCAAAAGTTGTATCTCAGAGAGATTTACGAAATTTAGTTAAAATTTGCAAGTCTGTGAGAAGAAGTACTCTTCGCGAAGTAACAGTTAAATGGAATTCTGTAACTGGTATATATCAAGAGAATGTTGCCGAAAATATATCCATAAATGCGGTCTGGGGTTTTACAAGGTAAACTTTATTTTGTGTGGATACTCAATTATCTGAATATTATTGATACAAATTCTTATTTAGGCCAAAGAAAAACCGACAGAAAACAACAAACCGAAAAAAAAAAACAGAAATTCAAAAGAAAAATCGGTACAATTGGGCAAAATCTAAATTATCGTGGACACAAAATGATTGGAATAAGGTCATATTTAGCGATGAGTCTAAATTTGATGTTTGCGTTGGAGATCATCGAAAACGAATAATACGAAATAAAGCAGAAGCCTTTCATAAAGATTGCTGAAAGAGGGTTGTTAAATTTCCTAAGGGGATTTTTCTTTGTTTGGGCAGAAAAAAATTATAGATGGCACTGTTAACGCCCAAAAATATCAACATATACTTGAGCCCTCACTTTTGCCTAGTGCTCAAGAATTGTTTCCAAACGAAGACTATATTTTCCAACAAGATGGAGCATCGTGCCATTCAGCAAAATCAACTTAAAATTGGTTCGGTAATAATAATATAAAAGGTCTATATATATAAACCATCCTGCAAGTAGTCCGGACCTCAATGTTATAGAAACTGTGTGGCATAAAATGATTAATATTTAAGAAACCACGCTCAATGAACAATTTTTGATTTGCGGACAAAACTGCAGGAAATTTGGGATAATTGTTCTCCTCAAATGTGCCAATCTTTGGTAAATACAATGCCATTAAGAATTCAGGCAGTTGTTAAGGCGAAAGGTGATGTAACTCCGTATTAAACAGATTTCTTGTTGTGCTGTCCCAATATCTAGTTGTCAGCAAATTTGGCTTGATTTTGGCAAAATAAGCTATTATCAAAAGTGATTTGTTTGCGAAGTTATAAAAATATAGTAAAATTGTCTAGATAATATTGTAATGTTTGAATTTAGAATAATAAACAAAATAAATTGAGTCGTTTTAACAAATTACTATTTTTATTGCAAAAAAGATCTTGTTCCAACATATAGTTGTTAGGGCTCGTATGAAGTAGTAAGTAGTAAGTGCGTATCATACAATATGCAGTTGAAACTAAAGGAATTTTGGACTTCCATTGTCTTTATATTTATTTTTGCCTACACGACGTTTTGGTCAGAAGTATCACTGACCGGTATCAAGTGTGAACTAATCTAAATACTAAAACTACTGTGCTTATATACTAGAGCCGAATATTCACATTTCAACATGTTCACATTGTTGAAATTTCCATACTTGGATATCTAAAGATTTTATAATTGTTAAAGGGTATTATTCGTCCATCGATATTATTCGTCCATCGGACACATGTCCATAGGAAAACTATACATGGGAACACTACCCGTACCTTGGATACTACTAGGACCTTGGATAATGCCCGTACCTTGGACATCCAACCATAGAATTTTTTTAGAATTTTTTAGAATTTAGAATGAGTGGGAGGGGGGTTAATCACTTCGACCTTACAGATCCATTGTGTCCCCCTTTCTTGAATCATAACTCATCATACAGTCCCAGGGCTTTGACAAAAGCCAGTATCTGGGACGGTTTTATAGAGGGTAGTTCTCCATCTCCAATATCAGTCGTACCAAAATTCATGGCACGAATGGTTGTCATCTCGGCGCACTCAGTGATGAGGTGTACTGGTGTTTCCCCATCTTCCCCACAGAATCTGCATTCGCCGTTTCTTCTTAGTTTCAATCTACTGAGGTGTTCGTTGAGGAGACAGTGTCCTGTTAAAAACCCCGTGACAATCCGAAGATTGTTCTTACTCAGACCCAGGAAGATCTGTGATTTTTCTTCATCATAAGCCCTCAGAAACTTCTTCGAGTGTCTTAGACCATTGGAAAATTTCCATTCCAGGTTGCGGATGGAATCTTCCAAGTTCTTGAGTTCCGCCTTGAGTTGGTTACCACTTGGAAAGCAGAACGGTTCTGGTTCAGTTAGTGGAGTGTTCGCTGCTTTCCTAGCTAGATTATTTGCTTTTTCATTGCCTTCTATCCCTTGGTGAGCAGGCACCCAGTGTAGGAGGACTTTGTTTTCTTTGCCTAATTTATTCAGCTTCTCTATGCATTCTTTGACCAATTTCGAATTGATTGATACTGAGTTGATCGCCTTTAACGCTGCTTGACTATCAGACAAGATGGCTATTTCTTGTTTCCGATAGTTCCTATCGAAGATAAGTTGTACGCATCTTTCGATAGCGTAGATTTCTGCCTGTAGGATACTAGGGTAAGTGCCCATTGGTTCGGAGTATTTAGCTTTCGGCCCAAACACTCCGATCCCTATTCCCGTATTGGTTTTGGAAGCATCAGTATACCAAGTTATGGTATGGTTTTTTAACTGCTGGGCAAGCGTTTCGCTCTTCCAATCCTTTTTATTGCTCAATACTACATTGAGATGTTTCTCAAAGTTGTACGTTCTTGGCATATCGTCCACTGGGAGTTGCATGAGTTGTATTTCCTTTTTGAGGGTGTTCCAAGCCCCTGATCTGACAATTCTCCCAGTACTAATTCCGTTAGTGACCATTCTAATCATTGTCGCATTGGCATATCTACCAATGACAATGTGCAGTGGTGTTAGATCTAGAATGACCTCCATTGCTGCTGTTGGACAGGTTCTCATGGCTCCTGTGATGCAAACACATGCTAGTCTCTGGACTTTGCATAGGTTTAGCCTTGCCGTCCGTTGCTCTAGTTTTGTGTACCAGGCAACTGCTCCATAAGTAATTTTGTTATCCTTTACTGATTTGAGTACGAAACTTTATTTTTTATTTGGTTGGAATATTTTCTGTTAAATATGTACAAGCTTAAAATATTTTTTGAATGGTACAAAAAATCGTTGTTCGTTAATAAATTTAGTGAAATATATTGACAGAATTGACGGGGGGAAAACGTATGAGTTATGAACTCCGACAGAGCTTGGGAATGAAATAAAGGCGTGGCATTAGACTATGCGACTCCAACCCTATTGTGCCTGGGTTTTTGTGGTGCGCTCGAGAAGAGAGGGATTTCCTTTAAGATAATTTTATTACTTTTCTTTGGACAATACTTTTCGTTTAAGGCGGACGCATAAGAGAGACTGGTGGAGTATTGTTGTGGCGGTAAAGCTGGGTCTTTCGAATCTCCTTTTTGTATTTTTCATATAAACCAAATAAAAACCAAGAAGAAAATACAGAAAAACCCCGATTGAGAGACAATGAATGTGAACAAATACAAAAAAAGTTTTTTTAATCTTACAAGTCTAAAGTAAAACTTTTTTCTCTTTATAGCTAAAATTACATTTCTCTCAGTCAGTTCTTATAAAATTATTTTTCATCGTCAGTCACTCTTATGAAAAAATATTAAAATTATGTTAAACAAGAATAGGTTAGAACCACAAAACAGGTTAGAATAATCTTCGGATTGTCATGGGGTTTTTAACAAGACACTATCTCCCCAATGAACACCTCAATTGATTGAAGCTAAGAAAAAAAAAACGGCGAATGCAGATTCTGTGAAAAAAATGGGGAAATATCAGAACATCTCATTGCTGAGTGCGCCGAGACGACAGCCATTCGTGCCATAAACTTTGCTACGACTGATATCGGAGATGAAGAACTAACCTCTATAAAACCGTCTCAGATACTGCCTTTTGTCAAAGCCCTGTGACAGTATGATCTCAGGGCTCAAGAAACTCAAGAAAAGGGGACACAATAGATATGTAAGTTCGCCGTGATTAAATTTCCTCCTCCCATTCATTTTACAAACTAGTGCTGGCAACTGTTACTCTTGGGTCGGTTATTACATGTGTGGAAGTAAATCGCATAGGGATCTTATTAAGTCGGAGTGAGAGAAATGCGACGGTGTGCTGTTGC
Source organism: Sitophilus oryzae (assembly GCF_002938485.1). Taxonomy (NCBI): domain Eukaryota; kingdom Metazoa; phylum Arthropoda; class Insecta; order Coleoptera; family Curculionidae; genus Sitophilus; species Sitophilus oryzae. The sequence goes on from NW_022146533.1 coordinate 377,380, forward strand.
GGCGTTGCCGGTACGCCTTTCCTTATCAGGTAAATTAAAATCACTATCGCAAACCGCTTATTTTTAAAATACTTTTTTTTTCAAAAAGATAACTAGATAAAATCATTAGATATGTTTTTGAGCATCTGAAATGGAATTATACGGATATCGTTAGAGTGTAACAGAAATAATAGAGATATTAAGAAAGTTTTTGAAAAAACTACAATCAATTATTTCTAAGCGTGCTCTAATAGCGCGACCATTGTCGAACACCAATTCAATTCCATTCCAGTTATTTTTATCAAAAATGCAAATGTTTCTAAATTGCACTTAAAAATTTTCAAGCTATAGGGAAAATTGCAACGACCCGTTAATAATATAGGTAATAATAGCCCCCGTATATAGCGTTTAACGCCTTGGGAGTAGCAAGGTACAGCTTGCTATACTAGAGCCGTTCGGTATACAAGGAAGGTAGTGTGGCTAGCACTACGCTTCAACCGCCTATTATTACCTCGACTACGTCAAATTTGCTATATCCCCTTCCACGTCTCTTAGCAATGTGCAGAGTTTCTCGGTTTATTTCATACCTTTGGCAACGTGTTTACTGTTCTCTCTTTGTTCAGTACATTATAAACGCATTGTACTCTTCTTACATACAGAAATCTCGACCCAAGACTAACCTTTGCCAGCCCTTAGTATATAATAGGTGCTTTAAGATATTTTGCGCTATATATACAGGGTGTTTCAAAACAAATGCGAAAAACTTTAGGGGGTGATTCCTTGTTCAAAATAAAGGGTAGTTTGCTTTATAAACGTTGGGTCAAAAGTCAATCATTAGGGAGATATCGCGGTACAAAGATGGCGGAAAAATAATGTTTTTATTTTTTATCTTGAAAACGAAAAGAGATAGACTAATGAAATTTTATGGAAGCATTACTGTTATGAAAACACACTTTCAGGTAATTTTTTTACTTTTTTAAAAGATTTTTTTGATAAGATTTTTCTTTAAATTTCGTTAACAAGAATGATAGGGGTAGTTTATTTCAACCCCTTCCACTCATTTTAAAAAAGTGAAAAAATTACCGGAAAGTGTGTTTTCATAACAGTAATGTTTCCATAAAATTTTATTAGTCTATCTCTTTTCGTTTTCAAGATAAAAAATAAAAACATTATTTTTCCGCCATCTTTGTACCGCAATATCTCCCTAATGGTTGACTTTTGACCCAACGTTTATGAAGCAAACTACCCTTTATTTTGAACAAGGAATCACCCCCTGAAGTTTTTCGCATTTGTTTTGAAACACCCTGTATATGTGAAGAATATATTTTATTATTTTCGTTCAATTCACAGAATTGTATTATTTCAAACAGTAAACTTTGACGTAAAAAGGTAAATAAAGAAATATACGGGCCTTTTATTAAATTCTTTTTGTATACTTTTATGTTCGCTTTATTGGCTATTAAAGTTTGAAAGAAATATAGAATAGAGCATATAAAATTTTAATGTTAAGCGTTTGTTCCATTTAAATTCTTATTTTTTTGTCGTGTATTGCATTTTTAACTTTTTCACGATTGTTTAACAAAATACTAACTTTAACTATAATACCATAAATCATTTTCAGATAAACGTTAGCTGAACAAATAATAATTTAAAATTAATCAAATTACAGGAAAATAGTATACTCTTTGTAGCTGGGCCCATTGTTGTCGATTGTTGGCAAATTTCCTAATATCATGGTCCCACCTCAGGTTCGGTCTTCTTCTGGGTCTCTTAATTCCTCGTTGGTACTATGCTATAATTTTTGTGGTTTATCTGTTGTTCGTTCTTCTTGCCAGGTGTCCTGCCCATTTCGATTTGAGGGATTTGACTCTGTGGATGACATCTGTTACCTGGGTGTTTTGTCGTATCCACTCTATACTTTACGGTCTCTCTTGGTTATTCCCAGCATATTTCGTTCCATTGAACGTTCGATCTGCAGTTTTCTTATGATGTTCGTTAATATGATTGAGTTTCTTCCGTAAGTACTCCATGCTTCCATGCATATAGAAACAATACGAACCCAATTTTACATAAGAAAGATATTTACCATAATTTGAAAAATAAATGAAACGATTTCAAATAACCTGTTTAGCTTACAGTGGGTTCTAAATTAGAAAAATGTCTCCGCAAGGTCTGAAAAAGAAAATAAACAAAAAATCGTATTTATTCTCCAACTCCCTCGCTTTATATTTGACTCAGATGCGGTTTGAAACATAAACAAAACGAACACGCAAACTGTATAAAAGATTGAATTTTACTGCTGTAATTACATCGAAAAGAAAGTAAATATTTACTAAACTAGATTTTAATTTAATAAAAGAAACTAATTAATTAGTTGATATTTTAATTAGTAAATAATATTAAAATATTTTTTTATTAATGTTTATTCGTTTCTTCAAAAAAGAATTTTAGGTATTTTGCGACTGCAAGAAAATCTGCAAAGTAAAATAGTTATTATTTGTGAACTCCGTTGCCACAGATTATTTCCAGATTTTTCAGTAAGACCGAGAAACTAAATTAAATAAGGATTCATTCGTTCCCTTTAAATCACCGATTTCAAAGCGCATGCTCAAAGCGCATGATCAATGGCTCCAACACAACAGCTGTTTTTTGACAAGGTTTATTTGCCCTCCCATATCGTCCCATTGCTGCCAAAAGTCACTAACTTACTTTTTATTACTTTCGAGAAAAATCTAGTCTAAAGATGAATTGCATTGCATAAAGATGTTATAGTTAGTAACTATTCGGTATTAAAATAAAACATAAATAGCCAGAAATCGTAGTTAATGACTTTTGCAATCGATTCTCCGCTTCAAAACATCGTTAGTGATTGAATTTGGTTGTTCGGAAAAATGTTAGTTAGTGACTTTTGGCAGCAATCGGACGATATGTTAATTGAAACATATGCCCTTGAAAGCTAGTTATTATTGATTTTCTCGCTAGTTTGCCCCCCCCCCCAACATATGGTGTACTAAATATCTCTCACATAGCTAATTTACCGTATATAAAACAGATAAGTGAAAAAGAGTAGTGGAGAATAGAAAGTTGGAAGGGATCTCCCGGATTGATGGATATATATCTCATCTCGATGGTTTTCCTTTTATTGTTTTCATCTATCATTGTCAGTCGTGTACATTATGGACAATAACGACCCGACTCTTCCTGTCAAATTAATCAATGTTTAATAAGCGGCTGTTTCCAGACATAATACTCACTTCGGGGATTGAGCTCGGCGAGATAATGACCACTTTTTCCGGTTATTTTTTCCGATAACTGTTTTTGGAACCTTTATTTTACCAGATTTTTATTAATGTCTATTCGTTTCTCCAAAAAAGAATTTTAGGTATTTCGCCACTGGCACAGTAAGAAAATCTACATAATGAAAGTCATGTTGGAACCACTGTTTTGATGTGCGACTATCTAAATTTAACTTTTCTAACATGTCCCTCTAAGAGCGCTTGCACACACACCGGCAACATCGGTGCCGGAGCCGGCGCCGGCTTTGCACCCGATCCGACAGTTGTATTTAATCCTGTTGTATTTGCCGGACCACGACTATTTTGCCGGATCGGAGTATATGTGAAGGAGCTAATTTATTTATATTGCAATCGATTTGAGGACCGGCACCGGCACCGGCACCGATTTTGCGGGCATGTGTGAAAGCGCTCTAAACCTTTCAACCGAAAGCTCCTAGGGATTCTGATCGATACCTTCTCCAAAGTAATTGCAATATCCCTTATACATTAAGGGCATCCTGCCACAACAACTAGATTAGCCAGGCCAATACTGCAGAGCATCTTATTATCGAGGCTGAGAATTTGATTGAACTAATATAAACCGGGATTATCGTTATACTCTGTATAAATTCAGAGTAGTTACATATAAAGCCTTTATTATATAAAGCCTCTGCATATAGAATTGCACCAATCCCACTGTATAGTTTAATTTAATTACGAAACAGTAGTTAAAATAGTTTTAGATACTTTAGACTTTCTGTTATTACCTTTAATTGATGTTTTAATTCATTTTATCTACGTCAGTGAGTAACTCACGCATTTTGAGTGAGTTAAGAGCTTCTTAACTCACGCATTTTCTTTACCGCACTCCTTGTTTAGATGACTACCAAAGATAAAAAAATATCTTGTAAAACATTTATTTTGCACTAAACACCTACTAAATACAAACAAACTGTTCTATTGATATTAATTATAAAAACATGAAAACTTATTTATTATAAATGTTAATGATACAGTTTGAACAATCTTTCAAGTAAATGCCTGATGAAGCATATAGATTCATTTTAATAGATATCATAGTACTTATCATTGAATAGAAAGCCCAAAGAAACGAAGGCTTATTAAGTAGCGGATAAATTGGAAAAATATGTTATGAGTACTTTTTCATTTCCATAGTTGTGTACTTTTTTTTTCGGTGCACCATTTTTCATACTTATGTATGTATACAGAGTATGTATATTCATACTTGTGTTTCGATCTTGCTGGAAGCAATCCAGAAATGGCTCTGAATGCCTCTTCTTCAATGTCAGAGGGAATAACAAATCAAACCAAACCAAACCAAACTAAATAAAAAATTCAAAATTTTCAATTTTTTTTGGTGAAAAAAAAATCATAAACGTGTTTCAGCGGTCGAAATATACTATCCAAAGTTAAAAATATATTGACTACCTTCTAAACAGAAAATTTCTTAATTTTAGTTGCGGGTTGGAACCTTTGGTGTTACAAAGCAAAATGAAACACTAAATCACCACAATACATCAAAACACTTTTACTTCTACATTGAACGCGCCTTTCGCTAACCATGTTAGCATCATCAGCAGGTAATTAAAACTTTTTAACGCTAGGAAATAACGAAGATACATCGAAGACCAAAATTTTACCATCATGTAATGTTATATTCTTAATTTTGTTAATGAACTCATTATTGGAAAAACTGAGAAAGAGGTTTTATGATTAGGTAAATTTTTGAACTCCCCTATTAACCATTTTGCCAAATTATAAGTCGGAGAACCTACAGCCAAGTTTTAATCATTTGCTGATGATGCTAACATGGTTAGCAAAACCCGCATCCAGTGTAACATCCAGCGCACATCCAGCAGTAACGCATCCAGCGCACAAACAAAAAAACATAATAAAAAAACATTATTCATTATTTAATTCGTTCTATATTACAGTTGAGGGTTGGAACCTTTGGTGTTACACAGCAAAATAAAAACACTAAATCACCACAATACACCAAAACACTTTTACTTTTACACTGGACGCACGTTTCGCTAACCATGTTAGCATCATCAGCAGATGATTATAAACTAAAGTACAATCTACAAGTTGAGCGTTTATATACTCGCTCAGTGGGCACCGAGTGGGCGTGGCAAAATCTAGCCAACCCAGTCAGAGCCCACTGAGCGTAACAGTTAGATTTCCGCCACTAGAGTAGTCGGAACAAAGAACTTGAAGGAATTGGACCATTGTCTCTGTTCATACTATCTTTATCTATTTTTTATCTATTTGATATCTATAGGAAAAATACCACCACACGTAGATATATTTCTAATGAATCACATCATAGTGTTGAACATAAAATGGCTAGTTTAAATTTCTTAGTTCATAGATTACTTAGTTTCCCACTTTCCAACGAAAGATATGAAATAGAAAGAGATTACATTAGGAATGTAGCTGAGTGTAATGGATATTCTCCTTCACTAGTTGATAAATTAATTAGAAAACGTAGGTATAGGTTAATAATTTCTGAAAATTCGACTTTTCAAGTGGAGAAAGATACGTCTAAATATTTTTCGATACCGTTTGATAGAGAGTTATCCCGTGGTCTAAAAGGAATTTTTAAGAATGTCAGTTATAAACTTGTGTATAGTGCTAATAATAAATTACAACAATTATTAGGTAATCCAAAGGATAAAACACCTCCACTGGAAAGATCGGGTATTTATGAAATTTCTTGTAAAGATTGTAATCAGAAATATGTTCGGCAAACTAGAAGATCAATATTAACTAGATTTAAAGAACATTTAGCTCAGGTAAGATACGGTACACCGGATAAATCTTGCGTTGCCGAACATATTGTTGATAAACAACATTGTATAGATCTTAATAATTTAAAATTAATTAAACAAGTCTCAAATTACAGGCAATTAGATGCATATGAAAGCATCAGAATTAATAAATGTAAAGATAGTATGAACCGAGTCAACGGTCCAATTCCTTCAAGTTCTTTGTTCCTACTACTCTAGTGGCGGAAATTTAACTGTTACGCTTAGTTGGCTCTGACTCGGTTTGGCTAGATTTTGCCACGCCCACTCGGTGCCCACTGAGCGAGTATATAAACGCTCAACTTGTAGATTGTACTTTAGTTTATAATCATCTGCTGATGATGCTAACATGGTTAGTAAAACGCGCGTCCAGTGTAAAAGTAAATGTGTTTTGGTGTATTGTGGTGATATAGTGTTTTTATTTTGCTGGTTCTATATTAACCAAGATTTTTCATTTAGATCTTTTTCTATCACTAATTTGTATTCCCCCAACCGACATTGTCAAAGTATCTAACCTAACATATATCTTGTTCTTTTTTTGAATTACTTTAATAACTTATAAAAGCAATATAGGAGTTTCGAAAATCGTGATCGGAATATTTCCCTACTCGTATATATGTTTCTCCTTTATCCAATTTTATTATATCCTCCCGGAATTTATTCTATGAAATAATTTCGGGAGGGTTATGTTAATGGAATTGAGGAATGTCAGCTTGGTTTTTAGTCTTACTACGATCTACACGTGACCAAAATACGTTTTGCAAAATTATTAATTACCGAATAAAAAAGGGGAAATATTTGAACATAGAAGTAGCAGTTAACGAGGCAAGGGTTAAAGTGAACCTTTGGGATTAAAAATTTGAAATGCAGATAGAAAAATTTTAGCACAGAATTCATAATTTGCATAAGTATGAAACTCCTTTTTTAACTAATTTATAATAACAAATATTGAATATCGTCGGTGAAACGTGATAAACTGCTAAGTCCATTATTTCTAATTTTACAGGAGAGCAAAAAAACGGTACAAAAAATACGTACACATGTAGGAAGTATTTTGATGCGTTAATATGATAAAGAGATAAGAATTTTATTTGCTGGGGAACAATAAAACTCAATATTTCATGTTACGTCATTTTTTTCCGACACAATAGGGAGATAGCAGATATTCGTCTTGCAGAAATAAGAAATAAAAATATACTTCTGGAGATAGCAACCTTTATTGTTTGAAATTTTGAAAGTGGAAATGAATATTACCCAAACAGATTTTTAACCATATATTTATAATATCGTCGGTCTAGAAGCAAATCATACAAGTCCAAAAACGAATAAATTTTTAATGAAAATTTTAAAATTTTTTGCATTTTTAAAGAACTGAAGTAGCAGAATTTTGGACTTAATGAATATGAAAATAATTTAAAAATTAAACTTATAATTCTTAGAAGATATGGTAGAATCCTTCCATGCTTATCCTAATTTTTATACAACGGTAGAGTAGACCGAGCTTGGAAGACAGTGCGTGATTTTATTAAATTTTTATTACTTTTCTTCTTATTTTTTTAATTTTTATAAAAATTATGTATCATTTACGTGAAAATACGTTGAAAAAAAATAAAACTGATTAGGTATTATGGAAATTCTTGTACAAGTAAGTAATGTTATTTAAATTATTTATAGCAAGCCGATGAATTGCTCGTATATAGAGAATTTCGTTTTTCCCCTTACCCTTTACGGATACCCCGTATTTACAGAACGGATCGACGCAGGGTCGGACTGGCCATATTATATAGATAACTATTAGGGGGGCCCTTTATAGTTCATTAATTATTTGTTCAATTAATGAGAATTAAGAATAATTATTATTCTTAACAATATTTGCTTTTGCATTATGGAATTTGCATTGGTTTACCTTGCATTAGGGTAGTTCCCTGATTTCTATACAGGGTGAGTCTTAAATAAGTGCAAATATGTGCAGTGCTGGTAAATCTCGATAAAAGAAACATAATATTTTCTCTTTACCGTTTTTTTTCAAATAAATCCAAAATTTTAGCAAAGAATTCATAATTTGCATAAGTACGAAACTCCTTTTTTAACTAATTTATAATAACAAATATTGAATATTGTAAAATGGCAACATATTAAAGTATTATGATATTATAAATTACAGTTCATACCAAATAAACTATTAGTCACGTGATCAAGCTTGACCTGTACAGCGTTGTCCACTTTTATATATTTTCTTTTAATCAAAATACTTTAGGAAACAAAAATAATTGAATTATCAATATATAAACAGTTATTATTTACATCGACAAGACTCACCTTATCAACAGCACTTAAGGGGCATAAAGGACCATTACTACCGCTTTCCCGTTCAAAATATTCTAATAAAGTTGCGATGAGTTTTTTACGGCTATTAAGCTATCTTGTACAGTTTGCACTAAAAGTGGTTCTAAAAAGAACAATGTTCGAAAGCAAGGTCTGCTAGTAAGCATTTTTATGCTTAAAGTAACACAACACTATTTAATTAAACCAAAAACTCGTGATACACAACTAAAATGTCGAAACGAATGCCAGGAAATAAATAAATAAGTGCGGAAACTCTGACATTTTTTACAGCAGAGCTACCACCTGAACCGAAGCGCGAAATTTAAATTCCAACTGCTGCGTTAGTTCAACAAAGACCAGCTTTTCAGCAGTGATTTACTAATAAACAAATTTGCCTGACGGAAAAAAATGCTTAACTTTTTTTTTAAAAAACTTTTTCGTTTTCAAAATTTTGTATATTTTTCTGAAATTATTCAGCAATTATAAGATTATATGTTATATCGACTCTGTAAATGATATTTACGTTTAAAATACTGATTTAAACGAAAATGTAGATATCGCAATTACTACAAAATGGCTAATGTTCCAAGTTTCCAGTACAAAATGACTTGCGGTATATTAGAAAAAGCGCCATTATACTTAATGGTTCATTATGAAACGTGAAACGGCCATTTGGACTAGTTTAGCGGTTCAAATATGATTTATTTCCTCGCCGAGAAGTTTTAAAACAAATCATTAAACGTTTTTTGATTTTATTTCGTCATTTTTTTTACGAAAATATAATTGCCAGTAATTTTAATTTTTGAGATTCAGGGTTAGTAAAGGGTAAAATTTTCTGTTATTATAGATATCTATATAAAATTTGATTTGCATGCAAATGGATTGGAATACAAATTACGATAGAGAAAAATAGTCTCCTCAACAAAACATATCAAGATTCACAAAGACCTCCATGATAACATCGGAATTATTAAATAATAGCCAGTCATTAAGGAACATCCTGTATTTCTATGAACAGATTCAGAACTTGAGAAAAACCTGTAACGTTTTTAGTTCGTTACATGTCATTTTTATATATGATATATATGATGTCTGGCGTATCGTCATCGGATTCCGTATCGTTCAGGCCTGATAATGTATTTGGCAAGCTTGGCGTAATTTTTACGTTCCCTAGTCGCCAACCCTGCTATCGTTTCACTGTTCTGTGGAGGCACGCGCTGTCAACATCGCTTCTGTCAACTCTCCGCGCTTAACTTCACTTTTGCAAATCCCGGCTTTTAGAAATAGTGATTTCAGCTGCCATTTCGAAGCAACAGGTAAAGATGAAATATTATCCTTTTAGATTCGATATTATTACTGCATATTTTCAGGGTAGAGTTTTGTATTGACCCACCTTAACTCGTATTTGTATTTTGCTGGCACATTGGCGTTCTTTTGCTTTTGTCCTCCAGAATGTTACATGGAAGAAAGGACAGTTTCTTTATTTATTACTGAGCCCTCGGAAGTATTTCGAGGGTCTTATGGACGGACTGTGTTCAAGGTACGGACTATTTACAAGGTACGGGCATTATCCAAGGTCCTAGTAGTATCCAAGGTACGGGTAGTGTTCCCCTGTACCGTTGTCTTATGGACGGACTGTGTCCAAGCTTATGGCCCAGGTTACGGACATTATCCAAGGTCCTAGTAGTGTTCCAAGGTACGGGTTGTGTCCCCATATTGCCACAGTATGGATACAGCGTAAGCCCCATGCAGCTTCGCTCCCATTCCTAAGCCTAGTTAGTAGCTACGGCTGTAGTGATTCATGGTGTCCTCATTCTGGCCCCTTTTGTTGTTTTGGCCAACAGGATCGCCGACAGACGGTACAGAGATATGAGCCCACCTCGCGCTGCTACTCTTCGAAACAGGATTGCCTCAAGAACAGCTAAGTGTAGATTTAGGTTCTGGTTTTCAGTCGATTTTCAGTCTTAACTTAACGTACATTTTAAACGATATCGTACAGACTATATTTAGTGGTTAGATTATTAAGAACATTTATGTCGATTTAGTAGTTACAATATGATTTAGATTTTAGGTTTCATTACATTACGCCTTGTAATAGTATTGCTTTTTGTAGATATTATTATTGCACTAACATCATATAAAATATATCAAATTAATTAAAGTAATGCTACATTTCATATATTCTCTTAAACGTTACATGTCTTGTATTTTATATAGTTGTTTTCATAGATATTTAGTTCAATTCTTAACACCACTTTCGTTGACATATAACCACTATAATAATTATTAAAATTGTACAATGCTATTTACCATCACAGTCCATCATGAATAAATATAGTCATTAGTTTTAAGTAATATACAACTGTGTTTTCTTTCTCTGTACATGCCTGGCTCCCAATATCTATTTTTTTTGTTTATTGTTATTAATTAGTTTTCTTTCCAGTGAAATACCTTATCCACGACTGCTCTCCAATGAAAAGCTGCCGTTCGTAGTGGTAATGTTTATAAAAAAACGCTACAAACCTGTATAGCAAGACAAAACACAATAGAACGTAACCCTATCCCCGATACACTTCAAATGCCATCGAACCTAAGTCCGCTATCCAAAGGCGTAATCTGGGCTTTGAATGGCTAAATCACATTCTGAGCGGCATTAAGAAGACGGCCCGTGGCATGTCGCTGTCAGCTCTAATCTCGTTGTTGTGGCCAGATGCCCTTAATAGATAAGGGATATTGTGATTGTCCGAGAGAGAGTGAATGGATCGATTAGATTCGTTAAAGGCTTCAAAGGGACGCTTAAGACGGCTATACGTGGGCAGATGATGAAAGCAAATGGGCCTTGTTAATTGATATAAAGCCGGCTGCAAAAACGTTTTCAGTTCAAGGGTGTTTTTAGGGTTTCGTATAGTTGTTCTGGTTTAAGTTTTCTTATTAAGGGAGAACAGAATCCGTCGAAGCGTCAAGCTTCCGTGACACTTGGCCTTGAATGATGGCCGCGAGATGGCCGTGACGCGCGAAAAGAAAAGTGATAGCGGCAGTATTGCCACAGCAGATCTACCCTTTTGTAAAACAATTTAACCCTGTAATCTCGTGATAATCTACCCCGATGAAAAATAAGTTTGTGGCCAACGATCTGTGTCATACGCGGCGCGGCTAAGAAAATTACTATAATAAACTTGATATTGTACCAACCTTGTGTGCTAGGAAGTAAATTTTCATGCAGATTTTTATTGATATGTTTGTAGCTTCTGAATAACGGTCCAGGTAAAGTATCTAGCTGATTTGCCAGCTCAGAATTAGAATTTAGAGTTAGTAACTCGCATTTTTATTGGAGAACACTGTCAGATCTATTTCAAACCAATAATGAACTAGAATATTTGTATGATTTAATAAAATCACTGCAAATCACTATAAATAATGAGTTGTTTGTAAGTGAACTGTAATTTCTGTATTACTAATCTATTAAATTATATTGATAAATAATTGTGATTCACTAAAATGTTATTTTAAGATGAAACTTTTGTTAACAACATTCTAAAGATGACTCCGCATCGCTGAGAGATGGTGCAGGACTGTCGTACTGAGTATCAACTCAGATAAAACCGCGGTAGTGCCATTCACCAGCAAGCGAAGTTTGAAAAACTTGAAAAGAATCCATCTAGATGAAAAGGAAATACTGCCGTCACAGGCAGTGAAATATCTGGGAATAACCTTGGATAGTAAACTTCTATGGCAATAGAATAGAATAGCAAACGATAGCAAAGCCACAAAGGCTCTCACGATATGCAGAAGACTGGCGGGAGATAGGTGGGGCTGCGGCTCTAAGATTTTGCGCTGGATGTATACCATGATAGTAAGACCCATGATTACTTATGGAGCAGTTGCTTGGTATACAAAATTATAGCACCGTACAGCAAGGCAAAACCAGTGCAAAGTACAGAGACTGGCATGTATCTGCATCACAGGTGCCATGAGAACATATTGTCCAACAGGAGGTCATTCTAGACCAAACGTCAAACCAAACACCAGAATTTTCAGGTCAGGGGCTTGGAACACCCTCAAAAACAAAATTTCACTTCTCCAACTCCCAGTGCATGACATACCAAGAATTTACTACTTTGAAAAACACCTCACTATAGTATTGAGTAATAAAAAGGATTGGAAGGAAGAAACGCTTACTTAGCATAGCAGGGACACCTATCCCTGTCCCTTGTATTTGGGCCGAAAACTAAATACTCCGAACCAATGGGCACCTAGCCCAGTATCCTTCAGGTAGAAATTTACGCTATCGAAAGATGCGTACAATTTATCATAGATAGGAACTATCGAAAACAGGAAATTGCCATCCTATCCGATAGTTAAGCAGTACTTAACGCGATCAACTCAATAACCATCAATTCGAAGTGAGTCAAAGAATACCTAGAGAAGCTCAACAAATTAGTTAAAGAAAATAGAGTCCTCCGACTCTGGGTGCCTGCTCACCAAGGGATAGAAGGCAAGGAAAAAGCAAATAATCTAGCTAGGAAAGGAGCGAACACTCCACTAACTGGACCAGAACCGTACTATTTTCCAAACGGGAACCAACTGAAAGCGGAACTGAAGAATCTGGAAGACTACATCCGTAACTTGGAATGGGTGTTCTCCAATGGTTATTATTATGCCAACGGTTATGGTTGAGGATAATATCTCATCTTTACCTGTTGGTTTGAAATATCAGCTGATTCAAATTATACAGCAAGATTTAAATAATCACCATTTCTAAAAGCCGGGATACAACAGAGCGGCAAAACAAAGTGAGGTTAAGCACGGAGAGAGTTGACAGAAGCGAGGTTGACAGCGCCTCCTCAGAGCGATAACAGGGTTGTGTCAAACGATAACAGGGTTGGCGACTAGGGAACGTAAAAATTACGCCAAGCGTGCCAAATAAATTATCAGGCCTGAACGATACGGAATCCGGTGGTGATAGGCGAGACATCATATATTATATATAAAAAAGGACATGTAACGAACTAAAAACGTTACAAGGCTTGTATCCCAGAGGCATCAGAACCTGCAGGTGGTCCTAACCTAACCTAATCTACTTACTAAAAAAATCTCTTAAATAAATGTGACATGTTTTGAATGTATTAAACTACAAACCTGGGTATGAGGACAGTATTTATATTATTATTATTGTTGTACTTAGGGGCAGAACAGCATAGTTGGATTTTTGGGAGTGGTGATCAAAAATTGTCTCTGTCGTGCTCTTTTTTTGAAGGGAATTCCGAGTACGACAATCTTTATTTATTTAATATATTAAGTAGGGCTATTAACAAATCTGGAGTTTGTTTTACACAACCTATTCTCCTCAAATTGCCATAATATTGCGTCTGTCAAGAGCTTCTGAGGTAAATAAAGAAAGAATTCAGAATAAAAATAATTTCAAAATATACATACTCTGTATAAGCACTGACACAAAGGTGCATAAAATTTAGATAATTTTGTATGCGTATATAATTATACTTTTTTCTGTTGGTCCTTTGTGTAATATAATTTAATTGTCCAAAATTTCAGATAATTGTGAAAAATAGGATTAAACCTCCACTGCAGCACACTAATTGCTGAACCAAATTCATTTAACTGATTTAAACGACAAATAAATTGTTAATTAGTCATCCGTGCGAAGAAAATATAATAATTAATGCCCAGTTACGTCAAAAAAAGATCCATACAATAGCTAGCTGTGTAGTTTGTTTTTTGTTGAATAATTGAAAAATCAATATAAAATATTATAAAAAGTATTATAATATTTATTAATTATATATTATTATACAGGGTTGTTCACCATATACGACACGTAGTATTGTAGCTAAACGATTAGATTTTTACAAATTGTAAGTTTTGGGTTCGTTGAAGGACTATTAGAGCTACAGTTTAAAAATATTTTTACAAGATACAGAGTGTCCCAAATAAATAAAAATTATCAAAGTTGTATTTTTTTAAATGGAATACCCTGTATATTATTACATTTTTAGTTTCTACGATTAAAATAAAGGTAAATTTGATAAAGGTTTATTACATTTAAACCTTACCGTTTTTGAAATATTTTCAATTTGGTGAAATTGCAGTCAAAATTTTAAGGCTTCATTTCTCCAAGGGTATCAAAGTTTTTAATACTAAATATTTACTGAAGTTTATTTATTGATCAGTTATTGTGTTGCAATAATAAAAATTATACTACCTTATACAGAGTGTCTAAAATTTTATTTTAGATAATTACTAGCTTTAAACGGCAATAACTTGTTAAATTTAAATGGAACACCCTGTATATTTTATGAGAATCAGATGCACAATTTAATTGTCTATCAAATTGTATTATACCATTTTTTACCTATAGCTTCAAGTTTCCGTAGAAAATGCATTTTCATGTAATTTTAAATTCATTGTATAAATAAAGTTTGTAATTCACTCTTGTCAGTTTTTTTTTCAAGAAGAGCTATTTGATGGTTTACTAAGAATATAGATAGTTTACAAGAAAAAAAAACGTATCATTGCTCCAGTATTAAAAAAAAATCATTTTACTGACTAATTTAATATTCTCTTTTATTAAATAAGAAACTCCAGATATTACAAGAATTATCATAACATCCTACTATTAAAAGCCACAGATAAAATTTTTACTGCACAAGAAATAAGCTTGTTCGTATTAATTTTGTAAGAACTGCTCTGGTAACGGCCACTTCATTCCCTGTTTTATTTCGAAGCCAGTTGAATAAAAGTCGCTTTTACAGATTAATATTAAATTGCATCAAATGAAAATGAAGCGGATCGAGTCATGAAATTAACAGAAATATGTCGAAATTTTTACGACTCTAGAGGAGACCCGAAGAAAAGCAGCTCAATTTTTCAGGCTAAAATTTCAGCGACCTTAAAGGATTTTATGCGCCAATTTACTGTACCGTTACTTGCTTCGGTCAGGGCTGGGTCGAGAGGAAATTTGAAATTTATTACGCAATTTATTACATGGTGAAATATATTTTTGCTATCAGATGAGAGAATAAAATCTTAAAACAGGATTTTATGTTCGAATTTGCAACTTGCTCGCGACTGGGGTTGGGTAAAAAAATATTACGCAATTTATTACATGATTAATTACATTATTTACAAAATTGAAATTTAAACTGTAAAAAATTCAGAATATTTTTTATAATATTCTAACCTACTACAGGGTGAGTATTTTTAGGGGTAGTATATTTCGACCCCATAAACACGATGATGAGATTTTTTTCACGAAAAAAGTTTTTGAAAAATTGATTTTCGAAAAAAGAAAATTTTTCGAAATTTTTTTATATTATAATTAAAAAACATAATTTCTTGATAATAGGGCAACATAGGTAGTAGATTAAATTTACAAGAAAGAAAACTAAGAAAATATTTAGTGGTTTCCAAAATTTAAGAGAAAAATATTTTTTTTCGGAAATTCTGAAAGTAAAATAACTCGCCGTTATTTTGGACTTATTTAAGACTCTCCCTGTATAGAGCTACTTGTTCAAGACTATGTCACAGGAATTGAAATTTATTACACAATTTTTACGTAACATACGATGTGACGCCCATCCCTGTTCTGTCTTAAATAACCACTTTATGCGATAGTAAAATTCGGCGCAAGCAGAGAATGAAATTAATTTTCCTTGTGTAACTTTTTATATTTTTCTCGTTATTTTTTAACTGCTGTCTGGTTTATTATATTTTTTAGATTTTTTTATGTTAATAATCTTGAAACATTTTTTATTGCTCTGTATTATAGTCGGTTTGACAGAGTCAATTTGTTCTTCGGGCTAATTTGGAGTAAATTTGAGATGGATTTTATAACATTTTAAGTAAATTAGAACTGCTTTAATATTTCTTTTTCGTTTTTTTTTCTTTATTTCTTTTTTATTCGCTTATGGTAGTAAAACACTGTACTTAACACTGGACTAAACTAAACTAACTTATTATTTTCTAAACGAGTGGAATTGTGGACTGGAAGGAATTGGACTATTATCTCTGTTCATATTGTCTTTACATTTATTTATTTTCATTTAAAGTTTTTGACCTCTATACAGTGATCTTCCTTATAAATGTGTTAAGCAAGGCGGAGGACCTTCGCGTTAAAATTAAGAGCTCATACTTGGAGAGACTTTTCTTGAGGTGTTTACGAACCTTTTTTTTCAAAGTATAAAGTGAGAAAAAAAATAGTTGATTTTTTTGATCCACCCTAATACTGATGATTCCAAAACCAAAGTAGGAAAAGGAATAGGAGTATTTGGGCCTTAAATACTCCGAAATAGGCACCTATTTCAGCATCCTAAAAGCAGAAATCTACGCTATCGAAAGATGTGTACAGGGTGGGTCAAATTCGACGCTTTTAAATGGAAACACCCTTTTCTATAGGAGATAGACGAAAACTAATATCGGTGTCTGGAGCTCAATTTTCATCAAAAACATGATGGTGAAAACCGCACATCAATATCTGTTACCGTTTCGGAGTTACGGGGTGTTTTTCAAAAATGTGCATTTTTAACAAATCGCTGTAACTTTTTACTATGGAAAATTTTGTATTTCTATGAAAACATTTCCAAAGCACCTTTTTACGTAGAATTTAATGGTTTAAGTATATTTTTTTTTAAATTAATAATTTAAGAGTTATCAACGTAAAAATTGATTTTTTATTTGGGACACCCTCTATATTTTTAATTAACTGAAAAGAATTTAAAATTACCTTTCCAAAAATATAGCACACTTGATATTTTGTTATAATCCCCTTCGAAATACAGAATTTTTAAAAATTCGCCACTTTTAACTAGTAGGCTTTGGACCCCTTATTGATGATATGTCCTTAATGGAACTCGAATACATATTTTCCAGCAAGACGACCCGCAGCCTCTGAACGCTAAAGTTATCACCAAATTTTTGCAGCCAATTTCAAGAATAATTGAATAGCTAACCAAGATCCCAGCCATTGGCTGTCGAGGCCGCCTGACTTAGTGCCCATGGATCTAATCCTATGGATATATTTGCGGAAGAATAAAGGTTCCTTATTCTTCCGTATAATCTAGACAAGAATAGAAATACTTAACAGTTATGAGATGGTATCTTTCACCCCCACTTAGTTAATGAAATCCGCGAGAAATGTTCAAAAACTGCCCCGTCTATCGATAACAGAAGACGGTTGATATGTCGAACACCTGTAGCAAAATCTCATGTCTTGGTTTGCTATTTATTTTTATTGTTATTAAATATAGTTTAAATGTGTTGATATTGGTTAAATATCTTTTATATTGTAATAAAATTCTGCATCTCTCATAGCAAATAATATTTTCGTTTTAATTGATACTCACATCTAGAATTTTTTTGCATTACAGCCGGTGCCGTTCAAAACCTACTTATTTAAAGCGGGCGAATTTTTATGTACTTTATATCTCGAAGAGGAATCGAGCAAAATATCAAGTGTGTTATATTTTTGGAAAGGTAATTTTAAATTCTTTTCAATAAATTAAAAATATACAGGGTGACGACCTAACACACCTCGATCACCTTAATAAGATGGTATGAAAGCTGGTCTTTATCATCCCAACTGTTCCTAGGAAGCCCTTGAAGAAAACACAGGACTTGGTCTTAACGTACGAAGAAAAAGAAGATAATCCTTACTTGAAATCTCACAGATACCCTATGTTATATCAGAACTATTAGCAAATTTTAATAAAAAAAAAACTGGAATAAAAAAACTCCGTACTTTATTATCGCGTAGTCCATTTTCTGGACACGGCTTTTGTGCGGCTATTGTCGGGTTTTTAATAAAAGCCGAACTTTAGTCAAACATCCGCTGATTGCGATCCGTTTACGCCGTTCGATAAAAGTCCTTTGACCAAAATGGAAAACAACAAAATTTTCGGCTTACACCGCGTTTTTCCCAACACTAAACAATGGAAAAAATTGGACGAAATGGCCAGTTTTGGCGTCATTATTGGGAAAGCATGGGCGTGAAAACGAAATCGCTTTTTGGTTGAAAATTATTTTTTGAATATAAGTATAATAATACCCTGTATAATAGACCGAAATTACATTGAATGTGTAATAGATTCTATGAGGTGACTTTTGATCCATGCTACTCTCATCTCTTGAAACAAATAAAAACATGTTTTTTCTTTAAATTGTCACTTCTTCCATTGAGGTTCCTTATACAGGGTGTTTTTTATATCAATAGATGTCCCATTCTGCTTTGTTTCGTATCTGCAGGGGGTTAAAGTCTTTTATTTTTTCGACTTCTTATAATTTGCTTCCTTCTTATGAAAACGAAAATATAAAATACCACCAACGTGTATCCGATAAACGGAGGGATGAAACTGCAATAAATTTAAAAACCGCGTTATTTTCTAACCAATCAAAATCTTTAAATTCTATCAATAAAATTAATATCGTATCAACGTATCATCGGATAAGTTACGGTTTAAAATTTCACCGTAACTTATTTTGCTTATTTTTACGAATAAAACTAAAACTTACTTGAATAACTTGAATAATAACGTTTAATTAGCTTACTTCTTAACTCTACATATAACTTCTAATAATATCTTATCTATTAAGTCTCTTCACCACAACAATTTCTTGGGATGGAGTTGTCTCCGATAACTGTAATATAAAACCTCATTAATAAAATATCAATTTGTCTGTTTAAAACCTACCTTTCTTTCAACAGTGGTTACTAATTCTTTATTTAGACTTATGCTTGTGTTAGGATATTTTATTGGCATATTTCTTCGGAGGATTCTTGAACATAGACTTGATGTGATTATCTTTTGTCTGTTTTCAACGCAACAAGTGGGAATGTTGGGTCTACAATATACATATGGGTTAAGGATTTTATTATGTATTTTTCCTGTGTGTAATCAATTGGTTTTACCTGATTATAGTTGATTTTTCACTAAATTTCATCTTGTTTATATTACGATTTACAGACTGACGTTTCAATTGTTGTCAGCTGATCGTGTGACACCGTCATTGAAGTTTGACAGATGGATCTTTGTAAATTAGGTTTTCGATCTTTTTAAACGGTTTTTATAAATGATCGGAAAATGTATTAATAATTTTCCGAAGATATTATGTTCGTATAGGGATTATTATAATTTTGTTATGATGTAATAAAATGTTTCACTCAATCCGTATGCATTAAATAAAATTTTATGTCAAATTTTATTTTGGGTCTTTTGTTTTACTGGTTGCCTGTGTTAAATTTTATGTTTTGTGTTTCTGACTTGGAATCGAGCATGTTCTGAAACTCGTCCTTCTTCTACTTCGAACCGCCGTGGTAAACGCAGCATTTCTGATCCTGACTGACTGATAAAAACTCCATTGAAGTTTTTGGCCTTGCCTTGCCGTTCCGAATTGGGATTGTTTCTTTGGGGTTGTCTGGAATTCTATTGTGGGTCGAGAAGACTGGTTGTGCCGTTTTCGCACTAGTTGTGGGCGATTTTGGCCTGTGTGTGGTTCGGAATTCCAGAGAAGCCTTGTAGATGGATATATTCGTCAGTTGGTAAGAGACATGTACAGCTGTGTAATGTTCTTTTGTACAACTATTCATTTTAGGGGACAGGATTTTACAACACGGACTGTGTGTGATGGTCGTACGAGATGAGTACGAGGACTTATAAAGAACTCTTTTCCATGGAGTAACGTGTGGCGACGCCATTTTGTTTTGGAACGTCCACATGGTGGAAAGGTATTTTATTATGTCCAAATCAGAACATGTCACTAAAATAGATCATATTTTAGGGTTCTTCTTTCTTTCTTCTTTCTTGTTCCTTGGCTATTACTCCTTAGTGATGATTACGGTTTAGCTTAAGATTTTTATCAATTTTTTTTTGTACTGGATTTGGTACTGCAACTAATGCCATTGTGAAGTGAATGCCACTGTGACGAGGAATGCCACTGGGATACTGAAGACCAGACACCTGGATTTTCTCATGGACTGACTGGAACGACCACTGGATGACAGATAAGACTTTAATCATCTCTTATTTTATTGCGTTTATGATTGATTAAAATTTATTACATTAAATATACGATCGTATGTGAACTTGGTATACCAGGGGATTTTTACATTTAAATTTCATTTTATTCTTTATAGAAAGAAGTGGTTTCCCTTGTAGGCCTAATCCACGATCTATTGTGTTTAAGTTTTATTACACATTATACTATTAATTTTAAAAACGGTGCTCTTGGTAATGATTATAGTGGAACGGATTATTGTTGATTTTGGGAGAATTTTAATCTGAGTGGTAATCTTCAAATGATACTTCAACAGTAATGTCTTCTTCGCTTTCTTCTTTCTCATCTTCTTGTGGAATATCTGGAAATCCATCTATGACAGATGCATCAGTTGTCTCGTCATCAAAATTCTCATCTGTATTTAAGTCAATATTGGAGCATGACTGACTTTGACAATTAGTACATATTGGTGTACAAAACAATCCGACTCTGTCACAACCACAGTTTGCGCTATAACCCTTTTTGCAATTGCAAAAAATTGTGTTAAGTAGTTTTTTTGGAGCAGGTGGAAGTAAAGTTTTAATCGGCTCCAAAGTATTATCTATAAATTTCCAACCCCAGTCTTCTGGGTACAGTTGATTTCCTAGCCGATAGTATACACGATATAAGTGTTGACAGGCAGAAGCAGCTGTTGAAGGAATACAAGATTACCATTTTATTGTTCCGAGTATTTTTAACAAAACTTAAATATCTATACTTGTCTATAGAATCAATTTTTTTTGGAGCACTATATATAGCAAGAAGCAAGCGAATTCCACTTGTGATGATGACTTGTGGAGAAGAGTCAATCTTTTTGAATACGCAATCAATTATTCATTACGTGTTTCAATTTATATGGGCGAAACCCGTTACAATATTTTTTATTAAATTGAGTATGTGTGCATATTAATATTTTCGATGTTTGAAATTGCCATATCTCAGGAATGGTGGTACGTAAGAAAAAAGTATAACAACCATCATTGTAGAAAATTTATTGGTCTACATTTGTTTAAGGTACTTTTGGGATAGCGCTTACCGTTTAGGAGAAAAAAAGCAAAAAAACATATTTTTAACCTTTTTTTTGCAGACGTGGGAGCGGTAGGGACTTTTCAGATATCATTTATAATAGTGTATATAAGACCTGTACCAATTTTCAGCTCTATACGAATTATTGTTATTTAATCCCCTTTTTTTGTTTATTTTGACCGGGGTATTAAGTCCGATACATGTTAATGCTAAAATAGTGTCCACAGATTTACCAGAGACGTGCATATGGATAAACATTGGAATATTTTTCTTAAGAAAAAAACATGTGCGTCACTGACTTTTCTTTATCTTGTTAGCAAAATTTTGTAGACCGATTAAAAGTTGTCTCTTGATATTTTGTCGATTTCGGTCTCCTTGATGAAATAGACGCAATTTTATTAATTTACCTTTGTCTCAGTTTATAGCAACCTTTAAAAAAAAATAATGGCATTAATTGGTCAGTGTTAAATAAGTACTCATTGATTCCTCATCAAAAAATATGAAAAAAGTTTTCTATAAACATTTGTACCGAAATGCATAGTTTTTTTTTAAATTTTAATTTATTTTAAATAAATTTAATTTTTTAATTTTTTTTTCTTTAATTTTAATTTATTTTAAATAACATTATTTCTTTTATAATTTGCTATTTGTAATTTTAAAATAAACTTTAATAATAATTTAGCATAATATATAATATTTAATAAACATATTCATTATTAACGATGTTTTTTTTTCTTGTTGCAGGTATGTCTTCGATTTACACATGATTCTGGTAAGCGGTAAGTTTTATAAAGTTTTTTACAATTAATTACAATGTGTGCCAATATTGAACGTGACTGCTGAGGACCAAAGGCGTCCACGTTTTCCATTTAACGGTATTTTAGAGGCATTCTCTCCAATTAGTGTTTAAAACAGAGTTTCTAATATGCAATCCCATCCATTCCATTAAGGTGATGTAATTATAGTTCCATTAGTTCAGTGCTTTAAAGCCCCCTATGTATTTTTTATTCTTTCTTGTTGTTTTTTTTGGTTAAAGCTGTTTACATGTGATGTAGACTAACGTACTTATTTATTTTATACTCTTTTTGGAGAATAGTGAAGCTAGTATTTATTTTTAACTTTAATATTTTTTACTGAAATTTTTACGAAATTTTTTGAGAAAGTATTTTAATTAAATTAATTCATTATTTTTGTGCTACATCTCTAGTAAAATTCTTGTAAAATGCTCATTCCTAGTTATTTCATTACCGCTTCAATTTTTGTATTACTTTGAATGCCGTTCGGTGTGATGGCGCAGGCATAGTATAAGGAAACTAGTAGCTTTACTCCTTGTTATATCCTTTGTTCTTTTTCTGTCACTTAATATGATCTTGTTCTCGTGACCACTGACGTAGCTGTATAGTCGTGATCTATAACAAGGCAAAGTATAGTCGTGGCACTCGCCATAGTTTCACAGAGATGTATTTAGGAAAATATGAGTTCACAATAAAATAAAATAAAAATATGATAGTAAAAATTTGCTTGAAAACAGAAGTCATTATTACCGAGTCCCGAAGGTACCGAAAGAACAGGGAATTAATAATTTCGAGTTCCGGTTCTCTGATATCTCAAAAGAACCGGGAATTTCCGGTTCTGAACCCTAGTTACCATATTATCAAGAAATTATGTTTTTTAACTAAAAACAAAAAAAAATCCAGATTTAAAAAAAAATGCGCTCTTTTCTGCCTTTCATCCTCATATCTCTGGGGTCAAAATATACTACCCCTAAAAATATTTGCACTTATTTATGACTCACCCTGTATAGGGCGATTCACGGTTATGGTACGTTATAGCATTTCCGAAACCGGAGCTGTTTTTCGGAACCGGTAATTTCGGTACCATGCCTCTAAGGAACCGGGGTTTCCAGTTTTTTTCGGTACTAGCAAATTTTTGTTCTATGATGGTGCAATTCGTTAAACAGCAAGCAAGGGATGGTTGTCAAAAGTAAAATCGTTAAAAAAAAGAGGTTTAAATGAAAATAATATCAAATTATTACGTAGTAATGAGCGAGAAAATTAACCTGAAGACAAACACGATCAAAAATAACTCTCAAAAAAACTCAAAGCACAATTTTTTGAATTATTACTACAACCAATAGCAGCAAACAGTAAGGCACTCATTTTTTGTCAATCCATCTCTGTGCTCGGACGCAACGCTCGAACCTCGCAGGTCGACGGACGGAACTCAACTGAAACGCTCTGCAATCTGCCGATATTCGTCAGATTGTAAAAACTGACAGAAAATATCTGGGAGAGTGCAACTACTCTTTCCTTTCTACTATGGCGCAGGGTTGCTATATATATTATTAGTTTAAATAATTCTTCAAATGTTATTAGTACCTTTCCTGAACGTTGTATATTTAGAGCACAGTTTGGTGTGTGTTTATTCTTTGTTTTGAGAGGATAATCTCTGACAGAATTTTGAAAATTTACTAAATTTTTTCGACACTTCTTTTTTACAGAAGAATTTATCTTTTTTCGAAGTTTTTCTTGTGTGCTGGTAGTTTTTTTACTAGAAGGTTTTGGAGGCTCTTTAAGATTTGTGCCGTAATTTTATTTCCAATTACCAAGTATCTACAAAGAGTATTTCACATTTTATGTGGCAGATGGCAGAGAATAGCCCTGAGAGTAAGTCATGGTTTTTTCTTCTTTCACTTTCTTTTTCATAATTAAAAAAAATCATTTTTTATAGATTATGTCGTTTACCATCTTAAAGGGCCAAGAATTGGCATTTTTTGAAGCAGTTTTTTAAGCAGTTCTTCGGATTTTTTGAATGGTTTTGTAATGGTTGGATGGTGGTACGACGGTTTAAGCATTTTTCCTTTTCCGCAAATATTTTCGAAACTTTTTGATGGCTTGGAGCTGTTACGTCATCGATATGAGTCCAAATACGAGAGGAAATCAACCCTACTTGACCTTCAGAGCAAAAAGTAAGTATCTGCTTATATCTTATTACTTTTCAATCTTTTTGCAAAATTAAGTCTTTAAAGTACTTAATCAATAATCCAGGTTAACTAACGGTATGCACTGTCATAATTGTATGGGTGACGAGTATGGTGAAGAGAAAAATATGAAAGCCGTATGTTTTTAGTATATATATAATATAAAGTAATTTGAAAGATGTAAAAACGAATTGTGAAAGATTTTTTTTTTAATTCACCCTCGAGAAGGGGTAGAGCGTTTAATTTTACATAAAAATGGTCTCTACACTTTTTTTGCTCAAATCAAAATTAACCGAGATAGGGTGGCTAGAAGCTAGGAGACAACTTTTATTGACACAGTTTTTTAAGTACTTACCGTTTCTAAAATATGAAAAAAACACTTTATTTATATTTTTCACCCTTTCTCGGGGTGAATTTAAAAAAATCTTAATTGAAATTTATAATTTTCCAAAGAAATTGATTAAAAATGTTAAATTTTTCAGCGACATATTTTTTTTAATTTTTAATACTATCATCCCAAATAATCATCCCCTAGCTTCTAGCCACCCTATCTCGGTTAATTTTGATCTGAACAAAAAAAGTATAGAGACCATTTCTATGTAGAATTTAACGCTCCACAACTTTTATTTGAACTTTTCTTTTGTAGTTCTTACCGTTTCTCCGAAATTTCGAAAAAATAATTTTATTTATTTATTTCGGCCCATCTCGGGGGTGAATTAAAAAAAATCTTTCCCAATTCGTTTTTATATCTTTCAAAATAACTTATATCAAAAATTTCAAGTTTTTACCAAAGCTTTTTGGACTATAACTCGAATTTTTTAACTCGCTTTTTTACTTATAATTAGGATTTTCTCCAAAAATCAAATAATATAAGGTAATTATTTTTTTCTCGTCTCTATTAATTTTGTCTTACCAAATTTATTGTAATTAATCGTTTTAAACGTTTAGCCTCTTAAGACAAATCGATTGTTTGGTCTTAAGCATGCTCAATTAATAATTCCTTCCCAGATCCGGAAAATCGGATAGAGATGTCTGGCTGTTCCAGACCACTCGCCTGCTTGCCCTCGAAGAGATTAATGAGAATTAACTGACGACACATCGAGAAGGGCAACCACCGTTTTGCTCCTTCATCTCCTTTTTCCAGTTGATGGAAAGGGCTAAAAATGGAAAAAAGGTCCGGTCAGTCTCCTGGGAGATCTAAATTATTTATCAGTCTTGTCTGTTGAAATATGACAGATGATAAAATAATAAATAAATTATTTAGGGTTGAGATTAGGGATGGTTTTAAGAGATTACAAAAACTACTGTACAGTAAAGACTGTCGCAGACGTATCGAATAACTCGGCATTTTGCAAAAAGACTAGGAATATTATACAACGCTGGCGTTTTTAACAAAAGAAGTACATTTTACAAAGAGCCTATCTGTTTTCAGTCTCTTTGCAAAATGCCTAATGAAGACTAGTCAGATTGCACAAAACATTTTACGCGGGATTGGTATAACTAACCTAAATTTATCCAACGACATTTTTTGAACTTCTCTTTCAAAATTTGGAAATAATGTCACAAAAAGTGATAATTCTGTTAAATAGAATATAGTTCAGGATGATTATTATAAAGATCTAAATTCATTTTATTCTAAAAGAAAGCAAAGTTCCACAAAGAAGCCAGCCCTGTACACAGAATACAGAATCGAATTACAGAGTATAATAATTAATTAATGAGATTTTAATATTGTATTTATATTCATATTAATATATTTTGTAATGAAAATTATGTTATTTAAAATTAAAATTTAACCAACAATACCTAGAACCAAAATCCCAAAAATACGAAAAATATATTTATACATAATAAAATTTTGACATAAATAATGATTGTTTTTGCATAAGAAAATATGGGGTATTTTTATTAAAGCGTAAATTATTCAATATGCTTATGCTCATAGCCGATTAACCTTTGATCATTTTTTAATCTGTCTGGTCTCGACTCTCGATTTGGCATCTTGTAAAATGACTGAAAACAGGTCATTTTGCAGAACTGTACAGGGTGAGTCAACGATAGAGTAAAGTCCATTATCTCATTTGTTTCAAGGTTTACAAAAAAATGTTTAATATAAAAGTTATAGGGATGGTTAAGATACACATTTTAAAATTGTTATTGAGTATACAAGGTGCTCCAAAAAAATGTGGCGGCTATAACATATGTTGTTTTAAATGCAACACCCTATTTTTTATTTTATTTTTAGGCTCATTTCAATTTATTTAAACAAATGTTAAATTGCAGTGTGGTAAAAAATTGTCAGTGGTGCCATTGTTTCTGAAGTTGGAGTACCAAAATTTGGTAGGAGAGTTTTATAGAAATGAAAAAAAAGATATATCTAAAGATATTTTAGTTACATGATACAGGGTGTTCAAAATATATTTATGAATTTCAACTACTTAAAATTAAAAATCTTAAATTTTTTAAATGGAACTTATTACAACAAATTAAACTACAATTCAAACTTTGTTCTTAACTTGCTTAACAGACATGAAATTGTGATAATTATTACTTTTTGTCATAGCAACTATGATGTTATAGCGCAATTGTATTAAAAATATGGGTAAAAATTGGAATAAATCGCAAACTAATAAAAATAGGTATATGACATTCTTAATAAAAGTTGATGAGTTTGGTAAAATCTGTCAGAAAAAATGATAATATATAGGGTGTACCATTCAAAAAAATTGAAATTCCTTAATTTTAAGTAGTTGAAATTCCTAAATATATTTTGAACACCCTGTAACATCTAACTAAAATATCTTTACATAGGTCTTTTTCTATATCTCTATAAAATTCTCCTACCAAATTTTAGTTGTCAACTTCAGAATCAATGCCATCACTGACAATTTTTTAACCCACTGCAATCTAACATTTGTTTAAACAAATTTAAATATAACAAAAACTATTAATTTTAGGTATATAACATTATATATGAAAAAGTTATGGAATTTTACGCGGAATCTAAAAATAAAATAAAAAATAGAGTGTTGCATTTAAAAAAAACATGTTATATTCGCCACACTTTTTGGAAGCACCCTGTATACTGTATAATAATTTTAAAATGTGTATCTTAACCATCTCTATAACTTTTATATTTAATATTTTTTTGTAAACCTCGAAACAAATGAGATAATGGACTTTACTCTATCGTTGACTCACCCTGTATATAGATAGACTTTTTGTAAAAATTCCTTCTTCTATTAAAAAGCCATTATAATATGCCTAGGCCGGCTTTTGCAAAAAGCCGGATTTTTGTATACGCCTAATCAGATGTAAACGAAGATCGTATATATTTCGATAAATTATATTTTACTACCACACATTGTTTTAAAGCTTTTTTTTTATGGATACACACTATTTTTTATTAATATGTCAAGAAACTGCATCGTTTTAAAAGGAATAACCACTCTTTAAAAGCAGCGTTATTGACCAGGTCCAACCATCAAAGCCATAGATCACGTAGTACCTACCTTTTTTTCCAATTCCAAGTAAAATTCTAATTAATTGCCTCCTTTTAAATCTAAACTTTCATTCGATCATTGTCACGATCCATTGTAACAAGCCGAAGTGAACAAGTGGATCTATTAAATGGCCCTATATGGCCAAACTGAATAGGAAGTCTTGGAAATGGTCAAGTTCATAAACGGCAGCCTTTACTGCCTTATCGTGATGGACTATAAAGTCTCTACGGCAGTTTTAGGATTGTTGTACATATAGAGGAGAGTTCTTAGTGAATATAGTAGGATAATAATAGTAAAATCATATAGAATTCAAATCAAGAAGTTTATAGCTATTGGTCAGGATGTGTGTGATTTATTTCAGATATTAATATTAGAAACATAGATACAAGATACAAAATATGTATTTTCGTGTTATATTACATGTATCTTGTATTTAGATATATTTTTTTAGTACCTATCTTAGTATTTTATAAATACTAGTTTGCTAAAATACCTTTACTAATCTATGCATATTTTTTACTTTACGACATTCATATATAATATAATCATATATTGATTAATACAATTTTTACACTGAGAGAAAAAACGTTGTAAAATCAAAAATAATGCTAATGAATCAAATAAAATCAAACATGTTTTGGCCTCATTAATGGTCATAATTGAATTAATAAGATATCTATTGATTTTATGCATATACTCGTATATAAAACATACATGATCATTGTCATTGCTAGTGGTATATCAGATTTAGAATAAAAATGCTGCCTATTTGATTTAAAGAAATATTCATTTGTTTATTAGTGTTTTCCTTTTGTTTTTCAAATACATTCCTTTTATTTCAAGCTTTTCTCTTTATATTTTCAAATGCAATGCTTAATTATTTATTAATATGTCACTTTGTTTAAAACTTGAGTTGATTTTAATCCAATAGGATCAGTACTAACAATTTAAATGAAATAAATATCAAATTCATTAGGAAAATAACTTTATTTCGGAATTAATCTTTTGGTGATAAGTAGGTAAATACAATTGTATTGAATGTCTTCCAAAATCAAAAAAAATAATAGATATAAGGGTATCCTGGTGAATTTTGTCTAGTGACGAATGGTTTTTGTAATGTCCTGGAATTGATCTGTCTTTATTAGATTCCTTCAAAGGTCACAGAGATTCTAAAAAAGAAAGCAACGTTTAGTTAAATATATGATATACTTTTCTCCATCTTAAAACTGGAGATAACCCAAAACAGAAATGTTTATATACAGGGTATACAGGATTTGCAGGTTTTCTGAATCGTATAATTGCAAAAAACAGTATTTTTTAGGTTCCTAACGCCACTATAGATGAGAAAACCGCGCTATGTTGAATTTAAAAAGTGGTGTTCTTAAATTTCTTGAAAAAAAATTCTTCATTCTTTCACGAAAAGATATTGTCGTTGGGTAATACATTAAATTTACCACCCTGTACAAATTTCTGTTCTGTACAGGATAAGGCAACGATAGAGTAAAGTCCATTATCTCAATAATTGTTTGGAGGTTTACAGATAAATGTTAAATACAAAAGTTATAGGGAAGGTTAAGATACACGTTTTAAATTATTGTAGAATATATTTGTATTGTATATTTTTTTGTATTATTGTATATTTTTTGTATTGTATATTATTTGTATTGTTATATTGTAGAATATACTGGGTGCTTCATAAAGTAAAAAATATAAGGAAGGTTGGAAAAAATATATTTTTTATTTATTTATTAATATCTCTGATATTATCGAAATATATTTACTCATATATAATATATTATGTAAAGTGGTCCAAAAGGAAGCCAAAAATGCAATAATATACAGGGTGTTTCAATTAAAAAAAAACATACCAATCCACTTAGACATTTTTGAGCCACCCTATAGAAGTTGAAATATTTTCCTGAAATACATCCTCGTACATAATTTAGGTTTGAACTTAAACAAAATTGTGAAGTTTATTATTCTAGGAGCTACAGATGCCCGACGCACTACTGCCGGACCCTGTATAATATTATAAAAAAAATATTATTAGATAAAAAAGTTATAAAATTTTAAGTAGAATTTAAAAAATAAAATAAAAAATAGGGTGTTGCATTTAACAAGTTATATCCGCAACACTTTTTTGAAGCACTCTGTATATTCTACAGTAATTTTAAAATGTGTATCCTAACCCTCCCTATAACTTTTATATTTAACATTTTTTGTAAATCTCAAAACAAAGGAGATATTGACCTTACTCTATCGTTGACTCACCCTGTACATTCTGTAATGTTCATCAATATATTTTTTTACATTTTATACTGGTACGAGCTGTAGTAAGTTCCACCTTTTTAACAATTTTTCTAGCTTGACTTCGTATTCCTTTACATCTGAATTTTCATCATCTAGCGAAATATTACTTTGCAAATTTGAATTGTTGAATTCGTCCAGCGTTAAGTTCAAAATCACAATGCATCATTTCGGCCGGCGTCGGTCGTTTCCATCACTCTTCCAGAAAACCTTTGGCCGCCATAATGCTACTGAAATAATATTAACGTTTGATCATTCTAAACAACTACTTAAACAACACATTACCTGTATACGATACAATTCTCCTTTTTGTCACTAACAACTGTCATATACAATAAATATCATTGTACTATTCAAAATCATGGAACGCGACAAAAATCATACAACAACGTGTGGCTTAATCGGGCTTATCCCGTCAATACCGCCAAACACCATCTTTCGATGTCCACCTCAAATGCATGACTTTCTATTGGCCAATATTAATCACGTGCCTAACAGAAATGTTAGCAATTCTTATAGAAATAAAATACTCTCGTGCTTAAAATAAATTTATTATAAGGATGTCTTATTGGAATAAATAGACAAGCAACACTTTTCAAATATAATAAGGCAATGCCAGTTTATTTTAAACGTGGTTCTTTTGAAACATATAGAGTAATAATTACTTTAAAAGGACTAAATATTAGATATCCGATAAAACAGTATTCACTTTATTTCGAATGCTTTAATTTTTATTATGTATATAAAACAATATTATATTATCAGCAATCGTTATTAAAACAAATAATTAGGTAAATCGAATTCCATACAACGAGTTAATTATTTTAACGTGATTTATTGTGCATTTTAAAATGCATTTTTTTTCTGAGTGTATAGTAATGTGTTTCTTCATTATTTTTTAATTACTTATACGCGCATTCAAAATTTCAGCTAAATCGGTAAAAAAGTTTATAATAATATAGTGTAATGTTGTATAGGTTGTGGTTTGGTTTGGTTTGGTTTGTGCGCCAGTCCGACTTGCACTTGACCAATTTTTATAATACAATTTGAGAATCAAGGCCCAGAAAATGCCATCATCTGCTAGATAAAATTTAAAGCCGAATGCACTCTAGGCCAAAATATTCACATACTGTTCCTCATGCATAAATCCTGTATGCAACTCAACAGTTGCATTATGCAGTGTTGCCGAAACGTCTAGTAAATTTTCAGCGACATAACCTCACATCCGTTCCGCAGTAAATTATAGGAAGGAATAAACTTCACGGCACATAAAACTAAATAGGCTTACTGGTTTATGTATGTCCTCTTTTCAGAGAAATAAGTGAATATAGAGGAGTTAACGTTAGATAAACCTTAGAGAAATAATATAGACAAACTATTTTTGAGAATTTTTTTTTTATGCTTATCTTGAATTTTTCAATAAAAAAACTACAGTTTCTGTTGAATCTTTGGCATACAAACAATTCAAATTTATTATTTCAGACTAATAACTATCCAGCCAACGTATATAACGTTGTTAACGTAAACTATTACTCGTAGGAATTTTTACCAAAAGAACTTTTTTACATAAAAAACATCTGAAATGTACATTTTTTCACTCAGTATCTAGTATAATACAGGTAGGGACGAAAATTTATTAATCTTGAAGACATTAAGTTAAAAAATATGTAGGTGGCGCCCTTTACAATTAGGAGTCATTGACATCGAAATCAAATTTCTCATGTAAAAAGCATCCAGACATCAATTTCTATCCAACTAGCAACTATTTATAGTTCAGAAATTATTTGGAAAAAAAAACGAAATAAAAATGAAACTTCTACATCCTATGTCTCTGAAACGACGAAGCATTTTATGACATAAATTTATACGAACTTTTATATTTATCTATTTTTATTTGCAGAATCAGTTTGGACCACCCTGTATATAATATTGGTTAGTTTTTCTATCAAAGAACCTCAACAAAATTGGCAAATATAGCTTGCATCAATAATTCTCTACATTTTTCATGATACCTACAAAAAAAAATAAAAATATTGTAATAAGATTTTTACAAATTAAAGAAACATTTTTTTAATTAACATGACAAGGATAATATAAGTCCTCTAGGTCTACCTATTTCTCTAGGCTGTCTATATATGCACCTATAGAAGTGAGAGCCCGCTAAACAGAATTATGCACTCGAAATGCAATAAAAAAACCGACAAGTAGCGCTTTGTACTTATTTGGCAACATTTTATCTTTATGGGGTGGCTTTTCAGAATTGTTTCGTTCTTTTTCTTTCATTGTTGCGGTTGTGTCATTTTGCGTTTAGTTCAATTTTATGTCGGCTTTAATAAAGTTAAGTAACGCCTATAATAAGAGACGTGATCAAGTTAAACTTTGTAGAGGTTTTAAAGCGTTGCTATAGTTATTAGCTATAAAGGAATAAGAAACGTGGTTGCTTATTACATAGGAAAAGTGGTTTTAGGGTTTGGGCAACAGAAGATTGTTGAAGAAAATATTAAAATTACTAATCACCTACCCAAAATGTCTCTTAGTTTGTATGAAAGTTCTAGAAAATGAAAGATTATGAATCTAGATTATAATTACTAATAATCTAGATGAGATCTAGATGTTGTTTATTGATTATGATACTTATACTAGTCGTAGGTCCGATTCTGCTTTATTTCCTAGCTACAGGGTTTTAAATTTTTTTTTTTATTTTTTATAATTTTCTTCCAAGTACCCTAGCCGTTATGCCTTGCGGAACGTTTTCGATGGGCCACCCTGTATATTCATCCGTGTGGAGACTCGCCTCTTGAAATTCTGCCGCGCATTTTACACCCTGTATATAACAACAATCCGAATATTCAATGACATCATAGATTTAGCAATACAAAAACGATTATAAGTGAATCAATTAACCTTTAACAAAAGGAACTAAACAAATTTAAATACAATACTTTCTGTAGTAGCTTTATAAAAAGAAAAAAATAAATACAAATGTGTAATAATAATTCAGGATTACAGCATCTATAAATATAGTTGTAAAATTTATTTTTATGATGGTACAGGGTACGATAGTGCGCTAAAAGCATTTTACTGTTCTGATTTATATGTATACATTCGTGTAATAATGGTATATGCTAGAGGCAGAATATGTTTATGTTAGTTACCTCGTTTTGAGTTGGATTCAGTTACTCGATAATACAGAATTAACTAATAGAGTTTATTTTAACAAACAGGAAAAATAAACTCAATAAATTTGATAGGATCGGAGCTTTTAGTCCATGAATTTTCTCTCGTGTTTTACCGTTGAAAAAGCTATATGAAATAATACTGCGTGCATCTGCGAAACCATTAAATTTTTTTAAATAGTTTAAATACAAAAAGTTTTCATTTTCTAACTCTCCATCTAATAAAAAAATAATATAAATAGTGTTCCATTTAAAAAAAAGCGCTGAAAAATGATTTTATATTTTAGAAAGTTTGGCGTAGAATTTTAAACACCCTGTATGATTTAAGATTACGATAAAGAAAAGTAAGTATATACCATCTAAAGTAAATACCTAATATAGTTTTGATTTCCGGACAGTTCTTGTATTTTTAGAAAAGCTGAAAAATATATATTTTTTATTTAGTTTTTATAGAATTAGAATTTAGAATAAGTGGGAGGGGGGTTAATCTCTGCGACCTTAGAGATCTATTGTGTCCCCCTTTCTTGAGTTATAACTCATCATACAGTCCCAGGACTTCCTACGGTGACCCGTGTCCCTCACAGTCGAGGAGCTACGACCCAGGCCGGGTAGACGAAACGGTAGCTTGTGTCGCCTGTTGGGTTTAGAGGTAGGAGGTAGGCTCCCGACCCTTGGAGGAGGTGGTAGCTTGTATGCCACTTGCGGAGGATGGTCTCACGCAAGTGTCAGCCACCTCTCCTGTAGTTCTCTTTGGGTTTGGCCCCTTGGAACTTTCATTGTTACTGTTCCCAGTGTCGCTAGGGGGTTTCCCCACAGCTTCACCGGTGATGTTTTTATTACTATTATTACCAGATCTCATAGTGTTCCTATGAGTCGCTAGGGACAGTCGGTCCACTTCTACAGAGCCCCGCATGTAGAAGTAAGGGGTAAAATACAATGGGGTGCCCCCCGGTGCCCCAAGGTTGAGGCTGTCCGTAGCCCCGCCCGGTATCGTTATATGTCTTGCGACACTACAGTCAGGGACAAGACGATGAGTGAGATGCTTCTTAGACCAAGCCAAGTGCTAGGGGGGATTCCCCCCAGCACCTGACCAGGAGCTTCCCCGCCAACGACAAGGTCTTGCATCTCCTAGGGGAAGTGTTTTTATAAGTAACAATAATAATAATATTGTTATTTTTTTGATATCTATGTTATTTAGCTTCTATTTGTGTAGTTCCTAAATGGCTTTCTGGGTAAATAAAGATATGTTTATCGTATATGTAACCTTGTAATTAATGCTGTAATGTATATAAGGAAAATTAAGGTAAAAATGGGCACGTGCAAGACAATTAGGCTATCTCAAGAGCAATTAGAGCTAGAATGGCCAACGCGGCCGCATCGCGTCGTCATGGCGACCGTTCTCCAGTAAACAATGCAGTTACATATTAATTCTGTTATTCGCCGTCTCCGAGTGATCTTTCCTCCATAAACGTGTCAATCCCTTCCTGCCAACTTCTTCTCGGTCTACCCGGTTTTCTTCTTCCTGCAGGTTTCCAGTTTATAATTTGCTTTGGGATTCTTATTTCTGCCATTCTTTGGACATGCCCGTACCATATGAGTTGACTGTTCTTTATGTCGTCCACTATCGTATGTTTAACTTCCATAATCTCTCTTATGCGTTCATTAGTTATTCGCTCGAGTCTTGATTTGCCTGCTGATCTTCTCCAAAAATCCATCTCTGTAGCTTCCAGCATTCGTTTTGTTGTTTCCTTAATTGGCCAGACTTCACAGCTGTACGTGGTTATACTCTTTATGATGGTATTGTATATTAGAGTTTTGTTCTTGTTGTTTATGCTTCTGTCCCACAGTATCCCATTCAATACCGTGATAGCATTCCTTCCAAGTTGGTTTCGTTCTTTAATTGCTGTATCCAACAGTCCATCATTTGTGATTTGCATACCCAAATATTTGTAATTTGTGCAGCACTTAATTTTCTTCCCTTCTTCTAGTATTAGATCTTGTTGTTCTCCTCCGATACACATATATTCTGTTTTGTTAGTATTGATCTCGAGTCCCCATTTCTGATATTCTTCTATAAGCTTCTATAAGCTCTATTGATAATAATAATTATAAAATTATGAAAACTTATTTATTATAATATGTTATGAGTACCCTTTCATTTCCATAGTTGTGTACTTTTTTTTCGGTGTACCATTTTTCATAATATTTATATTCATACTGCTATTTCGATCTTGCTGGAAGCAATCCAGAAATGGCTTTGAACGCCTCTTCTTCAATGTCAGAGGGAATACTTTCCGAATCGCTCATTTTTTAAACTAGTGACATCAATATTGTGCTAGGGGGATTCCCCCCAGCACCTGACCAGGAGCTTCCCCACCAACGACAAGGTCTTGCATCTCCTAGGGGAAGTGTTTTTATAAGTAACAATAATAATAATATTGTTATTTTTTTGATATCTATGTTATTTAGCTTCTATTTGTGTAGTTCCTAAATGGCTTTCTGGGTAAATAAAGATATGTTTATCGTATATGTAACCTTGTAATTAATGCTGTAATGTATATAAGGAAAATTAAGGTAAAAATGGGCACGTGCAAGACAATTAGGCTATCTCAAGAGCAATTAGAGCTAGAATGGCCAACGCGGCCGCATCGCGTCGTCATGGCGACCGTTCTCCAGTAAACAATGCAGTTACATATTAATTCTGTTGTTCGCACATTCCCGCTACGGTTGCAAATTAATTTACATATAAATAGGCTGGAAGTACGGCGCGGCCTAATTGGCCGACCACTAATTTCACTAAAATACGACTAAATCAGATAATATCCGTTGGAGTGGAATAATAGGACGTTATCTATCCATTATTAGTATATTTAAGTGTATGTATAATATACATTATTTGGGTGTTCCAAAGATTTATGTATCGAGGAAATTCAATTATTTTTTTAACGCTATAATTCCTGTGGTACTGTATATAGGGAAATTAAAATAACTTTGGTTGCACATCATAATACGACGATGAAGTATAGTCTGTCCAACGAGAAGATCCTTGACAGTGATAGATGTGTCTGTCATTTTAATTTCAAAGTAGTTTATTTTATTTTACAAAGAAATAAGTTGGTACAACTGGAACGCATAGCAGGAAATATTTAAAATTTGATTGACAAGATGACAAGTGATTACTTCAAAATATTGTGAAAAAAAACTGTATAAAACTGAAAAATGTAATAGAGTTATTTTATTTAATAAGAACGGTATGTGTTAATACAAAACAAACAAGAACAAGACACTACATACCAAAAAAATATAAAAAAGAACTATTATTTACTTTCAAGCTTTATGAAACTACCCACATTTATGATTATATTTATCAATATAACTTATGTACAAATACAAATTTGTAATATTCCGCAGGGATAAATAAAACAACATAGGTAATTAAAACAAACTATTTTATTAATAATAACTCCTACCAAATTTTATACCTTAAAGGTTGATTAATTAACTTTAATCTTAATTTTTTTAAACCAGTACCTTTTGACATTATTTTTCTGCAGTACTAAAATCCATTATTTGCCTATCGTGTGATGTCGATATTTTACAGCTACTCCAGTTTTTAGTATGTGTTTAGTTTGATCCTTCTACCTTATACGAGATGCACTTATCTACGACGAAATGGTATACAAACTTTATCGATGGCAACTTCATTGGTTTAAGACTTCCTGCCTGGGCAGCGAGTATTAACCATAAACTGTGCTCTGGGTCTACAGTTAATTTTCACTCGATTTTTCCTCCACTTGACTTCAAAAGACACAAAACACACGTAATAATACGAATCAAAATGCATCAACTTCCAAAACGCAGGGTATTCAACAAAAGTTGACACAAAATTATAACCTATAATTTGGCAAGACTTTGACAAGCGTCAAAAATGACAAAAATCTAAAGGTGAGTTCATACGCATCGGCGTCCGTTTGTCGTTCATCGTTCCGTCAAACCAATAAAATTGAAATACGATCTGTCATTTTTTAAATAAACCAATAAAACTGGTTAAAAACAACAAGACACGACGCATGACGGATTTATATTTAAACCCATCCATAGATAACTTAAAAATAATTAGAAACTTTTTTTAGTAAAATAAATAGATTGGTATGGGACGTCATCTGCTTTTCTTCTGTCATCGTCTGTCGAAATCTTACCTGAGAAAAAAAACAGAGTATATCATCATAATATCATGAGAAGACGATGCATGGTGTCATTAATGACGTGCAACGAAAGTTGTTTTAATTTTCCCTTAGATAAATTTGTTTCTTACTGAATGTAGTATATTTTTTCCCATTTTAAAACGACTCAAATGTTGCATTTATTAATCTTCCGGTATATTTGTATTTACGCTGTTGGTAGGAACTTTGTTGTCAGGTTAATATTTTATTAAATGACCTGATTATAAGAGTTAGTAACTCGCATTTTGATTGGAGGACACTTTCATATTTATTTCAAACCAATAATCAACGAGAATATTTGTATAATTTAATAAAAAAAAACTGTAAATCACTATAAATAATGAATTGTTTGTAACTGAACTGTAATTTCTGTATTATTAATCCGGTAAATGATGGAGATAAACAATTGTGATTGATTAAAATTTTATTTTAAGATAAAATTTTTGTTAACGACATTCTGAGAATTCGAATAATGAATTGAATAATGAGAAGACAAAAGACAAGTGACATCTGTCTAAAAAAGACAGCGATTTAGAGTGACAATTTGGTTATGCATGTTCCAAAGATTTATGTATCGAGGAAAGTGAATTATTTTTTTAACACTTTATAATTCCTTCTTTAATAACACTATATAAGTCCCCAACATGAATAATGAACAAAACATTTAAATAAGAACAGACCACAGACTACGCAAAACAAATTATTGGTTAGTAGCACTTAGTAGTAGTCAGAGATATAGTAGTATTTTGGTTTTATGACCGAAGCTGCCAGACTATCCGACCGAGTGAAATATTATAAAATTACAAAGCTATAATAGTATACGGTTTTATATTAACTCTAATTTTCTCTAACTCTAAGTTTATAAAAAGCATTCATAAAAAATATGTATCCTTCTAATCTTTCAATTTATTATCTGTTAGTAAGAAATGTCACTTCAAATATGCGCACATAGTGCACATACAATTTTTTTTTGTAAAAAAACGCCTTTCGCATGAATTCGGCACACGTTCGAGTACGTTTTCATTAAAATGGAGGAAATACTAAAAAAAGCTGAAGAAGCATGCCACTTAAAAGTGAATCCATTTACCAAAAGGAATATAACAAATATGTACCTTTAGTGGCTGGAACAGAAAAATATTTAATAAAGGATATCGATGAAACTGTTCCCTTCTAAGTTTATTGTATACGACTATGTGACATAAACGATGTAAATAAATAATTGCAGTAGTTAGATGTGTGTAAATTTTCATTTTATTACTCAAAAATATTATGCATAGATAGCAAGAATTTTTTTCCGTATTTTCACCCTCTAAAATATGGCCGTGAATTTTTCACACCCTGTTTGTTTAAAAGGGCACAAGCCGATACGTCATGATAAA
The DNA here is from genome assembly GCF_002938485.1 of Sitophilus oryzae. NCBI lineage: Eukaryota > Metazoa > Arthropoda > Insecta > Coleoptera > Curculionidae > Sitophilus > Sitophilus oryzae. Next base: position 416,426 of record NW_022146533.1, read on the forward strand.
ATCGGTCCATTATTAAATCTGCGATTTCTGCACTAAACATGATGAAACGTGTTTCAAAGTTGCCCCGATTAGATGGCGATACTGAAACGATAGGAAATTTCTTATGTCAGGCACGAAAATAAGTCATTAGTTCTGTTTCAAGCTTCCAACTTAATAACTTTCGAAATTATAGTTGTCAACATTGGATAACACTAATAATAGCAACGTAAACAAACGAAATAAAATGGGAATTTTAGTTTTTTTATCTACGTCAGTGAGTTAGGGAAGCTCTTAACTCACGCATTTTCATTACAGCACTCCTTGTTTAGATGAATACCAAAGAGAAAAAAATATTTTGTAAAACATTTATTTATCACTAAATAAAAATAAACTGTTCTATTGAAAATATATACTTCCGATGCCATCTCTCTATGCCTGTCTGTCTCTCCATGCACCGTCTCCGAGTGATCTTTCCTCCATAAACGTGTCAATCCCTTCCTGCCAACTTCTTCTCGGTCTACCCGGTTTTCTTCTTCCTGCAGGTTTCCAGTTTATAATTTGCTTTGGGATTCTTATTTCTGCCATTCTTTGGACATGCCCGTACCATATGAGTTGACTGTTCTTTATCTCGTCCACTATCGTATGTTTAACTTCCATAATCTCTCTTATGCGTTCATTAGTTATTCGCTCGAGTCTTGATTTGCCTGCTGATCTTCTCCAAAAATCCATCTCTGTAGCTTCCAGCATTCGTTTTGTTGTTGCCTTAATTGGCCAGACTTCACAGCTGTACGTGGTTATACTCTTGATGATGGTATTATATATTAGAGTTTTGTTCTTGTTATTTATGCTGCTGTCCCACAGTATCCCATTCAATACCGTGATAGCATTCCTTCCAAGTTGGTTTCGTTCTTTAATTGCTGTATCCAACAGTCCATCATTTGTGATTTGCATACCCAAATATTTTTATTTTGTGCAGCACTTAATTTTCTTCCCTTCTTCTAGTATTAGATCTTGTTGTTCTCCTCCGATACATATATATTCTGTTTTGTTAGTATTGATCTCGAGTCCCCATTTCTGATATTCTTCTATAAGCTTCTATAAGCTCTATTGATAATAATAATTATAAAAACATGAAAACTTATTTATTAAAATATGTTATGAGTACCCTTTCATTTCCATAGTTGTGTACTTTTTTTTCGGTGTACCATTTTTCATAATACTGCTATTTCGATCTTGCTGGAAGCAATCCAGAAATGGCTTTGAACGCCTCTTCTTCAATGTCAGAGGGAATACTTTCCGAATCGCTCATTTTTTAAACTAGTGACATCAATAGTGACATCAAAAAACTAGTGACATCAAAAAATACCAAGGAGTGAAGAAGCAGAAATAACTACTATCGAGGAAAATAATATCACTTTACTTACTACAGACCAGGAAAACCTAAATTTATCAAAAAATAATATACCTCGTAATATGTCTGTATATGATGTATAGACTTCTCTTAGATCAAAATAAATTTTATTTGAGTCAATAGTATTCGTTATTGGTTTAAGAAAAGTGTCTCTTTAATCAAGAAATGTCCCTTTTCAATCAAGAATTTTTGCATGAATCAAAGAGACTATTGTTCTTGTAGCAAGAACTTCTTTGCATATTCATTTTGGGTCAAGAGTGAAATACTTTGGACAGATAGATTCTTCTATTCTCTAAAGTAATTTTTTAAAGCTTATGAAAAGATAGCTGATGCTTTGGGCAAAGAAACGTCGTTCTTGGCCCTATTGAAAAGCGCCAATCTTTTGGATCAAAGTCATATTCATTTCGACTGAGAGATCCTTTTTTTCAGTGCACGTGTTTATCAAGAATATTAATATTTTAATACAAATTTTGTAAAAGGGAATCAAATTATTACGTGTAAAAAACTATTTGTTACACGTAAAAGAAACTATTAGTTACATACAAAAAAACAAATTTTCCGCGTAAAAAATATTTTTTTTTTAATTTATTACTTTTTCAACATTTAATACTACACATAATTTAATACGAAATTACACTTTTTCGTATATATATATATATATATATATATATATATATATATATATAAACGTGTCCTTCAAATCCTTCAACTTAATAGCTGTTAGTAAGAAGGTTCACTACAAATATGCGCACATAGTGCACACACATTTTTTATTTATTTATTTTTATTTTCTGGGAAATAAATTTACTACAGCTTTCGCATGGGGGTGTATCCAATTTTCAGGTCATTCCCGAATAGTAAAGAATTACTAAAAAGGACCTAAAAGGGCTATTTATAAAAACTCCACGCACGCTCGACTTCTCTCAGCCCCAAATAAACCACCCTCACATAACTATAAATTTCCCCTGTTTTGCAGAAAAAAGAACAGTGTCTAAAAAACCAGGTTCCTGTGTCTAAAAAACCAAATTGTTTTACCGAAAATAGACATAAAGCAAATTGTTAATCTTTTCTTTTGAGTTTTTCTTCTGCGTTTTTTCATATTAAAGTAATATATTAAATTAACATAGGAATTTTATATATTATTATTACTTTTTTTATATTATATACAGTGTCCGGCAATAGTGCGTCGGGCGTCTGTAGCTCCTAGAATAAAAAAATTGAGAATTTTCATTAAGTGGAGACCTAAAGTATGTACCAGGATGTATTTCCGGAAAATATTTTAACGTCTATAGGGTGGCTCAAAAAAGTGTGAGTGGATCTGGATGACTTTTTTTAAATGCAACACCCTGTATATTATTGCATTTTTGGCTTCCTTTCAGATCATTTTACATAATCCTAAGATATGAGTAAATCTGTTTCGATAGTTTCAGAGATATTAAAAAATAAATCAAAAATATATATTCTTTAACCTTAAAAAAAATATTACAAGAACTGCTCTAAAATTAAAACTATATTAGATATTTACTTTAGATGGTCTGTTCTTACTTTGATATAAATATGGTAATCGTAAATCATACAGGATGTTCAATATTTTACGCCAATCTTTCAAAAATATAAAATAATTTTTATTGTTTTTTTCACCTTGTATATTATTTTTTTATTTGATGGATAATTAAAAACTGAACATTTTTTGTATTTAAAGTATTTCAAAATTTTTAGTAGTTTTCCGGATACACGCAGTATTATTTCATATGGCGCTTTCAATAGTAAAATACGAGAGAAAAATCATTGGGTGGCTTTGATAAAAATTTACCGTGGAAAATGCTATATGAAATACAAAACCGGGACTGTTAAAAATTTTAAAATACTCTAAATGTAAAAAATGTTCATTTTTTAATTCTCCATCTATTGAAAAAATAATACACGGGGTGTTCCATTTAAAAAAAAACGAAGAAAAATTATTGTATATTTTAGAAAGTTTGGCGTAGAATTTTGAACATCCTTTATGATTTACGATTTTCATATTTATAGCAAAGTAAGTACACCCCATTTAAAGTAAATATCTAATATAGTTTTGATTTTAGGACAGTTCTTGTATTATTAATATTTTTTTAAGAAAGGCTAAAAAATATATAATAATTTTTTCAAAATAATAAAGGCATTTTGGAAAAGCAATTAAAAGATAAAAAACGCTGCTAAGGCAATCAAAATGTTGATCTAATAAGAATTTGACGTTTGTACTATTACGCGAAAAGCAACTTTTTTCCAAAGCTTACCATGACTTCACTGAATCATCATTTCTCATCATTTCAGTGAACATGTTACTAATGTCTTAATTATTAGATATTAATACATCTGGTATTATGGTATTCTGGTATTTCGTCGATTTTAAAATAAACTATCTATTTCTATCTGATTTTTTTTGTTAGAATGGGCATAATCAAAAGGGCTACTGATACCGTGTTGTAAAAATAAGGTAATTAAGGGCTTATTTGTTTATTTATTATAATTTTGCTAATATCTTCTGTTTGAAAGAAGATATCAAGATGCGGTTTTCGTTGAATTTTTAAGCTTTTACTACTCTTTACTATCAGCTAAAATTACATATACTATTATATTTAATATTTTTGAAAAAACGTGCAATGTTTTTTAAATTGTAAGACAACGCCCCCTAGCGTCTACGTTCAAAAGCTTATTATTATTGTTTATATGGTACAATATAGAGTAAGAAACGCTCTTTTAAACGAGCCCTGGCTTGTTTGATTCCGATCATCCAGTCCAGAGTTATTAATATTTAAATAAAAACAGATCTAATCTTCCCCCACCACTTTATTTAGGTAGATAGGGAAAAATGGCTCTAAGAAAAAATATTCAAAATTTACTGAAGATTATGAAACTATTACTTATATTAGTATTTTAATAAAACACGCTTTTAGATGTATCAAAAAACTTTTAATAAGAGTAACTTTAACTCTACATATATGTTTCGGCTTGTTAGGCCTTTTTCAAGAGTTTTTTAAGAACTAATCGTCTAACTACACTGTAACTATATATATATTTGCTATGGGGGTGGGTTCAGAGAGTTTACAATAGGGGTAATAAAAAAAATGTGTTTAGAAATCCTTGTTGGTCGTTAACATTATTTTTGTTTTTAACAGATTTTAGTATTTCTAACTGTTCAATGTAATTTAAACGTCTACCTTTTGTTTCTCTGTGTAGTAACTTAATTGAGTTTTCATTAATTTTGTGATTATTTACTATACAATGAGTTGCAAGACCAGAACTATGCTGGAGATTATTAATATACTTTACATGTTCTTTAATCCTTATATCTAAATTTCTACCTGTTTGGCCTATGTACACGGCATCACAGTATTGCAATCCACCCTATATACACCCGACTTATTTTTGACATTAGTTTTGTCTTTATTATTTAATAAAATTTGACCTAAATTTCTTTTATTTACGTTAATAGTTTTACATCCTATTTTATTGAGATTATTTGATATTTTGTTAGTTAAATTAGGAATGTAGTTTAAAGGTTGATAATTGTTATTGTCTTTAGAATTAGCGGATTAAAAATTTTTCATTAATATTTTGTTTTGTTTTTTCTTTAGCATATTATCAATAAGGGAACACTTATATCCATTGTTGATGGCGATCTGTTTAATAATATTTAACTCTTTTTTAAAATTCTCTGGGCTCAGTGGAAACATTACTAATCTATGAATTAAACTATGAAAGGGTGACATTTTGATTTGCCAGGATTGGTGTGATTGACTATGTATTACAGTGTCTGTGGTAGTGGGTTTCCTGTAAATATCAAATTGTAATCTATTAGACTGTTTTATAATTGTAACATCAAGAAAATTGATGGTATTAATACCTTTTTCAATAGTAAATTGTATTCTGGGTTAATTGAATTTAATAATGTTAAAAAACTGTTTAAATTTCTCTCGGTCCCTGACCAAATACAAAAAATGTCATCTACATATCTTGCCCAATAATTTATTTTTGATATTAAACTACTCTTGTTTTTAAATAGCTTCTTTTCAAAATCTGCCATAAATATTTCTGCGAATAACGGTGAAATTGGGGAACCCATCGGTAACCCATCTTTCTGTTTAAATATTTCATTGTTATACTGAAAATAGTTTTGTTCTAAACAATTTTCAATTATTGTTATTAAATCTGATTTTACTATTATATTAAGATTAGATTTATCAATTAGTTCAAAAATAATAGAGGACAATTCATGGGTTGGGATAGAAGTGAACAGGCTTTTGACATCGAAAGAAACTAGTGTTGCATTATGTGGAACTTCAATATTTTTCAAATTATCTAGCAACTCAAAAGAATTCTTTATGGCAAATTTTGATTGAAAATTGATCATGGAAGGAAGTGTTTTAGCTAGTATTTGACATCATTTATAAGAGGGAGCATTTATGTACGAGACGACAGCTTCAGTACAATTTATTACTTATAGTACACCTTATCTAGGCAAAATTGTGTAAAAACTCCATTTTCTTATTTTTTGTTGCAGTTGTGCCCCCTAGCGGTCGTTCTACAAACTTGAAAATAATTTCCAGCAATTTCTCATAGCCTCTTTAGTTACAAATATTTTTTTCCGCAGCCCTACGGCTAATACTTTCGGAGATACAGCCGAGAGCTCTTCTTAGTGGGACACCCTGTACAATAGAAAATCGTTAGCTTTAAATAATTCTCATAAAAGTTTTATCAAAAATAAGGAACGATATAGATAATAGCTGCAACGTAAAGACTTTTTTTCTTCTACAGGTGTAGTTTTTAAAATGTGAAACCGCAGTCTTATAGACGACATTATAAAATCATGAAGATAACAAATCCAAGGAATATCTGCATAAGGATAGGCTAGGGAGTAATCCTCTCTAGATTACCACTGCAATCTTCCCCAAAGTAGCTTAGTTCAGATAACATATTTGCCGTCTTTGAATTGCATTGTACGCTTAACTTTTCTAGAGGTAATTAAGTCTTTATATTGGATGCGATAAAAGCTTTTTAAGTTTGAAATGTTACAGTTTTGAACAAACTTACAGAAGCCTCATTACGTTTATCTTTAACTATTACGAGTTGTAAAAATGTTTGTTCAATGCTTATTCAAAATTATTTTTTTGACAATTTTACACATATTTTATTTTTTATCTCGAAAACTATAAGAGATAAATATGTATACGAACGTATAAGAACCTTTACTTTGCAGCCTAAGATGATGATTTGCTGGATAAAAAGGGCCTTTTTTAAACAGAACAGCGATTATTATTTAAAATAATATATTGAATGCTATACAGGGTTGTTCACCACATACGACACGAAGTATTGTAGCGTTGAAGTACTATTAGAGCTACAATTTAAAAATATTTTTACAAGATACAGAGCGTCCCAAATAAATAAAAAATATCAAAGTTGTATTTTTTTAAATGGAACACCCTGTATATTATTACATTTATAGATTCTACGATTAAAATAAAGGTAAATTTGATTAAGGTTTGTTACACTTAAACCTTACCGTTTTTGAAATATTTTTAATTTTGTAAAATTGCAGTAATTTTAAAAGGCTTCATTTCTCCGAGGGTATCAAAGTTTTTTAATACTAAATATTTACTGAAGTTTACTTATTGATCAGTTATTGAGTTGCATTAATAAAAATTATACTACCTTATACAGAGTGTCCAAAATTTATAATTAATAATTACTAGCTTTAAACGGCAATAACTTGTTTAATTTAAATAGAACACCCTCTATATTTTACCGGAAACAGATGCACTATTTAATTGTTCACGAAATTGTATTATACCATTTTTACCTATCTCTTTAAGATTTCGTAGAAAATGCATTTTCTTATAATTTAGACCTCATTTTTCACTATACCCATGGAATATTGACATTTTAGATTTTTTTAAAGCAACATATGTACAAAATGTTCATACAATACAGGTGATAAAAATTATAATATTGTAAGTCTATTTGTTTAAAAAAAGAAAACTATCTAAATCTTTGTAAAAGAGGATACCAATAATTATTACTAATTATTAATATACCACCATTATTTCCGCCCAAAAATTAGTTAATTACGTACTTAATTGTTTTAATTAATGAATTATTCATAAAATAAAATAAATAAATGTGCATTTGATTAAGAAATTAATACAATAATAAGTTATGAAAATGAACATCTGTTTTTATAAATAAGCATTCGTCAAGAAATTAAATAAAATTTATATGGTGTCACTTTTTACCACACACAAAATTAAATTTTTTAGTATTTGGAGCAATTATTATTAATCCACGTAAACAGTCAATAAAAAATGTAGTTTGAATAATGGGATCATATTAATTCTCAAAAAATATTTAAACCATTTTTTATCTTTTAATAAAATAAGCGAAATATATCAACAATATTATTTAATAGTTAGTATGTACTCTTTTAAAATTTCTTACATCTGTAAAGTAATCTAAAATGTCAATATTCCATGGGTATAGTGATAAATGAAGTCTAAATTATAAGAAAATGCATTTTCTACGAAAACTTGAAGAGATAGGTAAAAAATGGTATAATACAATTTGATAGACAATTAAATTGTGCATCTGATTCTCGTAAAATATAAAGGGTGTTCCATTTAAATTAAACAAGTTATTGTCGTTTAAAGCTAGTAATTATTTAATATAAATTTTTAGACACTCTGTATAAGATAGTATTTTATTTATTATTGCAACAAGATATCTGATCAATAAATAAACTTCAGTAAATATTTAGTATTAAAAACTTTGATACCCTTAGAGAAATGAAGCCTTAAAATTTTTACTGCAATTTTATAAAATTGAAAATATTTCAAAAACGGTAAGGTTTAAGTGTGATAAACCTTAATCAAATTTACCTTTATTTCAATCGTAGAATCTAAAAATAGAATAATATACAGGGTGTTCCATTTAAAAAAACACAAGTATAATATTTTTCACTTATTTGGGACACTCTGTATCTTGTAAAAATATTTTTAAATTGTAGCTTCAACGAACCCAAAACTTACAATTTGTAAAAATCTAATTGTTTAGCTACAATACTCCGTGTCGTATGTGGTGAACATCCCTGTATAGTAAGCACTTTTACCAGCGCAAAATATATAAAAAATGAGCGAAACTATAAATTAAAAGGAAGCTTTTCAATATTTCAGAACAACGTAAAGCAATTCCCACAAATTCGTCGCCAATAAAGATCTGTCAAGCGATCGCAACGTTATATCAAGATATTCGCATTAAGCAGCTTCTGCGAGTACCAGTTCCATTTTGGGTACGAACAACTGAAACGGACCGTGCTGAATGTAACTTTTTTCAAAGGAAAAAACGCTTTTTGTGTCTCGCAGTACTCGGATATATGGACAAAGGACGGACAATTAAAAGCAATAAAGAAGATTGAAATACTATAAAAGTTATGGTCAGTCAATTTTTACGAGTGAGGTTGTATTGTAGGTAATTTATGATGGACATCTCTTATACAGGGTGGCGCACCTCATTCGCCTCGGTTGATTATACGAAAACGGAAAGATGTAGAAACAAAATATTTTATGAGTATATGTGAGGAGATAATGTGCACAATTTAAAATTATTATGACATATACAGGGTGTTTCAGAACTAAGATCCATACCAAAGTTATATTTTTTCTTATGGAGCACCCGGTATTTTATTTCATTTTTAGATTCTTGGGCCTAAAAAAAGGCATTTATTATAAGAGCTAAATATGTTTAAAATCTTTACTTTTTGAGATATTTAAAGATATTTAAATTTGCATGCTACAATAGAATAGACTATTAACACCCTGTACATTACTTTTCAGAATTAAGTCTTATGCTGAATTTAAAGGTAGAGAAATAAACTTTACTGAAAAATGGTATTAGCTCCTTAAATTTATACAGGGCTATCAAAAGTTGCTGATCTATTTTAAGGATATATTTTATATAAAAACTTCGTTATTTCAAACGCAACACCCTGTATTTTTTTAAATAAATCGAAGCAGATTCACATGCACTTTCAAACTATATTAGGGTTTCCTATACCTATCTAGCTCAGATTTTGAATAAAACGCGATTTTTAAATAAAATTGCAATCAAGATGGCTGGTGTCGCCATGGCAATTTTCTAGTGACAGTAACTATTTTCAAAGTCGACATTAGTTTATGGACATTATTACTTATAATTTATAACAGTTTACTTAAATTTACCTAAAATAGTTTAACCCTTATCTGGTCCGGTAATAGATATGTATCATAAACGGTCCGGCGTAGTCTGTGGAACTACGCCTTCAAAAAAGTAAAAAAAAACACAAAAACTAAAAAATAACAAATTTTTATTTTATTATATATTATATTATGTAGTATTGAACTAATCTAGACAAAAGTGGGTTCAATTAATACAAACTTTAAGAAAATATGGTACAAAATAAAATAACATACATATAAATTTGAAAAAAAATAATTAGATTTTTACTAAGCTCTAAAAAATAAAACCAAAGTACTAACAGTCTTTACAACATAGAAATAAGTTTTTAATACTATATATAAAAAAAAATAAGTTATAAAATTGGAGTTCAAGAAAAGGTTTTTAGTTACAGCATGAGGCAAAGTTCATTGTTTTCCTGAACATGTTTTACAAAATGGATTCGTACATTCTAGGCATTAAAAATAATTAACTAGGACATAACATTGTCTTTAACTAGGATGAGAACTCTAGGATAAGAATATCTCCATAGGCGTGTTCTGGTTGTACAGGAATTGCAAGTATTCTACCAATTGTAAAGTATATTTCTCTTTCTCGCTCTTGGAATATTTGACATTGTCAAACGCATTTGTCTGGCAGATTGTCATATTGTCACTGTCACAGTCCTCATCATGTCATTTTAATAGAGTTTTTTCATAACTAGAGTCTCCTAAACGCACTCTCTTCGAAGGCCATGCCATATTTTCCGAAAGTTTGTCACACACAAAATCTTACACAAACGGTCCGGCGTCGTCTGAGAGACTACGGCTTAAGTATCTTCTGCAATAACTTCTAAAAAACTAATCCAGTTTGGGCATAAATATGGCATATATCAGTCGTTGACCGAGAGGGCAAGGATTAGCTGGAACGCCAATCCTGTAGGCGGTCCCAGTAACTAATGAGAATGAGTTAATTATTTGGCGTAGTCTGTCAGACGACACCGGACCAGTTAAGGGTTAATAAGTAAGTATTCATTATTTTACCATTTAAGTGCATTTAAGAAAAAGAAAGCAGTATCTGCTGGAGGAACGAATAGATATGTTACTAGTGATATTATTTTGTGAGGAAAATTTCTTCTTGCCCTTAAGCTCAAAGATTAAAAAAATAAAATGCTCAGAAACGATGAGGCTACAATGTGATTTGATTTAGCAATAGCTACTACAGCTGCTGCACCCTACAGGGTGTTACAAAATTCGGGCAAAAAACTTCGTCTTATTGTTGTGCCCTATATATGCCCAAAATAAATTCGGAATAAAAATTTCTGACGTAGCATCCGTTAAGAAGGAATTAATTTAGAATTTAAAAGAAAAATCATCAAAATCTAATAGTAGTTCGCGAGAAATTCAACTTTGAAATTGGGACTAGTTTTTAGTGGCCGGTTTTTTTTGCCGGTGAGTGTATATGAATTGAAAAATTGTTTTATTGGTAGATTGTTTTAGAAAACTATAATGTAAACTTACCGTAACGTTTTTAGTAACTATAATGTAAACTTACTGTAACGTTTTTAGTTCGTTACTATATATTTTTTATATATATAATATATGATGTCTCGCCTATCATCACCGGATTCCCTCTCGTTCAGGCCGGATAGTTTATTTGACGCGTAATTTTTACGTTCCCTAGTCGCCAACCCTGTTATCGTTTGACACAACCCTGTTATCGCTCTGTGGAGGCGCTGTCAACATCGCTTCTGTCAACTCTCTCACTTTGGCTTTTGCCGCTCTGTAGCCTAACCTAATCATCCCGGCTTCTAGAAATGGTAATTATTTAAATCTTGCTGTATAATCTGAATCAGCTGCGATTTCAAAGCAACAGGTAAAGATGAGATATTATCCTTTTAGATTCGATATTATTACTGCATATTTTTAGGGTAGAGTTTTGGATGTCCCAACCTAACTTGTATTTGAATTTTGCTGGCACGTTGGCGTCCCTTTTCTTTTATCCTCCAGAATGTCACATGGAAGAAAGGACGTGTTCTTTATTATTTAGTGAGCCCTCGGAAGTAATTCGAGGTAGGTTCATTTTGTTTATTAGACCTTGTTTGATTTTAAACAAGAGTTTCGTATTTTAGGGTCCAAGGTACGGACTATTTACAAGGTACGGGCATTGTCCAAGGTCCTAGTAGTATCCAAGGTACGGGTAGTGTTCCCCTGTACCGTTATCTTATGGACGGACTGTGTCCAAGGTATGGGCAGGTGTCCCATATCTATGTATTGATTCCAAGGTTCGGGCATTATCCAAGGTCCTAGTAGTGTTCCAAGGTACGGGTAGTGTCCCCATATTGCCACAGTATGGATACAGCGTAAGTCCCATGCTGCTTCGCTCCCATTTCTAAGCCTAGTCAGTAGCTACGACTGCATTGATTAATGGTGTCCTCATTCTGGCCCCTTTTGTTGTTTTGGCCAACAGGATCGCCGACAGACTGTACAGAGATGCGAGACCACCTCACGCTGTTACTGTTTAAAGCAAGATTACATAAAGAACAGCTAAGTGTAGATTTAATTTCTAGTTTTACATTTAACATTTAAAACATTTTCAGTCTTAAACAGTAACGTACATTTTAAATAATATCGTACAGACTATATTTAGTGGTTAGATTATTAAGAACATTTATGTCGATTTAGTAGTTACAATATGATTTAGATCTTAGGTTTCATTACATTACGCCTCGTAATAGTATTTAACCACTATAATAATTATTAAAATTCTACAATGTCATTTACCAACAAAGAACATCATGAATAAATATAGTCATTAGTTTTAAGTAATATACAACTGTGTTTTCTTTCTCTGTACATGCCTGGCGCCCAATATCTGTATTTTTTTGTTTATTGTTATTAATTAGTTCTTTCCAGTGAAATACCTTATCCACGACTGCTCTCCGATGAAAAGCTGCCGTTCGCAGTGGTAATGTTTATGAAAAAACGCTACAATACCTTTTGGAAGAATTCGTTTATAGCATAACTTTTTTTAAGGATGTTCATCGAGATAAGATATTCTTAACATATTTCCTCGCATATTTCAAATCCCATTGTATTATCCAAATAAATAAAAAGCCAGAAGAGAAAGAACTGTATATTTCTCTCTCTGGTCCCTTAAGTAATATTCCGATGAAATTATCGCCGGTAGTGCCAATTACGATTCTTGTTTTTATGAAACGTAAATTGTGCATTTGCAATTGTGTTCGTTCAAATGACTGAATCGTAGGAATCGAATCGTGTGATTCGATTCACTAAAAAGAATCGTAATGCTCATCACTAGTAGTCCTCTCTTTTAATTTTTTATCAGTTAGGTAAATTTGTTTATTAGTAAATCAATGCTGACATGTTGGTTTCCGTTGGATTAAAGCAGCGGTGTTTACCGAAAAATAACTATTATTTTATAGATTTTCTTACAGTGGCCAAAAACCCATAGGACTTTTTTGAAGAGATGAATCCGTTCCGTTACAGAGGTATAGACATTTTTTATAACCCTACTTTGTTTCATTTATTTAGACTTATCAATCATATTTCTTAATCAACTTTGTGGAATTTAAATTTAATAATAATTTAGCTAAGTAGATTAACAAAAGCTGACAGATTCTATATTAGCTGCATAAGTGAAATATTTAAGCAACACGTGTCACGTGCTGAGCTTCTTCGTGTATAAACTGCGTATAAAGTTTAATATTATCATGAAACTTGTAATAGCAAAGACATACGTTCAACATTAATCTGTCGTAACAGCATTATAAACATTATTTCTTTAATATATTAAGCTCATATTACAAAAGTTTTAAAGCTACAGTACGTCTCACAGTGGGGTATTTGACACCGATAGTTGATCTAAATTTTTTTATGTAGACCTTATATAAATTATTGCTATTTTCAATTAAAGAAGAAATAATATGAACAAAATAAAGGATAATTCGTCGATTCTAAAAAAAGAAAGAAAAATCACTGTTCCAGTGTTTCTACGGTCAATGCCACTAATGCCAGTAGTAATATCGCAACTAATACTACTAATGCTACGACTGCTCCGCCACCAATTCCCATACCACTAAAGCCGCTACTAATGCCAAATTGTGCTATACTGCTAATGGCACTAATGCGATCGCTTTGTACACAACAATGCCAACGCGGTTTACACCTCACATTAGTATATCACTGATTTGCAAATTAGAGGAAACCAAGAATGTTTTTCCCATTTTATCAGCAAAGTCGCAAAAAGTCGCAGTATTTTATTTTACCGTATGAAAGCCCAATGTTTACTAAGTAAAACACGAGGGGTGTCTCACTTGGGTAAAAAATGTACACGTACTGCCAAAATATCCTTCCACTTCTAAGCGACTGCCAGTGACTATGAGAAGACTGCCTATGACTGCCATGTAATTATTATAGACGACTGCCATAAGACTGCCAATGACTGCCATAAGACTGCCAATGACTGCCAGCGACTGCCAAGAAAATGTACATGTAATTCCAATAGTGAGACACCCCTCGGTAAAACGTATATAGACAATATGCTGAATTCTTCGAAATGCGCAACTAAATCTCCAAGTATAATAAAAATGTCACAAATTTGATCAAATTTTCTGAACGCCTCACTTTTAGTTGCAAAAAAAAAATCGTTAGTATAGAGAATATCAAAATAAGTAATATGTTTTTGTAGAATACATACCTGCAGCTTGCTGAGCCATTTTCAATCAAAACAATAATATAAACGTAAAAGGAGCACAAGAACAACAATAATTTATAATTTTAAACATAAAATTTAGCCATTTACCTCTTATCAAAGTAACAACTTTGATGTTTCGTTGAAACAAATGAATGCGACTAAACACACTCATAGAAACGCCATTCATGACAGACATGATTTAACTTATCACTTATCTTTTTTTGGGTAATCTTAAACACATTCGCTTTTTCGAATTTCGATCACCTTTTTCATGTGACTTGACGAGTACGTCACCGCAAATCGCTCCGCCCACTCATTTTATTGGCTACTTGTAAATTTGTTGAATTTTTATTGATGGAACGCGTCGTCTAATTTTTTACGAAAAATATCGAGAGAATATCGTTTCCCCTCTCACGGATACCCCGTAGCTACAGAACGGACAGACGTATACTGTATCTAATATGTTCCGAACATGGTCCGGCAATAGTTTCTTAAAAAAATCATTAAAAATACAAGAACTGTCCTGAAATGAAAACTATATTTGGTATTTACTTTATATGGTCTATACTTACTTTTGCTATAAATATTGCAATCTTAAATCATACAGTATGATCAAAATTCTACGCCAAACTTTCTAAATTATAAAATAATTTTCCTCGTTTCCCACAACGACGTTTGCTGGTCGGTGGTCAGAGCAACCTCTGGGAAATCCTGTGGCAGCGCCGTCATTTTCACTTGTCCAGCAATAGCGGCAAAGCTTGTGATACGTTGCTGCTTGCCTCCCGGTGTTGGACGGCTTTCCATCCTGGCTTTTTTCTCTCCCTGCCGGAGAAGAGGTGAGAGGTTCTCTCTCTCTCTCTTGCCCTTTGATGAAGATGAGTCAGGTTGTTTCTTGGTTTCGTTACTCTCCACTTTTCGGAGGAGTGTTTTCGCTTTTGCTTCCTCTGGAGCAAGTTCTTCGTGGAGCAGTCGGAGGTATCTCCGTGCTTCTGCATGCTCCGCTAAGACCTACTCTCAGAGGATCTTCTAGCCCGCTTGGTTGATCTTCGTCTCTCCTCTATCTAAGTTTTCAATGGATTACTTAATTCGCATCAGCTTCACAAGAAGTCACGTGATGTGGCTTCGTTTTTACTAAATATATTATGGTAAATTTACAAGATTCAATGATTGCTTTTTTTAAGTTATTTGATATTTTCACACCTTCAAGGGACTGTAGACCCGAGTATAGGGACAACAAAGTGATCCTATAAGGGTACTGTTTTTACCTTTTGAGATACGGAACCCTAAAAATTGGTATAAACTTATCCAAACCATACCAACCGCTAGTTTTACTTAACGATAATACATTAAGTTCAAGAATAAAGTAACCGAAGAATCGAAGAACAAAAAATAATCGTCGACACACTGATGTAAGATTAATGTCGATCCGATTGAAATTACGTTTGGCTACGACGCGGCTGCCTTTGATTTAGAACAAATTTGCCGAGGCGACTTCGATGAATTCTAAATGATTTCTCTCTTTCTCCGTCTCTCTCACTCTTTGGCTTTGCAGATGGAATTATATTCGTTTCTAATCAGTGGCGCGACTTTGTGTTTGACTTTTGTCGATTTAGAGTAGAAGATTATGGCTAAGAAATTGGGGATAACAGAGGGCGCAAGTAATCGAACTTCCAGCTCTCCCAATTCCGATAATTTAATTTGTTTCTTTGTATTTTTAGTTTATTTTAAAATTTTACTTTAAGTTATAAGTAAATGAAAAGTTTGTGACTAGTTCAGCACTTCATAAGAGGTTTTCCTTTTATTTGATATCAATTAAACTTTTACGTAATCGAGGGCAAAATTTTTGAATTCATTGTTGCCATATATGGACATATTCGGCGCCGGGCTGACTAACTAACTGATTCAAAAAATGTCAAGTTACCTCATTTATTTATTTATTAAAAAAAATATATATATAATATAAATAAAATAAATATTAATAAAATCGGAAAATCGGTGACATGGCGCGTATATGTGTGTAAAAATGTCGAAAAAATTACAATTTTTGCAAATTTTTTACATATTTATTAGTAGTGGGAACTATCGAATGAATACTATCGAAACATTCGATAGTTGCAATTCATTCGAATAATTCGATAGTTAGTAAGAAAATATTCGTTGAAAACTATTCGAATAAAAATTATCGAATAGATCCGTCATCTGCCTTGAAACATTGTATTCTAGTAATCCGGCAGCAAAAACCATTCATTTATAAAATTCATTCATTTATGAAATTCATTTATTCGTCAGGATCGATTATAATAAAATATTAACTGGATTTTAGTTGTCGCCCGGCGACGTAGGTTTCTTTCCGAGAAACCCGACAGCGGTCGGTGGCAATGCTATGAAAGAAGCCGGCATCTTTGATTTTTTGCGGAGTCAGATAAAAATAAGGACACATTATTTTTTTTATTGAGGTGCTAGTATTTACACAGAAAATACATAATGAACGGCGCTGTTGCCATATTTTGGTATTAGTTGATATTAGCAAAGATTATTATTGTTTGGCTTTAGTTAGTTAGGGATAGTATGTCTATATATTCTGCATTTTTTTATTAATATTCTGTTGTTACACTGCAATAATACTTGTTATTTCGGACGTAGGAAAATGATTTTTAATGTTTTTAAGCAAAGACTGGTTTAATAAATAATAATAACAGTAATAATTTGTTATACCTATTAACAACAAAATTTAAAATCATTTAATATAAACATTATTTTAAGTAGTAGCAAAATATAAACAACAAATTAGATGTCAAAATTATTTATATTAGATCCTATTTAAAAATAATATAGTCTCTAAATTTTTTGGCAACGTTAGTTTATTAAAGAATAATAATTACAGAACTAATTTGTTATATTAACAACAAATTTTAAAATCATGAAATATAAACATTTATTAATTTTCTCAGCATGCAATGTAATGGAAGGAAAATATAAATAAAAAATTAGAAATCAAAATTATTTATATTAGGTGCTTTATATTACTATTTAAAAATTATATTTACTTTTACTGGCATTTACTTTAAAAAATAAATGAAATATTTCTTCGCAAAAAACTACATGTAAGAGAATTAGCATAAACAAAATACAAACATTGCTTACCTTTTTTTTAAATTGGCACGTGTAAAACTTTCATTTTAATTTTCTCACCCCATAGTTTGAGTTCGATAACCCCCCCCCCATTTACTTAACCACATTACTTAAATATGATTATTAAGTTCCAACTAATTCATATTATTAAAACATCTAAAATACAAATATGTATTTTTAAAATTAATTGTAAGTTCATCTCTTCTCTGTTAAAAATTGCTACTTCTCCTAAAAATTTCCCTTTAAAAAAATGCAATCTAACCTAACCATAATATACCATATAAAATTAAATAATTGAAAGATCGGGCTACGGAAAATCACACAAATTTTCGGAAAAATTTTGACCACTTCGCACACAATCGTCAATTAAAAAAAAACTACTATTTTAGTATTTTAAATATTTTAATAAACGCAAAAATTGCATAGTATTTACAATGCGAAGTTATAAAAATTTGGAAGAACTAATAATGCACTGACGCACACAAAAATCAAACGAATACTAAATTTCATTTATCAAAAGCATTCGATAGTCGTGGCGCAACGATAACCATTTAGTCGCACGGCGAGGTTGTCACATATGCTTTAGTATATAAATGAATGAATGATTTTATTTGAATAAACCATTCGATAGTTGAAATCGTTCATTCAGTAACCATTCGATAGTCTAATTCATTCGATAGTTCCCATCGCTAATATTTATGGCCTTAGAAAAATACTAAAAGAAAATCCTAAAATTATGAAAATTTCAGTAATTGTAGGAAATTTTATGTCGATTCAGAGTACATAACCTTTTGGAGGTTTAAGTAGCTTGGGTTTGTGTGAAAAATAATTTAATAAAGGTACCAATATATTTCTTTGTCGTTTGGTGAAGGAAGGTGTATTAAATATTAAAAATTATAAGGCATACCAGCAAAAACCCTAACTTAATACCGTCTTTTTAATAAAACCTCCTATATTAACTGAAAAAATCGTAATTTGTTTACTGACAAAACCCCCTCCATGCCGTCTAATTAAACGAGATCTCCCAGTCTTTACTGTAGCACACGTCTTAACGGGCTTCCAAAATAGAGATACCAACGCGAAAAATTTTATATCTGCTGCGCACATCAAAAGTTGGCCAAATATTAAAAAAGTTAATCCGAATAGCTCGGCGGTCGCTGGCTTAGTTTTAATATTAACAAACTTGGTAAACACTTATTAAACTGTATAACTCGGCAGAGGCTTCGAATATATTTTACGACGAAATAAGTTCTTCGATTTATGAAGGGGATCGAGGTCTAATCCCTGCCCTAACTTTTGCCCTAGAAAGGTAATCGATTGGGATTTTCCACCTATATGAGCTTAATTACTGGTTAAAACCGTTAAATAATATAATTATTGGGGATTTTCCAATTAACATTTATAATTTTACAAGAAATATTACGATATTTTTTACGATAATAGAAAGAAAGAAAGAAATTGCTTTATTGTCATAAAAAAATTTTACAATTTTGTTGACAAAGCTTAAAAAAAAAGAATATAAAAAACATACAAAACTTCACTTAACAATAGAAAAACATATAAAACTAACAGCAAACATACAAAACTAAAACAATACTTTATACAATTATAGAAATTGTACATTGTCAAAAATTTATTTAATTAAATATAAATAAAATATAAACATACATGTAAATAAACAACTGTATATAATGTCAATACTAAATTTAGATGGATAGAAAACAAAATCATTTCTAAATTTAGTGAATGTGTGTTAAATTTAGAACCCTAGATATTAATAAAAAAATCGTTAACCGCGTAAAAGGCTTTCTCCAGTAAGTATGATCTCAAGGCTCTGCGAAATGCAGGAAAGGATGAAATGGAATTAATTTCAGATGGCAGATGATAGTGCATTTTTTTTTGCATTGTACAATTGGGAACTCTTTACTAACTCAGAGTGAGGGGTTGGCAGATACATGTTATGCTCTGCGTTCCTAATTGGATAGCCATGAACTGGCTCTAGAGAAATACTCGATACGTGCTTGCGAACTAGGCAGACGGATTCGAGTATGAATAGGGAAGGAAGAGTTAATATTTTATATCTTCTAAACAAGTCCCGGCAGTGAGCACAACTGGTTAGCCTCAGTGAATATCGCACAGCTCTCTTTTGTAATTTGAAGATACGCTCAAATTGAGTCGCACAACACGCACCCCAGAATGGAAGTGCGTATCGGAGATGCGACTCATAAAGGGCATAATAGACTGTCCTAGATGTTGACAAATTAAGCACATTAGCAACTGATCTAAGTGCGAAACAGGCAGAACTTAATTTTTTAGCTAAAGCATCGATGTGCAAATCCCATTTTAAATAGTTGTCCACAACAAGGCCTAAAAATTTCACAGAATCAACGACGTCAATGGTGGTATTATCAAGTTGAAAAGGTAGCAACGTACTTTTATATGATAAGACTTTAGTTTTAGAGACGTTGAGACACAGATAATTAGAATCGCACCATGTTTTTATGTTGATTAAGTCACTGGAAATGGTTCTATGAAGTGCCGTGGTGTCCGGGCTGCTCCATGTGAAACAAGTATCATCCGCGAAGAGACAGATTTTACCACTGATGTCCAGACTAGCAATATCGTTGATAAACAACAGAAACAAAATAGGACCTAGCACTGAGCCCTGAGGTACTCCGCATTCTATTGGCTTGCAAGAAGACACAGTCTTATCAACCCTCACACGCTGGTTTCTGTTGTTAAGGTAGGACTTAAACCATTCAAGAGGCGTTCCCCTGATACCATAGTACTGCAATTTGTTAGTTAGGATGTTATGATTAACACAATCGAAAGCTTTCGAGAAATCACAGAAAATTGTTGCTGTAACGAGACGGTTGTTCAGACTGGAGTATACATTATTAAACAGCGAAAACATAGCGTCATTTGTACATTTGTTACTCAAGAACCCAAACTGAAAGGGGTGAGTATTTTGTATTTTAGAAGAAATGATACAAGCCTCTTTTTAACCAGTCTCTCCATGATCTTCGATAACGTGGGAAGGAGTGCAATTGGACGATAGTTGGAAGCTTGCTCTTTATCACCTCCTTTATGCAAAGGAATAATTATCGCCGACTTAAGGCAATTTGGAAAAGCACCATCTTCAAATGACATATTAATTAAGGCTGAAAGATGGTTTAATGTACATTCCGGCATACTAGAGAACATTTTAAGAGTAAGTCCGTCAGTCCCTGCTGAAGATTTATTTTTTAATATCATTTAATGTATTGCGAAGCTCTGCCAACCCCACAGGCGTAAGGAAGAAACTGTGCAAATTAACATTATAGTCAGAGAGAAATGATAGAGGATCAAGGGAGGGTGAGATAGTATTCACTATATTCTTCGCCACATTTACAAAGTAATTGTTTACGTCCTCAGGTGAAGTTGAGGTTATGTTGGACGAAGAAACCTTACTCCTCAAGTCATTCACAATCGACCATGTTTGTTTGGCAATATTACCGGACTCAGTCAACCTCCTATTGTAATAGATGTCCTTGGCGGCTTTTATAGTATATTTTAATATTATACAGAGTGTTGTGTCACCGTCGTAAACGTATTAAATCCCAGGGAAATTGTGAAAATTATGATAGTAATTCACCATTTTATTTTAGAGAAAAATTTTTTAAATAAATATGATTAAAGCTTGATTTTCATGCGTCCGTTATCCGCTGATATGATGGTCCAACGGCACTCTGATTGGTCATAGCGTTTTCGTGTCACTTTTCATCCGTAATTTTTTTACTCCAGCCCGTCAACGGAGAAAGATCGTACGATAACGGACGTTTTGACCCTTTTTTGACAAATTTAACCAAACCTTAATAAAAATATAATAGTACAAGAGCTATAGCACCGTCAGGAAAACGAGAATTTTAAGAAAGCTGGTTTTTTAATATATTTTTTGCTATGTTCTTCTAGACTATTACGGTTCACTACTGCGGCATCACATCTGTATGTACAGGTTGAGTCAACGATAGAGTAAAGTCCATTATCTCATTTGTTTCAAGGTTTACAAAAAAATGTTTAATATAAAAGTTATAGGGATGGTTAAGATACACATTTTAAAATTATTATAGAGTATACAACGTGCTTCAAAAAAGTGTGGCGGCTATAACATGTTATTTTAAATGCAACACCCCATTTTTTATTTAATTTTTAGATTCTGCGTAAAACTCCATAACTTTTTTGTATATAATGTTATATACCTAAATTTAAGAGTTTTTGTAATATTTCAATTTATTTAATCAAATGTTAAATTGCAGTGTAGTAAAAAATTGTCAATGGTGCCATTGTTTCTGAAGTTGGAGTACCAAAATTTGGTGGGAGAGTTTTATAGAAATGAAAAAAAAGATATATGTAAAGATACTTTAATTAAATGATACAGGGTGTTCAAAATATATTTATGAATTTCAACTAATTAAAATTAAAAAATCTCAAATTTTTTAAATGTGACACCCTATATATTATCATTTTTTCTGATAGATTTGACAAAACTCTTCAACTTTTATTAAGTATGTCATATCCCTATTTGTAATAGTTAGCGATTTATTCCCATTTTTTCTATTTTTACCCATATTTTTAATAAAATTACCTTATAAAATCATAGTTGCCTTGACAAAACAAAACTATTAATTAGTTACCTTTAACAAGTAGCTTCATAATTAGTTACAATTGCTGGTACTAGTTAAAATTAATTAACTCTACTCAAATAAACTAAATAGCAGTAGTGAATTTCTTGGTGTATTTCTATATTATGAAAGATGACACTTGGGATTTTTCGTCGGAGCGAATAGCCACAGATTAGGGTAATACTAGATTACCTAATTGCTGAATACTACTAAGATAGGAATTTTCTTCGTCATACAGTAATAAGTTTTTTCTCGTAGTAATTCTGGTTTATAATTCTTTTGGTAAAGCCAATATTACTACTGACGCGAAACCGTCTCATTACACACTGAAGATGTTTTCTAGATAATATATACATCTATCCTTATAGTAGTTAACAAAGTACTATATAATATATAGTACTGAACCAAAAAATGTGATTTTCTAAGCTTGTCCTTGTATATCAATCACATTGACTAATTCATTTCAAGAAAATCTGTAACTATTATCTCTACCATTTATACTTATTACAACAAATTGTAATCTAAAATTCAAATTTTGTTCTTAACTTGCTTAACAGACATGAAATTGTGATAATTATTACCTTTTGTCATGGCAACTGTGATGTTATAGCGCAATTGTATTAAAAATATGGGTAAAAATAGAAAAAATTGGAATAAATCGCAAACTAATAAGAATAGGTATATGACATTCTTAATAAAAGTTGAAGAGTTTAGTAAAATCTATCAGATAAAATGATAATATATAGGGTGTACCATTTAAAAAAAATGAAATTCCTTAATTTTAAGTAGTTGAAATTCATAAATATATTTTGAACACCCTGTAACATCTAACTAAAATATCTTTACATAGGTCCTTTTCTATATCTCTCTAAAATTCTCCTACCACATTTTAGTTGTCCAACTTCAGAATCAATGCCATCATTGACAATTTTTTAATCCACTGCAAATTTAAATATAACAAAACAAATTTAAATATAACAGAAACTATTAATTTTAGGTATATAACATTATATATAAAAAAGTTATGGAATTTTACGTAGAATCTAAAAATAAAATAAAAAATAGGGTGTTGCATTTAAAGAAACATGCTATATTTGCCACACTTTTATAAGTACCCTGTATACTGTATAATAATTTTAAAATGATCCAAAACCCTCTCTATAACTTTTATATTTAATATTTTTTTGTAAACCTCGAAACAAATGAGATAATGGACTTTACTCTATCGTTGACTCACCCTGTACATACAAGATATCCCATTTTCGTGTGTTTTATGGGATTTCTCGTTTATGAATAGAGATACAATGATGCGATTTTCACATTACTTTGCCACTTTTAGATGCATTATTATGAGAGCGTCAAAATAAATAAATGTAAAGATAGTACGAACAGAGATAATGGTCCAATACCTTCCAGTTCTCTGTTCCTATTGCTCTGATCTCCGTAATTATTTGTTACGCTCGGTTGGTTTTGACTCGCTTGGCTAGTTTTGTCACGCCTGGTCAGTGCCAACCGAGCGCCTAAATAAACGCGCAGTGCAGATATTAGTTTAGTTTTAATCATCTGGTGATTAAACTAACATAGTTAGCATAACGCGCGTTCAGTGCGCAGACATTTTTTTACTAAACATATCTTTAACACCAAATAAGGATATTTGGCTGTTTAATGTCTTCTAAAGATTTGTTTAGTTTTTTCCATTTTTAATAAGCGTCTTAAATAAGTGCCAATATTTTCAGGGTTGGTAGATCTCAATAAAAGAAACATATTTTCTCTTTACCGTTCTTCAAATAAATCCAAAATAACCGATGTATTTTACTTTGAATTTTTCCAAAAGATGAATTCTTGCTTAAATTTTAAAACCACTGGATCTTTTCTGAATTTTCTCTCTTGTAAATTTAGTCTACTGTAGCTTTGTAAATTTGTAATTTAAAAAAAAATCAAATTTTGAAAATCTTTTTTCGCAAAAAAAACTCACTCTGTAGTAACTTTCCTCCATAACACATTCTTATTTTCAAAACAAAAAATAAAAAGAAAACTTTTAATGAAATCGTTGTTCAATTTACAGAAAAAAATTAGTATTTTCTGTTTGCTAAACAGAAGAAGCTCTTCCAGCAAAATAAGCTGCTATCCCCCTTTTTATTTTTCCATTTTACATCCAGGTTAATTATAATCGAACCTCAAGAAGATAGGGTCCATTTTTTTCAGCTCCAGCTTAAAATATACTGTAAATTGCATTACCTCCTACGTTCCGGAATACCAAGTAATCAGGGAGTTTCCATTTGAATAGGGAATTTCGTTTTTCACCTGCCTGATGAACATCCCTCGCCGCCTAGCCTGGAGGCGCAGTTGCCAGGTCTAAGGAATTACCTCTAGATTTAGGGAGAAGGCAAAAAAGTAGGCTGTAAAAAGTGTAAAAGAAAGGCGTGGCACAACATTCCTTATAAAAAAGTTTGAATGTTCTAAAATGGTTAACCCGGATGAAAATATCTATATAAAAATAAAATTACACTGGGTAATTTCACTGCGGATTCAGAAGTGATAAGGTGTTAAATCCCGCTTTAGCTGATTATTCATTCAAACGATTCAAGTGAACCTCCAAGCCGCAATGCTTGCTAATAGGACATACGTACAGGGTTTGCAGGTAATAAATTATGTAATTAGGGCCTGTCAGGAGTATTTCTCCGTCGAATGCGCACCCCGGCCTTGTGCCAGTTTTAATTCAAAGAATTATGCACGCGATGTGCTTTGGATACCTTCATACTCATTAACCCTTGTTTTCACGTAATTCTAATACATCTAAAACTACCTTACGCGTTTTAAAACCATTTAATTTAACAGAATTTATTTTTTCAAAAAAGTCCTCTGGGTTGTCTACCAAATAAAATAATTATTTTTTCATGTTCCGTTCTTCAGGTTGCCTTAGATTGAATGGGTACACCTTCTCTTCAGTCATCCCTTCCTGGTATGGTAATATTATATGTCTGTACCCTAGAAGCAAACTATATTAAGTTCGTCTTCGACTTGGGATAATTTTCAAAATATTTATGAGCTCGAAAAAATTTCCGGAAATAATTTGACCTTTTCTAGTGATATTACTAGTGAAATTACTAGTGAAAATTTTTTCCTTGTGTTCCCAAGAGCGAATTATACTGGAAATTTTTTGACGTTTATAATGACAGAATATCTTTTTGAAAGTCTGGTTTTTATTTGTTTACATGTAATTTTGATACATTTCAATTTCAAAGCTGAAATGGCGAAAATGTAGGACTTGGAATGGACTGAATTAAATGTCTATGTCTAATGAAATATATATAATATTTAGACATTATTTTATTCACCTTTTTTCCATTTAGAACTTTGAATTTTGAGCAGATGCAAATATTCGTGAACAATTCGAAACAAATTTTCTTTCTTCAAGTAGGAGCCACAATCCTCTATTAATGCGGGTAAATAAGTCATCGCACGATGATTGATCATTACATCAGACAATTTCACGCATATTTTGCATGTAGTATGATTTTCAAACCGATTCATTTTTAAAACAAAGAATTTTGTTGTTTTTTCAAGCTGCACAATATTCTTTATCACAACAAAACGCGAGTTTTTCTGATATTTTGAACTGTGCGTTTATGAAGTTAATTAAAATGCAAAAAAGCAATTTTCTACCACTTGTAGTAAGCCCAAATAACTATAAAATGAAAGAATATAATATTTTAGGTCCTAAAATGGCACTTTTGAGATACTACAATCAGTAGAAATCAACAGTTTATAGGCTAAGAATCCATTGGTGACAAGACAAACTGAATCTGTTCATGTATGTATCTATAGAACTAATAAAATTTTTATTTTATTTCACTTGAAGTAGCCTAGAGTAAATAAAAAATCAAAGAATGTAATATGTTTCATTAAAAAACTGCATTATCGTGTAACTACGACAAGTAAAAATCAATAATACCGTATGATCGAAAAAAAATGGCGTCCAGTTGGCTTGGAAATGACGATCGATGACATTTCCAATATAATTTTACATATAAATGACAGCGGTATTCATTTCATGACCATCGCTGACGCCGTTTTTATTCGATCGTACGGTATCTCATAGGGCAGGCTGAGAAGCCATTACAGAAACTTTGACAGCTTCAAAACTGAAATAGTTTTTAGGTTTGGGTGTCACTTAGTTAAGTAACTTTAACCTTCAATAACTTTCAAACGAGTTGATTAAATGAAAATTTATATCAGACCTTTTTTGAAGACTGTTCCATTTTATACAATAATATCTATTGATTTTTACCAAAACGCTGATTTGTTAGAACCCAATAAAATTCCAAAGATAGTAAATAGAAAATAGGTTTTAAAATAACCGAGCATTTAGGAAATAACATTTAAAAAAGAACTTTAAATTTGTTTTTCTCAAAACTATGTTTTATGGTTTAATATAGTTTGCTTCTGGGGTACAGACTTGTAGTTAAAGCTATACCTTGTAATTGCTGCATCTACCGCTAATCCCAATACCCTGCTCCGCTAAAAATATAGCGATTTTTTTTTCAAACCGATTTTTGAAACTATGACCTAAAATATTGCATGCAGTGTATTTCAGGAAGAAAAATACAACCTAACTAACATTATGTTTACTTAAAGTATAAGCAATATTTTTAGAACACCAACTTTATGTATGTCGTTATTTAAACTTTTTAGAAACATTTTCTGTATAATACGTTGTTCCATTATAGTTACAACTCGCTACACTTAAGTGACACTAATTTTGAAAGAAAAATTTGCTCTACTACTTTCCAGTCGCGGTAAATGGATTTTGAACTGTCGGAAAATCGCTAGAAAACTTGTTTCAGATATTTCCCAGGTCTTACTATGACAGATATGGCTATTTTTAACAGAAGCATTAGTTATTTTATAAGCTTTAACATATTTTTGATAAAGTTAAAAAATTTAAACTGAATACAAATAATTTACAAAAGAAGTATTTGGAGTACGCTATTAGTCTTTGTTGAATTTATTTTCCATCGTTGCTAATATTCAAATTTTGACCCGATCAAAACCAATAACCGGTATTTTGATTTAATGCTCGGCTTGTTCTAAGGAATTGATCGATTATACAATTACGGACTATGGCAGCTGTTAGAATGGATGCGATCTAATGTGGTGGAAAGGATTTTTTTTATTCTACAGGGTGGTTTTATGCTACAAAGGTTTCAAAAGTGGCTTGCCCCAATAACTTTTTTATTTTTTTTAGATGAGGATTGAGTGAGGTATAGTCTGTCCAACGACAATAGTAGTTTCAAAGTAGTTTATTTTATTTTACAAAGAAATAAGTTGGTACAACTGGAACGCATAGCATAGGAAATTAATACATTTAAAATTTGACTGATAAGTGATTACTTCAAAATATTGTGAAAAAAAATACTGTATAAAACTGAAAAAATGTAACCGAGTTTTTTATTTAAAAAAAAAACGGCAACAAAAAACAAACAGGAACAAAACACCACATACCAAAAAATTATAAAAAAGAACTATTTCTTACTTTCAAGCTTCAAGAAACTGCCCGCATTTATTATTATATTTATCAGTATAACTTATATGCAGATACAAATTTGTAATATTCCACAGGAATAAATAAAACAACATAAATAAAACAAACTATTTTCTTAATAATAACATTTGCCAAATTTTATACCTTAAAGGTTGATTAATTAACTTTAATCTTGAAATCATGAAATACATAAAAACAATAAACTAAAATTCGAAAATAATACAGATGTACTGATTTCTTTCGAAAATCGACAACTATGAAACTATGATCCCTTCCCGGACACAAACGGTACATTGTGAGACAGGAAATTGTAGAGAGAAACAAGCCCTATAACATAGGATACCACATTTTAATGAACAGTGCTTTCCATAAAATCAATAAAATGAAAAATATACGAAATAATATACATGTACTGATTTCTTTCGAAAATCGACAACTATGAAACTATGATCCCTTCCCCGACACAAACAGTACATCGTGAGACAGGAAATTGTAGAGAGAAACAAGCCCTATAACATAGGATATAACATTTTAATGAACAGTGCTTTCCATAAAATCAATAAAATGAAAAATATACGAAATAATATACACGTACTGATTTCTTTCGAAAATCAACAACTATGAAACTATGATCCCTTCCCCGACACAAACAGTACAGTTTGAGACAGGAAATTGTAGAGAAAAATAAGCCCTATAACATAGGATACAACATTTTAATGAACAGTGCTTTCTATAAAATCAATAAAATACAAAATATACGAAATAATATACATGTACTGATTTCTTTCGAAAATCGACAACTATGAAACTATGATCCCTTCCCGGACACAAACGGTACATTGTGAGACAGGAAATTGTAGAGAGAAGCAAGCCCTATAACATAGGATACCACATTTTAATGAACAGTGCTTTCCATAAAATCAATAAAATGAAAAATATACGAAATAATATACATGTACTGATTTCTTTCGAAAATTGACAACTATGAAACTATGATCCCTTCCCGGACACAAACGGTACATTGTGAGACAGGAACTAAATATTTCTCAAAATCTATTGAAAGAGCAAAGCACAGTCCTAGCCTTGCAAACTTGAGTATGGTTATTTTAAAGGAATGTTTTTCTTTAAATAATTATTTATGTCAGTAACTACAGTTTTGATTTATCAATATGAAAACCCTACGGCTGCATATAAAGGTGCGTTTACTACAACGGCTGCGCCGCTCCGTGCCGGTGTAGTAAACGCACCTTTATATGCGGCCGAAGTGTATTTGAAGTGTATTTTTTTAGCGCGCACAAAAGTATATGTTAAAAAAAATGATTTGTGCGGAGCGGCGCAGCCGGTGTGAACGCACCTTAAGGTTACATCTCCGCTGCTGACAACTAACTTTACAGCCTTTTTTAGTTTTTCCGTATATGCTTGCGTTGTCTACATTTATTTTGGTATCTAAAAACTTATTAAGGCTACATTAATTTATAGAAAAAAAAGATATCTCTAAGTTTTGCAGTACCTGCACGATGTATCCTTTCCCATCGTTGACTAATCGCGTTCCTTCTAATCCCTGGGGAACTATCGCTTCTCCTTTTCTACTGGGACCTCTTCTAGCGGGCGATCTCTTCGGCGTGCCACTTTGGGATCCCGATGTAGTTGATGACAGGTGAGACAGGAAATTGTAGAGAGAAACAAGCCCTATAACATAGGATACCACATTTTAATGAACAGTTCTTTCCATAAAATCAATAAAATGAAAAATATACGAAATAATATACATGTACTGATTTCTTTCAAAAATCGACAACTATGAAACTATGATCTATGGGCAGCGAGTATTAACTATAAACTGTACTCTGGGTCTACAGTTAATTTTCTCTCGATTTTTCCTCCACTTGGCTCCAAAAGACACAAAACACACGTAATAACACGAATCAAAATGTATCATCTTCCAAAACGCAGATATTTGACATAAGTTGACAAAATTATAACCTATAATTTGGCAAGACGTTGACAAGCCTCAAAAATCTAAAGGCGAGTTCATACGCATCGACGTCCGTTTGTCGTTCATCGTTCCGTCAAACCAATAAAATTGAAATATGATCTGTCATTTTTAAAATAAACCAATAAAATTGGTTAAAAACAACAAGAGACGACGTATGACGGATTTATATTTAAAACCATCCATAGTTAACTTAAAAAATATTAGAAACTTTTTTTAGAAAAATAAATAGATTGGTATGGGACGTCATCTGCTTTTCTTCTGTCATCGTTTGTTGAAATCTTACCTGAGTATATTCAATTATTTTCATTCACTGCCTGTTTCACCGGAAATGGCTACAAGTTTTGATTTTTAAATTGTTACCTAGGTATTTTCTATTTTATTTGATGGAAAATGTATTCTGAATAGGATGACATATCCAATGTTAACTTTTAACATTTTCAATTAAAAAAAAACTATAATAGTATTTATCTGGTATGTGGTACCAAATTATTGGTAAAATAATGCTTTTTCCAAATATGCTAATGAGCCATCCTCGTTCCATTTGAAAAATTGAGTTATGATTAAAAATACAATTTGGGCATCTTTTAACCGGCCTGGAAAAGACAAGAGAAACATTAGACGATCAAATGTATTTTCCCAAGGTTTCTTGATTAAAAATTAATGTTTTTTATACAGTTATGACACTCTAGATTGATTTTTTTTTTTTAGTTGATAAAAGTAAAAAGTTGACATACATATATGACATGTCGTTCTATTCAGAATGTTTTTAAAGTAAAAATAAACAAATTAGAGGAGATGGGAATATATTGAATAGAAATAACAAGAAGGCTCTTCAAAGTTTACTTAAAAGAAAGTTTGGTGAAAATTCATTCTTCCGTCAAAAAAATAAAACATTTTTGTTTGTTTGAGTTTCAAGAGATGATTAAAAGTTTTATTCATATATGTTTTACTTTTATAGACGTTTTTAGAAAAGAACTAACTGACCTGATGGTTTTTTTAAATTTTTTTCAATGGAAAAAAGCAAGCCTATCGAATTTTTCTTATTTTAACATCTTAAAACAAGTTGACACTCTAACTATATCCTTATAAACCCATTTCAGATGCTCAGAAACATATCTAATGATTTTATCTAATTATCTTTTCGAAAATAAAAGTTTTTAAAAATAAACGGTTTGCGATGGTGATTTTAGTTTACTTGATAGAGAAAGGCGCACCGGAGAAATGTGGCAACGCCGTAATAGCATACCGTGGCACTTCTCTCACTCCGACTTAATAATAATAATAATAACGTTTATTAAACATTTTCTCTTGAAATTAAAACAGATACAAAATAGTAGAGTACAATACAACATAATATGCTAATATATCTAATACACATTATCTAAGTACAATTTAACTAAGACTAAATTTAAATTTTAAGAATCGAAATAAACGTTAAAAGGATTACCACGAAGTAATAGAATTACTTGTATATGGAAAGGAATACAATTTAATTATGACAATATATAATGTTCACTAGCACTTATGAAAATTTATTTTGTATATTTTAAGTTAACTAGGTCATTAAATATATCTCTACGTCGATCAACCATCCATTTGCATACCCCTTTTTTAAACCCAGAGTAACTTTTAACATCCTTTAGGAAGGTTGGTAAGATGTTATATAATCGAGGTGCAAAAAACTTTGAAGATCTTTGTCCAACAGTTTTAGAGCATAAACCAGGATAAAACGCCTTATGTCTAGTTTCATATTCATGGTCAACATGTTCAATAGATATTTTCCCCTGATAAATGAATTTTAAAACATCTAGGCAGTATAGCTGACGTATATCCAGTAGATGCGCCTGCTTAAAGAGAACGTTTGAAGAGAAAGTTTTCTTTTTATTGTAAATAATTTTTATGAACCATTTTTGAACAGAATACAAGCTCTTTAAATGACATTCAGCCGCACCACCCCACCCTAGAATTCCATATGTCAAATGAGATTGTACAAAGGATGAGTACAGGATTCTAAGCTGTTTGACGTCCAAAAAAACGTTTGAAATAATTAAATTTCGGCAACAATCCTCGCAATTTTTTAGTTACATTATTAATATGAATATTCCATTTAAGATTATTGTCGATTGTAACCCCTAAATATTTTATAAAATCACATTCCGGTATTATATTATTATTGGTGATTTGTAATCTGTCCCAATCTGGTTCATTATTTTTATAAATAGAGAAGGATATAAATTTGGTTTTGTCATGGTTTAATGTTAATTTGTTTCTGACAAACCAGGTATTAATTGTCTGAAAGTCTTCCTCTGCTAATCTTTTCAAATTAAACCAAGAGTTAGATTTATAAAATATCGCTGTATCATCTGCGTAGCTAAAAATGTCTGTTTTTGTGTTAATTGTATAAGTAGATCATTAATATAAATAACAAACAATAACGGACCCATCACAGTGCCTTGTGGTACACCATGCTCAATCCTTCCTGGCCTGCTATTAATATCTCCCAAATTAACATATTGTGAGCTGTTCTTAAGGTAACTTTTTAAAATACTAAGGCTGTTTCCTCGTATTCCATATCTCTCCAATTTGTCTAAAAGTATTTTGTGATTTACCGTATCAAATGCTTTAGCGAGATCTACGAATATACAGAGGCTTCGATATCCCGAGTTTAGAGCATCATAGATTGATGATGTCAATGCATGAACGGCATCCTGTGTTGATTTGCCTTCTAAAAAACCAAATTGATTTTTTGATATTATGTTAAATTTTAGAAAGAATTTTAACAAACGTTTTTTTATAACTGTTTCAAAAATTTTGGAAAAAACTGATAATATAGATATCGGTCTATAATTGCCTATATGCTCCTTATCACCCCCTTCATTTTTAATTTTTTTTAAATTTTAAAATTTTAAAATTTTAAAATTTTAAAAAGGTTTAATTACACCTACTTTAAGACAGTCCGGAAAACAACCCTTGTAGCATTTTTTATTTCCTTTAATAAAATTGAATTTAAAAATCTATTTTTATTTAAATTTCTTAGTATTGGCGCCATCTATTTGCTAGATGCCAAAGATACCAAACTCCATTTGTTACAGCTCACTTGTTTCGATATTTAATTTTTATTAGCGCATCTATTCGCTAGATGTCAAACTTCATTTCTTACAGTTTACTTGTCTTGTTTATTAGCGCCATCTATTCGCTATATGCCAAACTTCCTTAATTGCATTTCACTTGTCTGAATCTCACTTCGCTGTGGATTGCGATTTTCTGTTCTAATGATTTCGATCATATGATATCACTTTTTTCTCTCTCTTTTTCTTTTTTTCTGGGAATTTGGATCTGAAGAAGACGCGTGTTTCGGCGTCCGACAAATTTTCCAGTGAAAAGCACTGTGCATCCACTTTTCGATTTCGATTGCATGGGTATCCGATTTGGAGATTTGAAAACCTTGTAAAGTATGCAATCCGGAGTATAGATCGTATTTTTTTGGATTCTTCCTGGAATGATCACCGTAAGTTTATCCGCCATTTTATATAGCCCTATCTAACTAAATTCTATTTCAGTTATTTCCGTTTGTTATTTCGTTTATTTGAGTATTTAATTACTGGTTTGGATCGGCATATGGTTTGAATATATTTATACAAAGCTGATTTTCAGATCGTAAGTTGTTTCTTTTATTGAGTATCTGTCCTGAGAACTATTTTTATTTATAGAGTAACTACCACATGGTACTCAGTAACTACCACATGGTACTCAGTAGTTACCACATGACCTTAAGACAGTGTTCCTGACATTACAATCGTTCCTTTGGCTGATATCGAAGACTTCTCCTGCCATAGTCATCTGCATCCACTTCTGTTAGTCTGGAGAATACCTAACTACCTGTTTACATCATAAGAAACTATATACAGATAAGTCTTAAGTTTGATACACAAGGTACGCTTTTATTTTATAATTTTTGAGACAACAGATTTAATAACCTGGTAAATTATCACTATTTATCCCACATATTGTAGTCGAAATTATTTTTTATTTAACG
This sequence comes from Sitophilus oryzae, assembly GCF_002938485.1. Classification (NCBI taxonomy): domain Eukaryota; kingdom Metazoa; phylum Arthropoda; class Insecta; order Coleoptera; family Curculionidae; genus Sitophilus; species Sitophilus oryzae. The sequence goes on from NW_022146533.1 coordinate 450,128, forward strand.
TTATAAGTTATAATTTGATTCGTACAGTACTCTTACTTAGCTATGATAGTTTATATGAAAATTATTAACACGTATTCATTTTAAAGGTTTTTGTACACGACATGTTTCGAAACATCATCGTATTGAGACATACATAAATTTCACCTGTTTTTATTAAGTAGTTTACTTAGTTCAAAGAATACAGTTATTAAATTCAAATCTATTTAAAATTTAAAATAACTTGCGGTTTTATTGGGACCACTGTGACTAATTGATGATACTTGTGTTCGTTTTCAATAAATGTTTAATGTAGGATAGTTATTTCTGACTTTTATTCCTGATAAACATAATAGACCCTTAATGCTGTTGATTACTTTATTTTAGCTATGTTGTGATATCGTATTTTTCTTTTTGGTTTCTTACTTTACCACTCTCATAAACAAAGTAAGTGGCGCCCTTTTCACTGTCTTTGACCATACCTATTTGAATTCTTAACATCAATATTAAAATCTCTGCAGCCTATATATTATCATTTTTTTATTTTAATATTTAACAACATTAGAAAGTCACTGTGAGTCAGAAGCCTTACCTACGAACCCAGCTTTCCTCTAACCCTGAGCAACGGATTCTTTTTTCATTCTATTTGGGTAACGACAGAAAAGTCGTCACACCCTATGCGATTTACTTCCACACATGTATAAATACCGACCCAAAAGTAAGAGTTGCCAGCACGGTATAGACACAAATATGCAGGACATTTAGACGTTGACTTAAAATACTCTACCTCTCTTTAAGAAAGAAACCAGCCACAACGGTATAGACCTCTGTAGAGAAATTATATAAAATTCATTGTGTCTTGTTTAAAAAGATATTGTCACTTTTCACAACTCTGGAAAATCGATTGCACAATCTGAATGTTTCGCGGACTATAAAACCTATTTTTATTACGGGAAAAGAGGTGAAAAATATACTTTACATCGTTATCGACGTTTCGCTCTATGGGAATACGATATATCGCTATTACTTGAAGATCGGTTACATCAATATTTGCTTGGGAAATGGAATCGCACTCGATCAGGAACACAATATTCCACTGGAAAATCCTGTTCCTGAGGCGAATGAAAATATTTACGCTTCTCTATGTATTTACACTTTAAATTTTGAACTGTATTACGCTTATAAATCCAAGAAAATTGACTTGAAAGCGGCGGAGGCGGTTGGGTTTTCTCAAATCCAGATTGCCGATTTTGCGTGAAGCGTCTTTTGCGACTAAAACAAAATAACGGGATTATACAAGGTCCGGCAATAATGCATCTGTAGCTCCTAGAATATAATAAGAAAACTTGGGAATCTTTTGCGTACACTGAAAAAAAGGATCTCTCAGTCGAAATGAATATGACTTTTAGAAAAGATTGGCGCTTTTCAATAGGGCCAAGAACGACGTTTCTTTACCCAAAGCATTAACTATCTTTTCATAAGCTTTAAAAAATTACTTTAGAGAATAGTAGAATCTATTTGTCCAAAGTATTTCACTCTTGACCCAAAATTAATATGCAAAGAAGTTCTTGTTACAAGAACAATAGTCACTTTGATTCATGCAAAAATTCTTGATTGAAAAGGGACATTTCTTGATTAAAGAGACACTTTTTTTAAACCAGTAGTAATTTATTTTGATCTAAGAGAAGTCTATACATCATATATACAGGCATATACAGACATATTACGAGGTATATTATTTTCTGATAAATTTAGGTTTTCCTGGTCTGTAGTAAGTAAAGTGATATTATATTCCTCGATAGTAGTTATTTCTGCTTCTTCACTCCTTGGTATTTTTTGAAGTGGCTCATCACTCTAAAAATTACAAAAAAATGTTACATCACAATTAATCAAAGTAAAACAAACAAATTATTAAAATTATAAGCTTTGGTCACATTTTGAATTTTTTAATACGACGACTTAAAATTCTAAAATTTTTGTAATTATTTGCATAAAAAAATCGATACCTATATTCTTATTCTATCTATAGTCACGCATGTATTATCTACAACAGGTGCATTAGGTAAATGTCTCTTACCTTCAAATATAGCAAATAAATGCTCTAATTCCCATTTTTTCAGAAACTCCTTTAAAGAATCCATATATCCTAAAATTTGTCCATAAAAAATGACAAATGCATGTTAATAACGATCACTAATTTGTTAAAAAGCAAATTATGCAAAATTCCAAGCAACAAAATCCGTACGTACTGTGATGTGCCACCTATGAAATGCGACGTGCGACTGATCGGACTGCCGACTGATTGTATATACCGTCCTTCGTCATCGTCTTGTTCACCGTGTCGTTATTATTTTTCATCAAATCAGTATTTAGCTATTGGAAAAATGACCATATTTCTTGAATGAAGTGCTTTCTAGCCTATTTTTGTTATTATCTTAAAACAAAGTAACTTGCACTTGGTTGAATGAAAATAGATCTAAGAGAAATTTTCGAATTTTTCAAGAGAACAAGTTTTCTTGAGTTAAGAAAGTTTTTCTTCAGGCAAAATATTTTCTTTTACGCTAAAATAAATTCTCTTGCCACTAAATTTTTTTTTCAAGAACGTTGACGACTTTAGTTCAAGTCTATCTTTTTTATCAGTGTAGTTCCTCTGTTTCTAGCCTGGCATTCCCGAATAGTGAGTGTCGCTTGCGTTTCAGGATCTTTATTTCAGTCTGCAGCAAAGAGTTTCTTTATAGAGGTTGAGCTTGGTCTTCTTCTTATTATCACGCCCTCCCCTGCCGAAGGTTGGCCATCCAAATGGCAATTGTAGCTCTGGAAACTGCAACTCAGAAGTTTTGCGCAGACGAGCGTTCAAACCTTAAATATTTTACCTAACCATGAGCTCTGGCGTCTTCCTACTGATCTTTTCCCTTGCACTTTGCGCTCTATTATGAGGCGCAGTATTTCGTATCTATCACCTCTCATCACATAATCCAGGTATTGCATTTTTCTTTCCTTGATGCTATTCAGTATCACTTTTTGTTTCTGCATGCGCAGATCCTTTGTACCCATGAGATTCGCAGCATCCGTCTCTACACATACATTTTGAAGGCTTCTATTCTCTGTTCGGTCTGTGAATCCAGTGTCTAGCTCTAACATCCATAGAGTAACACAGAGAAGACGTAGCATCTGGCCATTCGAGTTCTGAGTTCCGCACTGAGGTCTGGTCTTGGAAAAAATGATTTCATACTCACGAAGATTTTTCTCGCTTGCTCAATTCTTCAAAATATTTCTCTTTTCGGGTCGCACTGACTATTGATGTTAGATCCTAAATATTTTATTGAGGTCACTTATTCGATTGTTTGCCCCTTGACACGCAGGTGTGCATTTATTGGAGTCTTAGAAAAGACCAATAGTTTGGTCTTGGAGACATTGAGATTCAGTCCAAACATCTCACTATAGTGAGCTTGGTCAGTTAGCATTTATTATGGCGTATCAAGACACCTGTTGTATCCCGCACTTTATTTCTGCTAAGTATCAATAGTTCCTTTGTGCTTTTAGAATTAGGTCCTTTTATAAAGACCTTGCTATGCCTGTACCCCTGTCTGTTTCTCCAGTGAATATTCTGCTTTTTCTCATGCTTTCTGTTCCTTAATCCAGAGTTCTACTGCAAAAGCGGCAGTTACACTGAATTTGGAATTCGTAGAACTCCTAAGTCGCCAAAAGAAGGCAACTTAACCCTTTATAGGTTGCCGGTCGCTAAATCGACCACTTAAATTTAACCAACTAATCAGTCGCGTGGAAGTCTATTATCGCCCAATTTGTTTGCTATGGCTACGTTGGCCGATTGGCGTGAAAATTTAACGTAAGCGGTTGAATATTCGACCAGTAAGCATTGGTGACACTATGTATCATATAGGTATTAATTGGCATCTAAGGATTTGCTATGCAAATATGCAATAAAAATTTAAAAATATAGAAACCAATGTATTTCTGACGTTTATTTCTTTTTATTTGGTGCACCAAATTTACGGCTCGGATGATATTTTCTAAAATCATTAACATATCCTGTATATTTTCGATCATTTCTCATAGGATTCGAGTTTCTCGAAAAACAAAATTTGGTTTACTTGATATGGGTATATTCTTTTCTTACATTGAATGATAAATACAGTTTATACATTATATACATTAGATCATTACATATTATCTATTTGCTTTAACAGTTTTTGGTTGAAAAATATACCAGCGCTGAAAATATTTGCACTTACTTAAGACTCACCCTGTATAGACACAATCGACTCTAATACAGTCCTATACGCAACGGTATCTGAGAGATGCTACCCGTCCGTCTAGATCGACCAACAGATATTGAAATTAAAAATAAATAAAAGTTTCTATCTCTGATTTTATTACTGAACTTGACACCATATGAATTACGAATAAATTATGAATTATCGCAGTTCATAAACTGTTTAATCAAAAACCAAGCTCTTTCGTTTAAAATTACGAATACGATCATTTACTGAAAAAGAAACGCTTGCTAAAAGCGAAACGTAATCCACAGATAAAATATATTCTACGAGTTGGGAATTAACAGTTTCGATGTTTTTGGAAGCATAGAAATCTAAATCCGGATATTGCATTTAGAACGAAGCTTAACATAGCTTATTTGTGTCTGATATTAAAGTTGAGAATTGACGCAGTGAACGGAGTTTTTTTTTTCGCGAAACATAAGTAAACATTTAAAATTGCTAAAAAAATTACTTGTATGAGATTTGTAGCAAATCTATTCTTTTAAATTTCTCTTTTAATTTTTTTAATATTGAAAAAAAAATAACGGTTTGTGCACCGTGTGCGCATATCTGCAACTTCTTATTAACAACTATTAAATTGATGGATATGAAGGACATGTGTGAAAAAGTGATTTATAATGCTGTTTTAATATAAATATTATTTTCAATTTATTTCTCTAAACTGTAACAAAATTTTCTGTTTTAATAACCTGCAAATTTTGTGGAATACCACCCAAAATACACACTTTTATGCAAATCCCTAATAATGTTAACGGTTAAATTTATTTAAACAGAGAAAAAAATTTGAATCTAACCAACAATTCGTATATATAAAAAAATTCTCAAGCCAGCAAATCTCTGAGGAACTCACCTATCTCTACCCTGGTGAGTTTCTTCACCAATTTTAGCCAAAACTCACGGCAGACGTCATAAGGAAAGACAGAAAGACGGTCAAACCTGTAGTGGATATACAAACAGGGCATTGTAAGCTGAATAGGTATCTAAAGCTAATGGTATTGACGGACGGTTCTGCCAATCTGAGAAAGGGGAAACGGCAGAACATATTTTATAATGCACACTATATGGAGGGTTCAGTCACCAAGTAGGCTTTTTGAAAAGGATAGGATGGAGAATATAATCTAAGGACCAGAAGAGAACCACAAAATAGTTCTGAACAACATCTGCTACCTCGAAAAATTTTCTTCAATCTAATAATAGATTTGCAAACATCTTACGGGCCAGAACGCAACTCTGAGCCTTCGATCAACATTTACCTAAAACATTTACCACGGGAGAATATCTATAGAGAGACATGGCAATATTGCGATATTGTCGTCGGCAGGATTGAATATTTGAATGACCACCTCTTGGTTTGCATGGCCCCGATTACAGCGCAAATATTGACACAATCGTTCTCCATTTAAATGCAGAGAATTAGGATGTACGTTACGCTTGTAGCGGCATACTAAATACCGTACCCGGCTGTGGGAGGGACCTTAGCTCATAGAGACGGCAATAGATACGGCTGCATCGACAAGATTAGACGTTTTTCCTAAGTCGGGCAGGGGGTTTGCGGGTATTTCGCTATTTGCAAAAAAAAATAAATCCAAAAATATCCTTTAGGTAACTTTAAGTTTGTTTATTGTTAAATTTTACCATCTATTTAACCTAGAAATAAGTATGCCAGGCTTTTTTTTCGGTTTTAAAGTGTAACCCGACCATCCCAAATATGTTATACCTCGAAAATATACTTTAGGCATTCTAAAATTATTACAGCGTGTTTATTAGATAATATTAAAAAATGTGTGTTAATTGCCAGATGAATTCAACAGTTTTTAATACTTACCTGACGCGAATAAAGATAATAAGCGCGACAAGAAAGTCTTATGAGTATCTATAAGCGCGAGATAGTTCATTGAGACTCGTCGGCGGGAGACGCGGCTGACGTACCAGTATTTTGGAATACTTAAAATTTTCAGAAACACAATTTTTTTCGGTTTAATTTCAATTATTTGCAGGTTTTTACTTCAGAGACTTAAGAAGTCGTTTTGTTGCCATTAAGTTACCATGTATAAATATACAGGGTTGTTCAACACATACGACGCGGACTATTGTAGCTAAACTATTAGATTTTTGCATATTGTATGTTTTGGGTTCGTTGAAGGACTATTAGAGCTACAATTTAAAAATATTTTTACAAGATACAGAGTGTCCCAAATAAAAAAAAAATATCAAAGTTGTATTTTTTGAAATGGAATTACATTTTAACTTTCTACAATTAAAATAAAGGTAAATTTGATTAAGGTTTACCGCATTTTAATCTTACCGTTTTTGAAATATTTAAGTTTTTGTCAAAATACAGTAATAATTATAATGCTTTATTTCTCTAGGCGTATTTAAGTTTTTAAAACCAAATATTGTACTGAAGTATTTCAATTTACTAAATTTTGTGTTGCAATAATATAAATTATACTACCTTATACAGAGTGTCAAAAAATTATTTTAAATAATAACTAGTTTTAAACGGCAATCTTCTCTTCTTCTTCTTATTCATTTTTAAGATCTCGCGATCTGTTAATTTTGATGGGTCCTCTGTAACAGTTCTTGGGAGGTGGACTGCCAGCTGTCCTTCCATCTCTTAGGTGGTCTTCCAGGTTCTCTTTTCCCTGTTGGTTTCCCTTCTAATGCAATTCGTGGCAGTCTTCTCTCATCCATTCTTCTCACGTGGGCGTACCAACCTCTTTTTCTTTGTCTGCCCCACCTTACTATGTCTTGCACCTCACATTGTTCCCTTAAACGGCAATAACTTCTTTAATTCAAATGGAACACCCTGTATATTTTATAAGAATCAGATGCACAATTTAATTGTCTATCAAATTATATTATATCATTTTTTACCTATGTCTTCAGGTTTACGTAGAAAATACATTTTCTTATAATTTAGACCTCAATTATCAATATACCCATGGAATATTGACATTTTAGATTATTTTTAAAGATACAACAAATTTTTAAAGGGTACAATACTAATATTGTCGATATAGTTCATTTATGTCATTAAAAAATAAAAAAAAATGTTTAAATATTTGTAAAAAGGACCAATTAATATGATTCCAGTATTCAAACAACATTAATGGACTGCTTGCATTAATTAATAATAATTGATTGCTCCAAATACTAAAAACTGAATTATGTATGTGTATTAGACAGTGTGGTAAAAAAACTAACACCTTAAAAATGATATTTTATTTTTTGACAAATGCTTATTTATAACAACAGAGACGTTCATTTTCATAATTTATTATTATATTGATTTCTGATTCAAATCCACATTTATTTAGAATAATTTATTAACGAACACAATTAAGTATGTAATTAATTAGTATTTGGGCGGAAATACTGGTGGTATATTTAATTAATGGTATACTCTTTTATAAAGATTTAAATAGTTTTCTTTTTGCATAAAAATGGGCTAGTAATATTATCGTTTTACTAAAAACGATAATATTACTAGTCTATACATTTTGTACATTTGTTGTTTTAAAAACAATCTAAAATGTCAATATTCATGGGTACGTTGATAAATGAGGTCTAAATTATAAGAAAATGCATTTTCTACGAAAACTTGAAAGGATAGGTAAAAAGTGGTATAATACAATTTGATACACAATTAATTGTGCATCTGATTCTCATAAAATATACAGGGTGTTCCATTTAAATTAAACAAGTTATTGCCGTTTAAAGCTAGTAATTATTTAAAATAATTTTTTGGACACTCTGTATATGGTAGTATAATTTTTATTATTGCAACGCAATAACTGATCAATAGATAAGCTTCAGTAAATATTTAGTATTAAAAACTTTGATAGCCTCGGAGAAATGGAGCCTTAAAATTTATACTGCAATTTCACAAAATTGAAAATATTTCAAAAACGGTAAGGTTTAAGTGTAGTAAACCTTAATCAAATTTACCTTTATTTTAATAGTAGAAACTAAAAATGCAATAATATACAGGGTGTTCCATTTAAAAAAATACAACTTTGATATTTTTTATTTATTTGGGATACTCTGTATCTTGTAAAAATATTTTTAAATTGTAGCTCTAATAGTCCTTCAACGAACCCAAAACTTACAATTTGTAAAAATCTAATCGTTTAGCTACAATACTCCGTGTCGTATGTGGTGAACAACCCTGTATATGTATTTTTAAACTACATATTGATGTGCATAGTGTAAATATTTTAGTAACTATTAATTTTAAGGGTATGTACCTACTAATAAATCATAATGGATAAAAACATTTAAGTTTGTGTAGTTTTTAAAAAAGACACTAGTGATAAAGTGATTATTTCTGAAGGCAGACTAGGAGACTACGAAAATGCAAACAATTTTTAAAAATGCGTCAACAACATGGCCTAAAATTCAAAGAAGTGGTTTTACCAGAAAATGTGTCCCCGACAAAAGGGTACCATACACAGTGCTACGGGAATTTTTCAGCTGTTATTAAGAAACAGACACTGAAATCCTCAAGTACACTTCGTAAACCATCAACATCTTCATCATGTAAAGTCCACTATTTTTCAATTGGTATCTATGTATTAAAAATAATATACTTAAGAGTTTTTTTTTAGTAAAACTGGTGTGGCAAACAACGATCTGTATTTTAGGCAAACCTTATTTTTTCTTATCTGACTTCTGTGTTTTGTCAGACTTTTATTAAACATTATTGCCACAATTGACACATTTTCTGTAATACTTTTTTTAACATATTAAAAAAGTTAACTGTAACAAAAAAAAATTAAAATAAAAGTTGTTTAAATTTTAGTTTTCTATTGATTTACATTTGATTTTTTGTGTGAATCAATAATTTGACTATAATTTCTAAAGTAACAATTAATATTATCAGATAATTGATTATGAATGTTAATATTGTAATTATGACGAAAATATTGTTTTTTAACTTGACTTTGATGAGACAGATGATAGCATATAAACAGTGTAAAAGTAAAAAATAAACAGTGTAGTACTGCTTTACACTGTTTTTTTACAGTGTACGTAGCGTGTGTCTTTATCTACGTCAGCCGCGTCTGTTGCCGACGAGTCTCAATAAACTATCTTTCTCGCGCTTGTTACTCTCTCGTATTACTCATAAGACTTCTTTGTCGCGCTCATTTAAAATCTTTATTCGCGTCAGGGAAGTATTAAAAACCGTTCAATTCGTCTGGCAATTAACATATATTTTTAATATTATCTAATAAACATGCTGTAAAAATTTTAGAATGCCTAAAGTATATTTTCGAGGTATAATAACATAAGTATACACGGTTTTGGACCTGAGCAACTAAAAGCAATTTCTAAGATAATTTTTGGGGCTGAATCCAGATCAGCAGTTCACTTTTTAAGATTGGTTCTAGTTTTCGAAATATTGAATAAATTCATTATTTTACTATTTTTGACCGTTAACAGTCATTTATTGAATTTAACAATAGAAATCAGAAATGAACAGAGGTTAAACTGAGTCTTTTATACTGCTTGGGATCTGTTTCACGGATTAGGGTTCAACAGTAATCGCTCATCATGCCTTCGTCCCAAAATCCTTGGTATCGTCTTTCGATTTTCGCTATATCTTGGTGTAGCCGCTCTCCTTGCTCGTCGCTCGTGTCGCCAAAGTTTTGTGGAAAAGAATCAAGATGTGAATGCAGAAAATGTATCTTGAGAGGCAATCGAGCGGCATCTTGTGCTAATTTTGCAACAAATTGTCGATTACTTGCTTGTAGATTTATGATTACCTAGAAAGTTGTGAACAACACTTTGAAACGATGCCCATGCTGCTGCCTCATCAAGCGTTAAACATTTTGTAAACGTTGCGTCAGCCATTAGTTTTCGAATATCAGGTCCGACAAATATTCCTTCTTTGATTTTTGCATATGACAGTCTTCGGAACAACTTGGTTAAGTACTGGAAAGCCGGTCCTTCGCGATTGAGCGCTTTGACAAAGTTCTTAATAAGCCCACGTTTAATGTAAAGAGGTGGCAGTAAAACGTCCTGTGGGTTTACAAGTGGTACAGAGGACACATTTTGTTGTCCTGGCTCATAGTGGGCACGACTCGGCCACACCGAAAACTAGAGCCAATCTTGACAAACGGATTGAAGATCTGAGTTCAGGGCATCAAATAACGTTAAGAATCGTTCTCATCTGCTCGGGTCCAAAAGTTGACACGAATTTGAAAACTTGTGAATTAAACATATCGGGGATGGTCGGGTTACACTTTAAAACCGAAAAAAAATCTGGCATACTTATATCTGGGTTAAATAGATGCTAAAGTTTAAGAATAAACAAATTTCAATTTGCCTATAGGATATTTTTTGGATATATTTTTTTGCAAATATAATGGGTTGCGCAGTAGCGAAGTAACCGCAAACCCCCTGCCTGACTTAGGATTCTGGGTTCACCAGAATAAATTTTATTTTTTGGTTATTTTAACTTGCCTAAAAATGTTCCCTAAATATGTCGCCAGCTCTCCGGCTAATACAGTCTCAGTGCTTTAACAAAAGCCAGTATCTGAGGCGGCTTCACAGAGACCAGCTCTCCATCCTCGACATCAGCCGTACCAAAGTTCATGGCACGAACTGTCGTCGTCTCGGCGTACTCAGTGCTAAGGTGATCTGGTGTTTCCCCATTTTCCCCACAGAATCTGTATTCGCCGTTGTTTCTCAGCTTCAGCCTACTGAGGTGTTCGTTGAGGAGACAGTGTCGTTTTAGAAACCCCTTGACAATCCGAATATTGTTTTTACTTAAATCAAGGAAAACCTTCGATTTTTCTCGGTTATTGAGGACGTTTAGTCTCTCTAAATAAATAAATAAAGACAATGCAAGTTATTGGTACTAAAAATTACATACGAGGCACAGAGGAAGAAGTCATTTTACTCCAAATAGAACATATAATTTTTTCAAATGTCACAAATAATTTTTTAAACAATTTTAACGTAATATAGAAAGATTTAAAAGTAAGTAATTGTATATCGAGAAACTATGGTTACACTCGTTGGATTTGACACTTTATGTTAGTTTAATAATATATTTTGTACTTTTTTGTGCTTAGACGCAAAAATACTTTACTTTTATGCCTACGAGTTAAAATTAATTTTCTCAAATATTAATACTTTTGTGACGTTTGAAAGAAATCTAATTATACTATGTCTATATGTTGACCTCAGAATGGAAAGTGTATGACATTATCTACGTAGAAGTAGTACATGCTCTAAGATAGAGACTAACTACAGTCAACCCTAGAATCGATATCGAGGCCAGGGCTTAGAATTTCGCGCAATGCATGTCCCAACACAACTATTTTATTGTTCGCCATTAAATATTGGGGCTGTTCACTGCGGTGTCTATGAATAGGTGAAAATTGAAATTACATTAATAGGACGGGAATATACAGTTTAATAGGGTAGTATTCATGCAAATGGAGATATGTGGTTTAAACAAAACAAACGGGCATAAAAGCTTTGGGTTGAATTTATACGTATAAACTCATTTACTCATTTTGCTGTTATAATAGATATTTGGGCTTGGTTATATTATTGCTAACTAACGGTGTTATTATGGGCCGGTTTCATTACTGCAGTTTTCTAGAAATATTGACATTGAAATACATCTGTAAGAGTGAGAATATCTAAAACCAATCTGACCAACAGATATCTAGAATGCATGGTGGAGAAATTAAAATTAGAGTAACTTTAGAGGGATCTACAGTTACTCTAATCATATTCCAATATGTGTCTGCATTTTTGAAATTTCTTTCATAGACACAGATCCAGTAGATGTACTTTATAATATCCTTAAACAGACACTAACTTAATGTGCCATTTTATCTGTATGATGATAGTTCATTGTTCATAATTAAGAAATATAAGTCATATAAGTCAAACATAAAGTTACTAACTTTATTAAATTTATATAACCGAACTTAAATAATGTTTCACAATTTGTGGGGATCTGATATACCTTTTGTAATTTTAAAAATGAGCTTATGGAGTGTTCAACCTCAAAATTGTTAGGACGTTTTGAGAAAGATTATTATTAATAATCTCCACCATGTTATATGGAAGCGAAACCTGGGTGCCGTACCGCCGCGGCGGCACACGAGCGCATTAAACAAGTTGTAACAGAGACACCTTAGACAACTGTTAAGAATTAAATGGTACTACCATGTCTCAAACGTATTAGTCCTTAAAAAAGAAGGTTGCGAGAGCGCTGAAGTCATGATTACTAAATCTTGCTTAAGATGGGCTGCATCCTGCATACGTGGTCAAAATGAAATTTCTTCTTTACGGTGAACTTGTAGAGGGTAAGAGGAAACCGGGTGGACCACACAAAATATACAAGGATGTTTTCCATGAAAACTGAAAGGGGATAAGTTGCAGCATCAGTGGGAGGACAAAAACGACAACCAAAAAGTAAAGAGGCAACAAAGTAATGAAATTTTTGAATGTCCGGAGTGCGGAAGAGAGATAAAATCACGTATCGGGCTTTTCAGTCACAGAAAAAGTTCATGAAAGAAAAGCTCATGAAAGAAAACGCCTTGCGTAACCATCTTCTGATGCGTGTCAAATACTCGTTAGCGAGTAATGGCAGTAAGTAAGTAAGTATTAGTGAATGCATCCTAGTGAAGATTGCATTGTAACAGAGCAATAGCCAATAGTCATTTATTGACATTAACTTGCACTATAATTTATAAACATCAACAAAGACTGACATTATAAGTTATATAATTTTGAGCCAATCAAAGACAAATACTAAAATTTGAGACCAGAGTAATTCGAGTTTAAAACCGAAAATCACAGTAATCAAATTAATTTTCAAATATTTGCTTATACTTCCACAATATACATCGCAACGAATCAACATATATTTAGGGTAAACATTTCGGAAAGATGAAATTTGCGCTGTGTTTGCATAAGTTGTTTCGTGTCTCTGAACTGACATTCGCTATTTGCCATGGTAGAGGGTAAGTAATAGTACGTAATTAGATGACTGAGGCAGCAAGAATTTTTTAATATAGCCACTTAAGGGTAGATGCATATTATTGCATTTATTCAAAATGTAAAATACCGAATATCGTGGCATCGAAAATTAAATTCGACATGATTAGCTTGGCAAGGCTAAAAGGCCGTCTTATCTGAATGGAGGAATTGATTTATTGGAGGCATAATATAAGAAAGGCATTACGGAGGCGGCCGAACATGCCGATAACACTACAAAATTAAATTAATCATTTTGAAAGGTACGGCTGCCTGCCCTGCCGCCTCGATCCTTTGCCCTTTGCCTACTTGGGCGCCTTGTTTTGCCAGGCAAAAGCTGGAAAATCGCGATTTAATTTCCTGTGTCGAACAACAGTAGCGGCGGTCGGGGAAGTTTTAACAGTTTAATAAAAAGAACCGATACCAGATGGCGCTCTCTTAAACTCCTACACTTTCTTTGCCTTGTGAAATAACTTTTTTGTTAGAGAACAAATTTCACGTTAAACTGGCCTGTTTAGCTTTTTAACTTCTTTGACAAAAAATAAAGCTCTAAAAAAGGTATTTTATTTGGGTATTGTAGATTGGAAATTGTATGAGTATGTACTAACAAGGCATTTTGTTTTATGAGCTTTTCTGTGACTGAAAAGCCCGATACGTGATGTTATCTCTTTTCCGCATTCCGGACGTTCAAAAATCTAATTAATTTGTTCCCTCGTTACTTTTTGGTTGTCACTGCTAACTGAGTGAATTCTGAATTCTTCTCCATTGCGTTCTATTGTGCTCTGCTTCCTTCCATTGATTCATCATGCTTATCCCCTTTAAGTTTTCGTGGAATATATCCTTGTACCTTTTGAGTTGTCCACCGGACTTCCTCTTACCGTCTAAAAGCTCACCGTAAAGAAGAGATTCCGATATGCGGTTTTCTATGTGACCAGCCCATCTTAAACGGGATTTCGTAATCATGACTAGCGCTCTCGCAGCTGGCTTTTTCAAGGACCGATACGATTGAGACATGGTGGTACCATTTGATTCTTATCAATTGTCTAAGGTGTCCCTGTTCCAACTTGTTAAATGCGTTTGAGCCGGCTGCACGGAACCCAGGTTTCGCTTCCATATAACATTGTGGGTATTCTTATTGCTCGTACACTCGGTACACAAGTTTCGTATTTGTGCTCAAGTCATGATCAAACCCTGTCTTTTAATTTCCAGAATGCTCTTGAGGCGTTGCTGTACTGAATTTCAGAGTCGATATCGGCCTTTTCCGAAATCAAACTGTCGATGTCGGTGTAATTGAATTCCGCTACATATTCCCATAGTTCTTCTCCGATATTTATTGCATTGTTATGATTGCCTGGGAAAATGCACATGATTTTAAAAAACCTGCACATTTATAGATCTATTTTGTTTCCTTTTTTTAGGTTATTACTTATCATAGAGTCTCAGAACTTTGACAGAAGCTAGTACCTGAGACTGTTTTATAGAGGTTAGTTCTTCATATAGAATCTCACGCTTTCACAAATCAACCAGGGGACTTATTTAAAAAGATAAAGTACCTCACAAGAGAATTCAAGTCAAAAACATGGGCAATAGAAGACGAACGAGGACAACTTAAGACCGAAATTAACGAAATAGTGGAACGATGGCGAACATACTGCGGAACACTGTATAAAGATCCTCAGCCTAGTTGCTCTTTCCACAGTGATATAATTAATGAAGAACCAGACATACTGAAATCGGAAATGGAAGCAGCAATAAAAAACCTAAAATATCATAAAGCCCCGGGACCAGATCACATCACGGCCGAAATGCTCCAAGCGTCGGGAGATTTTGGTGTGGACATCTTGCACAAGTTATGTAATATGATATGGCATACTCACCAATGGCCATCAGATTGGACCGATTGTTCCATAATAACCATCCACAAAAAGGGATCTCCAGCCAAATGCGACAACTTTCGTACCATTGCGCTAATTTCACATGTCAGTAAGATTCTTCTTCATATTATTAGCGAAAGACTAAAACCGTATATTCAACCACAAATCCCTCTAGAGCAAGCAGGATTCACAAGAGGTCGAGGAACACGTGAACAAATTTTGAATATCCGTCAGATTATCGAAAAGGTCCGAGAATTTAACAATCCGCTCTATATTTCTTTCATAAACTATCAAAAAGCTTTTGACAAAGTCAAATGGTCAAAACTATGAATGGTTCTTAGAGAAATGGCCGTGCGTCTTCATTTGATTTCATTGATCCAGAATCTCTATGTAAATACCAAAAGTAGAATTACCATCAATGGCGTTACTTCGGAAGACTACCAGCCTACCTGTGGTGTTAGGCAGGGAACAATTAATGGTCAAAAATTACCAACCTCAAATTTGCAGACGATACGGTCCTTCTAGCGGAAAACGAAGAAGAGTTACTGCAGCTTCTAAAATTGGTTGAAGACGAAAGCGAGAAAATTGGACTTGAAATTAATCCCTCCAAAACAAAAATTATGATTATCGACAGGCAAAACAACAACAAACCTGATGTAGTGAGCATTGGTCGTTTTGAGGTTGTAAGTCAATATATATATATCTTGGGTCACTTATAAACAACACCGGATCGTTAGAAGAAGATGTGAAATGACAAGAGTGGCTGTGCGAAAACTCTCAAAGATATGGCGAGACAGAAACATATCTAAACACTTAAAAAAAGGCTTGTTCACTGCCTAATATTTTCTATATTAATGTATGGCTCCGAGTCCTGGACGATGAGACAGTCAGAAATGAAAAAAATTTACGCAACTGAGATGTACTGTTGGCGACGAATGCTTAGAATTCCCTGGACTGCCCGGCGAACCAATGAATCCATAATCCAAGAACTGAACATCACAGAACGCCTTTCAACTTCTATACAGTCACGTATACTTAAATATTTCGGTCACGTTATGAGGAGGGAAACTGACTGTATGGAAAAACTCATTATACAGGGCAAGGTTCCGGGAAGAAGACCAAGGGGCCGCTCGCCCTCCCGATGGATAGACCAGCTATCAAAGATCACCTACAAGCCACTGCACACGCTTGTACATGAAGCACAAGACAGGGAATTATGGAGACAAACCTCACACATTACCTGACTACTACATTCCTCTTGTAGGAATAAAGACAGAGAGAGAGTGAGAGAGAGAGAGAGTTCTTCATATCCGATATCTGAGACGGCTTCACAGAGGCTAGCTCTCCATCCTCGACATCAGTCGTACCAAATATTATGGCACGAACGGTCGTCGTCTCGGCGCACTAAGAGCTCTGGTGTTTCCCCATTTTCCCCACAGAATCTGCATTCGCGTTTTGTCTTAGCTTCAATCTACTGAGGTGTGTTAGATTAGAAACATTTGTTTTACTAGTAAAAATCTACTAACGTTTCAGTTGTGATTTTTTATTTATAAAAAATACCTTTTTGAATTAAAACTTCTTTACGGGCGCTGGAAGTAAAAATTCAAGGCCGTGCCACACGAGCTAGCGAGACACTGCCTACGACTTAGAAATACGTAGTGACGCGACGTGTTTTATTTTACGTGTATAAAACTGTTTTTTACACGGAAATCGCTATTTGTTAGCAAAAGACTATTTTTTACGTCTAAAAAACTGTTTGTTACACGTAATAAACTATTTGACACGCGTAAAAAATATATTTTTTAATTTATTTCTTTGTCAACATTTCAAACTACACTTTTTCAAACATGTCCTTGAAATCCTCCAGATTTTTTTCCAGTGGCGAAACACCCAGAATTCCTTTGAAGAGCGTAAAGAACGAATCGTATTAATTAGATTTTCTGATTTAATCGTTACAAAATCACAAAGCCACACGAACTATCCATGTAACCTTTACGATAATTGTTTGTGGAATCTGTAACTAATTTATAATTGGAATGTTTATTGAAGCGTTAGCTCCGCGATCGCTACAAGTTATGTTTATATTTGATTGATGAATTTGCAATTGTAATTGGTTTAAATCCGAAGGCTTAAAATTAACTTAAACAAACCGGTATTTGGCGGTTTGTAGCCCTATAGTATTGCGTTAAGCTTTCAACTAACTGGATATCAAATTTCAATATAAAGCGCACATTTTAATTTAACATATGTTGAGATCTTTCTATCTGTATTTCACTGTTTTAAGTGTCCAGGTTAATCTTGCACAGATAACCTCTTTGTCCTACAGCAGGTGATGGAAAAAAAGATAGCAGTAGATCAAGAAGTCCATATAGCGTCTATTGATTTGGAGAAAGCGTACGACTCTATTCCTCGCAACAAGATATGGGAAGCCTTGAATATTTTAGAAGTAGATAGATCCCTACTTAAGATAATAAAAGAGCTCTATAAAGAAAATAAAGCGTACGTTAAGATAGGACACATGCTATCCAATCCAATAAATACCACAAATGGGTTGCGACAAGGATGCAGCTTATCACCTGTAATCTTCAATGCTTACGTTGAAGTAGCCCTTAGGGAATGGAAGAGGAGATGCCAAGGCATGGGAATACCCATTGGGGAAGATACACTGTTTACTTTGAGCTTTGCAGACGATCAGGTCGTGATTGCGCAGGACTCTTTCGATCTGGAGTTCATGACTAAGAGGCTTTACCAAGAATATAACAAATGGAGACTTCAGGTTAGTCTAAAAAAGACAGAATACTTAGCTGTCAATTCCAACGCTTGTTTTGAAGTCTTCATAGATGATAACGTCCAGATTCAACAAGTAGACAAATTTAAATACCTGGGTGCTACTATTAACAACGAGGGTTTGGGCAAAGAAGAAATACAAACCCGAATTCAGAAGAGCAAACAAGTTATTGGTTGTCTTAATAGCCTCTGGTGGGACCGAAACTTGTCTGCAACAACTAAAAAGAGACTTGGACGAACATTGGTGGAGTCAGTTCTTTGCTATGGTTCAGAGCTATGGACTTTGAGTGGAGATACGAAGCGCAAAATCCAAGTTATTGAAATGGACTATCTTAGAAGGAGCGCAGGTATATCTAGGATGGAAAAAAAGACAAACATCGAGGTCAGGCGTATCATGAATGCATCGGAGGAGACAGTGCTAGATCGAATTGAAAAATCCAGCTTAAAGTGGTTTGGACATGTTCTACGTATGCCGGAGAACAGGTGGCCAAGAAAAGTTTTTCAATGGACTCCCCAGGGTAGAAGAAAGAGAGGCAGACCTAGAAAATCCTGGAACGGAACGGTTAAGGAAGCAATGGAAGCTCGTAACCTAGAAGCTGATGACGCACTAAATCGAGACGTGTGGTGTAGGGTAACGGAAAGGCAGCAATAGGCTGTAGTTGGAAAAAAGTATCATATACTTATACCAAATCCCGTTTATATATATATAAGTGTCCAGGATTTGCATGAATAGGTCATGACTGGTGGTACACATTGCTCGTATGTTTTCTTCTTTAGATAAAGTGGCATTGTAGAATTGAATATTATTGACTTTCTTCTATAAGTACTCTAGGCCAACTTAATTCTTCTGTTGATTTCTGGTAGTAGAGATCCCGAGCTGTGTTTTAGTTGTCCTAAATATATATATTCTTCTTTCCAGTTTTGTGTTATTCATTAGAATGTATTTTCTGTCTACTGGTACTTTAGTTTTTGCGAAATATATTTTGAGACCTACTTTATTGGTTGGTTGTTGTTAGGACTATTGGCAATCAGGACTACGTCATCAGCAAATCTTAGATGGTTAAGATATTCTCCATCTATTTTTAATGAAAAAGAATAAATATAATGAGAAAATTTGAATTATTTTCTTGAATATGGAATTTACGTATATATTTGCAGATATTGATGAACTGCCTCTGATTTCATATAAAAATATATACCGTGGTGGTAACTGTTACTTTTGGGTCGGTACTTGCGTGTGTGGAAGTAAATCGCATAGGGATCTTATTAAGTCGGAGTGAGAGAAATACGACGGTGTACTGTTGCAGCATTGCCACATTTCTCTGGTACGCCTTTCCCTATCAGGTAAAGTAAAATGACGATCGCAAACCGCTTATTTTTAAAATATTTTTTTTTCGAAAAGATAATTAGATAAAATCATTAGATATGTTTCTGAGCATCTGAAATGGAATTATAAGGATATCGTTAGGGTTGTCCATTTTGTTATATCGAGAAAACGCCAGTAATCGCGATAATTTAAAAACTTAACTTTTTAACAGATAATAGGCCATAACTTAAGAACCACTTTAGATATTGAAACTTTTTTTATTTTGTTTGGATTTTTTCTAAGATGTTTAAATAGGACAAATTCGAAAGGCTTGTTTTTTTCATTCGAAAATTAAAAAATAACATCCATTTACTTTTAGTGCAAAGCAATTCCCAGCAATCGTGTAACTTTTTTCTTTATAGAGATTTTCACATTCTGTCAGCGAAGAAATTATAGCAGAAATATTAAGAAAGTTATTGAAAAAACTACAATCAATTATTTCTAATAGATTTCGAGATATCGATTTTTGAATTCAGAGTTCTAATAACGCGACCACTGTCGAACACCAACTCAATTCCACTTATTTTTACCAAAAAATTATGACTCGTTAATAAATAAACAAATAAAGTATCACGAGACGTAATTAAATCGCGAAACTGAACGCGTGATGTACACCTTTCCCTAGAATTTTACAGAGGTACTGATCGGGTCGACCGATCGACCGCGACGAATCTGCTATATCCCTACCACGTCTCTTAGCAATATGCACAGTTTCTCGGTTTCTTTCATACGTTTAGCAACGTTCTCTCTTTGTTCAGTACATTATAAACGCATCGTACTCTTCTTACATACGGAAATTTCGACCCAAGACCAAACCTTTGCTAGCCCTTAGTATTAAATAGAAGTTTCTTATGAAAGAAACACTTATTCCAGTACGAATAACTAAAACTAAATTTAAACCTAAGAACTTCCCGAGCCAATACACTGCAGTGCTGCGGAAATTCAAATCGAAAATTGGTTTTATCTTTTCATTTATGTATTAAAAGGATTTCCGGTTCTCCTTTTAAGGGGAATCCTCGACAGGAAATACATCCTGCTGCACAAAAACAAGGAATCTATTCGATCCATCTCTAAAAAGGTTCGCCTCGTCTCGCCCGCCGTCAAACTACTTACCAGCTTTAAATTTGATTGGTTTCTGATGTTCCGACACTTTTTCCAAGGAATATTTTGAAACAACGAACTTCCATTTCGATTTTGAGGTTAACTGTATTTATTTTCCTTTTCTTACTACTTCTAGTTGGAAAAACGCCAGTAGCCGACTTATTGTTTTTCATTTTTAAAGTGAAACTTGCCAGTGTTGTGAGTGAACTTTTTACGCACGATGGGAATAAAAATTCAAGGCCGTGACAATTGCACGATCACGCAAACACTAAAAATACATTTGATTTAAAACTAAGAAAATCATTATAATAAACTTGATACTGTACTTGATGTGTACCAATATCCTCTGGCTGTGTGCTAGGAAGTAAATTTTTATGAATATTTTCATCGAGAGGTTTGTAGCTTTTGAATAACGGTCTAGGTAAATCCTCTAACTCATTTGCTAGCTTAGAATTAGAATTATTAGAGTTACGCAACTCGCATTTTCATTGGAGAACTCATATTTATTTCTTCTTCTTCTGCTTCTTCTTTTAGAAGGCGTATCGCCTGTTTAGTTCCGGTTTCCTCCTCGTCTAAGCAACTCTTGCGAGGTTGACTGCCAACTGTCTTGCCAACGTTTAGGTGGTCGTCCAGTAGGTCTTCTGCCATGGGGTACGTTGTTGCGAATTATTATGGCCATTCTGTCGGGGCCCATTCTATTGACTGGTTCCATTCTCTTCTTCTCTGCCTTATCCATCTGACAACGTCGTTTGTTTGGCACTTTTCTCTTATGTCTACATTTCTCTGTCTGTCCCTCAATGTGTATCCAGTTATCATTCTTAAGGTCTTCATTTCAGTAGTTCGTAGGATTCTCTTTGTTACTGATGTTTCAGCTCTGGTTTCCGCACCATATGTCATCACTGGTCGTATGCAGGTTTTGTATATTCTTGACTTACATTCTGTACTCAAATGTTTGTTTTTCCATATGGGATATTTAAGATGTCCTGATATTGCGGCAGCTTTATTGGCTTGTTTCCTTACTTCTTCTTCCAGGAATCCTGAGCTTGTAATTTTGCATCCGAGGTATTCGAATGACATTATCTGATCAATAGTTTTGTTTTTTATTACCAATTTGCACCGTAGAGGCTCCTTTGTAATGGTCATGCATTTGGTCTTATTTGTGGAAATTTGCATGTTAAGTTTTTCTGCCTGTCTGTTAAAAGCTTGTAGCATTCTTTGGAGGTCGTCCTCTGACTCTGCAATAAGTACTGCGTCATCGGCATAGCATAATATGTTTACTTTATGCATTCCCATTCGATATCCTAATCCAGTATTCTTGACGGTTTTTATTACTTGATCCATGATTGTGTTGAATAACAGAGGGCTGAGACTGTCGCCTTGGCGAATACCAGTTGTAGTTCGCAGATGCTGCGTTAAGGTAAAGTTTGTTCTTATTTGGGTTGTTGTGTTTGTGTTTAAGTCCTTGATAAGTTCTGTGAGTTCTTTCAAGACATTACTGCTTTCCAAGATGGTGATGGTGTCTTTTAGTTGTACTCTATCAAAGGCCTTTGTTAAATCTATAAAACATAGATAGGCTGGAGAGTTATATTCTAAGGATTTTTCAACTAGTTGCCTGAGTATGAATAGTGCATCGGTAGTTGATCGGTTTCTTCGGAATCCTTGTTGTTCCACGCTTATTGGCACTATTGAGGAGATTTTGTCCGCAATAATCTTAGTCAGAAGTTTTAGCGAGCTGCTCAGTAATGTTATTCCTCTATAGTTTGCTGGGTCTGTTTTATCTCCCTTTTTAAAAATGGGTATTGTTATACTTTGTTTCCATTCTTTTGGTATTTTCTTATGTTGTAATATAATGTTAAACAATTTTGTGTATTCCTCTATGATAGCCGTGCCTGCGTTTTTTATTAGCTCGTTTGGTATTTTATCTTGATTAGGACATTTTCTATTTTTAAGTTTCCTTATTGTCTCTTCTACTTGCTTGTAAGTGATTTGCGCATGATCTTCTGTATTATCTCTTTGGCTTGTCTCTTCTGCTTCCATTGATTCATCTGTTTCTGCGTATAAGTCTCTGAAATATTTTTCCCACGTATCTTCTGCAATTGTTCTTAGTTGTATTGTTTCATTTGTTTCTCGTTTCAAACCCCTCAACATCTTCCAAATACGTTTTTGTACTCCGTACATATCCGCCTCAATTTCGCTACTAAATCGCTGCCAATATTCTTCTTTAATTTCTCGTACTCTATTATTAGTCCTGTTCCTTGTGTTGGAGATTTCTTGTATTGTAAGTATTTTTCCTTCTTTTCCCTTGTAATGTTCTTGACTTCTAATGTAAACCAAGGTTTAATGTTCATATTTATTTGAAATCAATAATCGATGAGAATATTCGTATAATTTAACAAAAATACTGTAAATCATTATAAATACGCATTGTTAGTTATGCATAAAAGTGTGTATTTTGAGTGATATTCCACAAAATCTGCAAGCTATTGAGGAAACCGAAAATGTGCAGAAATAAATTGAAAAAAATAATCGATTATCTACAGCGCTACAAACTCGAATGAATCTTAACCAAATTATTAAAAAAATAATAACACCTTCTGTTTGCACTACCAGAGACTGGTAAGTCCACCATAGATAGAATGGGAATCTCCCAAAAGTATAAGACACTCGAAGAAATTTCTCAGGACTTACGAACGAGAAAAATCAAAGATTTTCCTTGATTATTTAAGTAAGGACGATCTTTGGATTGTCACGGGGTTTTTCAGGCTCAACGAACACTCCAGTAGATTGAAGCTAAGTAACAACGGCGAATGCAGATTCTGTGAGGAAAATGGGAAAACAACAGAGCGCCTCATCACTGAGTGCGCTGAGACGATAACCATTCTGTGTCATAAACTACTTTGGTACGACTGACATCGGAGATAAAAAACTTGTTTGCGTCATTTTGGCAAAAGTAAAATAAAAATAATAACACTCTGTAGTTATGCATAATAAAACTTATACCAATATATATCAATAAAATTAAACTATTTTCCCTAAGTTTTTTCTCTATTCTATCAACCCACTTTAACGCTATAAACTAACAAATTAGTTAAAGTATATGTGCTTTGTTTAAGGTAAAGTTTCAAGCTTTAAAATACTCAATTTTCCGGCATTCTGCCCACCTTAAACTTCAGCCCCCGTAAAAGTTCTTAATGCTCTAATTAGAGCAGTGTAATTATAACTTAAACGAACTAATAGAGGAAGCTTCTTTGAAATAGCGTTTTTTTAAATACTTTAAAATCGGCATTGAATAAATAAACTATGGTCTATAATAATTATTTTTTTTGATATTTTAGAAATTATCCGTGTCAGTATTTTAAAATGTTATTTTACCTGAAATTAAAAAAAAGTAATTTTCATAACTCTTGAGGATGGGATGCACGTTTTTTTCTTAAATGTGATTCATTGCTTTAGAACTATGTCCAAACAAAAATATTTTCATCTTAGAATAAGGTGAATAATTAAACGCACTTTGTAATGCTTTGTATTCTTTCCTAGAGTATTTTAATAAACATAAAAAGTGTCTTTATTCTTATAACTACGGTAGAAAGACGAGGTGCACTTAAGGAATGAATAGCTTGCTGTTATAGAACTCCAGAGGGTTTTAAGCTCGAAGCTTGGATAATAACATTATTACTCTAGACGAATTGCGTATAAATTAATATGAAAATTTAATGCTTCGTAAAACACTAATAACGCTCCGAGCATCGTCGCTACAGCCACAAAGTTTGTTAGAAACGAATAAATAATTCTGGCTAAAGATTTAAGATCCCTTATAATCAATAAAGTTTTCAACGTATGGAGTTTGATACTTTAAAACAGGCTGGGTGTCAAAGAAACTAAAGTCCTCTTACTCTAGGTGCCAGTCCACTAAGGGATAGAAGGTAATGAAGAAGCAAGCGATCTAGCTAGAAAAGGAGCGAACACTCCACTAACTGGACCAGAACCGTTCTGATTCCAAGTGGAAACCAACTTAAAATAGAACTTAAGAACGTGGAAGTAACCCGAAATGGGAATCATTTAACGATCTAAGACATTCGAAGAAATTTGTCAGGACTTACGGCCCAGAAAACTCTAAGGTTTTCCTTGATTTAAGTAAGAACGATCTTTGGATTGTTACGGGGTGTTTCACAGGCCTCCTCAACGAACACCTCAGTAGATTAAACCGGAGAAACAATGACGAATGCAGGTTCTGTGGGGAAATAGGGAAACACCAGAATACCTCATCAGTGAGTGCTTGTAACGACTGATATTGATTCGAATTATCAATTACTCTCTCTCTCTCTCTCTCCTCAGTCCTTCACTCTACGTGAGAGTATGGTGACATCATGTGTTGACTCTCCTCACTTACTCGGACCAAGTTGTTCGATACTGCGCCATATGTGAAGTTTCGGGGAGGTTGGGCCTACTAGGGTTTTGACTTGGTCTACCCACCTCTTAGGTGACCTTTCACGTGATCGTCTTCTCCTCCACCATCAGTCTCTCAATTGAGGTGCCACTCCTGGCAATATGGCCAAAATATTGGAGGATTGACTGATTTAATATGGTAACCAGACGTGTTTCAATTTTTAGTTCCTTTATAATGGAAATGTTTGTTCGATGAGCCATCCATGATATTCGCAGCAGCCGTCGATGTACCTACCCACATCTCCAAGGCATTTATTCTTTGCTTATCACTTTCCTTGAGTGTCAATGTTTCGGAGCCATACATAGCTATGGGGAATATGAGGGGGTTCGCAATGCGCAGTTTAGTTCTTCGTGTGATTGCTGAAGTCTTCAATTTCTTAGTCAGCTTTGTTGTTGCGTTCCTCGCCATTGCCACTCTGCGCCAGATTTCAGCCTCGCATCCTCCAGAGTTTGCTATAATGGAACCTAAATAGTTGAACTATAGGTTGGTTATTGCGGAGGCGGTCACTAATCATCGTCTTGGTTTTCCGTTGGTTTAGTTCCAAGCCATATTCTTGGCGCTATCAATTACTACCAGATAATATTACTAAGAGTGGCTGCAACAACATAATCCTGCTGTTAATTCATAACAGCTAGTTTTTATATATGAAAACCAATAAAATTGTTAAGTTTTAATAGCAGGATTACGGGACGTCGTTGCAGTTACCTTAAATGAGGTAATTATTTCATTCTTTAGTATTATTTCGGTATTTCAGATTTATTTATTTAATGCTGATATAATTTTTAAATTAAGTAAACCGAGATGAATGAAAAAAAAGTCAAATTTATTCAGTGTGACTAAAGCAAGTTAACGATGAAATAAAAACTAAACAGTTATAAAAATACGGCAACACGAAAAGGCACTTACTTTTATAAATATTAGACTATTTAAAAAATATATATAAAAGAGTATAATCATGTTCACAATTATGATCCCTAAATTTCGTAGTTGAAATACAAAAAATGCTTCTAAATTTATTACCAGGCGGCACTGATAAATTTATTTACGTAATTATTAATATTTTTATTTTTTATACTTTATATTTTTTTGTATTTTGATTATCATTGATTATTATGTTTGTATAGTTTATACCATGATGATACTTTTTTTACGTAAGTGATGTTAACATGTAATGATATCATAAAAATATTGTAAAATATCATAAGATCGAAAAAACGGCGTCAAAGACGGCTGGATATTGACAATCGATGATAACTTGGTCAGGTCAAGCTCTATACGTCATTACTGGACCCGTACTCTTCTTTATTTTTTTATGGCGCTTACTGCCAGTTGACCAGAAGGTTGTAATTTATTTTTATATTGAGTAAAAATAATTTTTAAATGGTATAGTTTAAAATTCGAGAATAATAATTTTTTGGAAATATATTTGTGTGTCTGAAAACGTTCTATTCTTTATTAATCTTTCTATAATGACTTCTAGATATTAACCCCGCCAAAATTATTATCGATTGTCATTCCCAGCCGTCTTTGACGCCGTTTTTTATCATACGGTTAATGAATTTTTGTAAACCGTATTAAAAATATGTTTTACGTTATTTTGCTAAAAACGATTACTTTTAAGAACTGCACTTTTATTTTCTTTTAATAAAAGTTAGAAGATTAATCAAGATGGTAATATACGTTGACCAAAGCGTTAAATTTCTATTTCGATGGTCTCGGAGTGCTAAAAAGACAAATTGTAAGATCAAACCGAGAAAAATATCGCTGATATCGAACCATCCAAGCGGAACAACATTTATCTATGACAGACAGTTTTCGAGATGGTAAGTATTAATATAATTTGTTCTTATATTTGTATATCATAATCTACAAAAAAAATTGTACGATTTTATTCAGGGTAGTGAGTGTCAAAATTTAGGAGATAATTTCTCATCACAAAAATATGGAAAAAAGTTCCTATAATAGATAGAGGATATTAAAAGTTGGGGAAAACAATAACACATAAAATTCGGTAAAATAAGGGCGGTATTTCTGTTTTTTATAGTATACCGCCAGTATATTTTTTTGGAAAACGGACGAACGGTATTATTTGCTAACAAATATGTAAAATTATTTAATACTTATTCTTCTCCGGTATTAATGTTAATAAATATTGTTTTTCAAGAAAGTATACCGGCGGTATATTTTTTGAAAACCAACGAACTGTATTATTGGCTAATACAATTATTTAATACTTATTCTTCTCCGGTATATATGTTAATAAATATTGTGTTTCAAAAAAGTATACCGGCGGTATACTTTTTTAAAAACAGACGAACGGTATTATTTGCTAATAAATAATATGTAAAATTATTTAATACTTATTCTTCTCCGGTATATATGTTAATAAATATTGTGTTTCACAAAAGCATACCGGCGGTATACTTTTTTAAAACCGGACGAACGGTATTATTTGCTAATAAATAATATGTAAAATTATTTAATACTTATGCTTCTCCGGTATTCATGTTAATAAATATCTTTTGTCAACTATCTATACCGCCGGCTGTAATTTAGCCAGTTCGATAAAAAAGAATAAATTGAAAATGTGTGAATTTAACTAGGTATTATTACATTACTGAAATACTCTATTAAGACTCAATTTCAAACTAATGCATTTACCTAGTATATTTTCTCCAGAGATGCCGAAACAAATAACAATTTTAACAAGCTTTTTATTAGGTTTGTCCTTATTTTCTACATGTATATCGGGGGTTGTCTCTTGGGTCATTATTCTCATTATTTCCGTCTGGGCAACTTGTTTAAAAGTGCGTGCTTGGAGCTATCAAATACGACAGTCATTCGCAATTTAGAAGCAAATTGCTACAGATATAAAGTTGTAGCGCTTTGAGTTCAACAACTTGGATAAAGCATAATAGAATTAATCAGCGAAACGAGTCAAAGTGTTATTATTATTCAAAAAAAAGCCTGATGAGTTGAAATTTGCACTGTTTTTTGCATATTCTTAAAGAGTCTTATTAGAGTGTATATTATTGGTATATTAAATAATGTCAATTATAAATTTGTGTATAGTGCTAATAATAAATTAAAACAGCTACTAGGTATGGTAATCCTAAAGGTAAAACAATTCTGCTGGAAAGGTCGGGTATTTATGATATTTCATGCAAAGATTGTAATCAGAAATATGTTGGGCAAACTAGAAGATCAATATTTCTAGATTTAAAGAACGTGTAGCTCAGATAAGATATGATAGACCGGATAAATCTTGCGTTGTTAACCTAATGTTGATAATGATCATTGTATAGATATTTATAATTTAAAATTAATTAAACAAGTCTCTAATTACAGTTAAATTAGATGAGGGCGTCAAAATTAATATGTGTAAATATTTCAAGTTTTAAACTAAAAGCTGTTCTTTCCTGTTTTTTATTTCTTAATTAGTTTGTTAGGTTTATTTTGTTTTCTCTAATTGAATTAGGTAAAAATTTAATACATTCTTACTACTGTAATTTTTTTGCATTAATATAATTAAATTAGATACTTTCATTAAATTTTGCCTCAACAATAGTGTCAAGCTAACAATAAAATCAAAATTTATTATGACTATACATTTATTCTTCGTTTTCACCACAAACAGCTCATTGTTCCTTAAAGGCTGAAATTTATAAATAGGTTGTTTTCTTCAAATAACCCAAAGGCATTCCGTTGGTCTAGATCCGTTCGATTTGCTGTAGGAATGTGCCTATTTTAAGGGAAAAAATATCGATACATATCGCTGCGATATTATTTGAATATAGTCTTTTCTATTAATTTCTCGCCAAGTTAGATATTTTTATACAGGGTTTTTCAAAAAATATGTGCCATCACTCATGGGAAGATGGCGCAGCACATAAAAATGAGATTAATTTTTCATATCAACATAAGTCTGATTCTGCTTTGTTCCGTAACTACAGGGTGTTAAAGTCTTGATAATCTTTTGATTTATTATAATTTTCTTCCAAGTACTTTTAGTGATTCGAATAAAATTTTGAGGGTAAAAGTTACTATATGTGCTACATATTTTAATGCTAATAAAGTGTTGATAAATTCATCAGGGACGTGCATATGGGTTATCACTGGAATATTTTTCAAAAAAACATGTGCGCCACTGACTTTTTTCTTTTAATTTTAAAATTGTGTAGGCCGTTTAATGCCAATTAAAAGTTATCTCTTGATATTTTGTCGAATTAGGCCTCCTTGATGAGATAAACGCAATTTTATTAATCACAATTAATAAAACTAAAATAAAAATAAAATTAAGAAATTATATATTTTACCTAATTTGATTATTAAATATTATTACTATTAGTTCTCATTACCATTAGTCCAACCTACACCAATTTTAAATAGCAAAATAATTGTATATAAGATAATTACAGAAGACTTTAAAAAGGTTTAACATCGGGTAACTCTAAAACTATGCATTTCCATACCCATGTTTATAGGACCTTTTTTTTTCATAGTTTTCGATGAGCAATCAATGAGTACTTATTTAAAACTTTTGCAAGTTAATGATATTAAATTTTTTTAAAGGTTGCTATTAGACTTCGATCAAGGCAAATTAATAAAATTAATTAATCTCATCAAGGAGGCCGAAATCGACAAAAAATCAAGATACAGCTTTTAATCGGCATTAAACTGCTTACACTATTTCGCTAACAAGAGAAAAAAAATGTCAGTGGCGTACATGCTTTTTTTTAGGAAAATATTCCAATGATATCCAACATTCACGTTCCTGGTGAATATGTCGACACTTTTGCAGCATTAAAATATGTGGCATTTATGGTAACTTTTACCCTAAAAATTTTATTTAAAACGCTAAAACTACTTGGAGGAAAGTTATAATAAATCGAAAAAATGTGAAAAAGAGTCTAACAGGCTAAAAATGGGAATTTTTTCGACTTTTTCAAGTTACCAATTTTGATGAAACTGTTCTTATTTACTAATTGAAAGACGCAGGACACGAAAAGGTACGCTATTGTATCGATACAGAAAATATCGATATCGATATTTTAAATTATCCATATCGATCATATCGATATTTTGACAAATCGATACGTTCGCACGTCCCTAACGTTTTATGCGCAACGGATATAAAACGTTGTCGAAGGTACGGTGAGGTGCATTCAAATTCCTATTCCAGCGCTCCGTCACACTTAATCGTCTTGCCTTGTGTTTCCCTCTTGACAATGACAAATTACTGCGGTGTCGTCATAAATATACATCAGGCTAAATCGGCGAATAGCTGCAGGAAAGTTTCAGGTGACATTGCGATGACACGCTTTCTATACCTGCCCAAGTTGGTTTTATAAACAACGGAAACAGTATATGAGGATGATTGTCTCTTTCTTTCAATAGATTTTTTAAGACTTTGAAGAATTAATTAATAACGTTTAGATGTGTAAGACAGCTCAAGCAATCCGATTAGATTCAAAATCCTGAGGTAATAATAATCCAGAGGTATTTTTGCTTTACGTAATGGCTCTAGCATGGCTATTATTATATTTATTTTTTTGGTTTGTATTTACGTTAGTAATAAACAGCTGAAACATAATCGAATTTCTTATATTTATTTCCAACCTATTGCTATCATTCAAATTTCACCGCTCGGTATATTGCGTTCTTTTAGAAAACTAAATTTAAATAATACAAAGAGCTTTCTTGTCTTTCAGCTAACCCGTGATGTGATTTATGGAGCTCGTACTTGTTAAAGCTCGCGACATGGTCCACAGGGCCTATTATTTTTTATACGGGCACGGATATAAAGAGCTTTGAGAAAAAAACTGGCGAACAGTTATAATAGAGCTCAGAACGTGCCGAGCCCTGTGTGACTGGCATACAAAGATTATAACATTTCAATCTAACAAGATCCCCCGTCTATTTATTCCCTATTTTTTAGTTCCGGAACATTTGATATCAAAAATATAAAATAGGGAATAGGCTCCTTTTATATTTTACTTCTTATTTCTTTTCTCTTTATTTTATAGTGTTACTCTTGGATATTGTGTGTACGGTTTACAAAAATTTCGTATTTTTAATAAAAAAATATAATAGTTAACATATTTTAACATATATACTAATGCCTCAAAAATTTAATTTAGTTTAACATACTTAAAATGGACACAAATTGCTGTACCTTTTTATCTGCATGATGCTAATTCAGTGGTAATAACCAAGTATTTTTTTTGTATAAAGCTATAATAATAATAATAATAGCTCCCGTATATAGCGTTTAACGCCTTGGGAGTAGCAAGGTACAGCTTGCCATACTAGAGCCGTTCGGTATACAAGGAAGGTAATGTAGATTCACACCTTTTGTTCCAGAGATATTTGGTGTTAAATGTTTCGAAAAGCAGAAAAAAATATTTCTTTTGTAGATTTTCTCAAATAACTCGAAATCTGTTAGAGACATCGGAAAACAGTTTTTGACATTCAGTTCTACATAAAATGAACTATCTGTGAGCGTATTTTTATTTGCGATCTGAGAGATTTCGGTTTTTGACAAAATTAGACAGGGTGGTGCCGAGGAATCTTTTCGAAAAATTTTGGAAAATCGATTTTGCTTATTTTGTAATATGTTGTAGCGCTGAATGTGTACTTTACATAGACTGTATCGTTTTTGATATTCACACCCTTTGTTCCAGAGATATTTGGTGTTAAATGTTTCGAAAAACAGAAAAAAAATATTTCTTTTGTAGATTTTCTCAAATAACTCGAAATCTGTTAGAGATATCGGAAAACGGTTTTCGACAGTCAATTCTACATAAAATGAACTATCTGTGAGCATATTTTAGTTGCGATCTGAGAGATTTCGGTTTTTGACAAAATCGACAGGGGGTGCCGAGGAATGTTTTCGAAAAATTTTGGAAAATCGATTTTGCTTATTTCGTAATATGTTGTAGCGCTGAATGTGTACTTTACAAAAACGGTATCGTTTTTGAGATTCACACCTTTTGTTCCAGAGATATTTGGTGTTAAATGTTTCGAAAAGCAGAAAAAATATTTCTTTTGTAGATTTTCTCAAATAACTCGAAATCTGTTAGAGACATCGGAAAACAGTTTTCGACATTCAGTTCTACATAAAATGAACTATCTGTGAACATATTTTAGTTGTGATCTGAGAGATTTCGGTTTTTGACAAAATCGACAGGGTGGTACCGAGGAATCTTTTCGAAAAATTTTGGAAAATCGATTTTGCTTATTTTGTAATATGTTGTAGCGCTGAATGTGTACTTTACATAGACTGTATCGTTTTTGATATTCACACCTTTTGTTCCAGAGATATTTGGTGTTAAATGTTTCGAAAAACAGAAAAGCTAGCATTACGCTTCAACCACCTATTATTACCTCAGGATTGTGAATCTTTATTACTTATTTAAGGCTGAGTAGACCTAGGTATCGACTTTTATGGCATTTACGGCATTTCGGCAGGATTCGAACCCACAACCTTGAGATTGGTAGACGAAACCCTGTACCTCTACGCCACCGGGCACCTTATGTATACAGCTACTGGATTATAAAATTTACATATCAGAACTTAAATAATATTTCATAATTTGGGCGGATATGATGAACATTTTATAATTTTGAATATAAAGAAGTGTCTAGGATGTAAAAGTAAAGAATTTTGATGTATTGTAGCGAACTGGTGCATATATATTGTTGTTTCAACCCCAATTCCGAAATCCAAAAAATACCAAAAATCAAAAATTCCAACCTCAACTATATCAAAAAGTTTGTAACCATATTTATCAAATTCTTTTCTCAACAGTAGAATATTGAATGTCAATAAAATTGCTTTCTGGTTTAGTGGCGTATCATGTTATTACAATAAGCCCTTCAATTTAAGAGGTTCTTTTTAAGAAAAAAAAATCCTTCAATCAATAACAGAGTTATTATAGTTCGGCAGTATAAAGCGACTTAGAAAACTCACGCTGGATGAAAAGCTTGACTGAAGGACAAATTCCGCACTAATCTCACAATAAGGTATTTAATCCTGAGACATGCGCGCGTGGAGGCCGGTATAAAACAAGATTTATGTCCCGGAGTGAAGTGACGTCGCATTAGGACAGACAATGAGTTTGTTAACCGTCTCGCGAGTTCGCAAACTTCGCAACGGATAAAGCTTCGAGCGCAAAACATAATACAGCGCCACCTTTTTGTGCTGCTCGGCGTCCCGGGGAACTATTTGGCACCGACCGCAATGTGTCCAGATTCTGGAAGATATTTTCGGGAACGCTTGCCAAACGTTTTTTTCCTTCGATATTTTTCTATTGTCTATTTTCGGAGTAGAGGAAGAGGTTGGTTTAGTTAGTTCTTTGATATAATTTAAAGGAAATGGAACTAATTTTGTTGAAAACTAAGGAAAACTTTAACCGAGTAATATAGTTGTTAAGAAATTTCTTAAGTATTTTTGGAAATCTTAGTATTATACAGTATGTCCCGGATTGTCTTTACAAGAGGAAAAACTTTTTATTATTGATATTTTGAGAAAAATGCATTTTTCATAAAAAAATTTGCTTGTTTTAAAATGGTTAATCCCGCTGATACCTCTCGAAACTTCCATACCGTTTTAGAGAAAATTTAAAATAACAAAAATACTGTTGATTTCCAAGTCCTAAAAATCAAAAGGCGGGTCTATGGTAATATAATTTTGATTTCATTCTTTGATAGACGGTTATTATTCATTTTAATTAACGTCATATTTTTTGCTGTTGTTAAGTAACACACTTTTCGATAACTATTATCAGTCTGTCTATAGCAATGAACTAAATACATTTTGTGCTTCTTTAACATTTTAAAACAGCAAAAAATATTACTTTAATTAAAATTCTATCAATAACAATCTATCAAAGAATGAAAAATTTGTATTACCACAGAAACGCGTTTTGATTTTTAGGACTTTAAGAAAGAATTCATCTAAATTTTCAAGTTTCTTAATTTTCTCTAAAACGGTATGGATATTTGGAAAGGTATAAACGGGATTAACCATTTTAGACCCAATTTTTTTAGGAAGAATGCATTTTTCACAAAATGTCAGTAATAAAAAAGATTTTCCTCTTGTAAAGACACGTACTGTATATTAAATTAATTTAAGAAAGTGTCTCTCATAGCCTTACAAATTGTGGAGGTTTATTTTATGTTTTTTTTCTAACTGAAACATTATCGCTACTTCTCATACTACAAGGTTCGGTAATAGTGCGTCAGGCATCTGTCCTTCCAAGTGAATTTAATATATGTATTAGGATGAATTTCACGAAAATATTTTTACTTCTACAGGTTCTCTACAAAAAGTGTAACGGGATCGGCATAATTTTTTTTAAATGGAATCCCCTGTATATTGCATTTTTTGGCTTTCTTTTTGATGACGTTAAATAATCCTAACACATTATTAAATATGTTTTGATAGTTTCGGAGGTGTACTATAAGTAAATAAAAAGAATCATTTTTTTAGCATTATTAACAAAATTATTAGTAATACAAGAAGTGCCATTACTTATAGTTTACTAGTGCTATAAATATAGTAATCCTAAACCATACAGGGTGTTCAAAATTGTATTCTAAAATTTTTAAAATATTAATAGATCTTTACGATACAAGTGATCGAGGCATCATTACGAAGCATCATTAAGATACGCTTGTGAAAGTGTAACCACACAAGTATCCTAATGGAGTTAACTCGCGTGTATTGTACAATATTTTATCTACGTCTAACTATAAAAACACACAATGAATTTTAAAAATTATTGCACTTAACTATATACCTATCCTAAAAATCAATTACCTTCATGCTTTTGTTCAAATAACATTATGCATGGCAATGTCAATATGACATTAAATAATATTGATGTCACTAGTTTAAACAATTTTAAAATATGTTCCCCATCGTAGCTATACCTAGCATTCCCAAAAACATCGGGATTTAGTGCGAAAAAACGCATGAACGGCGATAGAGGTACAGAAAAAAATAAAAAAAGTAACAGCCTAGGATTAAAGCCGAATGTGGATTTTTTTGGCGGTCCAGATGTACGGGTGATATAAAAAGGGGCCTTTTCTGCCAAAGAGACAAACAGGGTCCAACAAAAACACTTGGGAAAGTGTGTTCGACGCGACAAAACGTAATAAGGAACGTCATAAAGTAAATACAGTTTGTGTTAAATTAAATTTCTTGGAGAGAAGTGGATACATTCTTCCTTAATGTTTCTATTTTTTTTAGCAGCTTTGTTGGTTTGGTTTGGTTTGTTGGTTCCATATGTTAGAAAATTATTATAGATTGTTATAGATAGTATTATTATTATATAGATTGTTTATTACAAAGGAGAACAAGATATTGTACTAAATGTCAGTATACAGACGTATTATAAGAGAAAGAAAAAGTGAGGGAAATGTATAAAAAGAAGAAGAAAGATTTAACGGCTCAGCCCTCAACAACTCGTAACCGTATACACCAGTGTACACCAGTGCAGACACGCACACCCACACACTCACACAGCCACACCTACACTAGTGCACACTGATGTAACTGCCTTCAGGCTTCATCAGTACGGTAAGGATCCAGGAAGCGAAGAAACCGATCCCAAATCACAAAAATCCAGGAAGCAAACGATGCAACGAGGCATCGTGCAACCCAGGAGATGGAAAAAATTTGATGAAGAAACGAAAAAAATAAATGATGGAAAAAAAAGGAGCAAACGGGAGCCTAAAGCCCCAATTTGCAGCCATGGCTCATTTGCAGCTCATTCCCTCACTATTTCTTTCTCTTTCATATTGGTACCACGGCTAAGGGTATTGCGGCGGGTTGCTGCTGGCTACAATTGGGGCTTTAGGCCCCGTTTGCTCCTTTTTTTTCCATCATTTATTTTCGTTTCTTCATCAATTTTTTTTTAATACAGTATAATACGTCCGTATACTGACATTTAGTACAATATCTTGTTCTCCTTTGTAATAAACAATCTAATTTTCTAACATATGGAACCAACAAACCAAACCAAACCAACAAAGCTGCTAAAAAAAATAGAAACATTTTTATTTTACAGGGTTATTGTTATAGACTGAGAGCTGGCTACATAAAAAACCTTATCATTGTTACATGGCTAATTTTTTGTGTGAAGTATCCTTTTGTGTAGCCATTGTGAAATAGTCATGGCTGCCAGCGCGATCCCGGGGCTTAAAGCGGGGGCGGCCAATCCAAAAGATAAAATTTTGACACTGAAAATATTATATGGTACACGAGTTATAATTGCCAAATAGCTTTTATTTATTATTAGGAAACGTGTAAAATTGTTGACAGACATTTTTTTCGTGGCTGAAGTGCCGACAGACAACGCGAAAGAGGCATAGAATTTTGACAAAAGAAAATCATCGCATACATGCATGTCGGTTGGTGGAATGTTATGTTTATTGTTAATTAATGTAAAAAGCCGCGTAAAAATCCATTCACACGGCGTGTGGCGCGTATTTTTTGTTTCAGGCTCGGCGATCCACGCGTCGTGTAACTGCACATATACCCGGTCCGTGGCCCGAAGATCGCCGCACCAAACCAATCACACGGAGTGCGACGCGAAATTTTTTGTTTCAGGGTCGGCAAACCACGCGCCGTGGTTTAACGGCACCTTTACACACATTTTAATGCCAAATTATTTTTATGATGGATATTTAATCATTAGAATCTGTGAAACTAATCTATTTTCTCTCCCATACAAACTATAAAATACAAAATATCGAGTCTAGCTTAGCTTTGTAATCCAAAAGAAGACAAATATGTCTTTGTCTTTCTATTTGTTAGGTTTTTCCAACCTTTCCAACTCAATATTTTTCCGAATAGGATTGAAATGAAGTAAATAAGTAGTCCGTCTTTTGTCAGGGAGCATATGGCATTTCGTTCTCCCGACGTTTAGTCCGGTAGATAAAATAAAGGGAAGTCGCTTGTTTACAAATAACCGTCGAACCTTTCCCTGTCTATTCTTCGACTAATAGATCCGTTTTGTTGTATTGAAAAACAAACAGAGAGAGCGAGGAAAAACGGAGGAAAATAAATTCTCCGCCGTACCGAGAGCGAAATTCTTCGCAACGGAATTTTTCAATATTTCGGTTCGGTCTGGACGGGCCCTATTTATTAAATGCCCTTTTTTTTCCTATCATTGCTCTTTGTTTTGGTTAGAGAATCGTCAAAATTTTAAAAAAATGCCGTATTCAAAAAAGTACATTTAAAAAATATTAATTTGGTAAAAATGATAAAATATTCTTATACAGGATGGTCCGAACTGTATTCCGGAAACTTCCGCAGCATATTCTGCAGATAAAAATAGGTAAAAAAAATTGTATAAATGTATGTCCTAAAATTAGTTTCTGAGATACAGACTGTAGAAGACATGGGTAGCATTTGGAAATATGAGCGATATTTTCAAGGATAAAAAGGCGCCCATGAACCTAAAGAAAAAGGCTTACGACAGCTGCATTCTACCTGTGCTTACGTATGGCTTAGAGACTATGGCAATTACCCGAAAAACAGCAGAACAACTACGAGTAGCACAAAGAGCCATGGAAAGAATCATGTTGGGAGTCACCATTAGGGAAAAAATACGGAATACCCACATCCGTCAAAAAACAAAATTAATAGATGTCGTTAAAAGAGTGGCAAGTCTGAAGTGGCAATGGATAGGACATCTGGCAAGATAGGATCCAGACCGATGGCCCCAAAAAGCAATCCTGTGGGGACCTAGGGGAACAACAAGAAATGTGGGCCGACCAAAAAAGAGATGGGTCGATGACGTCAGGGCAGTGGCGGGAAGACAATGGATAAGATTCGCTAGAGATCGCGAAGCATAGAAAAACCTAGAAGAGGCCTATATCCAACACTGGATGGAACCAGGCTGAGAAAGAAGAAGAAATCACCACAATACACCAAAACACTTTTACTTTTACACTGGACGCGCGTTTCGCTAACCATGTTAGCATCATCAGCAGATATGATCTTATAAACTAAGTAGTTGAGAGTAGTTAATAAAGTTGAGTTTATAATCATCTGCTGATGATGCTAACATGGTTAGCGAAACGCGCGTCCATTGTAAAAGTAAAAGTGTTTTGGTGTATTGTGGTGATTTAGTGTTTTTATTTTGCTGTGTAACACCAAAGGTTCCAACCCTCAACTGTAATCTTCGATGGCTTCACGGTCAACGGAACTGAATCTTTATCGTAAGTTTATAATCATCTGCTAATGATGCTAATATGGTTAGCGAAACGCGCGTCCAGTGTAAAAGTAAAAGTGTTTTGGTATATTGTGGTGATTTAGTGTTTTTATTTTGCTATTTTTGTCAATAATGGCATGTATTGACTATTTCCATTCTAAATATCTTGAGAACGGTTGCTCCTAGAGATGTTTACCAAGAAACATTTTTTACGTAAAAAATCACGAAAATGTATATATTTTCACTCTCTAGTTTGATACAGGTACGGACTAAAAGTTATTCGATATTGTATTGTACGGACGAGCAGTTCGATATTCACTGGGACTAAACAGCAGAACTCATTGCCGGGACTTTTTAAAGAATTAAAAATATTGACTCTTCCTTCCTTATTTATATTTGAATCCGTTTGTCTAATACGTAAACATGTATCAGCTTCTCAAGAAAGGCCATCTCACACTTATCCACTCAGGAACGCGGAGCAAGATCTTTATCTACCTACCCCACGCTCAGAGTTAGTTAAAAGTTCAATATTATACAACTCGAAAAAAAAGCACAATCACCTGCCATTTGAAATCAAATCCATAACATCATTTTTTTCATTCCGCAAAGCATTGAACTCTTATTTACTAGACAAGGCTTTCTACGCCGTAAGTGAATTATATTTTGAAAATCGAATTTGATCTTGTAAACACTGCTCTAATGTTTGCTATTGCTATATTTACTAATGACATCGAAATGAATTTATTTAGAGGTCATTGATATTTTACTATAAACTAGCTAAATATTTTTGAATATAATTTTTATTTTTTTGTTCTTTGACATTGTAAACATTTATAAA
Organism: Sitophilus oryzae; assembly: GCF_002938485.1. Lineage (NCBI taxonomy): Eukaryota > Metazoa > Arthropoda > Insecta > Coleoptera > Curculionidae > Sitophilus > Sitophilus oryzae. Next base: position 489,047 of record NW_022146533.1, read on the forward strand.
TGTTTATTTTAACAATAAGACAATATTATTTGTATAATGTTTTGTATTATCTTTTGTTGTGTGTTTGTTTACCTTGTTTTTTTACTTTGTTTGTTAGTTTACCTTTGTCTACAAATTGAAAAATTTTTTTGACAATAAAGGCATTTATTTATATTTATTTATTTATCAATTACTTTTCGAAACAGTTAAACACGTGTAAGTGGTGTCCCCTACAAAATAGAGTCACTCTGACATCAAAATCCAATATATATGAAATAATTTACATATTATATGATTTTACATTACAAATTGTTCTAATTGATAGTCAGATGGAACGATCCAACAAAGTAGTTTTCTTCATCTGATGAACCTATTTCAGAAAGTAGCACACTTGTAGGGTTTAAAGCCTTTTTAGTTCTCTGTATACTATTTTATTTTAATAAAAAATAATTTTATATAGTGCCTGGATGATTTTTAACAGAGCCTGCAACAACCACGTTATCTGCATCGATCTGGAAAGGCATTTAAAGTGATCCCCTCGTTCGTCCTTGGCCATCAGCTGAAAATTCACGTTTCCTTAATTTGCCAAAACAATCCATTTGCCAGATCAACACGCGAACGAGCGTGCAACTACTCCAATTCTCCTCCTCCGTCTTTACCGAGAAAGTCTTTAACGTAATAAGTTTTACGAAAGTTAGCTCAAAATTGGAACGGCAATCTCGAACCTAGTTCCACTAAGCTGACATTGCATACAGCTATAATTCGTTGAAATGCAGACATGTCAGAGCATTGTCTCCGTGTAGAGATGTGTCGTATAAAGTTTATTGCGCCATGTCTGTATATGAGTTTTAGTATAGGTGGTTTCGTAAGTGTGATGACCCAAAATGTTTTAAATCAATATATTAAAACTTGAAGTAAATAATGTTCTAAGTGACAAAAAATCGGTTTGTCCTAAGTTCCATAACCAACAACATACATATCGTCAGTGAAACGTGATAACCTGCTAACTCCATTTTTTACGTTAATAAGATTGTTTATACCATTAGAAAGAGAAAAAAATACTCTATAAGAGTAGAGAAAGCAAATCCATTTTTTCCATTAAAGAAAATTTTCTATTTTAACTCAATAATATCTGCTAACTCCCCAATGATCTGAAATTGCCACCGAAACGCTCTCCGTAATTTTCATTACGATCACGCTAAAGCAAACACACGGATTCTTATTCGTATGTTTCTTTAGTACAGTACGTCAATCCAGGGTCGCACTAGGTCAAAGGGGCTCGGGTGGCAATGTAAAGAGGGGTGCAGTGATCAATGCAGAATGACTATTTCTATTATTTTTTTATTGATTGGGTTATTTAATGGTATTTTAGTTGCCCTTAATAGCATGTAGCTGAGATAAATTTATTTTTGATAATGGCGAACCATACATTCCATTGGAAGCATACATTGGTACATTCCTCATATTTTTCACATTGCGCAATGGTGAAAATATGAGGAATGTGCCAAAGTTATGCTGCAGTCACAAAGATACCCCAGTTTAAGGCAATATATCAAAAACATAAAAATGCGAACCCGTTTTTCTTTTATCCACTCTAAAGGTTGTCGCCCACTAGACCGCGGCGCTACGCGGCGCGGCGCCATGTGGAAATTTCTTTTGTCTGCTTGCCATGTATTTAAATGGACCAACGCACATTAGAGCGCGCAGCGCAGAAGCGCGCCGCGGGGTTTCCGTCAACAAGTCGAAAGACTTCTCTAGCAACTTTTTTCCGTCTCCCGCGTTTCGGCGCGTTGCAGTGTGCAGTGCAGTGTACTCACAAGGGAAATAATTTTGCATTCGAGTCTTTTCAGTTGGCTTTTTGACTAGGAACTAGTGATATTTATCAATGGCAGAATTGTATTTTTAAAGGTAAATTAGGCAAATCGATTTTCATAAAGGAATATGATATTTTTTTTAGTCTTCCCTCACTAGAGACAGATGGACGAAATGCCTTTCTATCAAAGATTTAATATAATTGAGGGGTGTAGAGGCAAAACTGGCAATCTCCACTTTTTAACAAAAGTGACAATCTCCAATTTTTAAATTCTAATTACCTAAATATATAAAAAAGATCAGGGTTTTTTTGACCACATAACTAATATACACATCAGAATAAATAAGAATTATCAAAAATATTAGTAATTTGTCTCTTCTGAAAAAATATGATGAGTAGATATACCCGGTGTTTTTTCTTCTAAAACCCTCAATTGAGGAGTGCGTAAAATGTTTCCTTTATATTTTGTAATACTGAAAAAAATGATTTTGTCTTTTATTAAATCTGGAAAAAGATGGTAAAATTCTCCAAACTTCTTTCTTTTTTGGTTAATCGTATGAGTCCAAACTTTTCCTCACCCCCTCTTCCTCTCCTCTGTTAGAAGAGCACAAAAAATACGCTTTCGTCCGTAGTTGAACTCATTGCTTTAAAAACTAAACTACAGTAGGTAAAAAACACTTCGACTATAACTAAATAGCGTTGCCGCGTTTCAAAAGCGCGCTATAGTGGGCGCAGTCCCTTCGCAGCCGGAAAAAATTCTCTTCCCAGCGCCGCGCCGCGCAGCGGTCCAGTGGGCGACAACCTTAAGAATTTCTGAGATCTTATATAAAACCAAGTCACTTATTTTAGTCAGTGTCTATCAAAGAAGCACATATTTTTCCTCTTTTGTTTTTGTTCTTCTTTGTAGATGAACAATAATACAATATGGCTTTTTCATACAATTACTGACTGTCATATTAAACAACAATTTTTTTTTACTTATTTGAAACGTGTTTTATGGGTAAAAACACTACATTTTTTGATTTTCTATTTGTTTTGTCGTACTTTTATGTTAACAGTTCGTTGTTGAAAATGGAAAGGATGTTAAAAGAGCACGAAATCCCGCATGAATTTCAAGTTTTTCCATACTAACTCCCAACATTTTTCCGTGTAAGTCTGAAGAAAGTTTTTCCATTAAAATATGCACTTCTAATGACATTTTAATGAACCGAAGTCCAAAGTTTCTGATCGGAGTTAGTTGGCCGTTAAATTCCAATAGTATAACAATTTGGTAGCTGCGTGCTTCAAACTTTACTTGAAAGTTAAGTTTTACATGAATACCCTATTATTTTTACCGAAAATTACTTGGGGAATTGTTCGACATACATATTATCCAAGCCTAAATGATTGTAATCTTACTTCGATTATTGGTAAAACCAAAAAAAAAAGATAATAATAATAATAATAGCTCCCGTATACTAAGGGCTGGCAAAGGTTAGTCTTGGGTCGAGATTTCCGTATGTAAGAAGAGTATAAAGCATACCGCGCACTTATGCGCAGCGCGGCGCGGCGAAGCGCGGCGAAAAACCGTGCAACGGATTAAATTTGTGTTATATAATGCACGTCCGCTGACTCAAGCGAAGCAACCGCTTGCACCGCGCGCCGAAGCGCCGTTCGTTGCAGACCCAAATCCAAAGCGAGAAATTCTTCGGCGCTTCGCGTGCCCTAGTGCGCGGTGGTCTGCGGAAACTATCTCTCGTTTTCGGTCATTTTCGAAATCTATTTCGGTGTTTTCGGATGAAGGATTTTACGATTAATGTATTACTAATTGGCATTTAGGTTACGTTAATCAAGAGCCGTTTTGTTTCGTTTGAGCTTGTTTAGTAATTTGTAATTTAATTATTGTTTTATCATGGATGATGAAACGTTCATTTTAATTATACAAAGTTATAAAGAGATATATGATATTGGAGATCCCAATTATCGCAATCAATTGAGAAGGGACAATATTTGGGAAGAAATTGAAGAAAATGCGGAAGAAATTGAAGAAAAATTATAACAGCTTTTCTCTCAATGAACCACCTCGAAGTAACAGCTTTTCTCGTCTGATGAACCCGGACAAAAGTAATTTTTATTTATGTGCTGCCATTTGTACATCACATATAAAATAAAGTATTTTCTACCAATGTGTACAGACTACTTAATTTAGATAACGAAAAAATCTACCCATTTAAGAAAAGATGCATTACATACAATAATATAAATTATTCTCTATTAGTTTTATTTAGACATTATTAAAAACTTGCTTGAGACAAACTGAAAGTCTTTTGTTAACGCCAATTGGGCAGCGAAATCTAGATTTTTGACACTCTATAGTTGGTGTTAATAAAGAAAGAAGTTCAGTAAATTTTTGGTAGGTCATTCTATAATACTTGAAAAATTTTCTTTCGTCTTCCAGCTTTGGTCTTTCTCAAATCTGAATGAAGGTGTATTCTCCGTACGCATTTCTTTTTATATTAATGTTATGAATCCAAGATTTTCTCTTTTTGTTCTCACGCATTTCTTTTTCTTTAGTTATTGTACATAAAATAAGAAAATCTCTCTCTGAACTGCTGCTGGAACTTGAGGACATAATGAAGTTTTAATACAACTTTATATCAAACCGTCAGAGAGATAATACTAAAATTAAGGGTCAGCTCAAAACCACTTTAAACTTTAAATACCAACCGCGTACGAAAAACCGTGCATAAGCTAGCGGGCCCAACAAAAATTCGCCGCGCTGCGCCGCGCCGCGCTTCGCATAAGTGCGCGATATGCTTAATGCGTTTATAATGCACTGAACAAAGCGAGGACAGTAAACACGTTGCCAAACGTATGAAATAAACCGAGAAATTGTGCACATCACTAAGTGACGTGGAAGGGGATATAGCAGATTTGTCGCAGTTGACCGGTCGACCCAATCAATACCTCTGTCAGTACTTAAAGTTCTAGGGAAAGGTGTACATCATGCGTTCAGCGTCATGAAAGTGATTCTAGTCCAAGCTAGAAACACTTGCATTTTTGGTAAAAATAAGTGGAATTGAGTAGGTGTTCGATAGTGGTGGCGCTATTAGAACTCTGAATTCAAAAATCGATATCTCGAAATCTATTAGAAATAATAGATTGTAGTTTTTTCAAGAACTTTGTTAATATTTCTGCTGTATTTTCTTTGTAGACAGTATGTGAAAATCTTTATCAATAAAAAAATTACGCGATTGCTGAAAATTGGTATACTCTAAAAGTAAATGGATGGATTGTTTACAATTTTTGAATGAAAAAAACAACCTTATCGAATTTTTTCGACGTAAACATATTGTAAAATATCCGATCTTGAAAATAAAAAAAGTTTTAATATCTAAAGTGGTTCTCGAGTTATGGCCTGTTATGTGTTAAAAAGTAGAGTTTTTAAATTATCGCGATTACTGACGTTTTCTCGTTATAAAAAAATGACACTCTAACGATATCCTTATAATTCCATTTCAGATGCTCAGAAATATGTCTAATGATTTCATCTAGTTATCTCTGGAAGAAAAAGTCTTTAAAAAATAAGCGGTTTATGCGATCGTGATTTTACTTTACTTGAAAGGGAAAGGCGTACCGGCAACGCCGCAACAGCACACCGTCGCATTTTTCTCACTCCGACTTAATAAGATCCCTGTGCGATTTACTGCCACACATGTAAATGCCGACCTAAAAGTAACAGTTGCCAGCACGGTATAACTAAATCTTACAGCTCGTTTGTCATAAGTTAAAATCTGAAGGTAGAAGTCCATAAAAATTTCCGCTGTAATAACAAAAATGCAATTATACGCTCTGGGTTGTTACGTAACGAAGCTTTCCTGTTTTTATTTTGCCGTCGCATTTCTATATAATTAAAATAAATAAAAGAAAACACACTTTCAGCGCACATATGCCATGTGAAGAATTTAATTTTCTACCAGCAATCAACGAGTTTCTCAAGATTCTTGGACGTTATATCAAACGATTAATTTTAATTTTGACAGGATATATTAAACTCTAGGATAGAAATATTTGAGTGGGACTGAGATTTGGCGTAGAAAAGGGGTCGTAGTTATTTGAAATGAGCTTACTGTGTGTTGAAAATATTAAATTGGCTTAGTAGAAGCTATAATTTCAATTTCGCTGCCTGTTTTGCGCTAGGATCAGTTTCTAAGGAACTTAACTCATCAACCTCTAGAATGGTCTATTATGCCCTTTTCGGCATTTCCAGCTCTTTGCAAAGTTCCCGATGTCGCTTTTGCTGCTTCCTCTAGTCCCTCCAAAAAACATTGCCCTAAAGTTTTAAAGCGCCGGTATTCCAGTGCCGAACAGTGGCACAGCAGGTGATCTATGATTTCTTCTCCCTCTCCGCATTCTCTGCAGTAGTCGTCGTCGGAAACTTTCCATCTCACGAGGTTTACTCCCGTGGGACAGTTTCCAGTGACGACACCTACAATTTTGCGTACTCGGTCCTTTTTATGCTCTACTAGTTGTTTTGTCTTTTTGCTATCTACCACTGGCCATAGTCTTCGAGCTGTAGCGCAGTCCTCACGGTGTTGCCACGTCTCTTGCTGCTTGGCCTTGATGACAGTTCCTATAGCTTCCTTCAGTGTGTTGATCGTCACAAGTGGTGGGTCATCTGCCACGGGCTCTCCCCTGGCCCCGTCTTTGGCGAGTCTGTCTGCTTCCTGATTGCCCACCACATTGCTGTGGCCTGGCACCCAGCACAGAGTAGCCCCGCCCTGACGCAACCTGGACAGTACTTCTCGGCATTCCATCACAGTTTTAGATCTCACTGATTGCATGGTGATTGATGATGCTTCTTAAAGCGGCCAAGCTGTCAGAGTATATCACTATATCCCTTATTGGTCTATCAGCAAATTTCTCTCGTATACAACTAGCCGTTTTGCCTGGCAAAATTGGACTTCTACCACCCTAAAGAGCAAGCTGGTATCCGTTCCGAATTTGGTATCAACGATCATCTGCAGTGTTTAAAAACCTTAATAGAAAAAACCATCGAATACAATCGTCCCCTAGCACTGATATTTGTCGATTTTAAAAAAGCGTTCGATACGGTAGAATTACCGGCCATCCTAACGGCGCTACAAGAATGTAGAATCGACCATCGATATTGTAACATAATAAAAAACATATATGCCAATGCTACAACAACTGTAAATCTACATTCCACAACTAACCAGATAAAAATAAAAAGGGGAGTTAGGCAGGGCGATACCATGTCGCGAAAATTGTTTATTACTGTTCTTGAGCATGCATTCAAAATGCTAGCTTGGCAACAAAAAGGAATAGTTATCGATGGAGAGAGACTTAACCACCTACGCTTTGCGGATGATATCGTTATAGTGTCAGATAGTCTGGGAGAGATCAAAGACATGCTTCAAGAACTTAACGATGCATTACACGAGATTGGACTAACAATAAATTTTGACAAGACTAAGATAATGACTATGGTGCCCAGCGAACACATACAAATTCACAACAACAGAATAGAATTAGTCCACAAATATGTAAACTTGGGCCATGAGATCAAAATAAGCAGAGATACCCAAACCTGTGAACTGGCTAGACGAATTACCTTAGGATGGGCGGCTTAGGGAAAAATGAGGGACATCTTTAGAGCAAATATCCCAATACAGCTGAAAAGAAAGGCATTTAACCAATGTATCCTCCCGATTTTGACCTATGGCGCAGAGACACTCACTCTAACAAAAGCAACCGCAGAAAAATTGAGAGTGACACAGAGACGGATGGAGAGATCTATCATTGGCCTCACTTTGAGAGATCGAGTAAGAAATGAAAAGATACGCCGACGTACGGGAGTGGATGACATTATCCAGCGAATCACAAAACAAAAGTGGAGATGGGCTGGACACATTGTTGAATGGCAGACGGGAGATGGACCAAAAGACTTATAGAGTGGAGACCAAGAGCCGACAAGCGTAGCCAAGGCAGACCTCCCACCCGATGGACCGACGACCTGAAACGAATAACAACTAACTGGATTGCAACAGCTAAAAACCGCGAGAACTGGAGACGTTTGGAGGAGGCCTATGTTCAACTATAGACGTGAAAGGGGGCTGCGTGATGATGATGATGATGATGACAACTAGCCGTTTCCTTATTCTAGGAACTACAGATGTCCGACGCACTATTGCCGCACCCTATATAAATAATGAATAATAAACAAAACATTTAAACAAAAACAGACCACAGACCACACAAAACAATTTGTTGGTTGGTAGCAGTTAGTAGCAGTCACAGATAGATGTAGTAGTATTTTGGTTTAATGGCCACAGGCTATAATAATGCCGGGTAATAGAATTATTGTTTTTTTAATAAAAATTAAAAATAAACCATTATAAAGCTAGAACAGTATACGGTTTACTTAAGATTTTCTTTGATTTAAGCGGCGGCTACACGACAGCGACTTGCCTGCACGGTATAGTTTGCGCAAACTAGAAGGAACACTGTGCGGCGTCCACACGATGCAAGTAAGAGCGTACATTCATCATTATTTTTATTCTGAATTTGTGGTTCCGTTCGTGAAAAGTGACGAATTATTGTTTTTTATTGCTTATTGTTAAAGAAAAAACAGCAAAATAAACGGAATAGATCGAAGTGGAGTAAAAACTGACTTAAATAGAAAACCATTTTCTTGTACGCATCATTTTTTCTGTTTCTATCGGAATAATCTTTCAATTTTATCTTCCATAGACATGGCAACGATCAATATATTTCAATAAAACTCGTCATAACCTTCTTATTGGAATAAGTACGAATATCAGACATTTTCTTTTTACTAATAACACAAAACCCACAAACGTCACAAAACTGTACCTTGAACTCGCTGATACCGTCTACACGTATAATATCACCGCACAAACTGGTTTGCGCAAACTAAAATCTTTAGCAGTGCGACGTTTACGCAGGCCGGGCTTGTTGGTTTGTGCGTGCCACCGTTTTACCGTCTACACACAGCGAGTTCCCGATACAAACAGGTTTGCGCAGGTAAGCTCGTGGTAAAGCTTGTACGTGTAGCCGGCCCTTAAGTAAGAATAATCTGTGGATTATCACTGGGTTTTTAACAGGACACTGTCTTCTGCACTGAACACCTAAGTAGACTAAAGGTAAGAACCAACGGTGAATGCAGATTCTGTGGGAAAATTAATGGAGAACTAACCTCTGTAAAACCGTCTCAGATACTGGTTTTTGTCTGAGACTGTATGATCAGTTATAACTCAAGAAAGGTGTACCAAATAGATCTTTATGGTCGCGGTGAAGAGAAAAAAGACGTATACGACTAAAATACGTCTTTTTACCATGCTCTGGTTGTTTTTCGAAATTATTTCAATTAAAACAGCGCAAAACGTGACTGGACGCGTTTCCGCACGTTTTGTTCTCGTTAAAATTACGGTCAATATTTTCGTAATCGTTTTTCCAGCAGCTAGCGGCGCCTTTTATACGTTTTCTCAATTAAGCAGTGATTTAGGTTGGCAACGGTCGAACGCCAACATAAAAAATCATATTACTTTTAGCACCGTATAATTTACTCGTTAGATGCTGAATTATAGCCTTAATATACATAATTTTGTTGCTTTACAAGACATCGTAAAGGTGATTTTCTTGTTTCTGATTTTTTAGGGGGAATCAGGATCGGATTAACCCATCTGTTGATTTTTTATTTGTATATTTTTATTTTGTCTTGAGAGTTTTTTGTCTTTCTATCTTGTAGAACGGATGACTGATTGACCGAACGACCTGGAATGATTGAGACCAATCGATTTGACAGTTGTTATTATTTGTTTTATATATATTTTTTTATATTTCGATTCAAGTATTTTCTATATATTTCAATATCTTTCTAGATTTAGGTATGTTATTTTCCAATTTTTTTCTTTGTATTTCTGTTTTATAATGTCTAGTATATTACCGATTTACAGTGGACATCAATTATTTGGAATAAACCATTTGTGGCATTTGTGACGTGAACTGTCAACAAAGAGCGGAAGGTGGCCTGGAATTCCAAACCTAATTTATTTAAAACATTTTTATATTAAAATCAGTCCAGCTGTTTGGAGTTAAAACTATATTTTAGTTAATCATTATATTACGTAAGTCTAATTTATTTTTTTTTATTTCAGGTAAAGATCGAGTCTTATGTTATTACGAAGGCTTTCGCTAGTTTATCTGTTTGTAAGTATATTTAAAGATATTGTGAATATACGTTTCTTTATCATTAACTTTGTCATTTAATCTTAACTTTATGTTTCATTTATGTTTGTTTAAATTTGTCCTGTTATTTTTCTCTTATTAACTGTTTTTATGTGGTTTTTATTTATTTTTACTATTAGTAACGATAATAGAAATAGCTATTTTATAGACATATAAAAGATAACTATACAGGGTGAGTTTCCTACGATGTTCTCTATGGGTATCTCGGAAACTACTGGAGATAGAAAGTCAGTTAAACGGGGAAAGAATTGCAGTTTTATGGGGTCATAAATATGCGCCTTTCAGATTTTTGAAAAAGTTCATGGCTTACTAGATATTTCGAAAAAAACAAATTTTTTATATTTTTAAAATTATCCCTAATTCCATTATAATCTATTTTAGACAAAATGTTTTCAGATAAAAGTTGTAGATAATCACATCTCTAATGAAATTGTGTTCTCCGATTTTTTCTAAAGCCTGTCATTTTTTACATATGACACAAACATATGTTTTTTTAAATGGAAACCATAGTTGGCCATAACTTCATAAAAAGCGCCATTTTTTAAGCTTTTCAGCGGTATAAGCTATAATATGTTTCTTTCACAAAATTAGTCAGTTATAGACAATTCTTATCTTTCTTGACTAATTTCACTTAGTTAGCCATGGAAAAAGTTCTATCGTAGCGTCGTTGCTCTCAAAAATATGAAATTGTCACATTCAATGTAAATTAAAATAAACAAAAAATGTAAATAAGAGTTTTTCAAGTGAAGAAAAGCATGTAATGTAGGATTATTGATTCAACTTTTCTTGACCATACCAGTTTCGAGGATACGTTGACCGTTGACCGGTGAACGTTACTTACGTTTTATAGAGAGAGGTTTTCAAGACATGTTATAAAAGTTAAATTTATTAATACTCGCGCATAGAGTGGTTCCAACATGACTTTCATTATGACACACCAATTGGATGTGACAATTTCACATTTCTGAGAGGAACGACGATTGAACTTGTTTCCATGGATAACTAAGTGAAATTAGTCAAGAAAGATAAGAATTGGCTATAACTCAGTAATTTTGTGAAAGAAACATATTATAGCTTATATCGCTGAAAAGTTTAAAAAATGGCGCTTTTTATGAATCATATCATGGCCAACTATGATTTCCATTAAAAAAAAACATATGTTTGTGTCATAAGTCAAAGATGACAGGCTTTAGAAAAAATCGGAGAACACAAACTCATTAGGAATGTGATTATCTACAACTTTTATCTGAACACTTTTTGTCTGAAATAGATTATAATGGAATTAGGGACAATTTTTAAAATAGCCAAAATTTGTTTTTTTCGAAAAATCTAGTAAGCCATGAACTTTTTCAAAAATCTGAAAGGCGCATATTTATGACCCTACAAAACTGCAATTCTTTCCCCGTTTAACCGACTCTCTATCTCCAGTAGTTTCCGAGATGCCCATAGAGAACATCGTAGGAAACTCACCCTGTATACAAAAGTAAAATAACCAGTAAAAAAAACAGTTGTATATCTTGGGTACCTTCGACTGGTACTGTAAGATTTGTCTTAGGTCTAATCCCTTTGTGGAACACAGTTAAACATATTTATCTTCGATTTGTCATAAAATAAATATGAAAATAAGTTATTGATCACTTTGCACGTATAAATACTTACGTAAAAAAAGAGATATAGTACGGTTCTGTGCTTGTACCTTTATTGTCGTACTAAAACAAATCGCGGGCGACGCAGCGACAAATTGCAACATTATGCGAAATGACTTGCTGTTGTGCTTCCTCGGTAATGTTTTACATTAAATTTCGAAAGCATTTTGCCAAATTATGATAATCTATTTTCATGGACTATTTTAGAATCACGCTGCTTCCTTATGTTCAGTTGTTCGTTTTGGTTGAATATTATAACTAATTTTTTATTGCACATAAGTATTTACTGTTTTGAACAATACTTTGGGATAAATTTCGTTTTATTGCTGTTTTAGGCTCAAAAATTCGGGTTACAACGGTAGCAAAATAAAACCCTAATTCATCACGATATACCAAAACACTTTTAATACTGGTATTTCGCTAACTATTTTTTACTATCTCCTCATTGGACATCGTCGCATTGGCATGTCCACCGACAACAATGTGTTGTGCTCTTAGATCTAGACTTAGTTACCAAACCAAATCTACCCCAGCATCCTTCAGGAAATCTACGCTATCGAAAGATGCGTACAATTTATCTTAGATAGGAACTATCGAAAACATGAAATAGCCATCTTATCCGATAGTCAAGCAGCCCTAAACGCGATAAACTCAGTAACCATCAAGTTTGATATATACATATTTTAGACTCACTGTATATGGACATTTTTTGTATGTGGAATGCAAGCAGATATACAAATGAAGAAGAACACATGCATATATTTTTGTTTAGTTTTCATTTTTATTCCTTATCAGCATTTATATTTAGACGTTCTAGTGAAGTATTTGTGCCTATTCAGTTGTTGTTTATTTTCGGGAGAGTTTTGATTACTATTAATTGATATATTTCAGTGGGATATAAAAACGGATTACTGTTATTTTTACACTTTATGGTATGTATTTTTAAGAAATCACTAACAATGGCACATAAGAATTAGCGTCCTTTATTTTTTAATTAATTAAAAATAATGAGTTTAAGACAGAACATAAATGAAAAGTTAAAAGTTTAGTTTGACTTGTAAAAAATTCTCCAGGAGGATTTTATCCTTGAGTTGAATGAACCCCTTCCATCCACGTCATCTGCTGGCCACCCACGAATACCTTCAAGCAATCTTCCAGAACCCAGAGAAGAACGGCTTCAAAAGTTTCCTAGGAACATAAGCAGCATTTACTAGTGGAGACTGCTTTGTAAATTTAGTTATCCTGTCGATGTACTTAACCTACTTCGTGTACCTGACTTTATCGAAGATAAATGAAGAACAATTTGAAAAGAAGCATGGAAAAGAAAAGAGGAATACGAGGAGCCTACTTCGTGTACCTGACTTTATCGAAAAGAAGATAAATGAAGAACAATTTGAAAAGAAGCATGGAAAAGAAAAGAGGAATACGAGGAGGAAGAGCAAGAAGAAGAAGAAATGCAAAAGGAAGAAGAGCAAGAAGATATTTCTAAAGAAGATTGTTTTTTGGACAGCAGTAATGCGATAATTGATCAACTTTCTTTTTTGGAACTAGATACAGAAGATGCTTCATAGTTAAAAGTTATTCACACGTTGAATGAGAAGATTAAAAATAACTTTATTTTATTAGTCTCTTATTATTTTATTAAAAACACAAATTTACAGTCAATATTTTCCATTAAATGTAAGTTATTTATTTTTGGCCAAAAAAGTAGCTTCTAGAAACCATAGTGCAGTTGTCTAAGTCACTCGAAAAAGTTCCTTAGAACTTACGACCGAGAAAAATCAAAGATTTTTATTGATTTAAGTAAAAACAGTTTTCGGAATTTTACGGGGTTTTTAACAGGACACTGTTTCCTCAACGAACACATCAGTAGACCGAAGCTGAGAAACAACGGCGAATGCAGATTCTGTGGGGAAAATGGGGAAATACCAGAACACCTTATCAGTTAGTGCGCCGAGATAACGACTGTTCATGTCATGAACTTTGGTACGGCTGATGTCGAAGATGGAGAGCTGGTTCTGTCAAGCCGTCTCAGATACTGACTTTTGTTAAAGCCCTGAGACTGTATGATCAGTTATTTATAACTCAAGAAAGGGGAGCACACAAGAGAACTGTAAGGTTGCGGTGAACTCGCGGTAAACTCCCCTTTTAAATATTTTACATTCTATGGCTAGAATAACCTCTATTGCTGCTGTTGGGCATGTTCTCATGGCACCTGTGATGCAGATGTATACCAGTCTCTGTATTTTGCACAGGCGCACAGTGGGGTATTTGACACAGATAGTTGATCGAAATTCTTTTATGTAGACCTTATATAAATTATTGCTATTTTCAATTAAAGAGGAAATAATATGAACAAAATAAAGGATAATTCGTCGATTCTAAAAAAAGAAAGAAAAATCACTGTTCCAGTGTTTCCACGGTCAATGCCACTAATACCAGTAGTAATATCGCAACTAATACTACTAATGCTACGACTGATCCGCGAGCAATGCCCATACCACTAAAGTCGCTACTAATCCCAAATTGTGCTATACTGCTAATGGCACTAATGCGATCGCTTTGTACACAACAATGCCATCGCGGTTTACACCTCGCATTAGTATATCACTGATTGACAAATTAGAGAAAACCAAGAATGTTTTTCTCATTTTATCAGCAAAGTCGCAAAAAGTCGCAGTATTTTATTTTACTGTATGAAAGCCCAATGTTTACTAAGTAAAACGTATATAGACAATATGCTGAATTCTTCGAAATGCGCAACTAAATCTCTAAGTATAATAAAAATGTCACAAATTTAATCAAATTTTCTGAACGCCTAACTTTTAGTTGCAAAAAAAATCGTTGGTATAGAGAATATCAAAATAAATAATACGTTTTTGTAGAATACATACCTGCAGCTTGCTGAGCCATTTTCAATCAAAACTATAACATAAACGTAAAAAGAGCACAAGAACAACAACAATTTATAATTTTAAACATAAAATTTAGCCATTTACCTCTTATCTGTGAGAAGTAACAACTTTGACGTTTTGTTGAAACAAATGAATGCAACTAAACACACCCATAGCAACGCCATTCATGGCAGACATGATTTAACTTATCATTTATCTTTTTTTGGGAAATCTTAAACACATTTGCTTTTTCGAATTTCGATCACCTTTTTCATGCTAATACCCCACCGTGAGGCGCTTGTTGTACGTTGCTCTAGTTTTGAAAACTACTATTTTTTTATATTTATTTTTTTTTAGAATTTAGAATGAGTGGGAGGGGGGTTAATCACTTCGACCTTACAGATCCATGTTTTCGTCATAGAATAGTCTCTTAATATTGGGAAAAAACGAATAAATTCCAAAATTTTTTTTTTGTGAATAACTAACTAGTAATATATGCATTTAAATCTAAGGATACAGCAAAATGTCTGCCTTTTACAAGACCACGAAATAAAGGCCATCTTTTTACCGCAATCCGGCTTTTTCTCTCTGCTCTAACGCTCTGAAAACCGATCGCCTCATCCGTTCGGATTTGTTTTATGGCGGTATTGAATCTGGAATGGCACTGCGGGCTGCTATCCTAAACCGACCACACTCAGAGTAATAAAAGATAAACGGGGTATGGGATTTAGCTAAAACCGTGTTTATGTCTTTGTGCATTGATTATATTTTCGTGTTATGTTGCTCATTGATATTATAAAGTTATGTTGTTAATTAATGTTTTATGTTCAAGAGTTCAAGAGTTAAAAACCATTTTAAAAATTATAGATTGTATGGGAGGGGGTAAGTTAATCACTGCAACCTTATAGATCTATTTGGGACCCCTATCTTGAGTTATAACTGATTATACAGGGTGTTTCAAAAGAAATGCGAAAAACTTCAGGGGGTGATTCCT
Source organism: Sitophilus oryzae (assembly GCF_002938485.1). Lineage (NCBI taxonomy): Eukaryota > Metazoa > Arthropoda > Insecta > Coleoptera > Curculionidae > Sitophilus > Sitophilus oryzae. The sequence goes on from NW_022146533.1 coordinate 504,644, forward strand.
TGTTCAAAATAAAGGGTAGTTTGCTTTATAAACGTTGGGTCAAAAGTCAACCATTAGGGAGATATCGTGGTACAAAGATGACGGAAAAATAATGTTTTTATTCTTTATCCTTAAAACGAAAAACGATAGACTAATGAAATTTTATGGAAGCATTACTGTTATGAAAACATACTTTCTGGTAATTTTCTCACTTTTCTAAAATGAGTGGAAGGTGTTGAAATAAACTACCCCTATCATTCTTGTTAACGAAATTAAAAAAAAAGCTTATCAAACACATGCAAAAAAATTAATTTGGATAGTTTAGTTTGTTTAGAAACTTTTTTATCTCTTGTGTTTGTTTGATAAAACTCACCGATTTGAAATTAAAAAATAAAATGTAAAGCATTACATATCAGGACAAAAAACATTTTTAGATAAAGAATCTAGTGGGCTGCTCTAATTTTTTTAGGAAAAAATCTAGTCGGCCGCTGTCACTTTTTAGGATGTTTCTAATATTATTTTATTGACATTACTCTACTGCAATACGTTATTATCTAGATTCTTATTATTATCGTTATTATTACTAGATTCTTTATCTAAAAATGTTTTTGATCCTGGTATGTAATGCTTTACATGTTATTTTTTAATTTCAAATCGGCGAGTTTTATCAAAGAAACACAAGAGATAAAAAAGTTTCTAAATAAACCAAGCTATCCAAATCAATTTTTTTTGCATGTGTTTGATAAGATTTTTCTTTAAATTTCGTTAACAAGAATGATAAGGGTAGTTTATTTCAACCCCTTCCACTCATTTTAAAAAAGTGAAAAAATTACCAGAAAGTGTGTTTTCGTAACAGTAATGCTCCCATAAAATTTCATTAGACTATCTCTTTTCGTTTTCAAGATAAAAAAGAAAAACATTATTTTTCCGCCATCTTTGTACCGCGATATCTCTCTAATGGTTGACTTTTGACCCAACGTTTATGAAGCAAACTACCCTTTATTTTGAACAAGGAATCGCCCCCTGAAGTTTTTCGCATTTGTTTTGAAGCACCCTGTATAGACAGGATGCTCTCAGAAGCAGAGGAAGACCTCCGACAAGACGGTCAGATGACTTGAAGATATTTAAGGGAAACTGCATCCAAGTGGCACAGGACCGAGAAGAATGAAAAGATTTGAGATAGGCCTGTCAGGCTTCAGGCTGGTTGATGATGATGACAGGTCTTTGAGAAAAGCCAGTGTCTGAAACGGATTTTCAAAGGTTAGCTCTCCATCTGCGATACCAAAGTAGTCCGTAACCAAAAGTAAGTAGTCTGGTAACCAAAGTTTATGGCATGAATGGTTGTCAACTCGGCGTACTCAGAGATGAGCTGTTCTGGTGTTTCCCCATTTTCCTTACAGAATCTACATTCACCGTCGTTTTTTAGCTTCAAAATACTGAGGTGTTGGTTGAGAATTAAAAACCCCGTGACGTTCCAAAGACTGTTCGTACTTAAATCTAAATCTAAGTTTCTCTTTCTAATGGTATAAAAACGTATTAATGTAAAAAATGGAGTTAGCAGGTTATCACGTTTCACTGACGATATTTTATCTGAGCTATATGTTCTTTAAATCTAGTTAATATTGATCTTCTAGTTTGTCCAACATATTACCCCCAACTGTAAAATTAAATTCAATTTATAACATTGTAGTTGTTATGTTGCCCCGGCATTCAAGGGATGAATATAAGCTCAATGAATATGTAAGTATTATTTTTCCATGTTAAATGCTATAATTTTACTGAAATCTAGTATTAATTTACATTGAAAAATTCTTAACAAATAGTAAGGTCGAAACTTACAAGAATAATTAAAATTACAAGAAGAAAAAGAAAATCTAAATTAACGTCATTGGATTGACTTAATTTGCTAAAATTTTTGGATCGATAATTTGTTTTAGCATCAGTATCAATCACTAATCTTAAAATTGTAACGAAAATATTTTCGTTACATTTTTCCTTTTATATCGTTATCCGTTTTTTTATATATTATCGATTTTTTGCGGAACCTCGATAGTGGTACACATCACTAGCGATGGTTGTTAGTTTAAATTGTTTAAATATTTTATATATTTTCTGGTTGCCTATGGGTTACCGATAATAATTTGTCTATTTTTAATGAAAACGAAGGTTTATTATTAATATTTTGTTTAGTGTTTAATAATTAAGATGCAATTGTTACACACATTTTTTTGAAGGTATGTAGGAAATTTTATCGTATTTATTATTTTTACTATTAATTATAAATTTTTATATTGACATTTGGTACTTAACGCATGTCTAAATGAATGGGAGAATTCTATAAAGGGACTTGTTTTGCCGAAAATCACTCTCTCTCATCTCGATCTTCTTTGCTTAAACACCTAGTTTTTTTTCAGAGACCGGCACGAGGTACGACTTGGAAATTATTTATTAGTTTAATTTTTTTAAATATTTCTTACTATCTAATATGATTTAATTATTTGATTTAATCATTTAATTAGCTTGTAACTTTAAATTCCTTTTTCTATTTTATCTTTTTATCTCACAATTAATTTTTTTATCATAATGTTTTTATCTTCTTATCTTAGTAGCACGTGTATGGTAGTTTTGTAAAAAATTTTCTAATACCTTTAACTTTTATTTAGTACTAATTATTTTTATCTTTCTTATTTATGTACTGAGACGCAATCTATCGAACAGGAACCCGCAGAGGTGTTCGATTTATCAATCTCCGGGGCCATGAATAGAATCAATCACTGCAGAAGTACTCTCAGAGACGAACCAGGAGGGACTCTGGTAAGTAAGGATTTTTTATATTTATATTATACGACTTATGTCACCTTTAACGAATCCTTGCTTGCCAGAAGGCAACTCTTGTTTTATCTGGACCCTGTAGTGGTGGTGTCTATTGGCAGGCCATTCGACAGATAGATTTTTGTTTTTGTTGTTTTGGGTCACTCTAGGGAACGTATCTTTACCTCGTATCTGCCAAATTTACCTTACCTTATCTTTATCTTATTTGGCGGATGCATTATCTTTGTTCCTGAGTGACATATCTTTTTCTTTAGTTTGTATCTGTCGAATTGCCGCATTTATCGTTTTTCGTATCTTATCCTATCTTTCTATTTACCTTTATCTTTCTATCTAGTTTTTTTAATTTATCTTTTAATATCGCATTTTAGTATTAACTTTTGTTCTAATTTAAATTTTCATATATTTCTAGTTTTTTTATCTTACATATTTTTTATTCTTTTTACACGTGTCTACAAATTAAATCAAATAATTTACTGTAACAATATATATTTTTTTTCAAGTCGTACCGAAGTGATTGTGGTGGTCTGGAATTTTCTAGAGAGAGAGAGCAAAATATTTTTCTTTTATATTTTTTTTATAATTCTATATTTATATTCTTTATATTCTTTAAATAATTTGGACAATCTTTTCAAATATAACTTAATTTAAACTGTCATTGCGTATTTTCTTTTTTAAATTTTAATTATAATTTTTATTATAATAATTAGTAGTTGGATTTAGATATTGATTATTGTTTATTTGAATCACTAATATGTTGTTTAATCATAAGTTATTTTTATTGTACCTTCATTGGCAACCAACAGACAGTTCAATTGGTAATTTAGAACACCACCACGAAACTGGGTACTTATCAATTGTGTTGAGTAGAATACTGCTGTTTGTTATCTTCTAGGAAGATACGAGAATTGACCCTCCCCATAAGTAGCTCACGCACTGAGACTGGTGGAGTCTCACAAGCTCTCCAACGTTAGCCGGACAATCACGCTACCCACCAGCGGATGAGTGCAGCGAAGAGGGTGAGGCCTTTCTCCCAACCAACCGAATCAGAAACACTTAAGTATTCCAGTTGCATATCTAATCCCATATAATCGAGACTGTCACAGCCAATTACATTGATTGTTTATAATTGTTAATTAAATATAAGTCATTAATGAAATTTTCTATTGTCTTATTTAATTCCAAAGCATACTTCCACAAACCAGTAACATTTAGAATTTTGTGGGTTATAAAATACTCTCACACAATTGTATTAATTGTCAACCATTTCAATCATTGTGGATCTCGGCATAATTTTCGGTTTTATGATTCGCCGTTTCTTGTTTTTACCACTCCGAGTATTCATCTTTTCCCACTTTATAAATTTATTGTTTCGTTGCCTTGTCCTGCCCACAATCGATGGAATAAAAGTATTTTTCGCAATGGTGTGCGTCTGTGTGCGAGCGTGATGGATCTGTTAAGTAGATCAGATTCGTCAGAAACGGTTTGTATCTTATTTCTATTCAAACGCGAAACACGATTTAATTCATTGAAGAGCGACGGGAGCAGTAAAAAGATATTGGGCAACAGTATAAATATCTTTATAGATATTTTGAACTTTAAAGGTTTATTTACATATGTCAGTCACGTCTAAGTTTTGTTGCCGTACCGTCCCGGTATAGTTTAGTTAAGATTGTGCAGTGTGTTAAGATTATACTGTAGCAACGTTTTTGATAAAGCATTTTAAGAAAGCTGACTCTTTAAAATATCTTTTTCTGTGGTCTCTGGAACAGAGTGCGAGTCGTCTGGCTGCCGATAGACGTTGCGTTTACTACTGCGCATTGAAAGAAGATCCTATATATTATACAGGGTTGTTCACCACATACGACACGGAGTATTGTAGCTAAACAAACCTAAATATATACCCATGGACGTTTTGGGTTCGATGAAGGACTATTAGAGGTACAATTTAAAAATAATTTTACAAGATACAGAGTGTCCCAAATAAGTAAAAAATATCAAAGTTTTATTTTTTAAATGGAACACCCTGTATATTATTACATTTTTAGTTTCTACGATTAAAATAAAGGTAAATTTGATTAAGGTTTATTATACTTAAACCGTATCGTTTTTGAAATATTTTCAATTTTGTGAAATTGCAGTAAAAAATTTAAGGCTTCATTTCTCCAAGGGTATCAAAGCTTTTAATACTAAATATTTACTGAAGTTTATTTACTGATCAGTTATTGTGTTGCAATAATAAAAATAAAACTACCTTATACAGAGTGTCTAAAAATTTATTTTAAATAATTATTAGCTTCAAACGGCAATAACTTGTTTTAATTTAAATGGAACACCCTGTATATTTTACGAAAATCAGATGCACAATTTAATTGTCTATCAAATTTTATTATACCATTTTTTACCTATATCTTTAAGTTTCCGTAGAAAATGCATTTTCTTGTAATTTAGAACTTATTTATCAATATACCCATGGACTATTGACATTTTAGATTATTTTTAAAGATGTACCAAATTTTTAAAGAGTACAGATACTAATATTGTCGATATAATTCGTTTATTTCATTAAAAAATAAAAAAAACTGTTTAAATATTTGTTACAAAGGATCAATTAATATGATTCCAGTATTCAAACTACATTACCTGACTGTTTGCGTTGATTAATAATCATTGCTCCAAATACTAAAAAACTGAATTTTGTATGGGCATTAGACAGTGTGATAAAAAGTAACACCTTAAAAATGATATTTCATTTTTTAATAAATGCTTATTTATAACAACAGAGACTCTAATTTGATAACTTATTATTATATTGATTTCTGACTCAAATCCACATTTATTTATAATAATTTATTAACGAAAACAATTAAGTATGTAATTAATTAGTATATGGGCGGAAATAATGGTGTTATATTTAATTAATGGTATATACTTTTTATAAAGATTTAAATAGTTTTCTTTTGCATACAAATGGGCTAGTAATATTATCGTTTTGCTAAAAACGATACTAGTCTGTCTGTACGTTTTGTACATTTGTTGCTTTAAAAACAATCTAAAATGTCAATATTCCCATGGATATATTGATAAATGAGGTCTAAATTAAAGAAAATGCATTTTCTACGAAAAACTTGAAGGGATAGGTAAAAATGGTATAATACAATTTGATAGATAATTTAATTGTGCATCTGATTCTCCTAAAATATACAGGGCATTCTATTTAAATTAAAGAAGTTATTGCCGTTTGAAGCTAATAATTATTTAAAATAAATTTTTAGACACTCTGTATAAGGTAGTATTATTTTTATTATTGCAACACAATAACTGATCAATAAATAAACTTCATTAAATATTTAGTATTAAAAACATTGATACCCTTGGAGAAATGAAGCTTTAAAATTTTTACTGCAATTTCACAAAATTGAAAATATTTCAAAAACGGTAAGGTTTAAGTATAATAAACCTTAATCAAATTTACCGTTATTTTAATCGTAGAAACTAAAAATGTAATAATATACAGGGTGTTCCATTTAAAAAAATACAACTTTGATATTTTTTATTTATTTGGGACACTTTCCTTCAACGAACCCCAAACTTACAATTTGTAAAAATATCATCGTTTAGCCACAATACTCCGTGTCGTATGTGGTGAACAACCCTGTATAGGGGAAAAACGTTCAGCCTATAAAGCGAGAAGTCCAGAGTTCAATAAGGGCTCGAGGTGACCTTTTTATATTCTGATAGTAAAGTATTAAATAATTGTTTTTAATGACCAAAATTATTTAATACTTTACTATTAGAATACAACCGAAAATAAAATTAAAAAAAGTTTACCCCGAACTCCTTGTATTACCCCGAGCCGGTATTGAACTCTACTATTTTCGCTTAATAGGCGAACGTTCTCACGCAGCGCTATGGAGACTTATTCGATTTATATTCAATACTAGTGTTTAAAGGACTAAATAAAAATATATGAACTTCTTTCAATGCGCAGTAGTGAACGCAACATCTATCGGCAGCCAAACGGCCTGCCAGTTGTTCCAGAGCGCATAGTAAAAGATATATCAAAGAGTCAGCTTTCCTAAAATACTTGATTTCCAGACGTTACTATAGCTCTCGTACTATAATTGCCAGAGAAGTTATTCAAACGTATTTTTAACAAGGTTTTCTATCTCGTTTAGTCCTGATCAACCATTCACCAGAACAACAGACACGCAACAGCAGACATCATTAAATTACGGTGCGAAATCGAGAGACAGGCGGAGTAGCCGCAAGGCAAATATCGGAGCGAGTTGGGGAAACAATGACGGCAAATTGACACACGGATTTTCGATCGGCAAAGGTGATGGAATGTTTCGGCAAATACTCGTCAATTTTCTCGGTTTGTTCCACATTCAACAGAAAGGTATTTCTCACCTGAGCGCCTCTCTCCTATACTATTATTAGCAGGACCAATCAAATTTTCCTTTATTATTCTATTTTTTAATGTATATTCTACAATTTTAATGTATATCGTGATGATTGAACATGACAAAGACAAAGAAGATAAAGGTCGAAGAACATTTTTTTCGTAATGCCAGTGTCATTATCTCATGAGTTCACACTTAATAACGGTCAGTGATATTTCTGACCGAAACGTTGTGTAAACAAAATAAATGAAGACAAGTCCGAAACTCTTTTAGTTTTAATACTGAGTCATTGTCTACCACATTCAAAGTAACGTTAATAGATTCCATACAAGATTTAAACGAAACGAAGACTTTACCACAATTTTCTTTGTCTCGAAATATAAACGACATAAAGATGTCGGTAAACAATGAAATCGTCGTAAAGTATCGGTTGACAGCCCGTCATTGCTCTTCCTTTTCCTGTGCTTCGACTACTACGTCTCCGACCGAGATTATATTCACAAGACTAATTTATGTGTCGGAAATGCAAACGTGATAATGTAAGTAAGACCCGTTCATTACCGTGCAATTTACAGGAACGACGACGGTGCATCTCCCTCGTTCTATCTCTTTCCCTCTGGCGCTTTTAAACGCTAATTGTTTTAGATTTGCCGCTATTTATTTCCAGTTAAGTTCCGTGTCTGCGACGTCGTTTCGCCTGGGAAGACGGCGCCATCCTCAAGTAGGTGGAACTGGAATTCACGACGTAATTCACTTGGTGGCAAAGAAACCGTAGAATTGTCGTAATTTATAGCTATTTTCTTCTCCTTATAGTACCAAGCTTTATACCGAATATAAGAAATATCTTGTATACAGGGTCTTACAAATTCGAGGTACGAGCATTGGTATCTATAATAGATACGAACATGGTTAAATTGGGGCAAAGTTATTGCGCTTTGGGATGTTGACTAAGATGCCATTAAAAAAGTTTTAAAGATTTCAAGGATTGCTGAGTTTATTAGAAAGAAACGGATTTTTTGGAAAATAAATTTTATTTTTTCCTGTCGTTATTTTTTTAGAAAATCAAAAAACTAATTACACATTCTCATAACTACTTTATTAGGGCTATCTGATAGTATTTTTATATTTTCAAATTAGCAGATAATTTGTGAGATACAGAGGCCAACTTATTTTTTTTAAATACGGACCTGCATTTTTTATTTCACATTTTGAAAGAACTCGGTCTCCTGAGTACAATGATATACCACATTTATTTTTTTTTGATTCGGACATTTGAACACAATTTATTTAAACTAATTTTAAGTCTGGTTCTGTTATTTTAATATTTAATCTATTCTTCACATCGTTACAATATTGATTAAGCTCTCAAACTTAACAATGACGTAGGGTAAAACATTGAATACAGAAAATCAAATGCAAGAAAATAATATAAATAATATAAACAATCAAGTCGTTTCCCCGGAATATGGATTGGTAATGGTAGCCTATGTATCTCACGAATTATCAGCTAACTTGAAAATCTAAAAATACTATCAGATCGCCCTAATAAAGTGGCTGGAATGTGGAATTAGTTTTTTAATTTTCTAAAAAGTAACGATAGGAAAAAAGAAAATTGATTTTTTTTCAAAAAAACTGAGCAATTCTTGAAATTTTTAAAACTTTTTTTATGGCATCTTGGTGAACATACCAAAGCGCAACTTTACCCTAATAAACTCAGTTTTTTTTTTATAAAAGTTAGTATTTGGTTGATTATACAGAGATAATTGGAGGGTTGTTTTTTATCTTAATTTTAAAACAGACCCTGTGCAATAATTTCATTAGTAACTTTTCCTAAAACATTAATTTTCGATCAGAACCTTGTCTTCTGAGTATTCTGCTTTTTGACTCATGTCAACACATGCGTTGAATAATTTTTAAGACCGAAATGAACTTGCAACCAACAATTTGCATTTTTTCAAAAATCAAAGGTGTGTGGTGATAATATAAAAATTACGAAAAAATATTAGTATCCTCCTCAAAAGCGAATGTCTCCAACAAAAATAAAGTTATTGAGTAAACCAAAAAACAAACTATTATCTTTTATTATATTTTGACGACGTTTTGTGCGCTACGAAACCCAATCGTCAATAAACCAAATTAAAAAATCGTCCATTTTAAATGGAATTTTGCATGTCGATAGATTGGACCAAGGCCAACTTTACCGTGTACAACACGTGTCACTGTGACAGTTTTGACGTATGAAACGTCAAAAGTTGATCTCGTCCGATCGCGACCAAATTTGGTGGGTAGGCTACGTGAGCGACGCCGACGCCGACGGTGCACAGGATCCCACCCTGCAAAGTTGAATACGACGTTTCGTTTACATCTTCATCAGGGTGGAACTAGAGATTTGATATTGAAGAAAAATGTGGGTCGATTTCGGCATAATTGGGGACGGGCTACAAGATGACGCACTGGACGTTTCGAACCGATGCCTCTAAATGGATGAAATCATCGGGATCTTTTTTAATTATGGGTCGATTGAAACCAAACTCGGCACGTGGATAGAGGTACTCGAATGGAGTTTTCAGACAGACAGACGGACAGATGGAAGTAAGAAGAAGTTTTACTTTAAATATGCGCATATAAACTTGCGTGCATAGAAATTGGCCCACTGTGAATTTTTCGCTTTAACTGCGTCTTTTAGAATCTATTTATCAGAGCAAGTAAAAACTATGAGCTGTTTCAAAGAAAATTTAACATGCTTTGATATGAGTATAAATTTATCCAGAGTACTTATCGTTTATATGCGTAGCAACGGGTAAACAAATGAAATGCATTTGTGTTGTGGTGACAATAAGAATAATAAACTTGTCAAATATTGCAATTACTACCGTTGTAATCGAAATTTTCACATTGTTCGTTCATTTTTTGATTAGTTGTATTTCATTGTTTGATTAGTGTTTCAATATAATGCATACATCACCGGAAAAAGCCGCCAAAGTAGAGCTGTAGCTCGGCAATTGCATATGACACGCGGAGCGGTTCGAAGAGTGTGTGAACGATCCTTTCGTAGGCGACCTGGAACTAGCAGAAAGAGATATACAACGGATGACATGACCGCTTTATTGTGTCAACAATGTTAAGAAATCGGCGTCTTAATGCTATTCAGGTGCAACAACAGCTCCGTGAAACACGAGGAGTGACTATTAGTCAGTGGACAGTAAGACGAAGATTGAAGGAAAGTAACATTACCCCCAAAATACCCGCAACTGGCCCAAAACTTACCCCAGATCATCATCAAGCACGCCTGCGTTTTGCACGGGAACATCCGAATTGGGCACTAGAACAATGGGAATCTGGTTTATTCTCAGATGAGACCAGGATATGCCTCTATGGTAGCGACCGAAGAAGAAAAGTGTACCGGAGGCCAGGTGAGCGATTCGCAGAATGCTGCATTGAGGAGCGGATTGCTTATGGAGGTGGTTCTTGCATGATCTGGGGTGCAATTTCTATGACTGCGCGAACCGACCGAGTTTTCATCCGTTGGGGCGACCGTCGGCACGGGAGAGGAGGTTTAACTGGTCCTAGGTATATTGAGGAGATTTTAGCAGTTCATGTTGTACCTTACATCGACTACATTGGAAACCAATTCACTTTTATACATGACAATGAGTACTTGACAAGATTACATTTCAGAAGTCTGTTTTCGGGTCATGGAATGGCCAGCATGCAGTCCAGACTTAAACCCGATAGAACATTTTTGGGATGAGCTAAAACGAAGAATTCGTGCTAGACGAAGAGCCCCAACCTCTATCCCAAAGCTCATTGTTGCAGTAGAGGAAGAGTGGCCTAACATCCCGCAAGAAACAATATCAAATTTGATCGAATCTATGCCAAATCGTATGAGAGATGTTGTTAGAGCAAGAGGGGGTCATATTCATTATTGAAAATTTAGTTTACTTAATTGTCCATAAATAATTAATAAATAATAACATACTTCTTAGTAATAAAAAACGATAATTTCTTTCATGCATTAATTTAATAATTTTAATCCAAAGGAACTAAAATACAAATTAATATCTCCAACTTATTTTCAAAGAATATGAAATTGTCTTTCAAACAGCATATATTTTTTCTTAATCTGAAAAATAGATTCTAAAAAATTTATAGTTAACTTCAAAAATTTGCCTTGGACCGATTTCTATGCACGCAAGTGTAGTGCACATACACTTTTTTTTAAATATGTAGTAGTTCTATGTCCACGGAATATTGGGACCCCTGTCTAAAGTAGATTTAGAATGAAAAATAAAAGCATAGTGATTATAATTTATTTAACTATGAGACACGTTTTGTATATTAGTCGAAATAATTACTAATTCCTGATATAACTTATACATATAATAAAATACAAAAATACAATGCAGTTCCTTAGAGAAAAAAGTCATATTTTTACACATATGTCCTTTTTTTAAATATTAAAAATATACAAGCGTTAAAAAATTAAATAATGCAAATATTGTTTTCGTATGCACTGGGTCGAGTACCAAGACATCACATCGTTAACAAAAACCACGTCTGCTCTACAAACTCTCAAATTTGCATGTATTTCGACGTGCCTTTTCTTCCTCTCCTCTTTTAAAAACAAATTTCACGATTGTTTGCACATCGCATACTTAAACTGTCTAACAGCGCTCGTCGGTCGTCTCGGCACAAGACAGCTCTTTTCCTATTTATATAAAAGAACTGTTTAGTTTAGCGCCATCTAGCTCTATGCACACGAACCAACGTCAGAGTAAAGAGAAAAAAGGCAAATATTCAGTCGACTGGTAAAGAGACACGCATGTCACTCTGTTATCGCTCTGGCTGAAACTTTTATTGTTAATAGCCAGACAAAAACGTCTGTTGAAAGTGTTTCAGCTCTTCTGTGTTTGTAATTACGTCGAGTTGTGTATTGTTGTATAGTGCTATCTCTACGACTACAAGTCTAAATTTAAATTTTCTTCGATGCTAAATGCGAATTTAAATAGTACAGCGAAGTGTTTTCTGCCGCTTTAGACCGATCTTGGAGCAAGTGATTTGAATGCGGTTGATTTTAAATTAAAGTCTTTTGTTTTACTGACTATAAATCTTAGAAACGCCTTTTCCACGTTACTATATTAGTTTTTCTAAAGTATTTTTTCAACTATAATGAGAAATTTTTAACAAATTTAAAGTCAGTGTTGTTGTTACGCTGTATTATTATCAATATTAATTCAATACCAGTATCAAAATCTGTATATGTTACCGGCTAATTATAAAATTAAGGCATTCTGTATCAAATCTAGGTATATAAAATTACTAAAGATTTCAGGCATTATATGAAATTTAAATGTATTGTATATGTTAAGGGTATAAAATAGATAGGTATGAAGGTGGCAAATATCGCACAAGTATTTTTTAAAACCTGTTGAAACATTTTTTTTATTTATTTTTGCAAGGTTAACTTGAGTGCCATTTACTTGAACATCAAAATTTTTCTTTTTATGTCACAAATATGTTTGCCAAGTTTATTAGGTGATAAAGCTTGCAGTTCTACTAAGATAGCCAGGCCCATTGTTATCTATTGTTGGCTATGCGGGCACAAGTTATCTCTGCTAACATCATGTCTCATCTCAAGTTTAGTCTTCTTCTATGTCTCTTAATTCTTCGTGGGTAATAGCTATAATTTTGGTGGTCTATCTGTTGTCCGTCCTTCTTTTCAGGTGTCCTGCCTGTTACCACTTGATTCTGTGGATGACATCTATTACCTGAGTTTTTTGTCGTATCTACTCTATTCTTTTACGGTCTTTTTGGTTATTCCCAGTATATTTAGTATGCATAGGTCATGACTGGTAGTACACATTGGTCGAATGTTTTCATCATTGTAGCTTTGTATATGATTGAGTTTCTTTCATAAGTACTTCATGCTAACTTAATTCTTTTGTTGATTTAAAGTATTATATTTCTAATAAAACTTTTAGTGAGATATATTAAAAAATATTCCTTAACTAGTACATGAAAAGAGTAAAATGTGTGTACCAGCATTATTAGTTCGTATACTGTCTAACATTTAACTTACGACTGAATAATATTTTAATATAGATAGAGAAATAGTCATAACAATGCCAGTTAGTATTCATACCAGCATATGTGTAGAAACGTATATCAAAATAATAAGTTTACTACGAACTTTCTAATATCTACAATGCTCATCCTAACAATACAGATGTTCGATATTATAATCAAAATTGATATAAGTTTGTTAAAAACTTTCTAATAAATATGTTTTGTTTTTTATATATTTTTTTCTATTCAAATATTCCAAAAATGGATGTATATCAAAATTTTTACTATGGGCGAAATAATTCGAACACATTTTCTTTCTTCTTTTAGCCAAAGGCATGTAAACAATATATCAGAAAATATGCAAATATGTGTTTGTATATCAAACCTCGCCTGTGTACTGACATCCATGTAATATCTTAAAATTAATTTTAGAAGCTTTTTATTATTGGTTACTGAGGTGTACTGGGGAATTTATTCACCCTTTGTTATGTGTGAGGTTTGGTAATTTTGGCGGTTTTGTATATACATCAGCTTTGTTTTTGTATGCTAATGATGGATATCAAAAAATAAAATTTTATAACAAAATATATGTATACCGGGTATTCTGCAAAAGTGGCTATAACTTTTTAATTTTTTCAGATAAAAAAACGATGTCTGGGTCTTTCGTCGTATCCACTCTATTCTTTTACGGTCTCTCACGATACTTTAACATATTAATAAATAATTTCACTGTTCTAACGTTGGACTCATTATTATTCAAATTTTTATTGACACGGTCGTAAGAATATCGATGCCATTAGCTTGACAGTCTTAATTTATCACTAATATTTACAAGGGATTCACCCCTAATTGACTGGCCTGTTATCCGCACACCCACAGCAGAAAAAAGGCGAAGGCACAGAAATGGAAATCCTTGCGAACCGTTTTGTCACGCTGCCCTCGCTTGTCATATTTTTCATTAATTTTAGTTTGGAGACATCTTTTCGGATTTCCTTGTCCCCATTTTCCCACAGGGATTATATAAAGCCGTATAAATCATTCGGCGAAGGTGGGTCTTTTAAGTGGAGGTGATGGGGTAACTTCTCACATTGCTCGGAGGGGTTTGAATCAAAAATTCACTATACAATATACAGGATGACCCAATATTCCGTGGATATGGAACTACTACGTATTTTTGGAATAAAAATTAGTTCACATTGGACATAATTTACCTTTATTCAAAAGTGTTTCGTTTGTCCGTTAGACGGCAAATCAAACTTTAAAAATATACACATTTTTTTTGGATATTTTAAGAACCCTTATTCCGATTTGAATTAAATTTTGGAGGGTGAAAGCCACCCCCACCCGTACATAAATTTTAGTATAAATATGTTCCAACTCCACCGACGACCAATTTTTTTCCGTAAATTGGTTCTTCTAGTATTTACTACATCTTTGTCTTTTGTAAAAAGACACCACATCGCATACTTTTTGAGAGAAAAAAATTGCGATTCTTTTTTCCAAAGCAGATCTACAAAATATACAGGGAGTTTCAATAATTTGTGGACATAGAACAAATACGTATATTTTGAATCAAAATAAATTAATTGCACACAATTTACCTCTATAGAAAAGTGCTTGCTTTCTTCTTTAGAGGGCATCAATCAAAAATAAACCCGAACGTTAATTAAAATAAAGTTTATTTATCTTTTTAAGCTTTTTATGGAGCTTATTGTTAAATATAATTTGAGACCCTAACATAAAATTCCATTCACCAATTCATTTTTACCAATTAGATTATTAGCGCACTAGCGTGTACCAGCGACTTCGTTCGGGTTGAATTAATCATTTGTAATGGTGATGATAAAGCAAAGCAAGAATTTCCATTAACATACAAACTGGATAAAATTTTCTCGCATTTATGTCAGCATGAGAAAAAACAACATGGCGATATAATTATATAAGTTGGTAATATTTGAGGGGTTTGACTTTCGAAAAATCCGTTTGCCAAAAATAAGCTTTTTACGTCAAGCAGTTTTAGCAGAATCGTGGTTAAGAAATCACCCAACTTTTTGGAACACCCTGTATGATTTTTTAAAAAAAATAAAAATATGTAAAAAACCAATAAATTATGCTTGTCCAAGCGTTTTCCCGAAAGACTAACCGTTTTTTAAATAACAAATATTGTAATATTTGAGAAACCCCTCCTTATCGAACCTCTACACCCCACAGTCAATCCGTTTGCCAAAAATCAGATTTAAACGTCAAGTTTAAGCAGAATCGTGATTATTCAATGGTCATATTTTATGAAACACCCTGTATAAATTTATAAAAAAAATTAAAATATGTAAAACAACAAAATAAAATATACGTGTTTAAGAGTTTTTCCGAAAAACTCACCGGTTTTTTAATTAAAAAATATTTTAATATTTGAGGGATAGTTTCACCCACTTAGAATTCGAGTTTCGAAAAATATCTTCTTATCGAACCTCTACACCCTAAAGTCACTCTGTTTTCCAAAAATCAGCGTTTTACGTCAAGCGCTTTAAGCAGGATCGTGATTAATCAATGACCAGATTTTTCGAAACACCCTATATATATTTTTAAAAAATCTTAAAATATGGAAAAAAACAAAATAAATAAAAAATTTCACCCTCTTGGAAGTGGAATTTCGAAAAATCCCTTCTTATCGAACATCTACAATAGAATCAATCTGTATGCCAAAATTGAGCTTCTTACGTTGAGTGGTTTGAGCAGGATCGTGATTAATCAGTATGTCAGTCACTTAAGGATTTTATATATTAGTATAGATAATAGAGTTTTTGCGCCTACACAGTATAACACAGTAAACTTTTAAATGTATAAAAATATATAGAAATTCTTACTACTAATATCAAATAAATTTTATTGTATATTGCTTAACTTCTAACAAAAAAAACTACTTTTAGGATAAAAGTAGTTTATAAAACTTTCCCTCATGTGTGATTTATTATCAAAATTGATTACTAGGACGTAACCTAACCTATATGTTTTCATATATTTATTCAAAAAATTAAAAAAATAGTTTTTATATAGAAAAATTAGCCTAATTCTCTCCGACAGGGACCTTAATCGAGCCTTGACAAAAAACCACGGGCAAAAAAATCACCTAACTAACGAACGTTCGGATTTTCCTTTAATAACAAAGCTCCGTACGCGCGGAATAAGTTATAATTACATTTTAGCGCCACCGCAGTTTATAAATGCGGCATAATGGGCTTAAATTCGCGCGCCAGGGGCGGAGAAGGCGGGAGGGTGAGATTTACGGCGACGCGGGTATTTATGTTTACAGGGATTACATCGATCGCGCCTGGGGAGAGATTTAGTGACGTGCGTACAGGGTTGGGGGTATGGCGGCTCCGTCTTAATGCAACGTAAATATTTACAGTCTTATAATTGCGAAGGGACGCCTCTGGCGGCACTCAGTCAGTTGCCTTACATCCCCCTTACGTCAGGTGACTCTAGAAGCTCGGTAAAATCAGAGCGAGATAACATGTAAGATAATATAATGTGCAATTTTTTTAAACAAAACCTTTGTTGACCATAAATTTTATCATTAATAAACAAACCAAAACTTAAGTGAACAAAGATCTGCAAGCCAAATAAGATTCGAAAACTCAGAAAATAAAATTTATCGAATGAATAAGGTTCTTTTGAAAAAAATTAAGCACAAACTGGCCCCACGTTGGGCGCCAATAAAACAAGTAAGTTTCTACTCGACTAAGTTTAAATTAATTAAAATTAATGTTTGATTATAAAATACGTTTGTTTTATAACAAACAAAAATGCAATGAAATAGGTTTAAACTTTGAAAATCAATTGAGATTAAAATATTATTTAAATTTGTAATTAAAGTATATAATTAACTTAGGTGAAATATTACAGATATTGAAACTTAAGAAAAAAAATTAACAAAATTAAATCAGACTTTACTATCTATACCTTTTTATAGCGTACCCCAAAATAAAAGTATACAAGCCTGGGTAACTTATCCAACAGCATAACAAATTACACTCGCAACCCCTACAAGAACCATACATGCAAGGATTCTACCAGGAAAAGATAAACACCTCCCGATTGCCACGCCAATATAGCGATCGAAGGGAAAAGAACAATGATCGACCAAAAGGAACCTTCAAAGATTTTGACAATCCAGAAATGACATCAAAAAACGGAAGTTAGCGGCGTTGCCAAGTACTGACCAAGTAAACAGGTATTTTGTGGAAAATATGAGAAAGGTAAAGTGAAAAGAAACTGTCGACATTGCATAGCTAACCCGCTGCTGTTAAATAAAAATACAAAAATTATAAAGACATATTTAAATATTATAATTAATTAGGAGAAATTTATAAATAACTATAAATAATTAGTTATTTATATATAATAATAAAAATAGAAAGCGCTAATATTAAAAAAGGCAGCATAGTTTAGAAAACATGCTACAATCTTTCTTTAAACAAAACATATACAGGGTGTCCCAGAAATAAGTGCAAATATTTTAACTGGTAGTATAGTTCAACCCCAGAAACACGCCTATGAGTTTTTTTTGCGAAAAAAAAATGTTGAAAATTTAAAATTTTTCTTGACATTTTCCGGGAAATTTGAAAAAACTTTTTAGTGCCACTTGTTTATTCACCTGAGATTTCTCTACAGTGTATCTAAACCTTGCAGTGTTGCAACCTCCTATGTTATCCACATTCTACATAGTTCTACATTTATAAATTCATAGAAAAATTTCTACTCAAAAATTAGGAATGTTAAATTTTTATCAGTGCTCATTATTAATATTTATTATAGAAAAAAAACACATTAATTATTTTTAGTACTTACCCTTTCAATGAAAACTTAACAAAAACCACCGAAAATTAACTAAAACATTACGTTTATGATGTTTACGAAAATTATTCATCATATTATTCACAACCAGGTCACAAAAAAGAAATTCCTAAAATGTTTATCGTAATTAAGAATTCAATATTTGTTTTCTTTCATGTTTCTCTGTTTTATTTGAACCACTGATTTACAAAACACCTTGAAAAGCGCACATTACTTTGAATACCGTCACTTATCGCCACTTTACGAACTACTTTCTATCTAAGACATGTTTCACTCAACAATTTTAAATACGTATTTTGTTTTTTCGCTATTTTTTCGATGTATTTTGACAGCTCAACCGTCGCGCGTCGGCCAAGAGTGCCACGTGTAAACTGGTCCTTTGAGCCGCGCCGTCGTGGCAGGCTTGCGTCAGACGACGATGTTAAGCAACGTTGCCGTAGTTACAACAATTTCAAATTCAAGACATTCGAAGCAATCAAATTTGTATTAAATTTTAAAAATAAAACAGAGAAACATGAAAGGAAACAAACAAAACGAAAATGAATTGATTATTCGTCGGGCTGTTTTCGATATATTGAATTCTGAATTACGATAAACATTTTAGAAATTTCTTTTTTGTGACCTTATCACTAATCAATTCATTTGTGTTTTGTTTGTTTCCTTTCATGTTTTCTGTTTTATTTTTTTTAAAATTTAATAAGAATTTGATTGCTTCGAGTGTCTTGAATTTGAAATTGTTGAAACTACGGCAACCTCGCATGACGCAAGCTCGACACGCCGGCGCGACAAAGAAGCAGTGAGCAGTTACCAACCAGTGATCAGTGATGCGTGGCTGTCTTGGCCGACGGTTGGGCTTTTGACGGAATTGTCGAAATACATAAAAAAATAGCGAAAAAGCAAAATACGTATTTAAAATTGTTGAGTGAAACATGTATTTTCTTAGATTGAAAGTAGTTCGTAAAGTGGCGGTAAGAGACAATAATTCTCAACATTTATTCATTCAGAAAGATATTCAAAGTAATGTGTAATGTGTGTTTTCCAATGTGTTTTGTAAATCAGTGGTTCAAATTGTGATGAAGCCTATATGAAAATAATGTGTTAAGTTAAAAATGGGGACTGTTATTTTAGCAATTTTTATAATAGCACGTACAAGTAAAGCAGCACAATGAAGTGTATTTTAGTTAAGTGTGTATCGAAAAAGAGAACTGTCGCAGTTACATCGATCTGTCATAAGTATCTTTTTTAATGTTGGGTAAGTTTTTTAATTTAACTTTTAAACATTTAACTTTTAATTTATTTTATGTAATAATATCACAATTTTAAAAATGTATTGCATCTCTGCAAACTCCTCAGGTGTTGTGATTTTATGACTTACTTGTAAACATATACTTTCTTGTCCATATGGTAACCCACTGCGTCGAATTAACTGAAATCTGGGCTTGATCCGGGTAATTGGATGTAGTTGGCAATATCTGCCGGCGGTTCTCAAAATGTTGCGATTATTTTTTTAAATTTTCAAAGTTAAATAACTCGGTTATTTTCAATTTATTTTAAAAATGGTAAAGAGAAAATATGTTTATTTTGACCAGATCTACCACCCCTGAAAATATCTGCACTCATTTCTGGGACACCCTGTAGTGGGTGATTAATCTTAAAATAATGAAACTTCAGAAGGAATGTTGCATCTTCATTAGTATACAATTTTTTTCTCCATTAATTTCATAATTCGTTATGATGTGATTACCACCTTCATATAAATGTGTGTATTATCTACTAACAGGGCATTGCAAGCTGAATAGTCTAAAAAGGCATCTAAAGCTAATGGAATTGACTGAAGAAGCCATATGCAGGTTCTGTTAGTCGGAAGAAGAAACGACAGGACACATATTACGTCGGGCCGACAAATGTCGGTGCAAATGTGCGAGGCAATGACAGACAAGATGCAGGGTTCAATCTTCATGACGCTAGACTTTTTGAAAAGGATAGGACTGGAGAATGTAACCTAAGGATTAGAAGAGGAAAGAAAGAAATTGCTTTATTGTCATAAAAAAATTAAACAATTTTGTTGACAAAGCTTAAAAAAAAGAATATAAAAAACAGACAAAACTTCACTTAACAATAAAAAAAACATATAAAACTAACAGCAAACATACAAAACTAAAACAATACTTTATACAATTATAGAAATTGTACATTGTCAAAAATTTATTTAATTAAATATAAATAAAATATAAACATACATGTAAATAAACAACTGTATATAATGTCAATACTAAATTTAAATGGATAGAAAACAAAATCATTTCTTAAATTTAGTGAATGTGTGTTAAATTTAGAACCCTAGATATTAATAAAAAAATCGTTAACCGCGTAAAAGGCTTTCTCCAGTAAGTATGATCTCAAGGCTCTGCGAAATGCAGGAAAGGATGAAATGGAATTAATTTCAGATGGCAGATGATAGTGCATTTTTTTTTGCATTGTACAATTGGGAACTCTTTACTAACTCAGAGTGAGGGGTTGGCAGATACATGTTATGCTCTGCGTTCCTAATTGGATAGCCATGAACTGGCTCTAGAGAAATACTCGATACGTGCTTGCGAACTAGGCAGACGGATTCGAGTATGAATAGGGAAGGAAGAGTTAATATTTTATATCTTCTAAACAAGTCCCGGCAGTGAGCACAACTGGTTAGCCTCAGTGAATATCGCACAGCTCTCTTTTGTAATTTGAAGATACGCTCAAATTGAGTCGCACAACACGCACCCCAGAATGGAAGTGCGTATCGGAGATGCGACTCATAAAGGGCATAATAGACTGTCCTAGATGTTGACAAATTAAGCACATTAGCAACTGATCTAAGTGCGAAACAGGCAGAACTTAATTTTTTAGCTAAAGCATCGATTGCAAATCCCATTTTAAATAGTTGTCCACAACAAGGCCTAAAAATTTCACAGAATCAACGACGTCAATGGTGGTATTATCAAGTTGAAAAGGTAGCAACGTACTTTTATATGATAAGACTTTAGTTTTAGAGACGTTGAGACACAGATAATTAGAATCGCACCATGTTTTTATGTTGATTAAGTCACTGGAAATGGTTCTATGAAGTGCCGTGGTGTCCGGGCTGCTCCATGTGAAACAAGTATCATCCGCGAAGAGACAGATTTTACCACTGATGTCCAGACTAGCAATATCGTTGATAAACAACAGAAACAAAATAGGACCTAGCACTGAGCCCTGAGGTACTCCGCATTCTATTGGCTTGCAAGAAGACACAGTCTTATCAACCCTCACACGCTGGTTTCTGTTGTTAAGGTAGGACTTAAACCATTCAAGAGGCGTTCCCCTGATACCATAGTACTGCAATTTGTTAGTAGGATGTTATGATTAACACAATCGAAAGCTTTCGAGAAATCACAGAAAATTGTTGCTGTAACGAGACGGTTGTTCAGACTGGAGTATACATTATTAAACAGCGGAAACATAGCGTCATTTGTACATTTGTTACTCAAGAACCCAAACTGAAAGGGGTGAGTATTTTGTATTTTAGAAGAAATGATACAAGCCTCTTTTTTAACCAGTCTCTCCATGATCTTCGATAACGTGGGAAGGAGTGCAATTGGACGATAGTTGGAAGCTTGCTCTTTATCACCTCCTTTATGCAAAGGAATAATTATCGCCGACTTAAGGCAATTTGGAAAAGCACCATCTTCAAATGACATATTAATTAAGGCTGAAAGATGGTTTAATGTACATTCCGGCATACTAGAGAACATTTTAAGAGTAAGTCCGTCAGTCCCTGCTGAAGATTTATTTTTAATATCATTTAATGTATTGCGAAGCTCTGCCAACCCCACAGGCGTAAGGAAGAAACTGTGCAAATTAACATTATAGTCAGAGAGAAGTGATAGAGGATCAAGGGAGGGTGAGATAGTATTCACTATATTCTTCGCCACATTTACAAAGTAATTGTTTAGGTCCTCAGGTGAAGTTGAGGTTATGTTGGACGAAGAAACCTTACTCCTCAAGTCATTCACAATCGACCATGTTTCTTTGGCAATATTACCGGACTCAGTCAACCTCCTATTGTAATAGATGTCCTCCTATTGTAATAGGATCGCAATAGATCTGAAAATGTCGCAATGGATCAGGTCGATAGCCACCTTGAAGAATCTAATTTAATCTGACTGTTATATTTTGTTGTTATATAGTACTCTATAAGGTAAATTTTCACGGAGACAATGTTAAAATAATGAATCTTCAGAAGAAATTACACAACTTTATTATTATACAACTTTTTTCTCGATTAACGTCATAATTTGTTAGGTTATGAGAATCATCTTTTTATATATACCGTGTTTCTGATTGAACTATTCTTGGAAAAAAACTTTGAGAATAGAATGTTAAAATTTCTTATAGAATGTTAAAATTTTCCAAAAAAGAGAAATTAGGATGTTTAGAAGATACATTCACATGAAGGTTTTTCTTCGTAAGTCCAAAAATCACCACATGTATTTAAATTTCATTTTTTACATTATAATTCCGAAAAGAGAAGAATTCGAAAAATATTTCATAAATAATCTTTATTAATTTTGAATCATAATACTCATACAATAATAAAAATATATTAAAATAAATAACATTTATACATTTTTGACTTTTAAATTGTATAAATGTTTTAATGAACAAGCATTCCACAAACACAAGTCTGCATATTTTAGATTCATTTGTTAAATTTCCACCAAACGATTCCATCAAAATTTCAGAGGTATGTAGGTGAAAATATATACGCTATAACGCAATTAGGATTCATATTACTTCAAAGCAATTAAAATTTTTGGTTGCAACAATTAAAATTGTCGGTCTTGCTACATATTTTTTTTTTCAAACTAATATCAAAATACTGTATGGTCAATGTATTTCGATACTGTAAAACTTGGAAAATAAGTTCGTCGTAATAATGCTTTTATGTATTCACTATTCTAATAAACAATATGCATTCCTTCGGAAACTCTCTATTTATTTATCTAGTAATGCTAAAACACTCTATTTTATAGTCGATTAGAGAAAATAGTATGATTCATTGGCAAGCGATGTAAATATTTGTGATCAGGTAAAATTGTGATGTAAGAGGAGGCTTAGCTTGTATGCGGCAGGTCAGTAGTTGTTAGGCTGGCAGGCTGTTATGTTGTGTTTTGTCATAGAGCTGATATTTGGGGGGTTGAGAGTCTTTTGACTATAAACGTTGCAAGTACTGTAAGGCAACGGGTCGTTTGACCAGAAGAAAACTTCTTGTTACGTCTTGCCTTCGAGGTTGGTCTTGAGAGTTTGAGGTCTCCCTTGTCTTCTCGATTGACACGATGCGGCGTTGGGGTAGAGAGACTAGTGAGGTACCCCAATTAGCTTATTCGATTGGGATGCGAATCTGTTTAGCGGCAGAATTGCGTCCGGGGGAAGCCCCTATACTATTTCAGGTGACACTAGCTAGTTGTTGAAGATTATTAACCAATAGATCCGAATAATATTTGAATTAGATGGTTAGGGGGCGGAGTACCCCTGGGTGAGTCTTACTATTTAATTATCAATTTTATCCAGATCAGCAAATGTTTGTTTTTTTATTTTCATGTACAATAAGAGAGTGCTTGCCAATGACCAACCAAATGGATATTTGAGGTGAATATGCATTGTGAGACCCGGTTGAGTAAGCCCCAGAAATAACCGATTTTACAATACAGATGTTTAGAAATTGTTATTTCTTTTAATAGGTCTAGTAAGTGAAGATAATATTTGAACTTTTCAAAAATTAGATGGGATTTATTATGTCCCGCCCGTTCCGATGTTCTCAAACATCTTGCACACAATGTTTATTACCTAAAAAGCTTTAATTGAATAATTTTAAAACAATTATCGTCACCCTTTGACACGCACCAATCGACTTAAATCACCAGTTCCTCTCATCTGAGGTTTATTAAAGACGTCTAATGTTAATGTCACGCTCGTCGAAGCACAAACTTTAGGCTGAAAATTAATTAATTTATAACACAGCCGGAGGGCTTGTCATATTGCTGATAAAACATACCCTTTGTTTGGGAAATAATTCAATGATGATAATGTTAATAAAATTCTGTCTAATAGTTTGTTGCCTGTAGATATAGACTTCAGTAATATTTGGTAAAAAATATATTAAAATTCTTTGTTTTTAACGTTTAAAGATTCACATATAAATATATTGTGATTGATTGAGGTATTGTACGTGTGATGTTTGTAACCTGCAATAGATTTTTTTGCAAAATTTGGATTTTTACATAAAGAACCTGCTTCATCTTCCTAAAATATTTTCAATGTTGCCATCTTTCTTATTTTAAATTTTTAAATGGAACACCCGGTATATTATTACATTTTTGGAAACTACTTTTATACATCATAATTTTTCTATAATACAAACATATACCTATCTCGAATAGTTTTTTTTAAGTAAATTTAATTCTTGGTTTGAAGTCAAGTGTAAATAAGTATTTTAGAGATTTAATACATTAATTATTATTTATCGATAAAAAAATTGATTTCATGACGTTTCGACCGTTAACTTGGCCTTTTTCTTAATGAATCTTCTACTTGTTCCATCTGTCAGCATCTGTCAGAATTAATAATATTTACATGTAAAAACAGTTGAAAATACAAAGATATAACAATAATGACTTACCCTGAACGTAGATTTGTTAATTTTTGTTAAAACTTATCCTAATTTTTAAAAGTCAATAAAATGTGCACACACAGACAACTTATATACAGGTACATCATTGAATTTTAACTACTTTTAAGTAGCCCGATAGACGGCTATTTCGGCAATGTTTGATATAGTTTACTAATGTTATTCGTTTCTTGTTTGTCATTTACCGCGTTGGTGTTTTTTATGGCTATGGATTCAAACAGTTCCTTTTTTTTGTATTGAACTCAGACCTAATAATTTTTCCCTTTTAAAATTAAAACTATGCCCAATTGACAATTCACGTTTAGTCAGTGCTGTTGCATTTTTTTTATTATATTTATGTCGTTGCATACGTTTTTCTAGATACTGGCTAGTCTGGCCCAATATATACAATATCTATATGTATATCTCGAATAGTTTCTGAGATAAATAATAAAACTTAATATAATAAAGTTGGGTTATAAGTTAAACGAAAGTCGATATATTCGATCTGTCTAAACCAAATGATTGGATATTATACAGGGAGAGCAAAAATTATTCATTTCCGTTTATTATAAAATTGCTCAAATCTTTGTTATTGTTACGTTTCTCGTCGGTTCCGTGTGAATAGAAAGTCACAATTAATTTAAACACAATTTATTTACACTAAGTAACAAACAATAACGATTAATAAAAACTTAAAGAACTGTATTTATAACTTATTTACAATTTATCTAACTATTTATCTAAGAGGAATTTATTTCGAATTAGCACGGCGATTGTAATTGTAACTGTACTCTGTCCTCCTCAATTGTTCTCTGTCCTCCTGTAATTGCTCTCTGTCCTCCTCAGGCCTCAGGCGACTGCTTATGTATGAGAGCAACAGACAATCCAGATTTGTCTCGATAATTCTTGGCCGTTCTAGAAGGTCGGCGTCGGTATGAGTCATAGCCGAGTGGCCAAGCCCAAGGCCGAGTTCACACGGGTCCGCAATGGTTGTTTTGTTGTGTGTTATTCTCGAGATTAACCGGGTAATGTCGACATTAACCGGATATCGGACCTTAACCATAACATATATATATTTAAAAATTCAAAAGACTAATAAAATAACTTTTCAACGATATATCATGTTCCTATAACTAAACCTTCCGGTTTCATAAGTAGAACTATTTAAAAATATAAAAATTCTATTATAGTCTCATTTAAAAATTTCGTTACCATCACAATTTTAGAAATTTAGCAAGTAAAGTCTAATACACTACTCAAAACAATTATCGCATATTTGAATAAAAGTAATTATGACATATTTCTATATGAAGAATGCTTTTTTCTGCCTTTCTCGTGAGTTTTTATAGAATAATTGGGGTATGTACTGACATGTAATTTTTAGTTGGCCGACTATTTAGTTGCAAAAGTGAAAACAATACATTCTTATGGAGCCGATCGGCCCAATATTTGATTACATTATATATGCCTTGCAGGCTATGCGCTGACCGGCAATTTTTAATCGGCCGACTATTTAGTTGCATATTTGTAACCGATATATCCTTATGGAGCCGCGCTCACATGCAATCAAATACTCGGCCGATCGACTTCATAAGTATGTTTTCACTTTTGCAACTAAATAGTCGACCGACTAAAAATTACAGGTCAGCGCATAGGTTTATTGTATCGAATTTCTCTTCACAGTATCCATACTTATAAGTTTGAATATTTGTCATGGTAAAGATTTTCTTCAACGAAACAACTATAATAGAATTATTATCTTTTAAATGATTTTACTGAAGTAAGGTTAGGTATAGGAACATGATATATCGTTGTTACTTATTGAGGTAAAATCAAAAAGCTTAAATTTTCTATACGTATGACGATATGTTTGATTTTAATTTTTACTTATATTATTTTATGTTTCGTGACAGATAAACAATAAAATAGGTTCCTAGATAATAAAAATAAATAATAAAAACTGATAAAAACAGATAATGACAGATAAAAACAGATAAATATAAATAAAATAGATTCCTAGATAAAAAATAAATAATAAAAAAGACTTAATTAGAACATCTATGAGCGACAATATCCAGTCAAACATATCCTCTTTCATATTATTACAGCGTGACATTGAGTAACCACCGAATATCCTCCATTATTATAATCCGTCTTGCTAAAGCAGTATTAATTAGTCTTACACGATAGAGCCTGGTTTGGCTTGTTAACTGCCGCACGTAACTTATTTATCAGTGTTGTGTAGTGATGATGGCATCGCAGAAATCTGTTTCACCTTGTAACGCTTAATCTCGCTAAGGAGACGAAGGTATTTCTCATAGTGCAGTTTTACAGCTGTATTAGGTTATCTTTAACAGACGCAAAAAACGCAACGGAGAAATTTTTGGTCAGACTTACAGTGTTATATTTTTGTTATTTTTACCCCTATTTTTATGATTTTTTTAGCAACCTGTATATAATTATATTAACTTTAATTCGTAAAAAACTCATTTTTTATAAACTTTGGTATTTGGCATATTATACAGGGTTAATCGAGGGGTTAGGTTAGGGGCTAACTACACTAACTTTAAAACAACATGTGCAATAATTTCGTGTGTAAATTATCCTAAAATATAATTTTTCGGTTAGAACCATGACAATTTTGTTTTTTGGATCATGTCAATACATACCTTGGTTAATTTTTAAGAGCGTAATGAACTTCCTACCAACAATTTGCAATGTTTTTACTTATTATTTAATATATATATATATATATATATATATATATATATATATATATATATATATATATATATATATATATATATATATATATATATATATATATATATTCACTTTTCACTTAATTATAATAACATTAATTAGCACATAATAACACAGTCTGACACAATGCAATTCACACAGCACGAACAACGAAACCTATGTAAGATAATGACGATAATAAATAGTAAATCAAAACTCAGGAATATTAAAATCGATTTAAAGCAATAGAACTATGGAACCATTTCGAAAATATACAAAATTAATGGATACTGATAACGGAGTCCTAGAACAGCGTCGTCGCTCGCAATTTAGGAATATTGCGAAGTAAACTGGCTGTAATTTTATCAAAATAAAATCAATTTCAATTTACAGCAAATCGAAAGTAATTTTCGCAGCGAGGTGATTCGAACGTGTTCAAAATTTAATCATCAAAAAATTGTCAAGAGTACAGTTATCGTTCGATTTTATGGGAGGAGGAAAATTACTATTTCACGACAAAACATACAGCATTTATGATTGAATTACGAAGATCTAGTTCTTATTTTAGAGTTAGAGCCATTGCAACATATAGTTTTATTTTTAATCAAACATATAGTTTTATTTTTGTTTTCGGCATTCGGAGAATCGTAAATAGACAAATTATGAAAAAATACTTTAAAGTATCAAAATGGCATCTAAAGGTGCGTACAGACCTGGGAATAAAAGTAAAAGACAGCTTTGGCACTGGTAGTGGTAAGTTTGATTATTATTGAATCTTGTTAGTAAATTAATACAGAGTGAGGTTCAGTATTTCATTTGTATTTGGTTATTTTTCTTTCTTGGTTATTCTCAGCATATTTCGTTCCATTGTACGACCAGCAATTTCCTTATAATGCGTCGTCTAGGTTTCAGATGCATAGGTTATGACTGGTAGTACACATTGGTGGAATGTTTTCTTCTTTAGATAAAATGGTATTCTAGATTTGAATATCATTCAGTTTTTCCATAAGTACTACATGCCAACTTAATTCTTCTGTTGATTTCTGATAGTAGAGATCCCGAGCTGTGTGTCAGTTGTCCCAAATATATATTATTATATATTATTCTACTCCAGTAAATATTCTGTTTCCAGTGTTGTGCGATTTATTACAATGTTTTTTTCTGTCTAATAGTTCGTATATTACTTTAGTTTCTACTTTATAGCTGGCTGTATTTAGTTCGTTAATTTATGCTCATAGTTCTTCAGGGCTATTGGCAATTAGGACTATGTCATCAGCGAGTCTTAGATGGTTAACCATGATGGTACGACTTAGATGGTACGACCAGTGGGCAGAAGACGATCCAGTGGGCAGAAGATTTCTTCTAGTTTGCTATAAACAGTTTTGGGGATATCGCGTCTCCCTGTTGTACTCCTTTGCTAGTTGAAAACTCTTGGTTGGTTGTTTTAGATATAATTACTCTTGCTGTGGCTTCTTTGTATATATTGGCGAGAGTTTCTATATAAGACATGTCAATACCTTGTTTCGCTAGAGCTTCTATTATTGCCTTGGGATATGTCAAGTCGAAAGCCTTCTCAAAGTCTATAAAGGCAATACAATAAAATAAAACGAATTATTAAGATATATTTTAGAAGTTTTCTAATTATTTAAATTGTTTTCAGAACTACTAAATAACACCGGCCATTAAAATTTAGGTAATATCTTTTATTACTGGCTTTTCGCAGGCTTAAAGTGATAAATTTGGTACGTTTCATGCAAATTTGCCAGTAATTAAGTGAAAAGCAACTAGCACTTAAAAGTTACGATTTATAGTATCTGAAATAAACAGCTCAGTAATAAAAGTTTTCCTTTTAATAAGCTTTTATTTAAAGTTCATTTTTTAAAAGTCATTTAACTTATTAATTAAGTGTTCTTAAATTAGACACCAATAATTTTATTATCTATTATGTTTTTATGATTTCTCATATTTACGGTTGGGGGTTGGAACCTTTGTTGTTAGATAGTAAACCATGTTAGCATGATCAGCAGATTATTGAAACTGCTGATGACAATCTTAATCATAACAGGCTGTCCCAGAAATAAGTACAAGTATTTTAACTAGTAATATATTTCGACACCAGAAACACCCCATGAAATTCTTTTGCGAGAAAATATGTTATTCACTATAAGTTTTTTAATCATGGTAGATTACTATTAATTATAGTGCAACGTCTACTATATTTTAAACACCTTTTTATAGTTTAGAAAACTGAAATAATGAAACTAAATAATGAACAATTATAGCAGATTTTCAACAGTTCAGAATCAGCAGATCAAAGAGAAAATATGTTTCTTTTGACCAAATCTACTACCCCTTGAAATACTAGCTCTTATTTCTGGAACACTTTGTATAGAGTATTACACGAAAAGGAATGAAAGAAAAAAAAAACTAAACGAGAAAATGAAAAATTGCCAGAATATAGCGCTAAATCAAATGCGTACAAGGTCTACATCCGAAAGAAAGGTTTTTTACGTGCCTCCTAGTAATTCCCTTATAACTTTTGCCAGATCCGTTCTTATACATTCGTGATAAGGCGCGTGAGTAATTTATTTCGGCTCCGTGCAAATCCCACAAGTGGTATTTCACGGACCATTTGCATCGAGCCGAGAGCATCAGAAAGAGATCGAGATAAAAATTCCCAAGGCGTATCATCAATTACACCAGAAACTATTTCTTATATTTCAGACGTTAGATTTAGGTTCGGACTGAGAATACTATAATTTCACGGAGGTTCTTAGAAATAAAGACTCGTGATGTATACACGGTCTTGCATAAAACAGTGAGTGCACACTACTGCAATCTCTAAAACCAGATGCAATACAACGTTTCTCAGTTATAAGTTAATCCCCGCAATATGATGGATCTATTGTGTCCTCCTTTCTTGAGGTACAACTCAACATTCAGTCTCAGGGTTTTGATAAAAGAGACGATTTTACAGAGATTAGTTCTCCATCTTTGATATCAGTCGTACTATTTAGAGCACGAATGGTTGTCGTCTCGGCGCACTTAGTGATGAGGTGCTCTGGTGTTTCTCTATTTTCCCCATAGAATCTGCAATTGTCCTTGTTCCTTAACCGCACTCTTCTGAGGTAAATGTGATTCATATCTTGTAAAATTATGCAATCTGTATATTTGAAGGAAGGAAAAAATAAGTCAAATTACCATATATCTCACCTGGTTTATATCAATTAATATTAAAAAGAAATAAATTAAATATTTTTAGTTTGTTACTATAATTAGAGGTAAACGAAAAAGGATCTGGCACAGGAATTTACTGCAGCAGTCCAAAGACTGAGATCTACCACAGTCTTGGAAAACACACCACGATCTTCCAAGCTGAGCTATATGCTATTGAAACCTGTGTGCAACTGCTGGTAGAACAGCAATACACCGGGAAAACAATATACATATTTTCGGATAGTCAAGCTGCGCTGAAAGCACAAGAGGCAACGAAAGACACGTCTATGACGATTCTTCATTGTAAGAAACTACTCAATATACTGGGAGATAGGAACAAAGTGTCGCTAATATGGATACCGGGACATGTCGGCCTAGAGGGAAACGAAGTGCTGATTTCCTCGCCAAAATTGGTGCAGGCTCGCCATTCGTGGGCCCAGAACCGACACTTAGCGTTCCTAAAAATCTCGCAAGAGACAGGCTCTGTGAATGGGTTAGGAGTGAGACGTTCCGGGACTGGAATGACAGTCCCGGAATGGAACATGTCAAGAAAATCCTAGCAGGGCTATCCAAACATAGAACAGGAGATCTCCTAAAGGCCGGTAGGAATGGAACGCGTGTGCTCACTGCAGTGTACACGGGCCACTGCCGGCTGAGATCTCACCTACAGAGGACGGGACCGGTGGAAGACGCCGAATGCCGACTCTGTATGGAAGATGATGAAACAATGAAGCACGTTATGTGTACCTGCCCCGCTGGGAGCAGGACCAGGTTTGAGATGTTTGGCAAACCCATGCTAGACCTATCAGACCTAGGAGACATATCGCCCTCAGACATAACGGCTTATATTAAGAGGCTGGGTCTTGAGGATGAACTTTGGCGCTCTTGTAAATTAGAGCTTGTAGAAACTGAGCCACAATAGGCCCTCGCGGCCTCAGTGGAGGGTCCCCTATGGGACTCACTCTTAGTCAAATACAATAATTAGAGGTAATTTTTTTTATATCATAGATACAATTGGACCTTTTAAATGAAACGCCTTACGTACAACTGAGATACAAATATTTCATTAAAAATAAGAATTTCCAACTAAATGAGAAGAGCCAAAACACAAAATCTTGTTTGATTTTTTGAATTTAATGGAATAAATTTCCACCTCAAGTGGAAATCTTATGGTTATATCATATAAAAATCGTATTTAATCTGTTAACACTGAGGTATATGCGTAGCTTTAGAGATATCTAATTTATTAGAATTAACATCAAGCTCTACAGATTCTCAATTAGTTGATAGTAAAATTTAATATTCATATTCTATCAATTTTGTACCGAATAAGTAGAATAAATATTTCATAGAGCGTACCGAAATCTTCTTTTCTAATTTATTTAATTTTTCGCCAACTTTGCTCTATAGCTAGCCAGCTAACGGCCTCAACGCAACTACTTTATATTCATTAAATTCCTCTTTAAACTGATTATTAATAGGATGTAGGGCCGGGCGGCAAATAAATAGCTTTGATGAATTGTGTTTTTAATGCTGTGGTCATAAAGTAGCACAATCAATCATCCCTAATGAACCGTCAATTAATATTTAAATCAATTCTCGGGCATTATTGGCATATATACGCCGCTGTAGAAATATTATACTGATTTTTATCAGGCTTTCGTATCGCATGATGGATCAGTTTTGGAAGTAATTCGAGCTAGAAAGATTTTTTTATGCGGATATGCTTTTACTTCATTAAATCAGGGGATAATTACGATATATGCCATTTTAAGCCAGAAATAAAAACAATGCATCAATTAACCTCTGAAGAGCATCTATTATTTTTCTGTATTATTAAGTTTCATATACATTTTATCGAGAGAGAAAAATACGGACAAATGCGAGTCAGACCCACTCACCGTGTGTTAAAATGGTATTAAAATTATACACTGCTGGCAAAGGAATATTAGCAATAGGACGTTTTAAATGCAATAAAAAAAGATGGTAAGGCTGCAAAATACACTGCAGTGCAACAGAGACGGATAAAGTGTCTTTTTCCTACCATCGTATAGGGGAAGTGATCATAGAAGTGATACGACGAGGGAGCCCCTGCGAGAGGGGGCGCCGGGCGGGTCTTTAAGACGCTTGTGTGGGGGCTACCGCCTACTAATAGAACAGAATCGAAAAAATAGAAACAGGACGGACAGTGTTGCCATTCAATTAAATCGAAATTATGTTGGCTTGCCAAAATCCTAAATCTTCTAATCCCATTATCTTGCCTACTTAATGAAATATTAAATAAAGTACGAAACAATTTTAAGAATGTTTTCTCATGGCACATAACTTCTTTCTAAAACGAAAAGTGACATGCAAAACTTTGAAATCAATTCTAAAATAGCAAGTGCAATTCTATGAAATGGCAATACTGTACGATCTTCCTAGCAGTCGCCCCGACACAGTCGGTCGGCGGCGGCGCTTGACAAAGGCGCGGCTGTGACAAAGGAATTAGGCCGAAAAAAAACTTTATAAGGAGTAGCCGAACAGGGTTGCCGGGTTTGTTAGATTATAATTCCATACGAGAACAAAATTCTCGGTAGATCTTCAACAAAAATTAAAAGTACAGAAACGAAATAAAATATAATATTTAAGTCCAAAATTAGCATTCCTATGTGTCGTAATAATAGATCATCAAATAAAATACAAATATAATAAATATAACAAGAATTAGAAATAGCTAGGTATATTATTTGATATTAAAAAAAAATATTGAATTAAATAATATTAATATATTAATAAAAACATATAAAACTATAACAAGTAGGGATAGCAGTCACAAATTAGTGTAACAGTCACTTTTTACCTTTGTACAAATTTTGATCAGTGATATCTAAAATTAATTTCATTTCAATGGTAAAGCTGTAGCAACTCTCAACTCTTTTTTCATATTAATAAATTTTTTTGACGGGAAAATCACTAAATATTGTCCGAATTTAGGTTGTTTCTTAACTTAAATTTTGTTTTTGTTTACATTTTTTGGGGGAAAATATGGGTTCAACTTTAGTAGATGAATGAAATAAAATCTTTTCAAAAGATATCAACTTCTTCGGGCATGCCGCCAATCCCGCGCCTAATAAGGAGTAATAAGGATTTTTAGGAATATCTCTGTAACTCTGCAACTAGACAGAACGATGACCTGTATGTCTGTTATTACTAAATAAAATTTAATGAAACAATAATAAAGTCAGATTATATAGATTCCAACGCGGCAGTCGCTTAATTTTTAGTCAAATAAGTCAGCTTTTTAAAAGTGCTTCTATTGTAAAAACTAAAGACGCAGTTGAATATATCGTTGGGTTTTTCTTTAAATCGGTAGATCGGTAGCTTACAGACGAAACCGGTAGACCTGGCAACTCTGTGATGAACTGACGGGAGTCGGAATAGCGAGGTGCGGAGGCGCGGGAAGGGAAATAAAATAATGGCGATAAATAAAGGGCAGGGAGATGGGTATCATGAGTGGATGGGAGGTGGCGGAATTTCCAAAATTTGTTATCTTATTGGAGTTTGTCTAAGTAGACAGTCGTAGTGGAAGTGGAAACGGGGAAGTTGTTGTCCATCTCTGTTTAAGCATAGACTTTTTATAGGCGTTTCATTCCAATGCATGTAATTCCTATGCCTAAAGATCCATTGCCGAGCCTGTATAAATATTTTTTAGGATTTAATGACAAATGTATACAGGGTTTCTCACCGTAGCCGTTCGTTAGAAGTTTTTGAGGTTAGGAAAAACTTAGAAGTTTGAAATTTTGAGAATTAGGGTTATTTAAAATTTCCTTTCATTTAAAAATATTTTCAAGGTCATACCACTTCCGGTTACACCGGAAGTCGCCATTAACTTCCTTATTTCAAATGGAACACCCTGTATATTATTTAATTTTTGGATTTCTCAGAAAATTTTATGATGAGCTCCATTAGATTTCCCTATACCTATTTTCAACTGTTTCTCAGTTATCTTGATTTATTTGAAAATTTTTACACTTTTACCCCTATTTTTAACAGTGGGTCTTTTACTCATTTTGAATTGGTGATAAACGCTTCTGCGGTAAACTAGAGCAGAGGACTAATACTTTCGAAGTCCATATTGACAAATAATTTATCTCATACAGGGTGTCCAAAATTCGATAACTGATTAGATTATTTTCAAACCCAAAAAAGTCCATTTTTCAAATGAGACATCCTATATATTTTTCGATAGTTGGATGCAGAATTCAATTCTGCATCGATTTGCTATAACTTTCCCTATACCCATTTTCAACGGTTTTCTTTTTAATCCGTATATTCTACTTTAATTAAATTTTTGGCAGAATCGACAATATCGTTTGTGTTTTTTTAAATAAAGCAATTATGTTAAAGTAATGAAATTGAATGTAATTAGAACATACCAACAAAACAGGAACAAAACGAAAGTGAAAACGTATAAAATATAACATAACATAACAAAACAAACGTATAACAGTAACGGTGAGGCATTAATTATTAACACTAGACGTTAGTGTAACACAATAATTACAAAAATTATTGTTCGAAGTGAATCTATCTATTCGAAGTGAATCTATCTATGAACGAAAATTTTTGTAATTATTGAGTTAACTTTTTTTTATTATTGTAGGGATACACTAACGTCTATTATTAATAATTAATGCCTCACCGTTACTGTTATACGTTTGTTTTGTTATGTTATGTTATATTTTATACGTTTTCACTTTCGTTTTGTTCCTGTTTTGTTGGTATGTTCTAATTACATTCAATTTCATTACTTTAACATAATTATTTTCTTTTAAAATACACAAACGATATTGTCGATTCTGCCAAAAATTGAATTAAAATAAAAAATACGGATTAACAAGAAAACCGTTGAAAATGGGTATAGGAAAAGTTATAGCAAATGGATGCAGAATTAAATTCTGCATCCAACTATCGAAAAATATACACGGTGTCTCACTTGAAAAAATGAACTATTTTGAGTTTGAAAATAATCTAATCAGTTATCAAATTTTGGACACCCCGTATGCAATAAATTAATTGTCAATATGGATATCGAAAGTATTAGTCCTCTGCTTCGGTTTACCGCAGAAGCGTTTATCACCGATTCAAAATGAGTAAAAGACCGACTGTTAAATATAGGGGTAAATCTGTAAACATTTTCAAATAAATCATTATATCTGAGAAACAGTTGAAAATAGGTATAGGGAAACCTAATGAAACTCATCATAAAATTTTCTTAGAAATCCAAAAATAAAATAATATACAGGGTGTTCCATTTAAAATAAGGAAATGAATGGCGACTTCCGGTGTAACCGGAAGTGGTGTGACCTTGAAAATATTTTTAAATGAAAGGAAAGGTTAAATAACCCTAAGTCTCAAAATTTCAAACTTCTAAGTTTTTCCTAACCTCAAAAACTTCTAACGAACGGCTACGGTGAGAAACCCTGTATACATGTGCAAACAGATAGACGCTATACACTGAACCAAAAGTCGACATAAATATAATGAAAAAGTTCATTAATATAATGAATTAAATCATTAATTTTGAGCCGATGACGATTTCATTGGCACAATGAAAAGTAATTCATTAACTCTATGAACTTTAAGTTCATTAAATCAATGAACAGTGTTCATTAATTTGAAGAACACATTATAATGTGTATAATAATATAATGTACCTGAATCCTTATATTAATGAACCGTATCATTAATACAATGAAATAATTTCATCGTATTAATGAACCGTAATCATTAATACAATGAAATTTATTACCATAATTATAAAGAGATAATACAGGGTGACTCTTAAAAAAATGCAAATATTTTTAGGAGTATTATATTTCGATTCCAGGAATACGTCTATGAGGTTATTTTCGCACAAAAAAAAAAGAAAAATTGGAGTTTTTTTAAAGTTTTTTGGAAATTTTTCTATAACGTTGGTATGTCATTACTTAGATAAGAATTCGTTGAAAAACTAAAATAACTGACTTGGTTTTATTTCGTCGCGAGACTTTTTTTTACACTTTATGTTTTCGAATGTTTAATCTTAGTTTATTTCAGGGTTTACATTATGCTTTATACATACACAACATAGGTATTCAGCCAATTTCAAAAAACTATCTGCATAAAATCGAAAAAAGTATTCAGAGACTTTCGTTTGTCTTATCCCTTAATAACAAAACTTTACCAATACCTAAAACTTTTTCAATATGTATTTAAAACTCGAGAAAACGTAAAATACTCAATATCTTCACAACTTCTCGAAACTCATCTCGATGTCTATTTCCACATATGGTCGTCGAAGTTGAGAATTGAAAATGCCCTACTTTGCAGATAGTGGAAGTTTTTTTGTTGTTTATTTACCTATGCAAGGAAAAAATAATGTTAGGATTGAGAAAATTACTTTTTATGTGTATTTTTTATGTTAATGCTGCTAATTTTTGTGATTCCGTACCTCAAAAGGAAAAAAAACGAAACTCACTTGTATATAATTACTTTGTTGTCTGTCGCACAAAACATACCCCTTTAGAACTTCATCTGTCATGTTAAGAAATGAAAGTAAATAATAAAGCGCCTCTTGTGTTTGTTCGC
This sequence comes from Sitophilus oryzae, assembly GCF_002938485.1. Taxonomy (NCBI): domain Eukaryota; kingdom Metazoa; phylum Arthropoda; class Insecta; order Coleoptera; family Curculionidae; genus Sitophilus; species Sitophilus oryzae. The sequence goes on from NW_022146533.1 coordinate 542,042, forward strand.
ATACTAAAAATTTCAATTATGCCTGTATATATTTTAATATATTTTTTAAATTTGCATTTTTTTAATTGTAAAGTAATATATTACATTTAAGTGGAATATATTACATCACAATTATGTCAATTACAGGATTACAGGCTTATTTTCTAACATTTTTTAAATAAAACGAATTATAAAATATCAATATATTTGTCGTATGTATGAAAAAAGTAAAATATAAAACGGACAAACGCTTCCTTACATTGCAATAAAACTTCCACTTTAGTTTTGCAATCCAAACGCAATATTTCTATTTCACAAATAAAAATATCCGACAACACTAAAATCAGTGAAACTTCCGCGGCTGACAACGAAAACTGAAAAATATAACGGCACTTTTTGTTTTGGACCTGCATATCATCATTACGCTGTACTATTATGTTTTTGTTTTTGAAATAATATAAAATATCTAATTATAACTCGTGAATTTTAATATTTTAACATGATTTTTTAACTATTTCTGACAATAACTAACTTTTTGTTATCAAGATTACATTTTAGACGGCAGCTGACATATATGTCATAATAGTTTAATTTTAAATATGTATGTAATATAATTTTAATTAATATAATGCAACTTTATACTAAGAAAACATTTAAACATTCACAAAATACAACAAAGTCTAATAATATAGTTTGAAAACAATGAATGTTGAATTAAAATTAAAAGTTAAGCGCGACCCCTTGTATCAAAATTAGATGATTAAATTTTCGCAATCTTTACACCATTTGATGACCAGTGGCGCCTCTAGTGTTTGTTCGGGCGGTTAGTCTTTTACTCCCCTTTATGGCCATTAAAGAAAAAGTTCTAAAGGGTCTGTCGGTCTGTCTGTTTTTCTGACTCTTAATCTCGTGAACGCGTCGAGGTATCGTGTTAAAATTAAAACTATATACTCAGGTTTACAGTTCCTTGAGACTGTGGAAAAATCAAACTTCTAAGTTAACATAAAAAAATACGCGGCCGTTATGCTGCAAAAATATGATATTTTGACACTTTCAAGGGATTCAAAATTTATAGGCTATTTTCCGTTGACCTAGAACTATGAAATTTGGCAAGTAATAAGAATGGCGTCTTATAATACAAGTATATGAAAAAATATGAAAACTATATATTTGTAATTAAATTATAAATGTTATAAGTCTTTAAGAAGATTTTTTATTTGTTTTTAAGGTTTTACTAAGGTGGGGTATTAGCATGAAAAAGGTGATCGAAATTCGAAAAAGCAAATGTGTTTAAGATTTCCCAAAAAAGATAAATGATAAGTTAAATCATGTCTGCCATGAATAGCGTTGCTATTGCAACGAAACGTCAAAGTTGTTACTTCTCACAGATAAGAGGTAAATGGCTAAATTTTATGTTTAAAATTATAAATTGTTGTTGTTCTTGTGCTCTTTTTTACGTTGATATTATTGTTTTGACTGAAAATGGCTCAGCAAGCTGCAGGTATGTATTCTACAAAAACGTATTATTTATTTTGATATTCTCTATACTAACGATTTTTTTTGCAATCAAAAGTTAGGCGTTCAGAAAATTTGATTAAATTTGTGACATTTTTATTATACTTAGAGATTTAGTTGCGCATTTCGAAGAATTCAGCATATTGTCTATATACGTTTTACTTAGTAAACATTGGGCTTTCATACAGTAAAATAAAATACTGCGACTTTTTGTGACTTTGTTGATAAAATGAGAAAAACATTCTTGGTTTCCTCTAATTTGCCAATCAGTGATATACTAATGCAAGGTGTAAACCGCGATGGCATTGTTGTGTACAAAGCGATCGCATTAGTGCCATTAGCAGTATAGCACAATTTGGCATTAGTAGGGACTTTAGTGGTATGGGCATTGCTCGCGGATCAGTCGTAGCATTAGTAGTATTAGTTGCGATATTACTACTGGCATTAGTGGCATTGACCGTGGAAACACTGGAACAGTGATTTTTCTTTCTTTTTTTAAGAATCGACGAATTATCCTTTATTTTGTTCATATTATTTCCTCTTTAATTGAAAATAGCAATAATTTATATAAGGTCACATTAAAAAAATTTCGATCAACTATCTGTGTCAAATACCCCACTGTGCGGTGGTCCAAATTTTGAATTGAGTTAACCCGGTCATGTGGGATATCGTATGATATCGTATCATTCATACAAGCTTAAACAGATTTTTAATTATTTTTATGATGTATAGTTTTCGGTTTATCACAAAAAATGAAAAAAATAAACTGTTGTATGTACCTATAAATTGGTACGGAACACTGGGTGGGCGTGTGCGACCCCCATTGTCCGGTTTTTTCTTTATTACTCTGCATAAAGCTTTTAGAAGCAGAAAGCAATCTCTTAAGAAGTGTAAAAGAGAGATTCAAACACCGTAATGAACATTAAAAAGCCGTAAAAGTAATTCAGAATGTAATTCGAGCAGAATCACACTAATGTTCCTGGTCGGACTCGGCTTAGAAGACAAAATTTCATCTGCATTACATTTGTTTCAATTCCATTAATGAACATGGAGCTCGTATAGTTTTATATTTCCATTATTTTGGTAAATTTCAAGATATTCCTATCGGCGCCGCGCCAAATAGAATAAGTACCAAACTTATTTGATTAGAATAACTAATTAAATAAAGTTTATTTCTTACTGAATTTAATATAAGCTTATATCGTCCCTTGGGTATATCGTCTCTTGCTTGGTTAACGGAAATTTTAAGATGGCATAAATTACTCTTTTATAGGTAATAACCATGAAATACAATAGAGATTTTGAGTAATAATATAAAATGAAAATAGATACTTGTATAACTACTCTAGTAATTCATTAACATCATTAATGTCACATATTATAATAAATTTACAAGAGAACACACACACATACACACAGTTTCATCGACATTCGCTGCTACAGTATATTTCTGTCTCAACCACTAAGGGTATTTTTATAATCCTTTTAGGTTCTTCTAATGGCGTCACTTTTTTTGGGTGGAGGTATCACTTGTCGTACTTCGGCTTCGGCTTTTTTTTAATATTTCCTCCATTTTAGTGGAGACATACTCGATCGTGTACCGATTTCGTGCGAAATGCCTTTTTTACTGAACACGATTGACAACAATCGTCAATACCGTCAAAAGAACTTGTCACTGTAACAAAATCTATTTTCAGAACTTACGACCGAGAAAAATGAAAGGTTTTCCTTAATTTAAGTAAAAACAGTCTTCGGATTGTCACGGGGTTTCTAACAGAAGTCTCCTTAAACACCTCAGTAGGCTGAATCTGAGAAACAACGGCGAATGCAGAATCTGTGGGGAAAATGGGGAAACACCAGAACACCTTATCACTGAGTGCGCCGAGACGACGACCATTCGTGCCATGAACTTTGGTACAGCCGATGTCGAGGATGGAGAGCTGGCCTCTGTGGAGCCGTCTCAGATACTGGCTTTTGTTAAAGGCCTGAGACTGTATGATGAGTTATAACTCGTTATAACTCAAGAAAGGGGAACACACAATAGATCTGTAAGGTCGCGGTGATTAACTCCCCTCCTAAACATTCTACATTCTACAAAATCTACAAAATAAAATAGTTATTTTTTATAAACACTGCTGCGTTAATCCAACGGAAACTAATTGTCAGCAGTGGTCTACCAATAAACAAAATTTGTCTAACGGACAAAAACATGCTTAACGTTTCAAAAGGTATATCTCCTCCCATCGTCGGAAGCAAAAAAAAAACACAAAAAACAAAGAAAAGACTATTTAATACATAATATATTTAATATATAACTATATAATGTTTGTAGAACACTTTAGTTTTTCTAAAACAGATACGTCTATAAAAGCCGTTGACGTTCTGTCAAAATGACATTATAATAATAGTAACCTAAAACACCTTATTACTGAGTGCGCCGAGATAACTCTCATTCGTGCTATAAACCTTGGTACGACTGGTATCGTAGAGGGAGAACTACCCTCTGTAATACCGTCTCAGATACGGGCTGTTTTTTCAAAGCCCTGGAACTGTATGATGAGTTATAACTCAAGAAAGGGGGACATAGATGTGTAAGGTCACTCATACCACATTCTACAAAATAAGAACTAACCAAACCTGCTTAATGGGACACACTGTATATGGGTTTTTAATGTTGTAGGTTTCCAATCCATTTTGCAAATATTTCTAATAAATAACTTCCGGCTTCTTAATAACACCGGTTATAATAAAGTTGGGAATCGATTGACTGTTAAATATAATTCGAATCGAAATTAAATTTTTCGCTCGCGTTGTCGACACAAAAGGTCTTTATAGTCGGCGAAGTCCGATAATAAAAAAGAGAAAATGAAAAGGGCCAATGGAAAAAAGGAAATGAGAAGAAATGAACAAATTTTAAGTTCAAATCACGAAATCGTTCAACACGTATAAATTTCTTACTCCATTTCCCATCTATTTGTTCAAAATCAAATATTTTATAGAAACTATAATGAAAATACAAAATAGTGCTTTGTATGAGATGAATATTATAATTCAAAAAAAAACGTTCAAATGGTTCAACAGTATTTTGGGTCGTTTTTGCATTCATATACTTATTTGTAAATAAATAAAATTATTACAAACAGACCTTAGACCTTTCAGTTAGACCTTCACTATTATCATCGTCATCATCATCAGCAGCAAGAATTGTTTTGAAGAAGTGTAAAAAATATGTTATTGATATTTGTAATAATTATAGGTAGTAGGAATTTGTATAAAAAACTAATATATTTAGATGTTCGTAGTTGTTTTTCATTATTATAAAAACTAGTTCCTCTTTTTAAATCTCATAACACCACTAGTGGTGTTATGATATTCATAACGTAACTGAAATACTAAAATAATAGTGATGTAAAAACGTTATAACTAAACGGTTGTAGATAAAAAACATTAAAAACTGAGCTCAATGACAAAAACACCATAAAAGCAATAAATTCATGGGCTATCATACCTAACCTCAATATCATGTTCATTCGGTGTTATAAAATGGTCGCCGACTGATCTAGATGCACTGACAGAGGTATAAGAGTACAACTTATAAAAAACATCACCCAAGAGCTTGTACCGAAGACTCTATCTTGAACGCAAACAAGGGGGCAGAGGACTGTTAAACATTAAATTATTACATGACTTACAAGTTATTGGTCTTATCAAATATTTTCGAGAAACAAAGATCAACTCTAATTTCCATAAGACAGTGTCCGTTGTAGATAAATATAGTGCTCTCCAAGTTCCGGTTATGAAGAAAAATGTCGGAAATCATAGAACATATCATAGCAGGATGTTAAGCTATTGCCGCTACTGAATACACTAAAAGACAACCTGAGAGAAGCGATACTACACCAAGAACTAGGTTTGAAGACCAAATTAAAAAGTCAAAAAGAACTATACTATAAAAAATATATACCTCGACCTGGCGCTGAGAATAGTGAATAGCTTCTCTATTGGGGACAAATCAATCATCACAGATAAACCCATTGCCGCAAATCGCCCAAACCAAACCAACCTAGTTGATAAAAAGAAAAAGTTGGTGATTTTATCGATATTTCTCATCCTAACGACAACAATTTAAAACAAAAGGAAAAAAAGAAGATTACTAAATACCAGGAGCTCGCGGAATAATACATGGTGAGATTCCTACGATGTTCTCTATGGGTATCTCGGAAACTACTGGAGATAGAGAGTCGGTTAAATGGGGAAAGAATTGCAGTTTTGTGGGGTCATAAATATGCGCCTTTCAGATTTTTGAAAAAGTTCATGGCTTACTAGATATTTCGAAAAAAACAAATTTCGGCTATTTTAAAAATTGTCCCTAATTCCATTATAATCTATTTTAGACAAAAAGTTTTCAGATAAAATTTGTAGATAATCACATCCTTAATGAGACTGTGTTCTCCGTTTTTTTCTAGAACCTGTCATTTTTGACATATAACACAAACTTATGTTTTTTTTTAAATGGAAACCATAGTTGGCCATTACTTCATAAAAAGCGCCATTTTTCAAGCTTTTCAGCGATATAAGCTATAATATGTTTTTTTTTTCAAAAAATTACTGAGTTATAGCCAATTCTTATAATTTTTAAACAATTTCACTTAGTTAGCAATGGAAACAAGTTCAATCGCCGTTGCTCTCAGAAATGTGAAGCTGTCACATCCAAACTTCGTAAATTAAAATAAACAAAAATTGTAAATATGAATTTTTCAAGTTAAGAAGAGCATGTAGATACTCGTGCATCAATAGAGTGATTCCAACATGACTTTCATTATACCTCCCCCCATAATGGAAGAAATGTTAAAAATGATTTATATCATAATAATGCAGGGATAGGAAGAGGTGGACCAATTGCATGGGCCTCCTCGATCACCTGACCTATACATTTTAGATTTTTGTATGGGGTATGGTTAACAATAAGGTTTACAAAAAACTTATGAATTAAGAGAGACACTCGTTGTGGCGGTATGAGAGAAGTTTAATTAAGTCGACCGGTCCTTCTGTGAAACTAGGTAGTAATTCATTTTTAAAAGATGCAACTCAAAACTAAGAATTGGCTATAAATAAATTTAGCTTTTCTAACATATATGTCTTAAAAACCGTTCTCTAAAGAACGTAACTTTCACCGGTCAACGTATCCTCGAAAATGTAATGGATTACAAAGTTTGGATGTGACAGCTTCACATTTCTGAGAGCAAAGATGATTGAACTTGTTTCCATGGCTAACTAAGTGAAATTGTTTAAAAATTATAAGAATTGGCTATAACTCTGTAATTTTTCGAAAAAGGATATACTCTCATTAAGGATGTGATTATCTACAACTTTCATCTAAAAACTTTTTGTCTAAAATAGCTTATAATGGAATTAGGGACAATTTTTATATTAGCCAAAATTTGTTTTTTTCGAAATATCTAGTAAGCCATGAACTTTTTTCAAAAATCTGAAAGGCGCATATTTATGACCCCACAAAACTGCAATTCTTTCCCCATTTAACCGAGTCTCTATCTTCAGTAGTTTCCGAGATACCCATAGAGAACATCGTAGGAAACTCACCCTGTATAAACAGATACATCAACTTAAAAAGATGATAGTAATACCGTTGGTAATATCGGCTACTGGCTCTTTTAATAAAGCTTTTTTGGCGTACCTAGAAAAAATTAAACTATTTGATCAAATACTTGATGAGTTACTCCAAACAACGGTAATATAAGAGACCTGCAGAATAGTAAGAGAAGTTTTGAACATTAGCGAGTAGCTAATACTGGCCCGACTTATTTACTTTGCACCTATTACTTTTGCGGAGATTTGATCTATTTCTTGCAGGAGGGGTCTGCAAGAAACACCCTGAAATGGAGAAATTAAAAAAGTCGAGGTTTAGTTGAGCAAATTAGATATCTGCCCTTAAGATTAGAAATCTTAGTTGGTGACTATATTCTCTATCTATTTTCAAAAACAAATTCATTGAATATAAATGATAAGCAAGATGAGAAATATCAAATTATATTTTAAAACCAAATTGGTAAAATAATATAAGCCTCGGCAAATAAAACTTTATGTAACGCAAAAAGCTGCAGTAAATAAAAATTCATTGCATGCAGCGCGTTGTAAAAATCTCGGCGCATTCAAATATCTATGTAAATCTAAGAATCCGAAATGTTTTCCCATTTTGCCTCGGAGGCAATTCCCATAATTCAAAAACATACAATACTGTTTGGTGGATTTCGTCATATAGAAAGGTTCCGAGACGAGAACAGTCGATGAACTTACGTACATTATGATATAATTTGGATTTAGACAATACTGAGCTTTGTTTGAGTGTATTTTTATATACGCAATAGAGTCTTTAAGAATTTTCCATAAAAATGCGGTTTTGCTAGTGAGGTCATAATTGGGGCCATTTTGGCTGTGACGAAATTTTTTAAAGGCACTAATTATAATTAATTTTAGAAGATGTTCATAAAAAATGCGAGCAGTAGTTGATTAAAACAAGTAATTGCAACCATTCTTTATTCCATATACCCGGTCGCTTAGAGGTACAGGTACGACTCAGCATTAAATGAGTACTTGGGATTCACAATCCTGTGGTAATAATGGGCGGTTGAAGCGTAATGCTAGCCACATTACCTTCCTTGTATACCGAAGGGCTCTAGTATGGCAAGCTGTACATTAGGGCGGAACGAAATTTTTTTTTTCCAAAATATTTTCACACAAGCCTCAAAATGTGCCTTTAAATAAGTAATTTTTTTCTCAAAAGCTGAGCGCCCTGCCTTTGTATCTTCAGGTTCCTCATGGACCTTAAAAGCTGAGATATTTTGAAAAATATTTGTTTTTTTTTGCCCGTCAACATGTTTGATAATTATTTATCTTTTACCTTTAACACACTGCTTAACATGACTATAAAATATAACCCAATAATGTTATCTAAACTAAATCACTTAAATTATTGTTTTCCGGTTCCTCAATATATTTGAAACTTGTCCAACTGCATGATAAACTACCATAAAGTGTGACCAACGGATCTGTAGCTACGGGGTATCGACAGGGGAAAGCAGTTGTAAACAAAACACGCCCAATTTCATTCATAAAATAGGCATGGGCGTACGGTGTTATATGAAAATAATGTGTATCATAAATATAATACTCAGATTAATAATTTTTTTCAAAAAACTTTATGCTGTTTGAATCGTTACTGTTGAGTTAGCAGATAAACACTAAAAGCTTTTATTAAAGCTCTCTTAAATATTTTGAATCATTTTATTATTGTGTTGTTAATATAATAGAAGAAATAATTACAGCTGGTGGTTGGAACCTTTGGTGTTACACAGCAAAATAAAACACTAAATCAGTACAATACACCAAAACACTTTTAATTTTACACTGGACGCATGTTTCGCTAACCATGTTTGCCATCAGCAGATGATCAAGACTGAGTCTTGAGGTATATTTATTTATATATCTGTACTAACTATATTTTTTTTATAATACATAATTTTAGATATAACTATTTCCAGCAAAAAAAAATCTTGAAAATAGTTAACTTTGGAAGCGCAAACAAAACATAATTTTACTCATCAGTAGATCTGATATTGCCTATTACACCAGATATGGTATCGCTCCGCCAGCAGTTTTTAAAGGTTAGGTCATTGTCTACCCATATGTTACATCCAAATAGATAATACTTGGCTATATTTTCGAATTTCGCGTATATATATTTATATCTCTCTCTGCAATATAATGGGCCGCTCCATTAATATTTATCTGTTATTTTAACATTTACGCCAAAAAAATTCATTTGATTTTAATAACCCCCTAAGCGTTTCCCTGCAAAAGGAAAATTCGATTCTTCCTGCAATTTTTGCAAAAGCTTTCTAATTGTGGGGACGAGTTTGAATTCGAGATAAAATCTATTTATCAAATTCCTGACCACTTCGAAAAAGTCGTTGAGCTTTTCGACAGCAGTCTCACGTGGTCGTTTCTTTCCAGAGAGGATATCATTTTATCGGGGTTAGTTTTCAGCCTTTTTTTTATCTTCTGTGTGAATTTTTTTATAGCCGATACGCTAACTCCGGTATAAAGAAATATCCGCTCAAGTTTACGTTTAAGCGGCAACTCAAGCGAACTCTCTGTAGCTTCTTCATCGCAAACCCTATTATGAACACAAGGAAATACACCAAATGAGATTTCATCCACGTTATTATTAACTTACCTATATAAATTAGCTATTATTTCTCTTGTCTGACTATGTAGCGTCTTACCCTTAACAAATTTATTCGTTTTAAAACACAAATATACGATCAAACTTGATATTAATAATTAAAAACTACGAACGAAAAACATTATAACAAGATAACAAAACAATAAAACACAACTTAACTATCAAATATACTAAAAATATAGGAATAAAGTTTAGGATAACCGGTATAAAATAATGAAATAAAGTAATAATGATCAAAAAAATTACACCGCCACTGGATATTTCAATAGTATTCAATATTCCTACTCTTTTCAGAAGAGACCGTGAAGTTGGGGATAAAGCAAGCGAATAGGAAAGGCGTAAAAGCCATGGCAACCGCGTGGTAACAAATCCTGTGACGTACTCTGGCCAATCATGTTCGAGAAATAGGTGGCCATGCCCAACGATGCCGGTTTGCCAATGATATCGTTGAAAAATCTTCAACTTTCATAATAAGCAGATTATATAGAATGAAAGAAATAAGTTATTAAATAAAACATATTGAACAATATGAACTACATTAAAATTCCTTAATAATATACGTCAGAATATATGCTAAACACATTATATATATTAAAAATATATTAAATTTATAGTTCATGTCTGGCAATTTTGCAATTTTATAGATAAACGTGGCAATATCGATTTTTTTTTTCTCGCATTCCTTCCGTAGCTTCAGATCCGCTGGTCAAACAGTACGTGGCACTTGCCTGTGATAAAACTGGAGTTTTAGATCACGCTGCCGCTATCATCGCAAATGCTCTTTCATAGGATATTGGAGTAGTGTCCAAAAACAGTTCTACACAGATAGTAGATAGAATGAAGATCAGGGCGGCCAGAATGTATCAACGTAAGGTTTGTACTAGTGTATTAGGTGAAATGTCGTTATTAGGCGTGTTTTTCGATGGACTCTACTATTACTTACAATAAGAATAAAAGGAAGAGAAAACGCGTTGTGGAAGAACATATTTCTATTCTAAGTGAACCCGGTTCTAAGTATTTGGGCCATGTCACACCGGAAAGCGGATCTGCATGTCATATAAAACGGTCTTTGGTTAATTTCTTGAAAGAAAAGTTTGACTCAACCGAACTTTCCGATTTAGTAGCAGTTGGGACAGCTGAAACTGTTGTGAATACGGGAGTGAAAAATGGCGTTATTCGTTTGTCGGAAAAGGAATTAAAACGTCCCTTACAATGGTTAATTTGTTTATTCCATTTAAATGAACTTCCTTTGCGACATTTGGTAAAATAACTAGATGGTGAAACTTCGGGTCCAGGTGGACTCAAAGGTGTTATTGGACAGAAACTAGATAACTGTGAAACCTTAGCTGTTGTAAAATTCAGAAGAATTGATACTGTCTAATAACACAGAATTCAAACTGTCTAATAAAACACGCCTAATAACGACATTTCACCTAATACACTAGTACAAACGTTACGTTGAGACATTCTGGCCCTCCTGATCTTCATTCTATCTACTATCTGTGTAGAACTGCTTTTAGGCACTACTCCAATATCCTCTAAAACAGCATTTGCGGCAGCGTGATCTGAAACTCCAGTTTTGTCACAGGCATCTAGGCAAGTGCCACGAATGGTAGTTTATCATGCAAATACGGAAGATGGACAAGTTTCAAATATATTGAGGAACCGGAAAACAATAATTTAAGTGATTTAGTTTGGATAACATTATTGGGTTATATTTTATAGTCATGTTAAGTAGTGTGTTAAAGGTAAAAGATAAATAATTATCAAATATGTTGACGGTCAAAAAAACAAATATTTTTCAAAATATCTCAGCTTTTAAAGCCCTTGAGGAACCTCAAGATACAAAGGCAGGGCACTTAGCTTTTGAGAAAAAAAATTACTTATCTATAGGCACATTTTAAGGCTTTTGTGAAAATATCTTGGAATTTTTTTTTCGTTCCACCCTACTGTACAGGGTGGGTCAAATTCGACGCTTTTAAATGGAAACAACCTTTTCTATAGGAGATAGACAAAAACTAATATCGGTGTCTGGAGCTCAATTTTTGTCAAAAACATGATGGTGAAAACCGCATATCGATATCTGTTACCGTTTCGGAGTTACGGGGTGTTTTTCAAAAATATTCATTTTTAACAAATCGCTGTAACTTTTTTGCTATGAAAAATTTTGTATTTTTATGCGAACATTTCCAAAGCACCTTTTTACGTAGAATTTAATGGTTTAAGTATAATTTTTTAAAATTAATAATTTAAGAATTATCAACAGAAAATTTTGATTTTATATGGGACACCCTGTATATTTTTTAATTAGCTGAAAAGAATTTAAAATTACCTTTCCAAAAAATATAGCACACACTTGATATTTGGTTATAATCCCTCTGAATACAGAATTTTTAAAAGTTCGCCACTTTTAACTAGCAGGCTTTGGACCCCTCATTGATGATATGCCCTTAATGGAACTCGAAAACATATTTTTCCAGCAAGACGACGCACCGCTTCTGAACGCTGAAGTTATCGGCAAAATTTCTGCAGCCAATTTCAAGAATAATTGAATAGCTGACCAAGCACTCCAGCCGTTGGCCGTCGAGGCCGCCTGACTTAGTGCCCATGGATCTAATCCTATGGATATATATTTGCGGAAGAATAAAGGTTCCTTATTCTTCTGTATAATCTAGACAAGAATTAGAAATACTTAGCAGTTATGAGAGGGTATCTTTCACCCCTACTGAGTTAATGAATTCCGCGAGAAATGTTCAAAAACTGCCCCGTCTGTCCATAACAGAAGACGGTCGATATGTCGAACACTTGTAGCAAAATCTTATGTCCTGGTTTGCTATTTATTTTTATTGTTATTAGATATAGTTTAAATGTGTTGATGTTGGTTAAATATATTTTAAATTGTTATAAAATTCTACATCTCTCATAGCAAATATTATTTTCGTTTTAATTGATGCTCACAGCTAGAATTTTTTTATATTACAGCCGGTGCAGTTCAAAGCCTACTTATTTAAAGCGGGCGAATTTTTATATACTCTATATCTCGAAGAGGGATCGAGCAAAATATCAAGTGTGTTATATTTTTGGAAAGGTAATTTTAAATTCTTTTCAATAAATTAAAAATATACAGGGTGTCCCATATAAAAACCAATTTTTCTGTTGATAACTCTTAAATTATTAATTTAAAAAAAAATTATATTTAAACAATTAAATTCTACGTAAAAGATGCTTTGGAAATGTTTTCATAGAAATACAAAATTTTCCATAGCAAAAAGTTACAAGCGATTTGTTAAAATGCACATTTTTGAAAAACACCCCGTAACTCCGAAACGGTAACAGATATTGATGTGCAGTTTTCACCATCATGTTTTTGATGAAAATTGAGCTCCAGACACCGATATTAGTTTTCGTCTATCTCCTATAGAAAAGGGTGTTTCCATTTAAAAGCGTCGAACTTGATCCACCCTGTACATCCCAAAGCGTTAAATGCTATATACGGGAGCTATTATTATATTATAATTGATCCTCTCATAGCATATATGCCTATTTAATATTTTGATTAAGTAATGAGCACTTTGTTTACTCAGTTGTTTCGTGCTTTTCGCTGCATGAGCTACTTGAATCCATTTTTGCTTTTGATCAAATCGGTGTGAGAAGTTGTGAAGTTATAAAATGTTGTTTCGCGAGAGCTGAATATCCGGGAAAGTCGAGTTATTGAGTGTTATTGTCGGAACATTTTTTCGACAATTTCATTAACATTTGAAATTGTCACAACACAAAGCGACACTCAGTTCGGTCCACGTGATATTTACTACCCGAAACAGTGTTACATCACACAAACTTCGTACTGTGAAGTGGGGTGACTTTGCCCAATTCTGAATTTTAAATCGTGTTTATTTCAAAAATTGTTGTATTTTCTCAAATGCGCATGGTCTATGCTATAAGTGGTGATAAGGACAACACAACAATAATACGCTTTTTTGTTTATTAAACAAATATATATATATAAAAAAAGTAAAAAACTGGATGGGCAAAGTTAGTTGCTTATATGGGGTGTCTTTGCCTTCTTCTTATTCTTATTGATAGACCAAAGCCAATTCCATTTAAAAGCATAATTACGTAAAATATGCTTCATCACCCTCAATATTATAACGAACTTCTGCATAATACTTACCTCAATATAGCGTGGTTAACTATTGCAGCCACGTAGATGTTTGAAACGCACAAAATAGGCTTTAAAAACAGATTTGGCTTCACAGCGCTGTAAATGCTACATCGCAACTGACGGCAAACGTTTAACGACGTTTCGAGACGTGGGGCGCCTCCACCCATAATTTGCCGATAACACATAACGCATTCTTTTCAAGTAGTGGCTACGGCTACGTCTAACATATTTTCGGACAGAATTTGGCAAAGTCACCCCAAGAGGCAAAGTCACCCCATTTCACGGTACCTGAGTATTTTATAGTTTCAATAACTGCAAAAGCAAAAAACTAAAATACTTAAATATTATGACAAAACCACAATTTCAATATTATTTTAATGCGATCAACATGAACTGTAACCGGGACGGCGTGAAATACAGAGCAAAAACTTCTGATTTCGGTCTGGAATTTTTTGAGATCAATTGAAATGCGCCAATTATCACTAATACTTTGTTTTATTTATATTGATTTTATTTTATTTTAAAAATACTAACTTTTTCTTTCAAAAAATTTATTCGATGTAATAAAGAGAATAATTATTATTCCTGTTGAATATACGTCGTCCTTCTTTGCCTAATCCCTATTCTCCTCGATAATTGGGATAAAATACGAATCTTATTGAAAGCAATTTGCGAAAAATTCAACTTCCTCCGCTCTACAAATCGGTGCCAATTCCAACTTCCAAATCGCTTTCATTAGTGGGATCTATACTGAAATGACGGGTTTTCGAGAATTTGCGGAATTCAAATCGTAGCAAAAATTAGAAATAAGAGTTTTGTGAAATTGTCTAATTAGCTCTTCAGGAATAAAAAAGGAGAGTAATAAGAAAAAATGCAGGATAAATGATAAATTGCATGGGAAAGAGTTTGAAAGAGATTTAAATTACTTTTTTAAAGGTTAATAGAAATAAAATTAGATTTCTGTAAAGCCCCGATACCTACACATTTTTTACCTGTCTGGAACTGTTATTAATTTTAACTTAATTTCGTTTTTTAACTTCTGTCGGTCTGACCATCTGTCTGTCTGAGACGTCCCTAGTTTGGTTCCAATCGACCCTGGATTAAAAAAACCGGATGATTTCGTCCATTTCGTCTATTTTATATCTTAGAAAGTTTGGCATAGAATTTTAGAACTCCCTGTATGGTTTAAGATTATGATATTTATAGCAAAGTAAGTACAGGTCAACTATGGTAAATACCTAGTGTAGTTTTGATTTCAGGATTTTTCTTGTACTTTGAATATTTTATTTGAACGATGTACTTAAACAGCCGTTAAACGGTAGCCTACTAAAATGCCGTTAATAGATATTGTGACGTCGTTCATGTCGGCGGAAAGTAATGCCTGGCTTAAGCATTTTGCAAGAGCACCTGTGGCTCCGTGGCTGAGGCTATCGCTTCGTGAGCGAATGGTCCGTGGTTCAAATCTCACGCCGACCAAAATTTTTTTATATTTTTTTTTGCTTATATCTAATTTCTTTTTTGCTTTATATTTTATTTTGCGTGATCTTATTGCATTGGTTTCACTCTTTTTGGTTGGATTGATTTAGTTATTTGGCTGGTTGGTTAGCGTGGTTATTTGGAGGGTGTTAATTCATTGGTTAGAGTTGGTTATTTGGTGGTTTTTACTAATTTATATTTGTTTTTTATATTTTTTATCAGTGTCGAGGTTAGTTGCGTTGGTTAAGTTGGTTATTTGGTGGGATGGATAGCGTTGGTTAATCCTTATAAAATTCCTATATTTCATAAAGCCATCAAGTGCGTCACATCAACGACGTCATACCTATTAACGGCATTTTAGTAAGCTACCGTTTAACGGCAGTTTAAGTACAGCCTTATTTAAAAAAGGCTTTCTGAAATGATCAAAACTTACTTAATAATATCGGGGGGATTATGTAAAGTGATCAGAAAGGAAGTCAAAAATGCTATAATATACCGGGTGTTCTATTTAAAAAAAATCATCCCTATCTACTCACATCCCTGTAGAAGTTAAAATATTTTCCTGAAATACATCCTAATACATACTTTAGGTTTGTACACATTCAAAATTATTAAGTTTTTTATTATAGGAGCTACAGATGCCCGACGCATTGTTGCCGGACCCGTATAAAGTAGTAAGAAAACTTTGAACTCTGGTAACCCCTATTTGCAGCAACTTTTTATTGGCACCCTGTTAAAAGTGTATTCCCCTATGGATAAATATACTTACAAATTACGTTTTGGTTAAAAATATCATGAGTTTAACAATCCTGCTGCTCTCAATTTTATCTGATACAATTGAAATTAACTACGACTAAATTTTTATTTATTTATTTTTTCAGATTGGAGGACCTGAAAAGGATAAGAACAAACTGTCAGGGACAGAAAAAAGAAAAGCTGACGATGGTGAACCCAACAAAGATTTGAAAAAGGTAAGATTAGTAGTAATTGAACCTTCATATTTACCAAAGAGAATGAAGAATTTGTGAGAAAGTTAACACACATATTATCTGTTAATCTCTTCCAAAATTAACGTGTTGCCTAACTTCATCCTACTTTATACCAATTAGTAAATTACTTCGTACATCAGCGTACGTCGACCAAAAATAAATTCATTTACTTCCTGAAGCAATCTCCTCATTTCAAATTGACTAAGTATAATTTATCCGTGAAAAGATCTCCGGGAAATTCCTCCTATTGACTTAGGGAAAAGTTCGCTCTAACTAAAGCCGGGAAGGAGCTCCAAATCTGTAGAGGCATAAGACATAGAGAATCGCTGTTTTACTCTGACTTGTGTTCAGTTTAAAAACTTTCGACCTGACCAAAATGAAAACCGGAAGTTATATTACATGTAATGTTTTATAAGGTATCTTGCCACTTAACTGCTGATATAGAAATTTAATTCTACGCGGTGTTTGTCATAATGTGGATCAACCTGCTCTCACTACCGGTTTCGGAGCCTTACTCCATCATCAGGTGAGTTTGGGCGGATCCACAAAATCAACAGCGCAGAGATAGTTAATTACGACTTGTCGGAAAGTGTCGGTTAGATATTAAGTCCCGAACGGGAGATAGCGGTCTGCGTGCAATGGTACTACTTTCGTACCACCGAGGCCTAACTATCGATAGTAAAAGGATGGTAAAAGGCTTTTTTTCAGGCAAGCCAAATTATGAAATAGAAAACAAATTTCTTGCAGTTAAAGAGATATAAATAGAGTAACAAGTATGAGACACTTTTTAGGGGTATTTCTTGTATATTTTACTTTTGCAATAGTTTCGTTATCACTAAGTGCCTTTTATAGAAGAAATACTTTTGTATTTAAATATATGTATCTATAATAATATTAACTAAGAAGCCCTACACGTAAAAATTTGCTTGCCAAATGGCACAGTTCAGATTTTAGGACCAGATTAATAGCGATCTTATCACACTAAAGGTTCAGAATTTGTAAAAGATAATTTTGTCGGTCTATAATATACAGGGTCCGCAATAGTGCGTCGGGCTTCTCTAGCTACTAAAAAAAAAAGCTTGGGAATTTTGTTTAAGTGCAAATTTGAGTATGTAGGTACCAGGATATATTTCAGGAAAATATTTTACCTTCTATAGGGTGGCTCAAAAGAGTGTGAGTGAATCGGGATGATTTTTTTAAATGGAACACCCTGTATATTTTTTTTTATTAGATGGAGATAGAGTTAAAAAATGAATATTTTTCTAGCCTATTTTCCTTGCCTATAATAATACGATGGTTCGGGATTTACAGTCCTATAGAATTGGTTTTATTAATAGCATTAGGCTGCCCTATACAAGGGCTCAAATAAATAATCCCGCACCATTAAATATAGCAAGGGGAATGGCGGTTTTAATAGATACATTTACACACCACATTAGTGGAGTTCCTTGTTATTAATCTGATCAGAAACTAGAAATATTATCGTCATTAATAACGTGGCGAGAGAATGGCCGCTTTGCTGGAGACGCATTAACTATTGTTTTCTGTTCCTCTGTGCCCGCTATTCTGCTACTCCTGGTTGTTATCTATCGCTCTTAGAAAAGGATTTTCGGCGAAATAGCTTTATTAACTTAATAGCTTACTTTTCTTTTTATATAAGGACGTTTATAGTTATAATCGGAGAAAGAAAACTATTTTAATAAACCACCGCACTGGTTCGCTCTTATGGACGTACGTGGCCAAAACCTGTATATTATTATATCGGGGAAAATTAATGTATCAGTTAATATTTTTTAGTAAATCTATAAATATTTAGGCGTTTGGAGTTGCCAAACATATAAAAAAAGTTCTTTATCGTTAGACGTTTTCAATTATACAGGTAAAGTAACGATGGTTCATTAGAATTTAAAAGCGCAATTTATTTACCAATATTAATAAGTATTACTTTATAAAGTTATTTAGCAAAAATTAAAAAACAACAAACAGAATGAACAATGGTTAGAAGATATGCGGTAAATCGTTGATAAGCTAATAAAGATACAGGGTGTCCCATAAGTGTGAGAAAGTTCAATATTGTCGTTGCGTAGACGAAAATATGAAAAAAGTATTATATAAATATATGCATGTTTTATTAAGGTGCATATACTAAAAATATTTTGTTGTGTAAAGGGTGTCCCAAAGTAATGATAAAATCCTGGGCTTTTTTAAATCATAACTCCCTTTTTCTGTACATAATTTGATTCAGCATAAAATTGTGCATATAGGACACAATTTTTATTTGAAAAACTATGCGGTGTTACCATGCTATTTCTTATTTATTAAAATTTTCATTAATAATAGTAGGTATATCCGAAAATTGGTTAAAATCTGAGGTTAATTTATATTTGTTAATATCTAATGCTATACTATGTTAATACCCTGTACTTTACCAATATTTTCTTAACGCCAAAGAAAATAGAATAAATTTGTGAAGAAAAACTCACATTATCTTATACCGGTCATTTTTTATGGCGTGGCTAACAATGAAAATATTTAAAATGCTCTATTTCAATTTTTTAAATGCACATTTATAAACCATGCAACATTTATATAAGACGTTTGTTTACAAGACAATTTATGCTGAATAGCAGATATTAGCAGCTAATTTGACATGGTTCTCAAAAAAGACATTATGAAGTTTCATTTAAGTTAAAAACAATCACTTAGTTCAGCTGCGATATCCTTGATTTAGTTATGTATATAAAATATATTTCACAGGTACAATATAATTTTGATATTTTCAAATGGTTAGTACTATTTTTTTTCATTTTATCTGTTAAAAACTGATATTATATGAGGAAAGTATACGTGCAGTATGGTCTAATTAAAAATGCACTATTTAATATTATTTTGAAAACACTAAGTGAGTAATTTATTCATTGTCGATACAAAAACAGTTATATATGCTTTTTTAGACTATTGCATATAAAATGTTATCACATAAGTGCTCTAAAGTGCATGAATTTCCAAAATATATTTTTATAACAATCCTTTCATGTCTTTAAATATATATTATAAAATATTTGATCATATATGATCAAAATAATTTTTTTCGATATATTGAGTTTTGGCCAAATTTTTATAAGGGAGGGAACTACTGTGCACCGTGGCGGCAAATCAATAAGTGTACTAGTCACTCGATAATTTTTTGAAATGAAACTTCTTAACGAGCTGGTGAGATAAAAGTGGTAAGGATCGCGCGATCGCGCAAAAGCTAAAAAACATTATTTGATTTAAAGCTAAGAAAATCGTTATATTTATTTATTTAGCGTATGGCTTACATCACAGTATCTTAAGTTATAGGACACAGAATGGTATAAACAACAACAAAAATGTATATAAAAAACTGCATAAACAACAAAAAAAAATATGTAGATAAAAAAAACTGCATAAACAAAGAAAAAAAAACATACACAACAAAAAAATAGGCTAATTCGTCTCATAAACAGATATCCAGTCGTTGTATATAATCAATTGCCTCCTGAATAGCCATAAGGAAATCTTCTGAGTTGCCCATATATGCTCTTATTGGGCAGTCTTGCACTATATGTTTGACAGTCTGCCTGTCAGCTCCACAGTCGCATTCGGCTGAAGGGACTTTTCCCCACCTATTTAGAGAGTCGGCACATCTTCCGCAGTTAGTTCTGATACGGTTAAGAGTTGTCCATGTTCAACGGGGAAGGTCGAATCCTGCAGGTTCATTAATAACGTGCGGTAGACCATGGTACATTGGAGCTGCCTCATTTTCCCATTTCTCTCTCCATCGCTCAATTATATCAAAATTATTTTGGTGCAGCTCATGTGCAGTCTTCAATGGAGGGTGTCTTGATCGTAGTCGATTTCCCTGGATGTGTGGTACGTCATCATGGACCTGCAGCTGAGGGTTATTCATTGTTTTAGTAAACTCTCTGACCAAGGCATGTTCTCGGCGCAAATTGGGAGGAGCTATGTGGCTAAGAGTGGGCAGCCATATTGTAAGTGTTGGTCGAATTGTCCCTGATATAGTGCGCATAGTTTGGTTTAATTTAGTATCGACCATACGGGTGTGTTTGCTATTAAGCCACACTGGAGCACAGTATTCTGCTACAGGATACACCAAACCCAGCGCAGAGGATCTCAGGGTGGATGGTGATGAGCCCCAAGTTGTGCCACATAATTTTTGAAGTATGTTGTTACGTGTTCTCAACTTTGCCGTCATTCTTGTCAAGTGTTCTTTAAATGTAAGCGTCCTATCCAGAGTGACTCCGAGATATTTTGGATGTTTATTGTGTGTGAGTAGTTTGTTGTCCATGCACACTCGCAATTCTCTCTTTGCCATCTTATTATTAAGATGAAAGGCAGATACTTCAGTTTTTACGATACTTGGTTGGAGTCTCCATTTTTTAAAATACTCGCTGATGGTTGCTATGTCTCTGGTAAGTACAACTTCAGCATCCTCCACCCTCCTGTGCGCCGTTGCCAATGTCCAGTCGTCTGCATAACCAAATTTTCGTGATTCAGTTGCAGGCGTGTCCGCGATGTATAGACTGAAGAGTATGGGGGCAAGAACCGACCCCTGAGGAAGACCGTCATTTAGTTTCATTGTTTTGCTCCTGTTATTCCCCATTATAACCTGGAATGTTCTATTTGACAGCGTATTGTTAATGAGGTTGGATATTCTTACACAAGGAATGACGTGAGTGAGTTCATATATTAGGCCCTGTCTCCAGACGGTGTCATATGCTGCTGTCAGGTCTATAAATGCGGCAACGACTACAAAATAGGCGGCAGAACAAACGATAAAATTCCTGCCTCACATCACAGTTACAGTATGAAATCGTTATAATAAACTTGATAGTGTGTGTGTGTACCAATATCCTCTGGTTGTGTGCTAGGAAGTGACATCGATAGGTTTGTAGCCTCTGAATGACGGTCTAGGTCAAGCATCTAACTTATTTGCTAGCCCAGAATTAGAATTACTAGAGTTGAGCAACTCGCATTTTTATTGGAGGACATTGTCATATTCATTTGAGATGAATAATCAATGATAATATTCGTATAATTTAACAAAATTACTGTAAATCACTATAAATAATGAACAAAAACAGACCACACGAATTGTTGGTTAGGTTCAAAATTTCTTCTCTTCATAACTACATTTTAAGGGACGTTAACATTATTAGGCGTATGCATAAAAATGTGTATTTTGAGGTATAATAGTGTAGCCTGTTACTACAGGCTACACTACTACAACCCAAGATACATTACTGTGTTGCCACCACTAATCATTTGACAAAGAAACAAAAAATAAATATAGGAATACTGGGCATCTATTTTTATTTATGTTTTCCGATAATATTATAAGCTTTCTTCAAAGAAGCATTTGTCAATAAAACTCTTAAGCAAAAATAAAAGAAAAGAGAGCTTACGCAATTAAATTAATTGATTTTTGTAAAAAAATGATATTTTTATTTCCTTCTTTGACAATTCCATCTAATACGAACCGGATATATTGCTTTAGCGATATTAATTACGTAAGTACTCTTAATATAATCTTATTTTTACGTTTGTCTGGACAGGAAGAAAAATCCATCCAGAGAAAAATAATAAGCTAGGGTGACGTAATTTTTTTTTATTTAGCTCCCCTCGTAATTAACGTTTCTTCAAATGTTTTTTTTATTTATAAAAAGCTCTTAATTTGATATAAAGTTTGTCAAAACAAAATTCACACGGAACGTATTCACACGGAATACTTGACACATCAGATAAAATTCTTTTTGATCTTCGTAAACATCTGTATTTTATGAAAGATATTTTTCTCTTCATTTATTTTTTTTTAGTATTTTTTTTTTGTTTTTCTTTGTTTTGTTAAAAGTGTGTTTTTTTGTTAGATAATTTTACCATCTTTATTCCCAAAAGTTATATTTAGGACATACCCTCATATGAATGTTTTCTTAGAATAGATCCAAGAGAACTTAAATATTAGTAAGGCATTAACCCATACAGCACATCAAATCACATTTACGATGTGTTTACATTATTAGATGTAGACACAGGGTGACACAATTCCCCCGATGTAAATATGCTACGTTTACACATTGTAGTTCAACACGTATGCACAAAGGTTAAACGTCCGCCTCACACAATGTAGCCACAGTATAGCATTTACGTATACACAAAGTAAGGGATACACAGTGTGCCGTAGGATACACAGTGCTTGTGTATTACGTTTAAACTCTGTTTACATATTGCAGTTGTGACTACTGCGTGTACTCGTATGCATTTTGCTTCGTATGTACATCTTGTGCTAGATAAAACTACTTCTTATGAACGAATTTAGGAAATAATACAAGTTTTGATGCCTAACTTTTCGTTCTTTTTAAGAAATATTTATTCAAAGATAACAATTATATCTTTGTAGAACGACAATTAGGAAGGCAAAACTTTGTATTTTCCATAAGTATCTCGATCGTAAATTCAAGAGAAGTAGCCTTTAAATTGTTCCATTTCTGTTTTGTATTAAATGTACCATTTTTTCCATAAAATGGATTAAGTGGTTAAAAATAAAATTCTTATATTTCTTTATGTCATGGAACGCAATAGCGCAAATAACACAATAATAATAATTATTTACACTGCAGAAACCAGAAGTAAGAAAACACTGTAAAAGAACAGAATTTGTATCAAAATGTATTAAAAATATAAGTACCTAGTATAACAACATACTAAAATGGTAAACAATGGTATATCGCCACGATTTGGTGGACCTCGTTTAGTCATTTTGTTCTCTTCTTTTCCCTCCAAGCAGTTAGTTTGTTAGCATACTCATTGTTCGAGATTAACAATCTCAGATTGACAATCTCACCCTTAAATTTTATATGAAACTGATTATTGAATATTAAACATACCTGTATATTGATCCATCAATAACTTACCGAATATCAGTGTAAGAAGTTCTTTGAAGTGAAGAATCTTTCTTTCTCTGGAATATTTGGAGATTTCATTCATTGGAGTCAAAATTTGGTAAATTGGGTATCGAGTAAGGGAAGAGTCGCTGCTATAATATTAATAATACTCTTAGGAAGGTGTAACAAAGTAATTAAAAACTTGTGCTTACCTTAAAATCTCTTTTAAACTACACACAAACAGAACATTTATATAAAGCTTTCGAATGATAAAACAATAATGGCTGCTAACACATACCACTTCTAGAAAGGAGAAAGGAGAGAGAACATATAAGATACACTTGGTCGGTGTGTCTACGCTGAGGCTATCCGCGCGTTCGCACACCTTCATTTCATGCTAGAATGTAGACACAACAGTACACTATTACAAAGTGTCTATATAGAAATTTATATTCTGTGTATACGTCACATTTTTACAAGGTGTGTACTATAGGCACAACTATGATACGAAGTATCACACATACATATGACATATACATTGTATGTCTCATATATCGACGTCAGATTTCATCATTTTAATAATTATTTGTTATATACAAAAAACTCTTTAGAATCTTGAGTGCATACGGTATACAACTAGTAAACACTGTATCACAAAATTCTATCATATCAATATAAACCTGCGTGTATCTCATATGTATATGTTAGAACTAGATGAACACTTAGGTTCACTGTAACATATTTGGTTTCTCATGTGTCTCCCTTGTAGAAACGTAATTTCATTTGTACGTGCTGTATGGGAAGGAACACCCGGTATATCCTGATTTATTCTGAAGGGGAAACTTTTGTCTTACCCTAATTAAATAAAGGTAGGAATAGGAGACTGTAAGGAAGAAAGGTCTAAGAAATTTAGGTTAGGGATTTTGTTATTCTCCTGTCATAATTTCGTGTCTTTGGCTAGGAAAACTGGTCACGTACTTGGCTAATCTCTTACGTAGCGCCGCTATACAGGCCACCAGTTAAGCGTATAGATTTTACGACACTACGTTTTCAGAAAACTAGAAGAATTCCAGAGTTTTTCTAATAAACTTTTTTTTTTTGCCATTTTTGGTCGTTTTTACAAAAAATAGTAAATCTCTTCAAAAATTACGAAAAACACAGATAGATTCTACGTAAAAATCGTTTATTCTAAAAATGGAATGGTCAATTGCAACAATAACTATACTATCCAGAAATTATTTTTAGAACCCAAGCTGTTGGGTTCTTCACAATTGCTTTACTAGGTAACTTTATCTGAACCTGACTTGTTGTTAAGGACCATTCTAGTTTTGTGTCTTCATTTCCTAATAATACCACCGATGTATTTGCAGAAGCTTCAAAAATTTGTCTGGATGACTGTAATGTTACCGTATCATCACTAGGCCATTCCAAAACTAGGGCATAGACGTTGTTGTTAGCATACGTATACCTAAGAGTCAGTAAATATAATTTTAAACAGTTATACTAAAATTGTATTGTAAGATTCATACCATATGTTTCCGTTGTAACTGTCATTTTGGGCTGTCCATGGACTGGTTTCATAAATAGCTTCTCCATTGATAGATAACCAATCGCCTAGTTGGGTTAGTCTTTCTTCGTATATTGGATTAATTACACCATCTTTTGTTGGACCGACATTAACCAGTAAATTACCTATAGAATGTAACACAGAATTAATATTTTACTTTTAAAAAAAACATTTTTATTTTATGTTGAATGGTTTAACTTTGTGTATATGTCCGTGTATACGCAAAACCACAAATGTATATATTTTTGTATACTAAGTTCATCATTTTCAGAACTAAATGTATGGAAAAAAGTCGAAAGGTTTATTGGCTCTCTTACCTCCACAGCTGACAGTTCTTGCCAACGTTGTTATTAATTCATTGGCAGTCAAATAATCATCCAGTACTGCATTTCTTCTAAATCCCCAAGACTTTTTATCGATAGTCATAGCGTTCTCCCATTTATGTGCTTGCAGTACTCCTAAAACACCAAAAAACACCTCAGTTTGTGGTATTTACATATTTATACAGAGAGATATACAGGGTGCTACAAATTCGGGGTACGAGCATTGGTATCTCGGTAACCGTAATCGATGCGAACATGGTTTAATTTGGCAAAGTTGCCACTTTGGGATGTTCACCAAGATGCCATCAAAAAAGTTTTAAAAATGATTGCTGAGTTTTTTGGAAAAACGGATTTTTTTGAAAATCAATTTTATTTTTTCCTGTCGTTACTTTTTAGAAAATCAAAAAAACGAATTGCACATTCTCATAGCCATTTTATTAGGGCTATCTGATAGTATTTTTATATTTTCAAATTAGCTGATAATTTCTGAGATACAGAGGCCAACTTAATTCACTTTATCTTTTTTTTTTGTTCTTGGTACCCTAACAACAACAAAACTATTTAATTATTATTCGAAATAATTTCAAGTCCGAGCCTGGATTTTTAAATTATTTAATCTGATTATATTCATCGTAATAATATTGATCAGCGCAAATTAATATTGAATAAGGAAAATTGAGCCAATTGAAAGATTCAAATAAATAATAACCAGGTCAGCAATTTAAAGATTATTTTCACCTTTTTTTATTATGAATTTGACATCTCAATGTACGATATAATATGATAATGTATTATGTATTCGCTTAATATAAGGATTAAGATCGAGAGACCACGTTACATATAAACTAGATATGTTGAATTGGCTAAATATTGAAGACAGACAAAAGTTACATTTTGCATGTTTTTTACACAGAATTTTGCGGAATGGTTTTCCTGAGTATTTAACTAATAAACTTAAATTTCGACACTCTAACTATGCTATAAGGCAGTGTAATAATATGGAAATTCCCAAACATCGCACGGCGCTATATCAGCGTTCGTTCTCCTACCTGGCATCCAAGATGTACAATTCCAACTTGAATCTATACTCCCTTGATTTAAAGACGTTCACTTTCAAAACAAAATTAAAAACTTATATGTTGAGCGGATATAGAATTACACAATAATTTGATTTATTAATTTTTGTATGCTTTACGGAACAATTTTCATTTTTTTACTGTTTTTGCTTTAACTTATTAAGTTGTTGATTTTTCTTTATCTAAAGTATATTGTTAATTTTCATTTTTCTTACTCATTTTTTTTTTCTTTGAATGTTATTTTTTAAGAATGTATTATATTATTTACTTTTTTTATATGCTCGGTTAACTTAACAGCTCTGCTGAATTTCGCCGTGTAAGAAATAAAGACGTTATTTATTTATTTATTTATTATATACATAATATTAAACGTTGTTATTATAAATAGATCAACTTCTACCAACAAGTTTATAATGCTATACATGTTCTAAAGGATTACCACTCTGCATGCCTATTGCACAAATTTATTGTAAATGTTGAAAATTAATGATTCCACTTTTACAAATGAGGTCAAGTAATGCAACAACCCCGTTATATTTATATGCATTTTATTTTCCGTATTCAATGTTGTACCCCACGTCATTGTTAAGTTTGATTGTAACGATAATAATATTGTAACGATGAATAGATTAAATATTTTAAAATTCTGTTAATGTCCGAAACAAAAAAAAGTATCAAGTGTGGCATATCATTGTACTCAGGAGACCGAGTTATTTCAAAAACTGAAATAAAAAATGCAGGTCCGTATTTAAAAAAATTAAGTCGGCCTCTGTATCTCATAAATTATCAGCTAATTTAAAAATCTAAAAATACTATCTGATAGCCCTAATAAAGTGGCTATGAGAATGTGCAATTAGTTTTTTGATTTTCTAAAAAGTAACGACAGGAAAAAAATTGATTTTCAAAAAAATCCGTTTTTTTTTTCAAAAAACTCAGCAATCCTTGACATTTTTAATTTTTTTTATAACATCTTTGGTGAACATTCCAAAGATCAATTTTTCCCCAATTTAACCATCTTTGTATCTATTACGGTTACCGAGATACCAATGCTTGTACCTCGAATTTATAGCACCCTGTATAGATACATTTTTAAGAATATACAGGAAAATAAGTTTACCTGGATCATATCTGTCAGTGCAAGTATAAAAATCACCATGGTTACAAGGAATGTCAGCTCCCCACCTGTCATTGACTACTACTTCATCACCTACTGGACTTTCGTTGTATAACCTATAGCAAAATTAAACAGTAATAACACAGATTATACAGATTATAATCTTTGTTTTTCTTTATTGTTTTTCGTGGTTCCAATTTTCGGAATCAGGCACTAGTTAGGTTACTAGTTTGCTCACATAGCATGCCCACTTATGGCCTCTAAAATTGTGCACAGCGCCTGAGTTATTAGAGAGATATCGGAAAACCGAATAGCGTCATGCAGTATTTACGCGTACTTTATCATGGTTACGATATGCGCGAGTCAATTTTTAACGCAACACCCGCCAATAACGTTACCGCCTGACGTAATTTGCGGATCAATTACACCAAGCGCTATTTCTAAATAACGTTTAAAAATTGCTTAAATGGGCATGTGCGGGTATTTGACAACCGGGGCCGGCCGGCGCGCGGCGAGATCTTACTTTAGGTTATGTTTGAATTGTTTTGAATTATTACTTTAGTTTTATTAGGTAATTTTATATTTAAGTAGCTGGGATTAGTTTTAATTAAATAAATATGGGTCAAAATATGGATTCCATCTCTTCCAATATTAAAGAACCTATAAAGAGGCTTAGGTTTACAGCAGATGACGACTTAGCCCTTCTAAGAGAATTTGTTGCTTGTTGCCCTAAACCCACTGACAGACGTTGAACAATAAAGCACTGGAAATAAGCACTTTAGTCCTTTACTTTTAAAATACCTAGTAAACAAAACAATTTCAAAGTTTTAAATTCAAAGTTAGGTTAAGTTTAAATAGCGGACGCGACGCGAACAGAATCCTTTCCGATCCGATAACTATAAATGAAGAGAGTTAATACCAGCTCACGTAAAGGAAATAACACCTGGCCTTATTAACGTCCATGCACGCTATTCGGTTTAGCGATATCTCTCTATTACGCTGTTTATTGTTATTTTACGCGAGTTTATTTTTGCGCACAGGAAATTTTACTCGTTTGCACATCGTCATTAAAAACAATTTTCGTACCACGAATTAGGGACAAGATTTTTATCTGTATACTTATAGGATACCTAATCTGTGGCAATAGTAAGCTTGTTATAATCAAATATTTAATACAGATATTGGTGAGTATATAAAATGATTGTACTTACCATGCTAAAAACTCAGTGGAATTCCAGTATGTGTAGTTTGCTTCCCAATCACCATCAGACCATAAAATTGAGGGTTTATACTGCTCTACCAACTCGTACAGTTCAGGTAAAGCCTTGGCTTTGGCAAAATCTTGAGTGGTGAAGTTATTCGCTCTGTCCGATAGATAGATTGGATGAAACCATTCGTAGAGTGAGTGGTACAGACCGAATGTTAAGTTTGCTTGTCTTACAGCTGTACCAAGCTCATCTTTTTATAGAATAGATAAACAAAAATGTAATTAGCGTATTTTTGAAATAACGATATTTTTTTCAAACGTCACAAAAAAAGATACTAATTTTTGCGGCGTGATAAGACAATATAACTCCTAGGCATAAAAGTAAAGCACTTTTATACCTAAGTACAAAAGTACGAAAATCGAGGGGTAAACCGCAGAGGGAAAAGTGTACACCGTAATTCCTTTTACTCAAATAATTCCTCAGAATTCCTCGTAATTCCTTCGGAATTCCTTGGTCTTCAAGGTCAAGGTCAATCATTCAAGGTCTTCCTTGGTACGAACTCGGTAACTCTTTCAGTCTGAACCAGCGTTGCCACCTCGGTTTCGCAGTTCTGCAATTAATTTTCTCGTGATTTTTATAAATGTCTAATGTCTCTATAAGTACTAGATCTAACAATAAAAAGTACTATTACGAGATTTACGTTTTTTTAGTTAAATTTTAGGACTAATAGGGGATCATGGAAATATGTCGGCACTTACTTATTAAAATTTATTTTTCTCGGGATTTTTTGAAAATGATAGGTACCTAGTTATATCTATAGGAAAGGAAATTAATAAAACTTCAGTTGCGCGTCATAATACGATCACCATAAATTCCATAAGATTACGCATGGTGTCATTGATGAAGTGCACCTAAAGTTGTATTAATTTCCCTATAGTATATACTATATACCTAGGTATTATTCCGAGGAAATGAAAAAAAAAAACAACTTTACACTTTCTGAGTACCAAATAAAAAAATCTTATGAGGGTTTCTTTAAAATGGCGAAATCAGGGAACGTTATAAGTAGATCTCTCGGGTGTGGTTCGGCCGTACTATTGGAATATATTTTAGATATATAATCGAGGGGTACAATATTAAATTAAAAGAATATCTAACCTGTAGATATTTGATAATGGGAAATTTTGGAAGCGATTCGAAAACGAAAAACGGATTGTAAAAAATCGCCTGCAAAACGTTTTTCTTTAAATTCAGTACTACCTATTATAGTATTCATGGTCTACTAATGTTCGTTTATTTTTTATAAAGCTGCTTGTAATTCCTCTTAATTCCTGTGGAATTCCTCTAAATTTCTAAGGAATTCCTTGGAATTCATCGGAATTCTTACGCAAATCATTGGAATTCCTAGTAATTCCTTGGAATTCCTCGTAATTTCTTGGAATTCCTGTAGAATTCCTTCATAGTGTACACCATAATTCCTCTGCGGTTTACCCCTCGACGAAAATATATTATTAAACTGACATAAAATATTAGATTCAACGAGTGTAACAATAATTTCTCGATATATAATTACTTACAAGGTATTATTTTAAATCTTTTTATATTTGCAACGTTTGAATTTGTTTAAACAATTATTTGTGACGTTTGAAAAAAAAAATATAGCACGTTCTGTTCGGAGTAAAATAACTTTTTGTGTCTCGCCTGTAATCAACAAACAACCAACAAACCAAATCAAACGTACAGGGTGAGTCAACGATAAAGTCCATTATCTCATTTGTTTCGAGGTTTACAAAAAAATATTAAATTAAAAAGTTATAGGGACGGTTAAGATACACATTGGTGCTTCAAAAAAGTGTGGCGAATATAACATATGTTTTTTAAATGGAATACCCTATTTTTTATTTTATTTTTAGATTCTGTAAAACTCCATAACTTTTTTCTATATAATGTTTTATACCTAAAATTAATAGTTTTTGTAATATTTAAATTTGTTTAAACAAATGTTAGATTGCAGTGTGGTAAAAAATGGTCAGTGATGGTATTGTTTCTGAAGTTGGAAAACTAAAATTTGGTAGGAGAATTTTATAGAGATATAGAAAAAAGCCTATGTGAAAATATTTTAGTTAGATGCTACAGGGTGTTCAAAATATATTTATGAATTTCAACTATTTAAAATTAAAAAATTTCAAATTTTTTAAATGGGACACCCTATATATTATCATTTTTTCTGATAGATTTTACAATACTATTCAACTTTTATTTGTCATATACCTATTTTTAATAGCTTGCGATTTATTCCAATTTTTTTCTATTTTTACCCATATTTTTAATACAATTATCCTATAACATCATAGTTACCATGACAAAAAGTAATAATTATCAAAATTTCTTGTCTGTTAAGCAAGTTAAGAACAAAATTTGAATTTTAGTTTCATTTGTTTTAAATAAGTATAAATCGTAGAGATAATAGTTACAGATTTTCTTGAAATTAATTAGCCAATCTGACTGATATGCACCAACAAGCCAAAAAAAATATATTTCTTGGTTCAGTACTATATATTTTAGAGTACTTTGTTAAGTAGAATAAGAACAGATGTAGATAATCTAGAAAACATCTTCAGTGTGTAATGGGACGGTTTCGCTGCAGTAGTAATTAGTAATATTGGCTTTACCAAATGAATTATAAACCAGAATTACTACGAGAAAAAAAACTTGACTGTATGTCGAAGAAAATTCCTATATTAGTAGTCCTCAACAATTAGGTAATCTAGTGTTACCCTAATCTGGGAAAAAAAATTGAATTTACGGAAAATCCAAGTGTCATCTTTCATAATATAGAAATACACCAAGAAATTCACGACTGCGATTTAAGTTTATTTGAGTAAAGTTAATTAATTTTAACTAATACCAGCAATTGTAACTAATTATTAAGCTACTTTTTAAAGATAAGTAATAAATAGTTTGTTTTGTCATGGCAACTATGATTTTATAGGCTAATTGTATTAAAAATATGGGTAAAAATAGAAAAAATTGGAATAAATCGCAAACTATTAAAAATAGGTAGTATATGACATACTTAATAAAAGTTGAAGAGTTTTGCAAAATCTATCAGAAAAAATGATAATATATAGGGTGTCCCATTTAAAAAATTTGAGATTTTTTAATTTCAAGTAGTTGACACCCTGTATCATTTAAATATATATATATATATATATATATATATATATATATATATATATATATATATATATATATATATATATATATATATATATATATATATATATATATATATATATATATATATATATATATATATATATATATATATATATATATCTTTTGTTCATCTCTATAAAACTCTCCTACCAAATTTTGGTACTCCAACTTCGGAAACAATGGCACCACTGACAATTTTTTACCACACTGCAATTTAACATTTGTTTAAACAAATTAAAATATTACAAAAACTATTAATTTTAGGTATATATTATATATAAAAAAGTTATGGAATTTTACGCAGAATCTAAAAATAAAATAAAAAATAGGGTGTTGCATTTAAAAAAAACATCTGTTATATCCGCCACACTTTTTTGAAGCACCTTGTATACTCTATAATAATTTTAAAATGTGTATCTTAACGTTCTCTACAACCTTTATAATTATTTTTTTTTGTAAACCTCGAAACAAATGAGATAATGGACTTACAATGGATAATTACTCTATTGTTGACTCACCCTGTACAGCCTCGCCACAAAAAGTATCATTTTTACCCCTAATAAAACACTATACATTGGTACTAACCAATTATATCTCTGTGTGGTCCAATGTCTTTAGCATTCCAACTGAATGAGTACTTTGATGGCCAAAGGGTAAATCCTTCGTGATGCTTACTTGTCAGTACGACATACCTAGAAGAATACTATATTTTAACACTAAAGTTTTGAAAAAATGGCTATACCTCTGTGTCGGATTCACCTCTTCAAAAAAGTCCTAAGGTTATTATTTATAAATTTTATTTTGTTGATTTTTTTACAGTACAAGTGGCGAAATACCCAAAGAAAGTTTACAAAATACCCAGAGGACTTTTTTGATAAGGTTTTCAAGTTTTAATCATCATATAACGTCCAAATTTTTGAATATTTTTTTTTGCTGTTTTGAGAATTTTTATTTTATTTCGTTACTATATCCTGTTAGTTTGTAGTAATTATTTTGCCGTGGGTGGTACTTACTTGGCTCCAGACTTGGCAAACAGATTCGCCCATTGGGTGGCATTGAAGAATTCGGCAGTAAAATCTTTGGCAAACTCTTGATAGGTGAAGTTTGGTGGAAAGTTCTTCTCGATGTAGTCACTAATTTCTTGAGTTTCTGTAAAAAAGTTTTTTTATTGTATTTATCACTTTCGACACTGATCTAAAGAATATTAGAACAGCGCACCTTTTCATATAAATATAATAGATATTTTAATTCATTAGTATTTTTTTGTGTTTAATAGTTTTTAAACAAAATTGTTTTCTATTTTCTTTTAGTAATAACAAAAATATTTTCAAGTGGGTATTTTTATTTTATATATAAAAATATTTGTTTTACATCATCAAGTGGTTCAATGTTATCTCCAAGCCTCTTAAAATTTAGTATTAGCTGTTATGCATACGTATTTTTTGATAAAAAGTTGAATGAAATTTATGTTTCTGTGAAAGTATTTAATTTCCCTATCATTTCCACCCAAATTAACAACAGTATCATGCACAAAATGAAGCTCGATTTTACATCGAGTCTATCTAAATATAGAGACTCATTTACATTTCAGTCACTTGTTTGTGATTTAATTGAAAATATACGGCTTTCAGATTTTCCTCTTCTGTGCAAATTCGGAAAAGTTTTTGTAGAGAGATTTGGTCATCCATACAATTATGACTGCCCATACCGTTACTTTACCTCGACGATCGATTACGTTCTTTAAATAAAGATTGTATATTTTATGTTAAAGATTATATTAGGTACATCAGCAAATGTACTAATATTGAAATTTTATGGAATAAATTTCACTTTTCAGATGTTCTTACCATTTTCTGATTTCCAATCTGACCAAAGCCACTCAGAAGAAATACTAGGTACCGAAAACACACCCCAATGAATGAAAATGCCGAATTTAGCCTTATCGTACCAACTGGGCAGTGGTCGACTGTCTAAACTGTCCCAAGTTGGTTCGAATTTTTCACAACGAACTTCGAACACATTGATAAAGGCGAATAATAATCCGCATAACAACAGTAACTCTATTTTCATAGTTTTATTGTAAGGATAAACCGATCTGAGTGAATATTATGTTACGACTGTTAGTGACAATCAGTAAAATAGGTATACCGAGATAGAGATAATTGCGTAATCTAAAAAACTACTTCAGTAAGTTTAGTATACAGGATGGCTTTTAAGAAAAACATTCTATAGGTAAGCGTTTAACTGTACCGATCAATAGTATATTGTTTTATTGGGAGTAAAAAAGTTTGACATTACCTGCGAGGCACAAAAAGTAATTTTTACAACGAATAGAACATGCTATTTTCTTTAAACATAACAATTTGAAACGTTGCAAATTATATAAAATATTTGAAAGTAATACCTTGTAAGTAATTACATATCGAGAAACTATGGTTACGCTCGTTAAATTTGAAACTTTATGTCCATAGATAATATACTACAGTATGATCGAATAAAAACGACGTCAGCGATGGTTATGAAATGACAGTCAATGACATTTTCCATATAATTTTACATATAAAATGACAGCGATCTTCATTTCATAGCCATCGCTGACGCCGTTTTTATTCGATCATACGGTATAATATAGAATTTATGTCAGTTGAGTGTAATTTATGTCATGTTGAGTGTAATATCACTGAATTACAACTCTCCTGGAACAATATTTTACAACTTCTCAGCCTTATCACACTGATTTGATCAGAATCAAAAATGGATTCAGGCAGTTCGACGAAACATGTGAGTAAACAAAGTGCCCATTACATAATCAAAAAATTAATTTATTTGAAAGATTGTTCAAACTGTATCATTAACGTTTATAATAAATAAGTTTTCATGTTTTTATAACTATTATCAATAGAACAGTTTATTTGTATTTAGTGCAAAATAAATGATTTAAGTATATTTTTTTCTCTTTGGTAGTCAACTAAACAAGGAGTGCGGTAATGAAAATGCGTGAGTTAAGAGCTTCTTAACTCACTGACGTAGATAAAACTATGATCGCTACCGTAGTTGAAGCAGCTGGCATGTTATTACTAATTTTAAAATAATATTATAGTTTTTTTTTTCTGTTAAAACTACTAGTGTATACTGACAGTTTTTTCTTATTAATAAGTTTTTCTATCGTTGTTCTAGAACGAAGAGGACATCCTGTATGTAATGTAATTTGAGATTTAATTTTCAACAAGTTATTTAAAGCCGTCAGTATTCAAAACACTTAATTTTTATCTATCCATTTTAAAACTATTAAAACTTATTATTATAATATAATAATGTAGCTATAATATACATATAGATTCAAATGCATTTTACATCTCTGTTCAATTTACTGGTTAATTTGTTATGAATATATTCAGAAAATTTAATAGCAACGAAATATTATAGTTTGAGTGGTATTAATAACGATAATATAAACATAATTATTATATCAAATGACACAGAATAAAGAATAATTATTCTGTGATTAAATACATTGATAGCAAAATAATTTACTTTATTAAACATAGTTTAAATGAAATCTTTAATAATTACTCTTTACTAATTACTCACTAATGTAAAGTAAACATTTTTTTTTCTACAAAATCATAAAAGCTAGAGTTTTCTGGACTGAAACTGTAGCTCCAAACTTAGTAAAAACCAAACTTGTGACAAAATTCAATGTTTAAAAAAATAGTTTGTATGTCATAACATTTTTTATCATTTTGTATTATTCGTAATCTGGAATGGGAATTTTCCAACAGACTAAGATCCTCGAAAATTAAATCGAAGAAAAATCAAAGATTTCCCTTCACTGATAAAAAAGGTAGACTTGAACTAAAGTCGTCATCGTTCTTGAAAAAAAAATAGTGGCAAGAGAATTTATTTTAGCGTAAAAGAAAATATTTTGCCTGGAGAAAAACTGTCTTAAGTCAAGAAAACTGGTTCTCTTGAAAAATTCGAGAATTTCTCTTGAATCTATTTTCATTCAACCAATTGCAAGTTACTTTGTTTTAAGATAATAAGAAAAATACGCTAGGAAGTACTTCATTCAAGAAACATGGCCATTTTTCCAATAGCTAAATACTCTTTTGATGAAAAATAATAACTAGATGCAAAGACGGTGACGAAGGACGGTATATACAATCAGTCGGCAGTTCGATCAGTCGTACGTCGCATTTCATATGTCGCACATCATAATACGTACGGGTTTTGTTGCTTGGAATTTTCCACTTGGAATTTTGTACAATTTGCTTTTTAAACGCATATCGTATAACAAATTAGTGATCGTTATTAACATGCATTTGTCATTTTTTATGGACAGTTTTTAGGATATATGGATTCTTTCTTATGGAAAGGGGTTTCTGAAAAAATAGAAATTAGAGCATTTATTTGCTATATTTGAAGGTAAGAGACATTTACCTATGCACCTGTTTAGATGCATGCATATAAAAAAAGATCGATACCCATATTCTTATTCTATCTAATAGATAGAATAAGAATATAGGTATCGATCTTTTTAAGCAAATAATTATAAAAATTTTACAATTTCAAGTCGTCGTATTAAAAAATTCAAAATGTGAGCAAAGCTTATAATTTTAATAATTTATTTGCTTTACTTTGATTAATCGTGATGTAACATTTTTTTGTAATTTGTAGAGTGATGAACCACCCCAAAAAATACCAAGGAGTGAAGAGCAGAAATAATATATATCGAGAAAAATAATATCACTTTACTTACTACAGACCAGGAAAACCTAAATTTATCAGAAAATAATATACCTCGTAATATGCCTGTATATGATGTATAGATCTTAGATCAAAATAAATTTTAGTTGAGTCAATAGTATTCGCTATTTCATATTCATTTTGGGTCAAGAGTAAAATACTTTGGACTGATAGATTCTTGTATTCTCTAAAGTAACTTTTTAAAGCTTATGAAAAGATAGTTAATGCTTTGGGCAAAGAAACGTCGTTCTAGGCCCTACTGAAAAGCGCCAATCTTTTGGGTCAAAGTCATATTCATTTCGACTGAGAGATCCTTTTTTTCAGTGTTGATTTCAGAGTACCTAGATTGAATCTATGAAATGTGAGTAGAGATTGAATAGACGAAACGGTGAATGTAGATTCTGTGTGGAAAATGGGGAAACACCAGAAAACCTCATCGCTAAGCGTGCCTAGACGACGACCATTCATGCCATAAACTTTGGTACGACTGATATCGGAGATGGCGAACTAAATTCTGTAAAACCGTCTCAGATACTGAGACAGTATCAGAACGGGGACACAATAGATCTGTAAGGTCCATTACTAAAAAAATGGCGAAGAGATTTTGATAAGG
The DNA here is from genome assembly GCF_002938485.1 of Sitophilus oryzae. Lineage (NCBI taxonomy): Eukaryota > Metazoa > Arthropoda > Insecta > Coleoptera > Curculionidae > Sitophilus > Sitophilus oryzae. The sequence goes on from NW_022146533.1 coordinate 579,215, forward strand.
TTTTTGAGGTTCTGAATGAAGCTTCTCTTTGCACAAAAATATAAAATATACTAATATAATTGATTATTTTTTAAAAATTTACTTTGCTTATACTACTTAAAATATTTGTTTAAGGTTAAATCAAAAAAAAACCTACGTCTAGAACGCCAGTACGACCAAAACCACTCCGAATTCAAACTGGGCACAGAAAACAAACCCCAATGTATAAAAATTTCTATTTTAGCTTTGTCGAACCATTCTGGTAATGGTCTGGAATCCAAACTAGCCCACGTTGGTTCAAATATCCTCGAACTTGAACCCAACGATACCAGGAAGGGTATACAGAACAAAAATTGAAACTTCATCTTGTATTAAGGTATTCTGACAATAATCAGATGTGTCAACTGAATATTTATATTTATATGCATCGATTCTTATCTGGTGTATGTACCTAATATCAGCGGTACTTGAACCAACAAAATATTGCTAAATTTTTTGCATTTATAGTTTTGCATAAAATGAGGTATATTTTTTAACATATTAGTATTTTAATAAAACTCGTTTTTTACAGGTCTCAAGTTTAATGAGAGGCCTTGTTATTTCCCATTTTTCAAGAGTCTGATTACACTCTAACAATATATATTTACTATGGGGATGGGTTTAAGAATCGTTTTTAACTGATTTTAATATTTCAGGCTTAGATAGGAACTATCGAAAACAAGAAATAGCCATCTTATCCGATAGGCCATCACCAATAAAAACAATAAACTCAGTAACCATCAATTCGAAGTTGGTCAAAGAATGCCAAGAGAAGCTGATCAAATTAGGTAAAGATAGATAGCAAAGTTCTCCTAATCTGGATGCCAACCCACCAAGGGATATAAGGCAATGAAAAAAGCAAACGATCTGGCTAGAAAATGAGCGAACACTGCACTAACTGGATGAGAAACGTTCTGCTTTCCAAGTAGAAACCAACATACCAACTTAAAACGGAACTCAATAACTCGAACTTTGCTGGAGATTAGGGAACAGTACGTAACCACTGTTGATGGCGATTTGTTTAATAATATTAATCTCCTTTTGAAAATTATGTGGGCTCAGTGGAAACATCAATAATCTATGAATTAAACTATGAAAGGGTGACATTTTAATTTGCCAGGATTGGTGTGACTCACTGTGTATTACAGTATATTCTGTGGTAGTGCTGTGGTGACACACGAGACGCAAGACGCGAGAGGAAAAGTGGTAACGATCGGAGGTTACAACGGAGCGTCGTAACTCGAATTATTATGAAAAGATATTTTGACACCGTTTCGTGCGCTACGAACTTTGCTGGAGATTAGGGAACAGTACGGAACCATTGTTGATGGCGATTTGTTTAATAATATTAATCTCTTTGTGAAAATCATGTGGGCTCAGTCGAAACATTAATAATCTATGAATTAAACTATGAAAGGGTGACATTTTAATTTGCCAGGATTGGTGTGACTCACTGTGTATTATAGTATCTTCTGTGGTAGTGCCGTGACACACGAGACGCAAGACGCGAGAGGAAAAGTGGTAACGATCGGAGGTTACAACGGAGCGTCGTAACTCGAATTATTATGAAAAGATATTTTGACACCGTTTCGTGCACTACGAAACACCATCATCAATGAATCGATTAAAAAATCGTCCGGTTTAAATGAAATTTGGCATGTCGATAGATTGGACCAAGGCCAACTTGACCGTGTGCGACACGTGTCACTGTGACAATTAGTTTTGACGTGAGAGACGTCAAAAGTTGATGTCGTCCGATCGCGACCAAATTTGGTGGGTGGGCTATATGAGCGACGGTGCACACGGTCCCACTGTTTATTAGTTTAATAATGAAGTCAAGAATGTTTTAACAGCTAACCATAAATTCGAAGTTGGTCAAAGAATGCCAAGAGAAGCTGATCAAATTAGGTAAAGATTGATAGCAAAGTTCTCCTAATCTGGATGCCAACCCACCAAGGGATATAAGGCAATGAAAAAAGCAAACGATCTGGCTAGAAAATGAGCGAACACTGCACTAACTGGATGAGAAACGTTCTGCTTTCCAAGTAGAAACCAACATACCAACTTAAAACGGAACTCAACAACTCGAACTTTGCTGGAGATTACGGAACAGTACGTAACCACTGTTGATGGCGATTTGTTTAATAATATTAATCTCTTTTTGAAAATTCTGTGGGCTCAGTGGAAACATCAATAATCTATGAATTAAACTATGAAAGGGTGACATTTTAATTTGCCAGGATTGGTGTGACTCACTGTGTATTATAGTATCTTCTGTGGTAGTGCCGTGACACACGAGACGCAAGACGCGAGAGGAAAAGTGGTAACGATCGGAGGTTACAACGGAGCGTCGTAACTCGAACTATTATGAAAAGATATTTTGACACCGTTTCGTGCACTACGAAACACCATCATCAATGAATCATCAGTGACAATTAGTTTTGACGTAAGAGACGTCAAAAGTTGATGTCGTCCGATCGCGACCAAATTTGGTGGGTAGGCTATGAGCGACGGTGCACACGGTCAAGAATGTTTTAACAGCTAGGGCATTTTGAGGTTCTATATGAAGAAATAATAATAACAATAAAAAGTCTACAGAAGTTTGGTTAATCCCCAAGAGCTTTTCTTCAAAGCTTAAATAAACTTTATATTTACGTTGGCTGGGTAAAGTCCCTTTTTAATTTTCTCATTAATAATTAATTTTTTATCCTTATTTTTTTTCTTTAATGACGGTTTTATGCGTCTCAACTTTATTTAAGTAATATATTTTTTTTTATTTCGTTTTATAAAAATTCCAGTTTTATGCAAATTTCTATAATCCTCAAAATTTCCATTTAATTTTTTTAAAGTGTTGAGTACGATTGAAAAATGTGCGAATAGAATTTAAATATTATACAGTATGTCCTCGGATTATCCTGTGAGGAAAAACTTTTTTATTATTGATAGTTTGAGAAAAATGCATTTCCATTAAATTTTTGCTTGTTCTAAAATACAGTTTTAGAGAAAATTAAAAAAATATTGAATTTTTTGTCCTAAAAATCAAAACGCGTTTCTATGGCAATATAATTCGGTTTTCATTCTTTGATAAATTGTTATTTATTGAATTTTAATTAACGTCATATTTTTTGCTGTTTTAGAATGTTAAAGAAGCACAAAATTGATTTAGTTCAATGTTACGGAAAGATTGATAATAGTTATCGGAAAATTTGATATTTTAACAACAGCAAAAAATACGAGATTAATCAAAATAAATAACAACCATTTATTCAAATGAAATCAAAATGATTTTACCATAGAAACACTTTTTGATTTTTAGGACTTCAACCATATTTTCATGTTTTTTTTTAATTTTAACAGTATGGAAATTTGGAAAAGTATAATCGGGATTAACCATTCTACAAGAAGCATTATTTTATGAAAAATGCATTTTACTCAAAATGTCAATAATAAAAAAGTTTGTTTCCTCTTGTAAAGACAACCGGAGGACATCTTTTTTTAAATAGATTTGTGTGTATCGAAACGTTTTATCCTTTTTTAATCTTTCTGTAATTAGTGTTAATCTTACTAAATGACATCTATAGATTTAAATCAAAAATTATGATCGATTGTCGTTTCCCAGCCGTCTTTGACGCCGTTTTTTTATGATACGGTATTTTATAACATAACCATCTAACAGTTAACTCAAGTGAGAGTTTTTTTTGTCTATATTGTGGTACGGATGACTGATTGACCGAATCATCTGGAATGAATGAGATCAATCTCTTCCATCATTTTTTTAATTATATTTTTTTAAAATTTTTTTTATTATTTTCAATAAATTGAATGGGCAATTATTTTCTAAACATGTTTATTTATTTATCTACGTCAGTGAGTTAAGAAGCTCTTAACTCAAGCATTTTGAGTGACTTAAGAGCTTCTTAACTCACGCATTCTCATTACCGCAATCCTTGTTTAGATGACTACCAAAGAGAAAAAAATATTTTGTAAAACATTTATTTTGCACTAAATTGGAAAAATAATATGTTATGAGTACCTTTTCATTTCCATAGTTGTGTACTTTTTTTTCGGTGCACATTTTTCATACTTGAGTATGTATATTCATACTTCTGTTTCGAGCTTGCTGGAAGCAATCCAGAAATGGCTCTGAATGCTTCTTCTTTAATGTCAGAGGGAATACTTTCCGAATCGCTCATTTTTAGTTTTTAGCTCAACTAGTGAGATCAATATTATTTACTGTCATATTGACATTGCCATGCATGGTGTTATTTGAACAAAGGTATTAAGGTAAGTTTCATACACTTTCACACGCGTATCTTTTGATGCTGTTAACTCCCTTGTATGGTAAATATATATTTCTAAACATATTGTTTATAACCATTTAAAATATTTACTGAATATTAATAAACATAATTATACTTTTGATAAAATACAATATAACTCATTAATTTTAGGGATTCCCTAATTTGAATAGATAATATATCGCCAGCTTTCTTATATTTTATTTATTCAAACCAGGAAGGCATCCAGTATTTCCTGACATATATGTGTAACAATAATTCATACATTTAAGGTCTTTAAAATATTCTCTTCTTTAAAATTAATTTTCATAAATATAAATCAGCCATTTACGTACCGAGCGATTAAAAGCGGCGCATTGCTTAAATTTTTTGGTAGTGTTCAGATTTTTAAATTTTTAAAATGGTAGCTTATTATTTTGTCAAAAAATAAGACCATTAATAACAGCCATCGATTCTGTGACGAATCGAAAAAAATCTGCGCAAAAAAATTACAAGGATCAAAGAAAAAAACTATTTAAAATATCTAAATTCAACAATTAAAAACCGTTGACGTTCTGTTAAAATGACATTATATCAAGTTGAGTTGCTTAATTTTGATTTTAACATATTTGTAGAAGTCCAAAGAAGGTTCACGCGGTTAGAAAGTGTGATGAACCTGTAAGAAAAATAGTAAATCAAGTAGAAAATAAATTGAACGTTTAACTAAAACTAAATTGAAAGTGGATACAACCCAGTGACGAGATTTGATCAAAATGACAGGCATCCAGCTCTAATGAAAACGTTTTAATCAACGCCGGCATTCGTTAGTTCGTTCTGAATCCGCCGTCGCTCCGGCGGCGCTGATGTCAGTCCTATCTCCATTCCAGTGCATCGAATGACACGGGAGGTGTGCAGAATTACTCCAGAACTCGTCCACGTGTAAATAAACGGTCTGGATGTGACGTCTCGCTAATATAAAACAGGAAAAAGGTCCCGAGGTGGGAGACAAAAAGTGAAACAAAGGTGAGAATGGAACGAAACGTGTGGATTGTGGAGAAAGAAAATGACACGATATGCTAATGAATAATGTGATGATATGCTTTTTTATTTTTGACACATTTTTTAGGTGGAATATTAGAAAACTAATTTTATAATTTTCAGAATTATAAAACAAAAATTTGAAATAAATATATCCTTCTTTCAAAGTAACTATTTACCGTTCACAAATATACTACTCAATTGTTAGTCCAAGAGCCGTGTGTACATGCCTGTAAAGTAATGTTGCAAATTATAAATGAAAGACTGAAAGCTTTTCTAGAAAGAGAAGTTCCAGCAGAACAAGCAGGTTTCACCAAGGGCAGAGGCACTCGGGAACATCTTCTGAATATGCGCCAAGTCATAGAGAAAACAAGGGAATTCAACCCCGTGGAAAATCACCTGTGGAAAATCTTAAAGGAAGTGGGGGTACCGCAACATCTTATTTCACTTATCATTCAGTTGTATCAGCACATTACAGGATCAGTTAGAATACTGGATTCGGCTTCAAAGAAATGAACAAGGAGTCAGACAGGGGTGTATATTGTCTCCTCAACTATTTAACATATACGGAGAATACATCATGAGAAGGTCGCTAGAAACATGGGAAGGAGGCATTTCAATAAATGGCCAAAAAATAAATAATCTACGCTTTGCAGATGATACAGCACTACTCGCTAGCAGTCAAGAAGAGTTAATCAATTTAGTAAATAGGGTAGAAAACGAAAGCAATCGGCTCGGTCTGGAACTAATTACACAAAAAACCAAAATCATGATAGTTGATAGGCCACATAACAACCATCCAAATATAAGTCATATCGACCGCTTTGAAGTCGTTAAGTCATACGTATACCTGGGATCACTATTGACAAATACAGGCACATCGGAAGAAGAGGTGAAGCGTAGGTGCAACATGCAAAGGTAGCTGTTGGGAGACTGACCAAGATCTGGAAAGACCGCCAGATTTCAAGAGCCATCAAAAATATATATATTATATATATATATTTGGATGAAAATTAGTGGATGGATATTTTCCTACATGAGAAATTTGATTTTTATGTCAATATGACTCCCATTTATAGGTGGCGCCACCTACATGTGTTTTAACTGTTTTGAAGAGTGAGAACTTTTCGTCGGTACCTGTATAAAACTACTGAGTAAAAAAATATACATTTACGACTTTTTTTACGTAAAAAAGGTCTCTTGGTAAAAATCGCTACGAGTAATGGTTCTCGAGATATTTGGAATCGAAATTACCAATACCTGTCATCATTGACATAAATTAAACATGTTGACTAAATAGTAATGAGACTGAAATCTTTTTATATCAAAAGTTCAAAAGAAACTGTTAAATCATCATTTTGTCAGAAAAACTTATGATTAATTTAAAAAAATAAAAATGTATTATTTCAGTCAAATAACTATACCCAACGTGTGCTTATTTTTTGTCAATAGTTTTTTTCGTTTTCCTGTTATTACCGATTCTGAACCGTCCTAGAACTCTGCAGCCCATGCGCAAATGAAATAATGTCTTCATATTTCCTTCTGCGCATACGCATCACAGTTCTAGGACGGTTCACAATCGGTAATAACAGGAAAACGAAAAAAGTTAATAATGACATGTATTGACTATTTCGATTCTAAATATCTTGAGAACGGTTGCTTGTAGCGATTTTTACCAAGAGACATCTTTTACATAAAAAGTCATGGAAATGTATCGAAAAGTTATTACTCTTCAAAACAGTTAAAACACATGTAATGGCGCCCCCTACAAATAGGAGTAATTTTTACATCAAAATCAAATTTCTCGTGTCACAAAACTCCCAGATACCAATTTTCATCCAAATACTGATGTAACTTCAGAAATTATTTGGAAAAAAATCGAAATAAAAATGAAACTTCTACACCCTGTATCTCCGAAACTAAGCATTTTACGACCACCCTGTATATGACTTGTAGTAGGAAATGTTAGCTATATTTGAATTGAGGACATCATTTTACATAAGAATCAGCAGAAATGGTACCAGGACTCGAAAAAAAAGTAATTTTTTGCAGACCTTTTTAAAAAATATTATTACTATTTATTTATCTTATCCTTTATCCGTTTCTTCACGTTCTTATACATCATACATGAACAAGGATCGTTGTCATACATATAGAAGAAAACTGAATTTCTTAGGGAGTAATAAATTCCAACTATAAATAAAACAAAATTGAGATAAACGTAAGACTGGAGGATTCTTGAAGATATACTAGCGAACATATTTCACGTTGTTCTTGTAGTCGGTTGTTTGTGACGGATACACACGACCCGCTTAAATAGCTACAGTTTTCTGGGTTTACGACAAAACACCTCCTTATAATGGATTACATGATTGTTTTCCATAAGAAATAGATATCAGAATTAAAGGCTCGAATTTCAAACAAATTATATGAATTAGACATATTTTAGAAATAAAAAAAATTGTATTAAAATGAAAAAATCTAATCGAGTTATTTTATTAAAAAAAAATTGTGTGTGCACTATGTGCGCATATTTGAAGTTAAAGTTCTTACTATTAAATTGTTACAGAAATTTTGTTTACAATAATTTTGTTAAACTATACGATTATTTTTGTTGATTATTGTTTTGAAATAAATATGACAATGTCCTCCAATGAAAATACGAGTTGCTTAACTCTAATATTTCTAATTCTGAGCTAGCAAATAAGCTAAATACTTTTCTTAATCAAATGTGTTTTGGTTTGCGCGATTCTTAACACCTTTTTTACGCTAGATTGTGCGTCAATCTTTACTCCCGTCGCGCGTAAAGAAGTTTCACTTCCAAAATTAAGGTGTATGTTAATTGGGGAATGCAATCCCGCAGCAAAATCTCAATCCCGCAAACCCGCGGGATTAAAGCAATCAATCCCGCAGATCCGCAAAATTGCGGGACTGTAAACAATAGTCATATATTTGGTCCTAAATGGTACAAAAAGCATTGTACATTTTGCCTATATTGATATAGCGTGTATCTTAAACTAGCTGTACAGAAATTTGGATCGAAGTATACAGGGGGGTCAAAAAATATATTTAATATTAAATAAACGTAAATTTTATTATAATTTATCTACTTATTTTATAAATAAAAATATTATTCTGATGTTGAAGTTTTTTTTTTAACTTGTGTTAGTTATCTGCTTTTAGATACACTCTATATCAATAATTTTGTGGCATATGCAGAATGTACAAAGCCTTTTGTACCACTTAGGATCATATGTATGACTAAAAATGCATATTTTTCGAAAAAAAAATCAATTTTCCTTAAAACAAAAAAAAATTAAAAACCGTTCAAACTGTTTTTTCTAATTTCAATACAGATTAGTCGTACTTGGTAAAAATTTCGATTTTTTAAAACTCGTAAATTTGCGGTAAAAAAGATTCTTGACCAAATTTTCACTCTCTTATAAAACACCCTGTATACGAGAATTGGCTAAATATATTTTCGGAAACCACATAGCATCTTAATCACAATAGATGCATCTAAAACCTGGTCCAAACCGCATCCCAAAATCTTTTTTAGTTCAAGAGATATTCAACTTTAAATTTACCCTAAAATTTTGCTTGTCCCGATAATTATGTCCGGCAGTTTATTTGACGAAATTGTCCACAAGTACTAGTTAAACGGGTCCCCCGGGTTCCGAGCGTCGACTCATCGGCCCGGAACGAAGGGGTTTGACCTTGATCGAGATCGATTCGGTTACCCAGTAGTAATGTGTCAATCCTGCGGATCCCGCACAATAAATCCCGCAACTTCGATCCCGCGGAATCTCAGAGGGATCCCGCATTTGCGGGATCCAGCATTTGCGGGATTGCATTCCCTATTGTTAATACCAAACAAACAAGGGTGTGTGTTAACAAAACACCACATACCAAAAAAGAACTATTTTTTATTTTCAAACTTCAATAAACTTCCTGCCATTTATTATTACATTTACCAACATAACATAAGGTAAAAATAAAAAGTTTTATTATTGCACAGGAATAATAAAACTTTTTTATTTTTACCAGAATAAAACACACTATAAATGAAACAAACAAATATGTTATTAATAATAATTTCAATCTATTGCAATAATATTCATCGTTGGGTAAATCCCGGTTCCCATTAGGTCACCAAAGTTAAGCGACGTTATACTATATACGGATGGACGTGTAACCATAGACAGGAGTGTAAAACTTACTGACACACACTGTTCAGGGTGTACCATTTTGGTTGATATCATGGGGTATCTCCGTTATTGGGGAAGTTAGAATTTTTTAGAATTTAGAATGAGTGGGAGGGGGGTTAATCACTTCGACCTTACAGATCCTTTGTGTCCTTCTTTCTTGAATCATAACTCATCATACAGTCCCAGGGCTTTGACAAAAGCCAGTATCTGGGACGGTTTTATAGAGGGTAGTTCTCCATCTCCAATATCAGTCGTACCAAAATTCATGGCACGAATGGTTGTCGTCTCGGCGTACTCAGTGATGAGGTGTACTGGTTTTTCACCATCTTCCCCACAGAATCTGTATTCGCCGTTTCTTCTTAGTTTCTATCTACTGAGGTGTTTATTGAGGAGACAGTGTCCTGTTAAAAACCCCGTGACAATCCGAAGATTGTTCTTACTCAGACCCAGGAAGATCTGTGATTTTTCTTGATCATAAGCCCTCAGAAACTTCTTCGAGTGTCTTAGACCATTACAAGATTTCCATTCCAGGTTGCGGATGGAATCTTCCAAGTTCTTGAGTTCCGCCTTGAGTTGGTTACCACTTGATTGGGGAAGTTAGAAGGGTGCGGTTTGCACAAACCTCTCCCACTTTTTTATCAAACGGAAGATGCCGTAAACAAGATTTTCATGGCGCCCTTCGTTTCTGAGCTACAGGGTCTTTTTAAAAAATTTGCAATTTGGGTCAGCACCCGTGAACTCTGATTCTTGTAGAACTTTTTGCGTAGAATACAGTGGCGTAGTCTGTTTTTCTACGGAAAAAATATTTTTGAAAATATGAACTAAAGTTATGTTTTTTTCAAATGGAACACCCTGTTATTTATAAATCATATGATCCGCCTTGCTATGAGCTTCTCAAAAATATATATCACTCTATATTTATTTTCACTCTTTACTTCAATATTTAAAATATATCATTTTTTTATTAGTATAGGCCGTGATAAATAACATAAAAATCAAAATGGTGTTTACTAAAATAGTCATACACACATTAAAATTTTATTTGGGATTGATATATTTTACTTTTGAACTGGTACCACTGAATCTCTGAATATATTTTTCTTTCTTTATAACGGAATTGATTATAACGGGATGGGTTTGCAAATATCTAAAAGCTTGCATTATTAAACCATTTTCTTCAAAGTTCGACATTGTTGTAGTTGCCACGATATATTTAATATTTTAAAAATTCCCAAAATCAGAAATCGAGAACGGACAAATCCGGGAATCAGGTAGGACATCATATGGGTCCACTGGTTCCAACTCATTAATTTCAGAAATAATAATTTAACAAAATTCTAATATTTTCAAAGTTGTTAGGGAAAGCCCCATCTTGCTGAAAGTATATTTCACGTAAATTAGCTAAAGGAATATCTGAAAGTTCCGGTACTACACTGAACCAAAAGTCAACATAAATATAATGAAAAAGTTCATTAACATAATGAATTAAATCATTAATTTTGAGCCGATGAACGATTTCATTGGCACAATGAAAAGTAATTCATTAACTCGATGAACTTTAAGTTCATTAAATCAATGAACAGTGTTCATTAATTTGAAGAACACATTCATCGGTACAATGAACAGATTTTATTAATATAATGTACCTAAATCCTTATATTAATGAACCGTATCATTAATACAATGAAATTTATTTAAATCATGAATAAAATAAACAAAACAAAATAAAAGGTAACAAAATTACTAATAGTGCCGACTTACTTACGAGCACAGTAAATTTTTCCATTAGGGATTATTAATAAAAAACAAGTGCAATAAACTAATAATAATTTATTAAAGTCGATATAGCATATACAAATTAAAAATTAAAAAAATCGAATCGACGAAGAGAATAGTAATATTAGTATTTTAATAAAGCACGCTTTTAGATGTTTCAAAAAACTTTTAATAAGAGTAACTTTAACTCTACATATATGTTTCGGCTTGTTAGGCCTTTTTCAAGAGTTTTTTAAGAACTAATCGTCTAACTACACTGTAACTATATATATATTTGCTATGGGGGTGGGTCAGAGAGTTTACAATAGGGGTAATAAAAAATGTGTTTAGAAATCCTTGTTGGTCGTTAACATTATTTTCGTTTTTAACAGATTTTAGTATTTCTAACTGTTCAATGTAATTTAAGCGTCTACCTTTTGTTTCTCTGTTAGTAACTTAATTGAGTTTTCATTAATTTTGTGATTATTTACTATACAATGAGTTGCAAGACCAGAACTATGCTGGAGATTATTAATAGACTTTATATGTTCTTTAATCCTTATATCTAAATTTCTACCAGTTTGGCCTATGTACACGGCATCACAATCATTGCAATCCACCCTATATACACCCGACTTAATTTTGACATTAGTTTTGTCTTTATTATTTAATAAAATTTGACCTAAATTTCTTTTATTTACGTTAATAGTTTTACATCCTATTTTATTGAGATTATTTGATATTTTGTTAGTTAAATTAGGAATGTAGTTTAAAAGTCGATAATTGTTATTGTCTTTAGAATTAGCGGAATAAAAATAATGTTATTATAAATTTTAGGGTAAATTATATAATAAGAAAATTAATTTACCAGTCGATATCCTGAGGGATTTCTATAAAAAGACCATTTCTTTATTATATTAGCTGTATCCTTAGACTTGATAACGTCTAGACGAATTTGCAACAGGCTTTCCAAGTCGCATCAAGTGGGTCCGATGTTAAATTGTCGAATTTGAGGGCTTGAAGGCAGGTCTCAACATCTTCTTCCGGTTCTAAAAGACGTATATCAAAATAATTAAAATGCCAAATATTAAAAGAACATTCGAATTTACCATAATCAGTTCCATGCCTCGACTTGTTACTATGTTTTTCTTCTTTTTGTTTTTTATCTTCTGAAACATATTTGGAAACCGCTGTTTTAATGAATACCTACACCAGAGATCTCACACAGCGGAATTTGATTTGACAACACAACAAATTAACTACAATACGATAGGACTTTTATTTAAAATATTTAAAATATTGAAGAGAACACTTACCGCTCTAATGAAACTAAAGCCTCACTGAATAACTCAACCACACAGACGTTATTAAAGTGCCAAAGTAACCGATCAACAGCTCTAATATTTTATTCATGATATTAATAACCGCGTACATTAATATAATGTAGTGTGTTCGTTGTATATACTCTCATTAATCAATGATTTAGTACATTAATATAATGAATATGTGTTTATTAAAATTTCAGATTTTTTATACAATAATCAGCGTTTTCAAACAAAATTAGTTGAAATATCAATGTGAAAGGAACGGGTTATCGAAAAAGGGTGAATTCTCCGAAATGCTATTAATTAGGTTTTCAATCAGTTGTCCTTGTAGCCGAATCCATTAGTTTATTTCCCCCTCTGTTTACATTTGCTTTTTTTTCGGAAACGCCGAATTTTTGCCGAATACGAAAACAATTCATCGAGCCCAAGCCAGCATTTTTTTAACGAGGGGTCCATTTAAATGTCAGGCAAATATTTAAAGTTACTTATCCTTGTTTTCTTTCGACTTTCATCAAAACTAGAGATGAATAAAAATCACTACAGATGATAAAATTCCGTTTTAGTCAAATCAATATCAATAATTTTCTGTGTCAACTCCTTATAATGGCTTTTGAAAATATAGTATCTTTTGTTCTTTTCTTATTACTTTGTTATTTTACTAACGAACTGTGTTCTAAATTGCAATTCAGGTTATTTCCATCGTAGTTATACTCAGATGGAAATACATAATTAACCTCGTTCAATTCTTGTATACAGGGTGGCGCCTCTCATGCGCCGCGGAGGCTCCAAGGAGAATGACAGTTTCTATTGAAATGAATTTTTGTGAGCATATGTACGTTAATTCAGAGCACTTTTTAAAATATAGAGAGTTCTACAGGATTTTGTCCCCAAAAAAAGTTACATATCAAAGTTGTGTTTTTTGTAATGGAACACCCTATATATTAATTGTATTTCGGATTCTGGGAGAAAAATAAAGGTGAGGTTTATAAGAGAAGTATGTGACTAAAATGTAAGGTTTTTGACATATTTAACATTTTCTAGAAATAAAGAACAATTTTTAAATTATAATAAAAGCTACCTAAATTGGAATTTACCCGGTATAGCCTAATATGTAGTTAAATTAATATTGTACTTTAAATCAAATTTAAACTTGATCCAAAAAGTTATACAGGGTGAGACAAAATTAATATTGAACATTTGTCACCTTTAAAAGTATGTTACTCTTTTATTTTAAGTGGAACACCCAATATATTATTCCGATATTCAATGAAGAATTCATGCCTCTTCCAAATACTATTAAGGTTGCCTACCCCTCAAACAAAGATTTTCTTAAGTATTTTTATTCACATGATTTGATCTGAATAGATCTTTATTATATGATAAAGTCTAGGTGGCTGTGATATGGTCTGACGTTACTTAGGTCTGACATAGCTGTCTAATTAGTCCAACTTTAGCAACTAGTTATCATGTTGCATCAGTTAAAACAAAATAATTTTTTTTTTAATTTAAGAACATAGGCTATATTGCTAGTTGTTGATTTCTTAATTATTAATCTTAAAGCTTTCTGAAAATATAGGTATAATACATTGAACCAGAAAATTTAAATTTAAATAGGTGTAACTCAAAAAGACGACAATATTTGCTAGAGAAAAAAAATATATTCTCCCACAGTACTTATAAGATAAGTATATTTGTTTTATTGCTTTTAAAGAAGTTGCAAAAATTTGGACTATGAATTAAGAATAAATTGCAAAATATCCTACAAAAAACTAGACGCAAAAGCATTCAGAAAATATGTTATTACAATGTTATTGAACTTTTAATTTAATAATTAATGTCATTCAACCATTCTGATATCATTTTTAACAATTAACATAAATATTTGGAAATTCAATTATTAGTTTGTTTTGCTGTTTATAGTACTTGACGATTTTCTAAATCAAATTTTGCAATTTTTTTGAACAAATAAAATTTATCTATCTATAATTTTGTCTGCATCTGATATTTGCATTATTAAGCACATAAAAAAATATTTTTTTATTTCAATAAATTTATATTAAGTAAGTACGTAGAATTGATTTATATTTTATTCCAAGTATACGTATTAGTTCTACACTCACGCAATATTGGGGTACCCTGTATACAAACGTTCTTAAATACAGGGTTGTTCACCACATACGACACGGAGTATTGTAGCTAAACGATTATATTTTTACAAATTTCAAGTTTTGGGTTCGATGAAGGACTATTAGAGGTGCAATTTAAAAATAATTTACAAGATACAGAGTGTCCCAAATAAGTAAAAAATATCAAAGTTGTATTTTTTTAAATAGAACACCCTGTAGATTATTACATTTTTAGTTTCTACGATTAAAATAAAGGTAAATTTGATTAAAGTTTATTATACTTAAACCTTACCGTTTTTGAAATATTTTCAATTTTGTGAAATTGCAGTAAAAATTTTAAGGCTTTATTTCTCCAAGGGTATCAAAGTTTTTAATACTAAATATTTACTGAAGTTTATTTATTGATCAGTTATTGTGTTGCAATAATAAAAATAATACCTTAATCAAATTTACCTTTATTTTAATCGTAGAAACTAAAAAGGCAATAATATACAGGGCGTTCCATTTAAAAAAATACAACTTTGATATTTTTTACTTATTTGGGACACTCTGTATCTTGTAAAATTATTTTTAAATCGTACCTCTAATAGTCCTTCATCGAATCCAAGACTTAAAATTTGTAAAAATCTCATCGTTTAGCTACAATACTCCGTGTCGTATGTGGTGAACAACCCTGTATTATATTCAGAATTCAAAAATGCAGTAATATACAGGGTGAGTTACTTAAATAAGTGCAAATATTTTAGAGGTAGTGTATGTACCCCAGAAACACGTGTATGAGGCGTTTTTCACGAAAAAAAAATTGAAAATTTGGAATTTTTGGGAAAAAAAATGTTGAAAAAAAAATTGAAAAATCATTTGATAAATTAACAGAAATACTGAGATATGCTTTATAGATACTTTTTTTTCTATATTATCCTCATTTTGTCAAAGATTCTCTGTCTATAGTTTTCGGTTAAAGCTTGAGAAGTACACTTCAAGTACTTCGTCAAAACTTTAAATTGTATTTCGTTTGAGTAGAATGACATGTACTTAATAAGATTTTCTTATCTGTATCAACAAGATGTACCGTCGATGTTAAATTACCTGTGTTATATCGATCACTGTTTGAGAGAGTTTATGGAATTTTAATCTGAAAGTTTAAAATTTTTTGATTACGTAACTAAAATTTTAATTGGTATCAAATATACCTGATTAATTATATTTGCACTGTGCATTACCCGCATAACTTAAAAATAATTTCTGGCTTGAAACTAAAATAAAAATGAAGGAGAATTTGTGTGAACATTTTTTTAAATAGTTTTAATTCTTAATAATTGTAAATAAATGTGAATTATGGTTACAAAAAAAAATAATTCTCACAATTTACTTAGTTCAAGTGTTTGAAGGACCAGAGTGATTTGAACATCAAGTATTTTGCAATAAGTATCTACATAGGAAAATTTTGTTTTTCTTTAAAAAAATTCCAGTATTTATATAATCCCATACTAACTCAATTCACGGGGGTCCTCAAAGTGTTTATTACTTGTAGCGTTGGTTGAAAAAATACTGACTTTAAAATTATCAGCAAAATCATCATTAAGTGTAAAGGAAAGTTTTGATAGGTATATAGTTGGAATTTAAATCGAGTGTATTAAAATAAATTTACAGTATAGTTACATATCAGATAAACTATAAAAAAATCAAGGTAATATGTTCCATATGAGCACTGTAAATGTTTTGTGAGCACTGTATAAGTTTATATATACAGGGTGTTTCAAAACAAATGCGAAAAACTTTAGGGGGTGATTCCTTGTTCAAAATAAAGGGTAGTTTGCTTTATAAACGTTGGGTCAAAAGTCAACCATTAGGGAGATATCGCGGTACAAAGATGGCGGAAAAATAATGTTTTTATTTTTTATTTTGAAAACGAAAAGAGATAGACCATCGTTCCAGACCGACGCGGGCGTCCCCTTTTGTTTCTTCCAGTGGGTGACCATTTGAATACACGTTTTGGCCATCTTGTGTCCTCCATCCTCATTAGATGACCAAACCATCTCAAACCTCTTTTGTCTATTCGTTGAATTACTGTTTCTTGTGCCGATGTTCTGTTTCTGATTTCCTCGTTTCTCATTCTTTGTAATCTGGACACTCTAGCACTTCTACGTAAGCAATCCATCTCTACAGCCAATAGTCTCCGTTTATCTTCTTCTCTTAGAGCCCATATCTCACTCCTATAGCATAAGACCGATTGTTTGGCCAATATGTTTTTTATTCTTTATATTAATATGTTTGTCCCACCAGATTGAGTTGAGTTCCCTACCACTCTCCTCGCGTTCTGAATTCTCTGTCGTATCTCTGTCCCACCTATTCCATTTTTATCAACTATAGCTCCTACATATTTGAATGTGTCTACCTTTTGTATTTCTGCCTTGTCGTCAATTAGAATTTGGCGTCGGAATTTAATACCAAGTATTCTGTTTTTTTCTAAACTGACTTCTAGACCCCATTCCTGATACTCAGTATATAGTCTCCTGAGCATAAACTCCATGTCAAAGGAATCTTGAGCGAATACTGCTTGATCGTCTGCAAAATTAAGTGTCAGAAGATGTTCCTCATTAATTGGAATACCCATTCCTTGACATGATCTCTTCCACCTCCTAAGAGCTATCTCCAGGTAAATTTTAATCAAAAGAGGGGATACGCAACAACCTTGTCTCAGACCTTTCGATGTACATATGGGTTCCGAGAGTATCTTT
This sequence comes from Sitophilus oryzae, assembly GCF_002938485.1. Taxonomy (NCBI): domain Eukaryota; kingdom Metazoa; phylum Arthropoda; class Insecta; order Coleoptera; family Curculionidae; genus Sitophilus; species Sitophilus oryzae. Next base: position 596,700 of record NW_022146533.1, read on the forward strand.
CCTTGTTTTATATAACTGACGTTATCGGTGTACAGTTCTTTGATAACTTCTATAAGATGTTGTCTAACCCCAATAGTTTCTAATGCTACCCACAGCTTATTTCTCGGGACAAAATCATATGCTTTCTTTATATCCACAAATGTTATATGTATTTCTTCATTTTTTCTTATCTTTTTTTCTGCTATTTGTTGTATGACAAATAAATTGTCAGTACATGACCGAACTGGGGTAAACCCATTCTGATCATCGGATATAGAGTTTCCAACTTCAGCTCTTATTCTGTTTTGTATAATTCTTTTGTTTCCTTCCTTATACAGGGATGAAATATATCCAATTTTCCACTCACTCGGTGTCTTTCTCTGTTGTAAACAATTATTAAATAAGCCTTTAATTCTCTCATATATTGTTATCCCCCCACACTTGATCATTTGATCATTTTGTAAGTTTTAATATCTTATATTTTCACGTGTAATATGCCAACTAATAAGTTTGGTACTTTATTCTTTGATTCCCTGTATAATGGTTGGTTTATCTTTTATACGTGGCTAATGGAATATTATTGATATTTTCATAAAATTAATAGTTATATATGTAAAATAATGAATACCAAATAATAAATTTATATATTTACGTATTTTTGAGACATCTGTGATATCATTTGAGTATGTACTTGGAAAAAACGATTTTTAATACGTTATAATATTTATCAGTGATTAATATTCATGTGACATAGATATATATTGCAATTTCATTGACTATCTATTTTTTCTATGACCTTCACATTATTTTTAATATACGGGGTGGTCTGAATTGCAATCGAGAAAACTCATATTCTGCTGATAAAAATAAATCATAACGTTTTTGTTTAAATGATTGTCCTAAAATGCTTCGTTTCGAAGATACAGATATACAGATATTGATTAATTACGTACTTAATTGTGTTAGTTAATAAATTATTCTAAATAAATGTAGATTTGAATCAGAAATCAATATAATAATAATAATAATAAGCTATGAATGATGAACGTTTCTGTTGTTATAAAGAAGCATTCCTCAAAAAAAGAAATGAAATTTATAACGTCCTATTTTTAACCATACTGTCTAGCACAAATACAAAATTCATTTTTTTAGTATTTGGTGCAATTCTTTACAACACAAACAGTCGATAATTAATGTAGTTCGAATACTGAGATCATATTAATTGGTTCTCTTTTACAAATATTTAAAAAGTTTTTTTTTTATTTTTTAATAAAATAAACGAACTATGTCGACAATATTAGTGTCTGTACTCTTTGAAACTTTGTTACGTTTTTAAAAATAATCTTAAATGTCAATATTTCTCATTGGTATATTAATAAGTTAGATCTAAATTAGGTATCAGAAAATGCATATTCTACGAAAACTTGTAGTGATAGTTAAAAAATAGTACAATACAATTTGATAGGCAATTAAATTGTGTATCTGTTACTTTAAAATGTACAGGGTGTTCCATTTAAATTAAACAAGTTATTGCCGTTTGAAGGTAGTAATTATTTAAAATAAATTTTTAGACACTCTGTATAAGGTGATATTATTTTTATTATTGCAGCATAAAATTTAGTAAATAGAAAAAGTTTAGTACAATATTTGGTTTTAAAAATTTAAATACGCCTAGAGAAATGAATAGCATTAAAAAATTATTACCTACTGTATTTTCACAAAATCGTAAATATTTCAAAAACGCTACGATTAAACTGCGATAAACCTTAATTAAATTTACCTTTATTTTAACCGTAGAAACGAAAAATCTAATAATATTCAGGGTATTTTATTTAAAAAATACAACTTTGATATTTTTTACTTATTTGGGACACTCTGTATCTTTTGAAAATAATTTTAAATTGTAGCTCTTTAGTAGTTCTCCAACGATCCCAGCACTCACAATTTTTAAAAATTTAATTGTGTGGCTATATTATATTAGTAATGAAATAAACTATAATGTAACACAATCTTCATGATTATGAAGAACGCTTATTTATGTAGTAGGGCATCAATAGACTCGAAGAAAAGCCCTCAGTGGCGGATCTAGGCGTGGGCAAGATGGGCACCTGCCCACGACGCCAGGCGCCAAGCGATAGGTAAAAACTGCTTGGCAGAGGCCAACGCTTTCGATCGCGGAGGCATCTAAATTGCTGAATTCATTACAGAGTTTCTTAGCTAAATTTAGAGACAAAGTCGACGATTGCTTTAAAGAAGCAAAGATCCTTGCAGAGGCAAGCAATATTGAGCCTGTTTTCCCAGAAAAACGGACAAAAAAGTAAAAAGATTTTTCGATGAAAACGCTGATGACGAAATTGATACATTAACCCAAGAACAACTCAAAATTCAGCATTCAGAGCAATTTTTCTGGAGGTTTAATGCTATGGAAGCTGTTGTCGAAGATTTTTATTTCCTTTCTGGAAAGTCACTGGCATCATTACCACTAGAAGAAATAAAAAAAAAACATGCTGCAGATTTAGCAATTAAATGTGCTAACGACTTGGATGCGACAGAGCTGTATTAGAATTTAGAATGAGTGGGAGGGGGGTTAATCACTGCGACCTTACAGATCCATTGTGTCCCCCTTTCTTATGTCATAACTCATCATACAGTCCCAGGGCTTTGACAAAAGCCAGTATCTGGGACGGTTTTATAGAGGGTAGTTCTCCATCTCCAATATCAGTCGTACCAAAATTCATGGCACGAATGGTTGTCGTCTCGGCGCACTCAGTGATGAGGTGTACTGATGTTTCCCCATCTTCCCCACAGAATCTGCATTCGCCGTTTCTTCTTAGTTTCAATCTACTGAGGTGTTCATTGAGGAGACAGTGTCCTGTTAAAAACCCCGTGACAATCCGACGATTGTTCTTACTTAAACCCAGGAAGATCTGTGCTTTTTCTTGATCATAAGCCCTCAGAAACTTCTTCGAGTGTCTTAGACCGTTGCAAGATTTCCATTCCAGGTTGCGGATGGAATCTTCCAAGTTCTTGAGTTCCGCCTTGAGATGGTTACCACTTGGAAAGCAGAACGGTTCTTGTCCAGTTAGTAGAGTGTTCGCTCCTTTCCTAGCTAGATTATTTGCTTTTTCATTGGCTTCTATTCCTCGGTGAGCAGGCACCCAGAGTAGGAGGACTTTGTTTTCTTTGCCTAATTTATTCAGCTTCTCTATGCATTCTTTGAACAATTTCGAATTGCTTGATACTGAGTTGATCGCTTTTAACGCTGCTTGACTATCAGACAAGATGGCTATTTCTTGTTTCCGATAGTTCCTATCTAAGATAAGTTGTACGCATCTTTCGATAGCGTAGATTTCTGCCTGTAGGATACTAGAGTAAGTGCCCATTGGTTCGGAGTATTTAGCTCTCGGCCCAAACACTCCGATCCCTGTTCTCGTATTGGTTTTGGAAGCATCAGTATACCAAGTTATGGTATGGTCTTTTAACTGCTGGGCAAGCGTTTCGCTCTTCCAATCCTTTTTATTGCTCAATACTACATTGAGATGTTTCTCAAACTTGTACGTTCTTGGCATATCGTCCACTGGGAGTTGCAGGAGTGGTATTTCCTTTTTGAGGGTGTTCCAAGCCCCTGATCTGACAATTCTCCCAGTACTAATTCCCTTAGTAACCATTCTAATCATTGTCGCATTGGCATATCTACCAATGACAATGTGCAGTGGTGTTAGATCTAGAATGACCTCCATTTCTGCTGTTGGACAAGTTCTCATGGCTCCTGTGATGCAAACGCATGCTAGTCTCTGGACTTTGCATAGGTTTAGCCTTGCCGTCCGTTGCTCTAGTTTTGTGTACCAGGCAACTGCTCCATAAGAAATCATGGGTCTTACTATCATGGTATACATCCAGCGCAAAATGTTAGGGGAGCAGCCCCATCTATTTCCGGCCAGTCTTCTGCATATCATGAGAGCCTTTATGGCTTTGCTGGTAGTATTCTTAATATGCCCGTTCCACAGGAGTTTACTGTCGAGGGTTATTCCCAGGTCCCGTTCCCTGTTCCCTGTATCTTGAACTAAAAAATTTCAAGAATCGCGCAAGCTAGCTGTTTAAATATTCTTAATATGCTAGAAAAAATTGCTTAATTCCGAATTATACGAACTTGCAGACAGCGCTGCGAATGTTTCTGTGTCATGTGGGCGGTTTTAGGCGTTCAACTATGACACAGGAGAGACTGACTGACTTGGAAATATTAAGTATAGAGTATGAAATATCCGAAAAAAATAACTTTAATAAAGTGATAGATAAAATGGCTTCTGTAAAGGCTAGAAAAGTCAAATTTTAAGGGCAATATTTTGTAATAAGCAGGTATTTTCGTGATCTTCGCAGGGTTTTTTAAGGGGGGGGGGGTATCTACACATTTTTTGAATTGTGGGGGCCCCAAATTTTGTCTGTACCCACGACGTATTTTACCCTAGATCCGCCACTGAAGCCCTAAACAAACATCATGGATATAAAATGCAATTTTATATCCAAAACTAATTCAAATGAACGCATCGAAAGACTCGATTCAACAGGAGATATTGAATCGTGTAATTCGATTCACTAAAAAGAATCGTAATGCCCGTCACTACTCTAAAAGCATCAATTTTATGGTTGAACGTTTTTCTAGCTTAACTTAAATCGGTTAATGTCGTACTTGTCTATCCAGTCGTTCACTTAGCCTGATCTATCCGCAACGTTGCCGATCATTAGAGCTATTAGTTGCAAGGCTGCCAACAAACGGTGCAGTTTTTTCAGCTCGAGTGATCGAAACTGACAGGCAGGCCAATGGGAACGCTTTTTCCCCGCTTTTAGCTCGATGGATTTCGCAGAGAAGATGAAAATGGTGTATAGTTTGCACCATCAGACTATTGATGCAGAGATGAATAAGACCGATTAACGTAGGGGTAATTGTTTGATAATGTCATTTATCAGAGAACACTGTGTAAATAACACGAGTTTTTTTTATAGAAATGTCAAGAGAAGTTGGTATTTTTTATCGTTTTCAAGTCATTTTTTGTTGTCTATCCGTCCGTCTGTCTGTCAAGACCATAGACAAACTAACAAAAGCAAGACTTTTCAAAGGATTGAGGAAGTCGAATTATTGTTTTTGCGCTGGCCAGTTGAGTCAGAAATCATCGCGCAGTCGCACTCGTCAAACCTAACCTAAATAAAACGAAAAACGTTTTTGCCTTGAACCATCCTTGAACGAACTGTTTAATTCCTGATTTTGCGTTTTGTTTGGTTATTACTATTATTTTATTAGCGTACAAAACGAAAACAAATAATTTAATATATTTTATCATAAAAAAATACTTATATTGTTTATTTAAAATGCGTAATCAATCATCGAGGTTATAGTACAAGAGCTAGCAACGTCGGAAAACAAGTATTTTAATGTTCTGGCTCTTTGATACACCTTTTACTATGCTCTCTAGAACAGCATGCTGGCTGCCGGTAAACGTTGCGTTCCCTACTGCGCAATGAAAGAAGATCATATATTTTTATTAGTCCTGTAAATTCTAGTATTGAATATAAACCGACCGAGCCTTCATAGCTCAGCCCGTTGAGGTTTCGCCTATCAAGCGAGGAGTCAGAGTTCGAATCCGGGTCAGGGCAAAAACTTTTTTGTTTTATTTTCGTTTATATTCTTATAGTAAAGTATTAAATATTTGTTTTTCTTTTGAATCACCAGAATTATTTAATACTTTACTATTAGTATATAAACGAAAATAAAATAAAAAAGTGTTTACCCTGACCCGAATTCGAACTCTGAACCCTCGGTTCGTAGTCGGAAACTCTACGCACTGCGCTATGGTGACATGTTCGATTTATATTCAATACTAGAATTTATAGGACTAAATTTAAAAAAAAATGTAATAGGATCTTCTTCCGATGCGCAGCAGTGAACGCAACGGGTATCGGCAGCCAGACGGGCCGCATGCTGTTCCAGAGAGCATAGTAAAAGATATATCAAAGAGCTCAGACGTCTAACAACGGTATAACGCGGTCATAATTGTATGGGTGACCAAATCTTTTTATAGATTTTTTTACTAATTTTGTTTTTATAAAAATGACAAAAAATCAGTGTCCTTATGCAAGGATTGGTAATATATAATGGTAATCGCCATTGGCCAGGCTCATCAGTAATCTATTTCCGAAAATATTGCCTAGAGCAATTCAAATCAATTTACTGCCCCATTGTGACCCGTAATGAGTAGATTCTGGTATAATTGCTCGAACCTAGCCGGCAGTTAGCTGTACAAGGGTATGTTTTACTTATGACATTATTGTGTTCACTGTGCCAACAAATAAATTGATATTTTGTATTAATGTACTTAAACTGTCGCATTTTCTTAAACTTCATTCAGAACCTCGCAATTAGTGGAATAAATTAGTGGTTTCAATTACACTTTATACTTTTTCGTTTACGATCATTCACAATGTCTAAAAAACACAATTAAAATTAATAAAATATCCTAGCAACGGCTTGCAGTAATCGGTTGTATCCATAGAGTAAGCCTAACAGTCAAGAGCTGGCAACGTTTTCGAGAAAGTATTTTAAGACGTCTGGCTCTTTGATATATCTTTTACTATGCTCTCTGGAACAGCATGCGGCCCGTCTGGCTGCCGATACCCGTTGCGTTCACTACTGCGCATCGGAAGAAGATCCTATATTTTTTTATTAATTTAGTCCTAAAATTCTAGTATTGAATATAAATCGAACATGTCTCGATTTAGAACCGATTACCGAATTTAACGAACCGATGATTTAGAGTTCGAATCCGGGTCAGGGTAAAGACTTTTTTATTTTATTTTCGTTTATATTCTGATAATAAAGTATTAAATAATTCTGGTGATTCAAAAAAAAAGAAATATTTAATACTTTACTATCAGAATATAAACGAAAATAAAATAAAACAGTCTGTACAACCTGTTGCTTTTCTGGGAGTTCTTCTGATGCTGTTCTAGGGAACATAGTAAAAGATATATCAAAGAGCCAGACGTCTTAAAATACTTGTTTTTCCGACGTTGCTAGTATGCTAGCTATCGTACTATAATATTTAGCTTATAAAACAATAAACTTTTGGTTTCTAACCACATTTATGTGATCTCTATTCCTTAAAAAGAATCCATCTAGATGGAAAGGAAATACTGCCGTCACAGGAAGTGAAATATCTGGGAATAACCCTGGATAGTAAACTTTCTGGAACAGGCATATTAAGAACATTACCAGCAAAGCCACAAAGGCTCTCATGATTATGCAGAAGACTGGCGGGAAATAGGTGGGGCTGCGTCCCTAACATTTTGCGCTGGATGTATACCATGACAGTAAGACCCATGATTACTTATGGAGCAGTTGCTTGGTATACAAAACTAGAGCAACGTACAGCAAGGCAAAACCTGTGCAAAGTACAGAAACTGGCATGTATCTGCATCACAGGTGCCATGAGAACATGTCCAACAGCAGCAATGGAGGTCATTCTAGACCTAACACCACTGCACATTGTCGTCGGTAGTTATGCCAATGCGACAATGATTAGAATGGTTACTGACGGAAACAGTACTGGGAGAATATTCAGGTCAGGGGCTTGGAACACCCTCAAAAAGAAAATTCCACTTCTCCAACTCCCAGTGGATGACATACCAATAATTTACAACTTTGAGAAACACCTCACTGTAGTATTGAGTAATAAAAAGGATTGGAAGAAAGAAACGCTTACTCAGCATATAAAAGACCATACCATTACGTGGTATACTGATGCCTCCAAAACCAAAGCAGGGACAGGGATAGGAGTATTTGGGCCGAAAACTGAATACTCCGAACCAATGGGCACCTACCCCAGTATCCTTCAGGCTGAAATTTGCGCTATCGAAAGATGCGTACAATTTATCTTAGATAGGAACTATCGAAAACAGGAAATTGCCATCCTATCCGATAGTCAAGCAGCACTTAACGCGATCAACTCAGTAACCATCAATTCGATGTTGGTCAAAGAATGCCTAGAGAAGCTCAACAAATTAGGTAAAGAAAATAAAGTCCTCTTACTCTGGGTGCCTGCTCACCAAGGGATAGAAGGCAATGAAAAAGCAAATGATCTAGCTAGAAAAGGAGCGAACACTCCACTAACTGGACCAGAACCGTTCTGTTTTCCAAACGGGAACCAACTGAAAGCGGAACTGAAGAATTTGGAAGACTCCATCCGTAACTTGGAATGGGTGTCCTCCAACGGTCTAAGACACTCGAAAAAGTTCCTCAGAACTTACGACCGAGAAAAATCAAAGGTTTTCCTTGATTTAAGTAAAAACAATCTTCGGATTGTCACGGGGTTTCTAACAGGACACTGTCTCCTCAACGAACACCTCAGTAGGCTATAGCTGAGAAACAATGGCGAATGCAGATTTTGTGGGGAAAATTTTGTTGTGAATTGTCCCATTTAAAAAAACATAAGTATGAGTCATATTTGAAAATGATAGATCTCAGCGACGTGGAAAACTGTACGGAACCCAGACTTCACCTTTTCGATAAGTTATAGGATAACCGATATATGAGGGTTGTCGAAAAATGCAAAATTTTCAAATTTGCCAGGTATTTCAGGAAGTAAGAGGGCTAGGACAAATCTGTGTGTAGAATCTTTAGTTTCATAAATGTTCTTCTATGCAAGCTATAAATTATCGAAAAGGTGAAATCTAAGTTCCGTGCAGTTTTTCACGTCGTTGAGATCTATTATTTTCGAAATATGACTCATACTTATGTATTTTTAAATGGGACATTTCACACACAATGGGACAAATTTCAAATAATCAAAGTCTTATAACTTTTGTCAGGAGAGTGTGCAAAATTCGAAAAGAGCTGTGCAAAATTGTGCAAAATTAGCCGATTCGTTTGATATACACAAAATTCAGTTTCGCGTCAGATGGGGGATTGCAAATTTTCAAACATTCGTAAATTTAATCAGGATGGTGTGCAAAATTCTAAAACAGGTGTGCAAAATTGTGCAAAATTAGCCGATTCGTTTGATATAAACAAAATTCAATTTAGTCACAAATGGGGGGAAATTTCAAATTTTCAACCGCTTATAACTTTCGTCAGAAGGGTGTGCAAAATTCAAAAACAGGTGTGCAAAATTGTACAAAAGCCGAATCGATGTACATAGAAATAAATTAATTTCGTAACAAATGGGGGGGAACGGTCAAGTTTGTCCCCCGTTTAAAAAACGGCCTTGGTTTCTCTTAAGTAAGTGTTCAAAATATCATTCATGATGTGCAAAATTGTGCAAAATGTGTGCAAAATAGTGGTATATTTATTTTTGAATTTCCTCTAATACCGGGGGCAAACTTGACCGACCTATCGGAGATGGAGAACTAACCTCTATAAACCCGTCTCAGATACTGGCTTTTGTCAAAGCCCAAACGAGAACAAGACTGTTTGGTGAGTTATAACTCAAGAAAATGTTACACAATAGATCTGTAAGGTAAAGTAATTTAATAATTGTCAATATTTGATTTTTTTTTGATACGCTGTATTTTGCGTAATTTTCCAAAATTAACTTATTCTAGTCCTATCCCCCTAATTTGCTGTCTTTGGCGTTACTTTAAAACAAAACTCTATCAGATCGAAAATGCCTAACCAAGCCAGGCGTCTTTTTAAGCATAATTAGATTTTCTCAAAGGCGAGCCCTCGGCCTGAGAGCTTTCTTCAGTTAAGGTCGACTTAAAAAAAATCAGGGTCGTCATTCCTTAAACCAATAAACAGACGCCTTCAATATTCCTGTTTTTTTCTTAGACTAAATTTCATTTTGGTTTGAGTCAGTCGTTTGGTTCGATAAGAATAACGAAAATCGTTTAATGAAATATTTAAATAAACCTTGGAGCCCAAAAAATAAACCTTATTCCCAAAATTGGGAATATAAAAATAACTCTTCTTTTGTAATTATTGATAGTCTTTTAGAGTTTTCTTAGAGTAGACCTAAAATAAAATAACAAAGATTGTTTTGAGAAATCGTTAAAGAATGCCGAATTTTAGGAATACAGAAATAACATCTTTTGTAATTAATATTTTTTAGAATATTTTAGAAGTTGGTATAGGCACAGATTAGGTATACTATATATGTATACAGATAAAAATCTTATCCCTAATTCGTGGTACGAAAATTGTTTTTTATGACGATGTGCAAACGAGTAAAATTTCCTGTGCGCAAAAATAAACTCGCGTAAAATAACAATAAACAGCGTAATAGAGAGATATCGCTAAACCGAATAGCGATGGACGTTAATAAGGCCAGGTGTTATTTCCTTTAAGTGAGGTGGTATCAACTCTCTTCATTTATAGTTATCGGATCGGAAAGAATTCTGTTCGCGTCGCGTCCGCTATTTAAACTTAACCTAACTTTAAAATTGTTTTGCTTACTAGGTATTTTAAAACTAAAAGGCTAAAGTGCTTATTTCCAGTGCTTTATTGTTCAACATCTGCCAGTGGGTTTAGGGTAACAAGCAACAAATTCTCTTAGAAGGGCTAAGTCGTCATCTGCTGTAAACCTAAGCCTCTTTATAGGTTCTTTAATATTTGAAGAGATGGAATCCATATTTTGGGCCATCTTTATTTAATTAAAACGAATCCCAGCTACTTAAATATCAAATTACCTAATAAAACTAAAGTAATAATTCAAAACAAATCAAACATAACCTAAAATAAAAGATATCGCCGGCCGGCCCCGGTTGTCAAATACACGCACATGCTCATTTAAGCAATTTTTAAACGTTATTTAGAAATAGCGCTTGGTGTAATTGATCCGCAAATTACGTGAGACGGTAACGTTATTAGTGGGTGTTGCGTTAAAAACTGACTCGCGCATATCGTAACCATAAGGTACGCGTAAATACTGCATGACGCTAATAGGTCTTCCGATATCTCTCTAATAACTGTGCCGGTCAGGCGCTGTGCACTATTTTAGAGGCCATAAGTGGGCGTGTTATGAGCGCAAACTAGTAACCTAACTAGTGTAACCTAACTAAGTAAAAACAATAAAGAAAAAACAAAGTTTGTAATCTGTATAATCTGTGGTATAGGCTTCGTGCAACCTCTATCGGAGAATACCGTAAATAGCCGACTAAATCAAACAATTTGTTAGAATATCACTTGAAAAGAATATTAGTAAGTTCAATTTTGTTATGTTGATGTGTGTATGTCAAAAGTCATGTTGATCGCATTAAAATAATATTGCAATCGTTTTTTTTTCGTAATATTTAAGTATTTTAGTTGTTTACTAGTGCAGTGATTGAGACTATAAAACACTCATGTACGAGGTTTGTGCGATGTAACGCTGTTTCGGGTTCTTACACCGATTTGATCAAAATGGATTCCAGCAGTTCGTAAGTAAACAATGTGTTCGTTACATAATCAAATTAAATAGACATATACTAGAGAGAATAAAATATAATTTGCAATATTAGTGGTATATTTTTTTTAATCAACGATGTTTCATGAACATCTAAAATTACAATTATGTACCAATTTTTAATTTATTAAAATTAGAAGTTTAATTATGCCCCGCACTAGCAAAACCGGTGACGACTATGCTCGCTACCGAACGTAGACCGTAGTGAACTCATCTAAAAAGTTTTTTTTAGCTGGAATAATAAATTATAATACAAGTTAGACCTTCTGAAGATATCAAAATATTTACTTTTTATTTTTAGAATTTTTACAAATTATACGTGTATGCGATTTTAAGTGTTAGTAGTGTACTAGTTGTTTACGATATTCTCCGGTGGTGGCAGCATCGGCGCAGAATGCACCAAGCCTATAACACAATACACTATTATTAAACTTACTGTTCTCACATTATTAAATCATGTGTTTAGTATAAAAAAACAACCTAATCACATAACAATTTACGTTTTTCTTGTCCCATAATTCCTATTACATTCTAATTAAAACTATCAAGTTGCACTAATTGTTCTGGACATGCAACGATATCAAAAATTTACTGCCAAGTAATTATATAGGATCGTTCGTAAGAGCACGCATGTTCCAAGTATGCAAGTATGTGCGATGTGTTTGATAAGAAAATTTCAAGAAGTCTGCCTTTATTAAAGTAAGTTGTTAATTGATTTTGATCATACATAATCATGGTATTTTTCAAACAAAGTTGCAAATATTTTTCTGGAAATTGTGTTCATAGTATACAGGTTGATTACAGAGTGTATGGAAGGGGAGAGTTAATCACCGCAACCTTGTAGATCTATTGTGTCCCCCTTTCTTGAGTTATAACTCATCATACAGTCTCAGGGCTTTGATAAAAACCAGTATCTGAGGCGGTTTTAAAGGGGTCACTTCCCTATCCCTGATGTCAGTCGTACCAAAGTTTATGGTAGGAATGGTTGTCATCCCGGCGCACTCAGTGATAAGGTCTTCTGGTGTTTCCCCATTTTCCCCACAGAATATGCATTTGCCGTTGTTTCTTAGCTTCAATCTATTGAGGTGTTCATTGAGGAAACAGTGTCCTGATAAAAACCCCGTGACAATCACAAGTCAAGGATAATCTTTGGTTTTTTTCGGTCGTTCTATACTGTTCTACGAGCCCTAACAACTAAATGTTCGAACAAACAAAAATTTATTAAAAACCTCTATTTTCATGAACTGAATTTTTTACATTTAAGAAATACATTAAAAATATATTAAAATCTAACATTTCTAATGAGTATTTAAATAGTTTAGTTTCTATAAACATTAAAATAAACTGTAGGCCAATAAATAAACAAAAAGATTGCACAACATCATGACAACTAAATGTTCGGACGCTTTAAAAAATAACTGTTCTAATATGGCGTTACATCGGCATGAAGTTTTGCAACCACTGCATGCCTGATTGGCATTGTTTTTATTAATGATTGGCATATGCCAGAGTAAAAATTTTGCCATAATTCACTTAATATTATCGTCAAATGGGCAACGGTTTCTTGGGGATCGTGGCACAATTTTTGTTTTGTTTTATGCCACATGTCTCGATAACATTAAGGTCCGGACTGTGCGAAGGCCATGAGGGGATCTTGATGTTCATGTCCCTAAACCATGTTTTAGTAGTTTTAGCCATATGGCATGTCCCGCCATCCTGTTGAAATATAAAATTCATATCCTGGTAAAGGTCTCTCGCATTTGGCACAAAACTGTTTTTCAAAATTTCTTGATATTTTGACACATTAGTTATGCCTTTCTACCACCTCATACCTTCCTAGACCCATTGCGGGCATGAACTCTAAAAGCATAATGTCTTTAGGAAATTCCACTGTCCATCTTTCATAAAGATCATGCATGCGTGCAGATGTAATCCTTGAACTTGCAGTTGCGATTAGAATTAACAGCGTCGGATTGGAACTTCTGATGTCACTTATGAAATTACTTCTGAAGTTACTTAATGAAAATAAAAATTTTTAATAAATTTTTGTTTGTCCGAACATTTAGTTGTTAGGGCTCGTATACAGGGTGATCCGGTTTTCCGGATTTTCTTTATATTTTTGTTTGCATATTTGATTCAAGTATTTTCTATAGATTTCAATACCTTTCTAGATTTGAATATATACTATTTTTCCACTATTTTCCGTTGATTTTCTGTTCCATAATATTTAGTATGTTACAAAGACATAATTCCAGACACACCAATCTTCATCCAAATATTGACGGAATTTCAGAAATTTTTTGAAAAAAATCGAAATAAAAATGAAACTTCTACGCCCTGTATCTCCGAAACTAAGCATTTTAAGACATAAATTTACCCAACTTTTTTACAATAATACAATTCGGACCATCCTGTATAATAGATAATTCTGTACTCTTTAAATAAAGTCATAAATATGTGGTAATGACTGCTGTTCGTGATATATATGCGGATTTGTAAACATTAAAAGGACATTTAATTTAGTTGCAAACAGATATTTCAATTAGTAGAATATAACAATTGATAGACACAGGTTCGGGTTTACATAATATATTAAATATATTTTCCTGATTTCATTCACATAATAATGCACCGTAACCAATTCCATGATGTCAATAATAAATTTTCTCTAATTAATTTATTTGTGGTTTTATCTACCGAATTAGTTACATTAGTACCGAATAATGTAAAATATAGATAAATTTTATGAAATTGATTTACTCAATAAAATATCAAGGGATTTACTAAGTCTCGAGACAGTAATGGAGTGGATTTGTATACTATTTTCTTTATATTCGCACCTTTAATCAAGAAGTAAATTGGTACATTCCTTAATCGTGGGAATGAAAAAATATGCCCGGTGAAAAAAAGGTGCCCGGTGGCGTAGAGGTACAGACTCTCGTCTACCAATCTCAAGGTAGTGGGTTCGAATCCCACACCCGGCCCCGGCATTGCCTCAGCCGACTATTTTCATTAAAAATAAAAATAGTTTGGGTACCTAGGTCGACTCAGCCTTAAACGAGTACTTGGGATTCACAATCCTGAGGTAATAATAGGCGGTTGAAGCGTAATGCTAGTCACATTACCTTCCTTGTATACCGAATAACGGCTCTAGTATGGCAAGCTGTACCTTGCTACTCCCAAGGCGTTAAACGCTATATACGGGAGCTATTATTATGAAAAAATATAATTTATCATCCTCTCTTTTAGTGTTTTAAGCTTCAAAACTGGTAAGACATTTTCTCCTTTGTTTCTTCGAATTTGTGTAACAAAAAAGCCAAAGTGTTGTCAGAAAGTGATGATAAGGAAGACATTTTAGTATTGTTAACCCAGCAGGACTTAAAGAAGCTACTGAAAAGAGCAGAAGCAAGGGAAATGAGACGAATGAGGGAGTAAGTAAGTAAAGGTAGAATCATATAACACTAACAATTTTAAAAAGTCAGTTTTGTCAATACGAGCCCTAACAACTCTATGTTGGGACAAGGTCTTTTTTTGCAATAAAAATAGTAATTTGTTAAAACGACTCAATTTATTTTGTTTATTATTCTAAATTCAAACATTACAATATGATCTAGACAATTTTACTATATTTTTATAACTTTGCAAACAAATCGCTTTTGATAATACCTTATTTTGCCAAAATCAAGCCAAATTTGCTGACAACTATATATTGGGACAGCACAAGAAATTTGTTTAATACGGAGTTACATCACCTTTCGCCTTAACAACTGCCTGAACTCTTAATGGCATTGTATTTACCAAAGATTGGCACATTTGAGGAGAAAAATTATCCCAAATTTCCTGCAGTTTTGTCCGCAAAACAAAAATTGTTCGTTGAGGGTGGTTTCTTAAATATTGCTTCATTTTATGCCACACAGTTTCTATAATATTGAGGTCCGGACTACTTGCAGGATGAGATAGAACTTTTATATTTACCGAACCAATTTTTAGTTGATTTTGCTGAACGGCACGATGCTCCATCTTGTTGGAAAATATAGGCTTCGTTTGGAAACAATTCTAGAGCACTAGGCAAAAGTCAGGTCTCAAGTAAATGTTGATATTTTTGGGCGTTAACAGTGCCATCTATAAAATTTAATTTGCCCAAACCTCTTGCTGACATGCAACCCCAAACCATAATCCCCTTAGGAAATTTAACAACCCTCTTCAAGCAATCTTTATGAAAGGCTTCTGCTTTATTTCGTTTTACTCGTTTTCGATGATCTCCCACACAAACATCAAATTTAGACTCATCGCTAAATATGACGTTATTCCAATCATTTTGTGTCCACGATAATTTAGATTTTGTCCACTTTTAGCGATTTTTCTTTTGAGTTTCTGTCAGTAGCGGTTTTTCTTTGGCCTAAATAAGAATTTGTATCAATAATCTTCAGGTAATTGATTATCCACACAAAATAAAGTTTACCTTGTAAAACCCCAGACCGCATTTATGGATACATTTTCGGCAACATTCTCTTGATATATTTAAACCAGGTACAGTATTCCATTTAACTGTTACTTCGCGAAGAGTACTTCTTCTCGCAGACTTGCAAAATTTTACTACATTTTGTCTCTCTGAGATACAACTTTTGGCCTTCCCGAACTTTTACCTCTAACGTCTACATTGGCAGATTCGCCGTATTTTTTTATTATTTTAAAGACCGTGGTTTTTGGAATATTTAAATCATCAGAAATTTTTCGAATTGTTTTTCCCCTACTGTATTGACGAATGATAATTTCGCGTAGTTTTTGATTTGTAGCTTTTCCACGGACCATTAGCTTGAATTAAATTAACAAAATTGAAAATTAAAAAAATTAAAATTACTTACTACTCAAAAGTAAATCTCACTACTTAAAGTATCGAGTCACTTACAAGCTGTCAATGCTGAAGTAAACAGTTTGCGACATTTATGACGTTTATAGCAAAGCCGCCTATGATGATATTAATTATTTAAAAATACTTGTCCCAACATTTAGTTGTCAGCTAATTTGTCCTTTTATGAACAAAATCCGCTACTGTAAATATGGATTGATTTACAAATTCATAAAAATACTGTCAAGTTGTTTAGGATATATGGCTATGTTTATGTTTAAAAAATTAAACATATATTTTTCAGTCATTTTGAAAAACCAGGGCAATAATTCCAAAATATAACCTTATCCCAACATATAGTTGTTAGAGCTCGTATCGTACAACTCAAGAACCTGGCTCTAAGAGACAACGAAATTTCTCAGGACTTACGACCGAAGAACATCAAAGATATTAATTGTTACGGGATTTTTAACAGGACACTGGTTTACACAGTTCTCTAGACACTTCTAATGAACGCTCAGTCTGGGACACCCTGTATAAAGTCCCATACAATCTACAATGTCAATATTATATCTATAGCTAGAAATGACAGTTGGTTTGTACCATCAACAATGAATGGGGAGACATTTTATAAGCTTCTTATAACTTTTTCCACAATGAGGAAAATGCATGTTTTTAAATAATGGTTTTAAAAAATAGTTCATATAATTACAAATTGAACAAAAAAAAATCGTTGATATCGGTTAAGAAATGCCTCTAATATAAAATATTTAAATATTTTTAATTTAAATGGCCGGGCAAACGCTCTCTACCGCGCCTTGCCGCTGTGACGTCACCCGCCGTTCTTTTGGTTGAGTGAAGCCAGACGCGTGTTTATTTTACACAGTTTGCTTTTAAACGCTGTTGAATCCGTGTCAAAATTTTAGTTATTTGTATTAATCAATACATAATTAGTAATTAGTGATATTTATAAATAGTAATGGATGAGCGAAAACAGACAAAAATGGTCCAAGGCCATGAGAAGAGATGAAAAGAAAAACGTTAAATTACCCTCTATTTTTACGATTTATTGTTGTGAAGATCATATTGACGTAAGTTCATATATTTATGTATATTGTCTTACATAGGTATATGAAATTTGAATGTACAGGGTTATTCATTATATTTTGACACCCACATACAGCCTTAACTGCAAGTTTTAGAAGAAAACATTAAATAAAAAAGTTGCATGGTTTTTCATATACTCTCTTTTAAAATTAATTCTAGTTATACAGGGTGTCTCAAAAAGGTGGTCCAGAAAATTGTAGGTATTTTTCGCTTTTCAACTGTCAATATTTCGTAAACATTTGAAAATAGGTATAGGATATTATACATGAAATATATCTAGAATATCTAGAAATTTCCGAAGAATCCAAAAATATATAGGGTGTTTCACTTAAAAAAGTAACTTAATTTTGGCGTTTGCTTATGGGACACCTTGTATAATATTTTCATTACTGATACACAATTTATTTTCTATAATTTCGTAAAAAAAATAATCTTTAAAAGTAACAAGGGTAAGGGGTGTCAGTATATAAAAAAAACTTTCTTTTTCACGCTATGCTCTGGAGTTATTTTTCCACGTACTAAAGAAATATTTTTGTCTCTTTTCACTTCTACATAACCTACAGCATTATCTCCATACGTCTCCCTACCTGATCTGAAAAATAAGTTTATAACATTAATTTATAACTATATAAAAGTTCGTAACAGTAGGCACCTACTTATACTTAAATATGCCTCAGTACTACAAAGAATAAATGTTACATACCTCTCTGTTTTTTTCCTCGTAATTCAGCACCAATAAATTGGGAATTTGTATTTATAAAAGCAGCCAACATAAAAGCATCGACTTTTGGCAAGTTATCTGATTGTGCTTTTACATCTGCCATTACTTAAAAAATTCTCAGAACACACAACACATACAAATACTAACTGCACAAAAAAGCATAAAAAACTCCTCCAATCAACGCTAAAAGCAACAAAAATGTCTTAGTACGCCACCTAAATACGTACATAAACGGAACACGTCTGGCTGCTGCTGGCCATCGCGCGTCGACGAGAACGGCGGGTGACGTCAGACCAATAGAATATCGTTTCAATTCGCGAGGCGTCGTTTGCGTTATCCATAGTATTTTAGTGGCCCATTTTATAAAATTGTGGTACTGCTTTCAAGAAAAATTTTTTTTTTGCATTTATACATATTTATTCTAATAAATTGAATAGTTTCTGGCGAAAAATAAAATATATGCATCTTCCTCATTCCCTTAAACAAGGGACCTAAAATTTGACCAAAAATTGGAAACATATCAAAGAAAACCGCATTTTTAAAGAAACCTATACAAAATAAAGACATAAATCGAACTCTCACTGCGGATGAGCTGATATATAAAGAAGGCATGGACCCGTTCAATATTACCTATACAAAACAAAATTTATTGGGCATTATTTTCACTTTATTCGACACTTAAGGGGCTCTTTTTCGGCTCCGAAGAAGCAACCCTTCCCTAAAAAACCAACGGCCTGGATAATGGACTCGACCCTTTACCGTATCCAGGAAATTTCCAGCACGTACGACCAATAGGCGTCGGTCGGTCCAAGTTTCATTCGCCTGGATTGAATTTCCTCTTCAAGTTAGAAATTCAAAATAAATAGACTTTTTTTTTCATTTGTCACAAATGTATTACAAACTTTTTTCTTGGAAATACTAAAATTCTGCAAGTATTTTTTTTATATCGTAAAATAAGCTTATGTGGCTTTGTCTTCACAGAATATTAATATATTTTTTTGACTGACTATTTGAAGATACAAAACAGCGATAAAGTGGGATTTTAGGTAAAAAAATGTAATATCAGAGGGCTTTGTAATATAAATTGCTAAACGTATTACTTGAATACGTTTTTGTAATAAAAGTATTTTATTTTTTCTTTTGTTTAATATGACAATGTCTGTAGATACTCTGTCAACAAAAGTTACGATTTCTTATTATTATATTTCAGTAGTCTGAAGACTGAGATTCATCATTTTCTAAAATTGACATAAAACTTACGTTCGCGTCGAATTAATCATTTGTAATGGCAATGATAAAGCACAGCAAGAATTTCCATTAACATACAAACTGGATTAAATTTTCTCACATTTATGTCAGCATGAGAAAAAACAATATGGCGATATTATTATATAACTTGGTAATATTTGAGGGGTAGTTTCATCTCGTTGGAATTTGACTTTCGAAAAGTCCGTTTGTCAAAAAAAAAGCTTTTTACGTCAAGCAGTTTAAGCAGAATCGTGGTTAAGAAATTACTGAACTTTTTGGAACACCCTGTATGATTTTTTAAAAAATTTCAAAATATGTAAAAAAACAAATAAATTATGCTTGTCCAAGCGTTTCCCGAAAGAAGCAGAATAGTGAACACTCAATGGTCATATTTTATGAAACACCCTGTAAAAATTTATAAAAAAAAATTAAAATATGTAAAACAACAAAATAAAATATACGTGTTTAATAGTTTTTCCGGTTAAACACAGCGGTTTTTAAATAAAAAATATTTTAATAATTGAGGGATAGTTTCACCCCCTTAGAATTCGAGTTTCGAAAAATCCCTTCTTATCGAACCTTTACACCCTAAAGTCGATCTGTTTTCCAAAAATCAGCTTTTTACGTCAAGCGCTTTAAGCAGGATCGTGATTAATCAATGACCAGATTTTTCGAAACACCCTGTATACTTTTTTAAAAAATCTTAAAATATGTAAAAAAACAAAATAAAATATACGTGTTTAAGCGTTCTTTCGGAAACTTGACCGTTTTTTAAATAAAAAATATTTTAATGTTTCAGGGGTGGTTTCACCCTCTTGGAACTGTAATTTCGAAAAATCCCTTCTTATTGAACCTCTACACCCTAGAATCAACCTGTATGCCAAAATTGAGCTTCTTACATTGAGTGGTTTGAGCAGGAGCGTGATTAATCAGTATGTCAATCACTTAAGGATTTTATTATAGCGATGGGAACTATCGAATGAATTAGACTATCGAATGGTTAATGAATGAATGATTTCAACTATCGAATGGTTTTATTCGAATAAAATCATTCATTCATTCAAAGCATATGTGACAACATCGCCGTGCAACTAAATGGTTATCGTTGAGCCACGACTACCTATCGAATGCTTTTGATAAATGAAATTTAGTATTCGTTTGATTTTTGTATGCGTCGGTGCATTATTAGTTCTTCCAAATTTTTATAACTTCGCCGTATAAATACTGTGCTATTTTTGCGTTTATTAAAATAGTTAAAATACTAAAATAGTAGTTATTTTTTAATTTTATTTATTGACGATTGTGTGCATGTGCAGGTGGTCAAAATTTTTCCGAAAATTTGTGTGGTTTTCCGTAGCCCGATCTTTCAATTATTTAATTTTATATGGTATATGGTCTATGGTCTATTTTTTAATGGGAAATTTTGAGAAGTAGCAATTTTTAAGAGAGATGAGATGAACTTACAATTAATTTTAAAAAATACATATTTGTATTTTAGATGTTTTAATAATATGAATTAGTTGAACTTAATAATCATATTTAAGTAATGTGGTTAAGTAAATGGGGTTATCGAACTCAAACTATGGGGTGAGAAAATTAAAATGAAAGTTTTGCACATGCCAATTTAAAAAAAAGTTAACGATGTTTGTATTTTGTTTATGCTAATTCTCTTACATGTAGTTTTTTGCGAAGAAATATTTCATTTATTTTTTAAAGTAAATGCCAGTAAAAGTAAATATAATTTTTAAATAGTAATATAAAGCACCTAATATAAATAATTTTGATTTCTAATTTTTTATTTATATTTTCCTTCCATTACACTGCATGCTTAGAAAATTAATAAATGTTTATATTTCATGATTTAAAATTTGTTGTTAATATAACAAATTAGTTCTGTAATTATTATTATTTAATAAACCAACGTTGCCACACACAAAAAATTTAGAGACTATATTATTTTTAAATAGGATCTAATATAAATAATTTTGACATCTAATTTGTTGTTTATATTTTGCTACTACTTAAAAAAAATATTTATATTAAATGATTTTAAATTTTGTTGTTAATAGGTATAACAAATTATTACTGTTATTATTATTTATTAAACCAGTCTTTGCTTAAAAACATTAAAAATCATTTTCCTACATCCAAAATAACAAGTATTATTGCAGTGTAACAACAGAATATTAATAAAAAAAAAGCAGAATATATAGACATACTCCCTAACTAACTAAAGCCAAACAATAATATTCGTTGCTAATATCAACTAATACCAAAATATGGCAACAGCGCCCTTTATAATGTATTTTCTGTGTAAATACTAGCACCTCAATAAAAAAAAATAATGTGTCCTTATCTATATCTGACTCCGCAAAAAATCAAAGATGCCGGCTTCTTTCATAGCTGTCGGGTTTCTCGGAACCTACTAACCCTCTAAGAAACCTACGTCGCCGGGCGACAACTAAAATTCAGTTAATATTTTATTATAATCGATCCTGACGAATAAATGAATTTCATAAATGAATGAATTTTATAAATGAATGGTTTTTGCTGCCGAATTACTAGAATTCAATATTTCAAGGCAGATGACGGATCTATTCGATAATTTTTATTCGAATAGTTTTCAACGAATGTTTTCTTACTAACTATCGAATTATTCGAATGAATTGCAACTATCGAATGTTTCTATAGTATTCATTCGATAGTTCCCACTACTAATTTTATATATTAGTATAGACACAGACTAACCTGTATAGATTAGAAAAGGATAGAACGTTTCCAGATCCACAAATCTATTTCCAAAAAAAATATTTTTCTCTATTTTTAAAGTACATAATTTAAAAATAATTTTTACTCAACAGTATGTCCCCGGATTGCCTTTACAAGAATAACTTTTTTATTATTGATATTTTGAGAAAAATGTGTTCTTCATAAAAAGTTTTCCTTGTTCTAAAATGGATAATCCCGTTTATACTTTTCCAAATTTCCATACCGTTTTAGATAAAATTAAAAAAAACATGAAAATATGGTTGAATTTTTTCCTCCTAGTCCTAAAATCAAAAGGCGTTTCTATGATAATACAATTTCAATTTCATTCTTTGATAGATGGTTATTATTAATTTTATTATTATTATTAAGTTTTTTTTTATTTTCCAAGTCCTAAACATAGATAAAAGAAAATAATCTACTATTAAGATAGATATGAAACTTAATAGTAAAAGTTACACTAATATATATTAGTATATCAAAGTAACTTTAATAAAACATAAGAATATATACATTTTACAGTTTATTTTTTTATTTATTTTACAGAGTTTCATGTAAATGATCGTAAGTCGACTGGCTGTCTAATGAATAGACCGAGATTTATAGATTTTAAAGCGATCGAAAAAAAAAATCAAACAACAAATACATACCCTATATTTTTCTTTTATATAAGATACATACCTTATCGTCTTTTGGAAACACGTGTATTTTTGCAGTTTTGTTAGTTTCTTTGCAAGATGCAACACAACAAGAAAACACCATTTTTACAGTTAATAAATAATGAAACTATTTCTGACTATGATATTTAAATATTAGATAGATAGAAAATTAAAAAACAAACCGGTATTTGCAGACGCAGGCCCAAATCCAATAAAAATCAAAATTTTTCCTGCGAAAATCGGGCTTTTTTCACTGAAACGGTATTTTTTGATTTATCAGCAATCATTGTCAAGTTGACAATATACAGGGTATTTTCTAATTAGTCCAAAAAAATTGCGGTGTGGTTCCTCATGTGTTCTTAAAACAATTTTTATATAACCATTGGGTCTAAAGTACTTCCTTTCTGATCTACAGGGTGTTAAAAATTAAAAAAATCGATTTTTGGCTTAACATAAATGGTACACCACTGCTTTTTTAAAGAAAATATAGTTTTTTCTTGATTGGCCATCCTTTTTCCACAAAATTGATCTTTTGAGTTTTTCTTGTTCATCAAACAGTTGTTGTCGAGAAAAAAATAAATATACTTATTAAGAGCCCGCCTTAATCCGTTTTCTAACGATTTTTTATTGTTTAGATTAATTAGGAAACACCCTGTATATGCATATCACAGGCAACCAAATAAAGTAGTAACCTCTAAAAATTATTTTTCCTACCACTAGCGACATACCGTGTTTTTAGTATGCACTAAATTATTTTATCAAAATTTCACCATATAAGTTTCCAGGCAATGGTCCTAAATATCAAAACGCGTTTCTATGGTAATATCAATTCGATTTCATTCTTTGATAGATCCCGATTAATAATTTTTAATTCATGAAAGCGGCTTAGATTCAGAACACCCTGTATTTATAGCGAAACTGTCTCCGCCAGGGGTCAGTCCTAACTAAAAATAAACACTCGACCAGGTCCAACATTATAAATAACTCGTATATTCGTTCAGTATAGTTCTGCCTATATTAATACCTACTAGAGCTAAAAAACCGCAAAAAACAGATTCGCACACAATGGTCGACGTTTCTTCTGACGAAGTAAGAAATTCTAGTTCAGAAACATCGCAGGATGCCGAAAGACAGATGACGGTTGCGATAAACGAACCGACCAATGACATTAATGACAGTTTTTTAGGGGAAAAAATCAAGGAGAGGGTACCACGTAAGTGTTTGCTTTTCACATAAACTAGTTACAAAAGTAAATATACACTCACCGGCACGGAAAACGGGCACCTCAGAGAATGCTAACTTCATGTTAAAAAATGGAAACAGATGCCACCTGGTGTAGCCTGGCAGTACTAGCTAAATTGAGGGGAATTGAAGGGCGGGGCTTAAAAGATGGTAAATTTAAAAAAAAAAAAATTTATAAGTATCACTGATTTACTGTTTAAAGTTAATAAACATTTTTTTATTATTTTAATATAATTTAAAGTATTAAAAAATATGTCTATTAACTTTACACAGTAAATCAATGATTATGTTAAGAACGACTTATTATTTTCAGAGAAAATTCATACTTAGTAAATAAATTACACATTTAGTAAACAATATCATTTATTTTTTAGAGCTGCGATTTATATTACAATACTATTGAAATATATAGGTATATTTTTTTAACAATGAAAAAGAATATCCTGGAAACTAAAAAAGAAAGACGATCAATTAATGACTTAAATTAGTTCAAAATACATTTTGCAAATAACTAGTGAATTGGAAAGATAAACATACTATTAAAATTACATTTTAATAGTATGTTATCATCTATTTACTGATAATACATAAGTATATAATAAATAACATGCATAAGGCACTATGATACAACTATAGTTGTATCATGATAGCACCCTAATATCACAAAAAATATATGCTAATTTAAATTCTTTTTATGATCTAATGAAACACTCTCTAGCCTCAATGCATGCCATTCCAAAGGCAAGAAAACTATTATACCAAATAAATATAAGCTGAATAAAACATAAACCAAGCCAACGTGCATCAAAAAATACTTTTATCAAATCGTAGCCTTGGATATATTATGTATTTTATATATCGCACATCCCGTTTAAAAGTTTACTAACTCAAAATTCAGGACATTGTCACAAGAGAAGTAAAAGAAAATTTAAGTTAAGACAATATGCTCTTTTTTGCTTTTGCATATTAATGGCCAAATAATACTATAATGTTGATTTAATAAAATTTTACTGGCATCCTTCTTAGGTATAGTAATCAGATTAAAAGGACATTGTTTTTGTAATAATTGTTTGTTTTGTAGACATTTTTTTGGAAACAATACAGTTTTCAACGGGCCGTGCGATATAAACAAGGATCTTACTATTACTTGAGGTTAGAAAGTATTTAAATAATATAAAACATAATCAAAATAATTTTTCACCTTAAATTATAGAGGTACTTGTGTTTTGATATTATTTATTATCAGGGAATAATACGTTTAGTTAAACAGGTACGCTGCCAGGCAAGTTCTATCGGTGGGTCTTTGCAAAAGTTGAAATCTAAAAATACAAAAATACGTTAACATCTTAGTTGTATTTATGAATAAATTATTTGTGTGAAATTATTAATTAATTATTATTAACTTACCAGTTAACTGAATAAACGCATTAAATACATCCAAATGGTTATTTAATATTGTAAAAAAGCAAAATTGTTTTTAATCACTTGCTAGAACAGTTGATTGTGGCAAAATGGCCGCGGTATCATGATTTAAGCAATGTGACAAAGACAGCCAATGCCTGGCATATTGGCGTAACTACAGGGGTGTCCGGGGATGCCCCCCCCCCTGGTACTGCTGGGCACCCCCAGAGAAATCCTAAATTATGACCCTTGGCTACGTATTAATTTTGTATTTGCTTGTGATGCAGTAAAAATGACGTTTTTTAGTTCTGTTTAGTTAATATTATTTTGATGTGTTCAAAAAATGTGTTAATTTTTATTTTTTATAATATTTGTAGGTATTTAAGTAATCTACGGGAACACGGTTTGATAACCAATTCTATGAAATTTATTGATAGAGATATTCATGTAAACGTTTTATTCAAAAATGGTGTTTTTTAAAATTATTTTTCATTTAAAAAAAACAATAGCCCTAGGCCCCCCCTGGGCTCAACCCCAGCCTTTGTCAGCCAGTGAGTGTATTATAACTTTAGGAAATATAACAATGTTTTGTGTTGTTTTCTAAAGTTGTAAGAGTTAAATAAGTCCCATATCAGGTAATGTTTTCAAAACTTTCAAGGTGATTTTTTTTGTAGCTGGATTAAATGGATCATTGGTTTTTTTATACGCTATATTCTTTTCCGAGTTTGCCATTGGCTGGGTGAACCTAAACAGGTGTTCTGTGAACAGGCTGATTCCTATCTATCTAATAGTGGCAGGTAAAAATAAATAAAAACTCAAAAAAAAATCTGGAAAAATGTGTGATTTTTGTCTCTATATAGGATTTCTTGGAGCTGCAGCTAAACATATCAGCAGATACAGACAGAATCAGTATTGCTTTTGGGCTATGTCGTTTTTAATTTTAGTTAACGTTGCCGTACATTGTTTAGGTAAGGATAAATATACAGGGTTGTCCGAACCGAATTGTATTTGGAAAAATTCGGCAGCATATATATTCTACAGACAAAAATAAGTAAAAAAGTTCTTATGCACTTACGTATGTACTAAAATGCTTCGTTTCGGAGATACAGGGTATAGAAGGTTCATTTTTATTTCAAATGTCAACAATCAACAGGTTTAATTTTGGTCAATAATGTCGCGTATTGATTATTTTGATTCTAAATATCTTGAAAAACTTTACTCGTAGAGCTTTTTACCAAGAAACAAACGGCGGAAATGTATATTTTTAAAATAACAAATCTTTATTTATTAGAAATTGTTTAGCAAAATAAAAACACTAAATCACCACAATACAACAAAACACTTTTACTTTTACACTGGACGCGCGTTTCGCTAACCATGTTAGCATCATCAGCAGACGATTATAAACTAAAATACAATCTACAAGTTGAGCGTTTATATACTCGCTCAGTGGGCACCGAGTGGGCGTGGCAAGATCTAGCCAACCGAGTCAGAAGTCAGAGCCCACCGAGCGTAACAGTTAAATTTCCGCCACCAGAGTAGTAGGAATAAAGAATTTGAAGGAATTGGACCGTTGTCTCTGTTCATACTATCTTTACATTTATTAATTCTGATGCTTTCATATGCATCTAATTGCCTGTAATTTGAGACTTGTTTAATTAATTTTAAATTATTAAGATCTATACAATGTTCTTTATCAACAAATAAAGATAAAGAAACTGTTGATAAAGAACATTGTGTAGATCTTAATAATTTAAAATTAATTAAACAAGTCTCAAATTACATGCAATTAGATGGATATGAAAGCATCAGAATTAATAAATGTAAAGATAGTATGAACAGAGACAACGGTCCAATTCCTTCAAGTTCTTTATTCCTACTACTCTAGTGGCGGAAATTTAACTGTTACGCTCGGTGGGCTCTGACTTCTGACTCGGTTGGCTAGATCTTGCCACGCCCACTCGGTGCCCACTGAGCGAGTATATAAACGCTCAACTTGTAGATTGTATTTTAGTTTATAATCATTTGCTGATGATGCTAACATGGTTAGCGAAACGCGCGTCCAGTGTAAAAGTAAAAGTGTTTTCGTGTATTGTGGTGATTTAGTGTTTTTATTTTGCTGTGTAACACCAAAGGTTTCAACTCTCAACTGTAATAAGAAATTGTTTACAAAAATATTTTTGAATCGTGCAGTCTTGTAATCTTCAGACTTAACATTTTATTTCTTTATTTTAGGAACTTACATTGTTTATAAAGAGTACCAACCAAACTATGATCCAAGAAACGGGCTATACTGTAACAGAACAACGTATTTAGTAGCATTTTGGATACTCACCATCGAGTACACTCTAATGGTACTGTTTGTGTTCCTGTCAATCTGTTTTTTATTGATGAGAAATGCCTTTCATAAAAATACATAATTTTTTATTCAAAAACGTTGACAAAAAAGAAAGGCATTTTAACGCCTAAGCATAAAAGTACGAGAAAAAAAAGTGTCAAATTCAACGAGCCGTAACCATAGTTTCTCGATATATAATTACTTTTAAACATTTTTGTATTATTTGTAACGTTTGAAATTGTTTAAAAATAATTTGTGACGTTTGAAAAAAAATAGAATGTTCTATTCGGAGTAAAAATGACTTCTTGTGCCTTTTATTATCTGTGATATTTTTAGTAACACCTAAATAATATTTAATTTTAAATAAAATTATATTTTTTTTAAACCTATCATATCAAAGACTTCTTTTTCTGAAGGTCTGAATTGTGTTCACCTAACTGTGAGGATGTTCATCTTATATGAACCATATTCGGATATTATTTGATATTTATATATGAAAATGGATGGACTATAATAGAAATGTCGACCAAATGATCCAGAACACTGGATATTAGATATTTTTGTTTCATAAACAACTGGGTTTATGTTTAATCAATTGAATATAATATCTGAGTATGGATAAAATGATGAAATTATACTGCAGCTCCGAGAATAAAAAAAAACTGGGGAATTTTGTTTCCAAGTGCAAACTTAAAGTATGTACCTACTGTTTGACCAGCGGATCTGAAGCTACGGAAGGAATGCGAGAAAAAAAAATCGATATTGCCACGTTTATCTATAAAATTGCAAAATTGCCAGACATGAACTATAAATTTAATATATTTTTATTATATATAATGTGTTTAGCATATATTCTGACGTATATTACTAAGGAATTTTAACGTAGTTCATATTGTTCGATATGTTTTTATTTAATAACTTATTTCTTTCATTCTGTATAATCTGCTTATTATGAAAGTTGAAGATTTTTCAACGATATCATTGGCAAACCGGCATCGCCGCGCATGGCCGCCTATTCATCGAACATGATTGGCGAGAGTACGTCACAGGATTTGTTACCACGCGGTTGCCATGGGTTTTACGCCTTTTCTATTCGCTATCTTTATCCCCAACTTCACGGTCTCTTCTGAAAAGAGTACGAATATTGAATACTATTGAAATATCCAGTGGCGGTGTCATTTTTTTGATCATTATTACTTTATTTCATTATTTTATACCGGTTATCCTAAACTTTATTCCTATATTTTTCGTATATTTGATAGTTAAGTTGTATTTTATTGTTTTGTTATCTTGTTATAATGTTTTTCGTTCGTAGTTTTAGTTCATTAATATCAAGCTTGGATCGTATATTTGTGTTTTAAAACGAATAAATTTGTTAAGGGTAAGACGCTACATAGTCAGACAAGAGAAATAATAGCTAATTTATATAGATAAGTTAATAATAACGTGGATGAAATCTCATTTGGTTTATTTCCTTGTGTACATAATAGGGTTTGCGATGAAGAAGCTACAGAGAGTTCGCTTAAGTTGCCGCTTAAACGTAAACTTGAGCGGATATTTCTTTATACCGGAGTTAGCGTATCGGCTATAAAAAAATTCACACAGAAGATAAAAAAAGGCTGAAAACTAACCCCGATAAAATGATATCCAGCTCTGGAAAGAAACGACCACGTGAGACTGCTGTTGAAAAGCTCGACGACTTTTTCGAAGTGGTCAGGAATGTGATAAATAGATTTTATCTCGAATTCAAACTCGTCCCCACAATTAGAAAGCCTTTGCAAAAATTGCAGGAAGAATCAAATTTTCCTTTTGCAGGGAAACGCTTAGGGGGTTATTAAAATCAAATGAATTTTTTTTGGCGTAAATGTCAAAATAACAGATAAATATTAATGGAGCGGCCCATTATATTGCAGAGAGATATAAATATATAGGCGAAATTCGAAAATATAGCCAAGTATTATCTATTTGGATGAAAACATATGGGTAGAGCAATGACCTAACCTTTAAAAATTGCTGGCGGAGCGATACCATATCTGGTGTAATAGGCAATATTGGATCTACTGGTGAGAGTAAAATTATGTTTTGTTTGCGCTTCCAAAGTTAACTATTTTCAAGATTTTTTTTTGCTGGAAATAGTTATATCTAAAATTATGTATTATAGAAAAAAAAAAATATAGTTAGTATAGATATATAAATAAATATACCTCAAAGATTCAGTCTTGATCATCTGCTGATAAGCAGACATGGTTAGCGAAACGATGCGTCCATTGTAAAATTAAAAGTGTTTTGGTGTATTGTACTGATTTAGTGTTCTATTTTGCTGTGTAACACCAAAGGTTCCAACCCCAGCTGTAATTATTTCTTCTATTATATTAACAACACAATAATAAAATGATTCAAAATATTTAAAGGGAGCTTTAATAAAAGCTTTTAGTGTTTTATCTGCTAACTCAACAGTAACGATTCAAACAGTATAAAGTTTTTTGAAAAAATTATTAATCTGAGTATTATATTTATGATACACATTATTTTCATATAACACCGTACGCCCATGCCTATTTTATGAATGAAATTGGGCGTGTTTTGTTTACAACTGCGTTCCCCTGCCGATACCCCGTAGCTACAGATCCGTTGGTCACACTATACTAGGATGTTTTTCAGGAAAATAAAGATTTAACTGCTACAAGATGGCTCAAAAAAATGTGAGTGGGATCGGGATGATTTTTTTAATGGAACGCCCTGTATATTATTGAATTTTGGCTTCCTTTCAGATACCTTTATATAATCCTAAGATATGAGTAAAGGTATTTCGATAGTTTCAGAGATACGGGGTGGCCCATCGAAAACGTTCCGCAACGCATAACGGCCAGAGTATTTTTTTTTTCAAAAAATCCAAAAACACGTCAATTTTGTTTGTGAGGGGGACAACGTTTGCCCCAAAAATGATTGCAAAATCTTCAACCCTCTGAGCGGGGGTGTCATCCCCCAATTTTTTTCAAACGGGAAGGGGTGTCAAGTAGTACCGCAATGAAAAGGGCTTTCTATTATCTATACTTTCCCGCTTCGTTTTTGAAAATCGGTCGAGTCGTTGAGAAAATATGAAGGATTGAAATTTGAAAAGTTTATTTAAAAATTTATCGGTGTAAATAATAAAGATAAATTCCTTCGAGCAATTTGCTGTTTTTTCTTATTATTTCTAGATGTTATCGCATTTTTTCACTTGCCACAAGGTTGAACAAACCAATGCTGGTACCTCGAATTTGTAGCACCCTGTATAGTATTCCATTTAAAAATATACAGCTTTGGTTTTAAAATATGTTTGAAAATTCACTAACCAAAAACCTAATATAGAGCTTTTTCGGAAGCCTCAATCCCTGTAGTGTATATCAATTATTACTGTGTATTATTTTCCATATCTTTGAGGCTTGATAATATGAAAAACTAGTAGAGTAATATGTAAAAAAACTCCTTTATTAAAAATGATAAGTAATTAATATAATATAATTATAGTTGAGATGAGGTAAAACAGGGAATACGATATGCGCTATATTTACAGATATATTTTCGGTATAGTACAGAGAGCTATGATCTCATTGGTTCAGTTTGGGATTCTTCGTCAACTTGCCTGCTTGTCGATGCCACGAAGAACATGCATCCCAGAAAGCAGGCGAATCCTATTATGGTGAAGAGAATCACTGAATACAAGGCTACCAAGTAGCTGAAGGCTATGATGTACACTGTTTTGTTGCAGTAATTGTGAGATAATGGTTGGTCGTAGTTAGGAGGGTAGATTTTGAAAACCCAGAAAGATCCTGAAAGTAAAATCACAATTAGTAGAAATATTCGCTGACGATTTTTTTGGCTGTTTTTGTTACTGACTTGGTTTAAACTACTGGTATTTACTAATTAAAAGGTGTAGAATCAGAAAATATAGGCCATTGTAGTCTTACAAGAACAAAAAAACAGTAATGCATGTAGGGAACGTAAGAGCTTTGAAAACAGTTAAAAAAGGCCAAAAATTGGCAATTTTTCGACTTTCTTCCATACATATAAGTGTGACCCACTCAAGACCGGGCACCCTCCATAAAATCTGTGTTTATAGTCCGATTTTGATGATTTTTTTTTTCAAATATAAAGTTTCAAAAAATATACTTTAGGGCTCAATGTCATGTTATTTCACAAAAAACAAGGCCTACTTAATAAAGTTTTTGCGGTGAAAAATTTGCAAAATCATATTAGCGATTTTTTCAAAAAAATTTGAGTACACCCCTATTCGGCATCCCCCAAAACAGTTCTATACCAAATTTCGTTTTAAAATATTAATTATTAATAATTCTGCAGTTAAATTAAATAATTCCCTATTTTTGCCAATTTAACGATGAGTTATCAAGTAACCCTTGAAAAAAAAACAATCCACGACAACGAGTTTTATTACAAACAATGATAAAAATACTACAAGCAACACAATAACCGAATAATAAGTTAAACATATTCAAATAATTCTAGTTGCTTCTACCAGCCCTCCATTCAGTTCAATACATTTGTCGCATCTTTTTTCTTAGATTAACAGTTACATTCCTAAGCTGCTGTGGTGTAATATTTGCAGAAGCCTCTGTATGAATTCCTAATACGTAATTCATCTACAGATTGAGGTCTAGACTTGTAAACTTGTTGCTTTGAGAAACCCCAAAGAAAGAAATCAAGGGTGTTAGGTCCAGGGGATCTCGGTGGCCACTCAATTAGCGGGCTATTTCGACCTATCCACTTATTTTCAAAATTTTCATTTAACCATTCCCCTGACAACTGCCGCGTTATGCACAGGTGATCCGTCCAATTGAAATTTTAAATTCAAACGGGTTTGGCATGGTAAATTATGTATTGCATCCCAAAAGTCATTAATCAGAAAATTCAAAAACGTTGGACTATTCAAATTTCTCTCAAAAAAATATGGACCAATATGGATTCTATCATCAAGTATGCCACACCACACATTTAATTTCTGAGAATACTGTCTTCTTGTATTGATCACCCATTCAGGGTTTTCGACTGCCCAGAATCGCGAATTTTGAGAGGATACTACTCCGTTTGTACTAAATGTTGCCTCATCACTAAATAAAATTTCTTTTAAGAAATTTCTATTATTTAAATACTTTGCTTGAGCCCCTAAGCAGAATTCTAATCGTCTAACATCATCTCCGTTTTCCAAAGTGTGTAAAATCTTTGGTTTTAAAGGGTTTAACTTTATTAGTTCATAAACATCTCTAATATTTTCCCTTGGTATATCCAAATCAACACTGGCGCCTCTAATGCTTGCACGAGGATTGTTACGAAAATATTCTAATATTTCCTCATTCCGCCATTTATTCGATGTTCCGGCCTTCTGTTTTTTAGTAAGTATTTTGACACACAAACCAGTTTCATTAAAAAACTCTATTTATTCGTTGAACCGTGCTTCTACTTACTGCAGGTCTGTCCGGATGTCTGTTGTTAAATTCTCTGGCAGCTTCTCCTGCTTGAAGATGGTTATCACCCACTAAACGAATGATTTCAATTTTATCCCTAATATTTAATTGTTCCATAATGCAAAATAATATTTCTTGATACAACACTTTTCTGCGTGCTATTAAATTAATATTCAATTCTACGCTGCAAAATTGACAGCTAATAAAACCCATTGTTGTGGATTGTTTTTTCAAGGGTTACGTGATAACTCATCGTTAAATTAGCAAAAATAGGGAATTATTTAATTTAACTGCAGAATTATTAATAATTAATATTTTTAAACGAAATTTGGTACAAGAACTGTTTTGGGGGATGCCGAATGTAGGGGTGTACTCAAATTTTTGAAAAAAAATCAACTAATATGATTTTGCAAATTTTTCACCACAGAAACTTGTTAAAACTGCTGTTAGTTACTAACCAAAAGGTGTAGAATCAGAAAATATAGGCCATTGTAGTCTTACGAGAACAGTAATGGATGTAGGGGACGTTTTAACCATCCTCAATAATACCTCAAAAACAAGTGTTCAGAAAATTAATTTTCCCACAAAATCAAGGTACCAAAACCTTTCAAGGTGTATATGTATATTCCGAATCTATATGAAATATACTTAAAAATTCTGATATTTTCATAATTTTATGACCATGTCAATCAACGACCTCTGGTTTGTATAGCTTATGTACCTTCGTTTTGTACAGTTAGCGTTCTTTGTCTAGTTATATAATTTATTTGAGGCCTTACCCAATAATATAAAGACCAGCTCAACGGTGTATAGAGCAGATTCACCAAATTGAGCCTTAGGATGGATCTCCAGAAGCTTGTCTCTGATTATACTTGCTGTTTTTGATATAACACCTATACCGCCTAGAATAAAAAGAAATATTAATTATTTTGTTTGTCAATAGTAAGATGATCTTAAGTAAACTTTGAATTATTTTCTAAATGGTATATTCTATTGTAAACTTACCTAATACTATTAAAAAGAATGGTACATTTTCTTCTGCAGGACATTTATTTATACCCCATATCCCAATGGCAAAAGCTGCTATGTAGAATATCAACGATATCAGTAAGGTTATCTTCACCCCAGCTGAAAATATAATAATATAACCTTTAGTGGGCCGATTTTTATGATTTTTTAGGCAATGTGTTGTCTGTCTACTATAGCAGGAAAAACAAAACATTGTTATTTTGGTGAAAGTTTGAAACATTCCACAGAGGAATGTTTCAAACTTTCGCAAACTGTGTGTTTAGCATAGTAAGGAAAATAAAAACCACTCTGCCTTCAAGATGCTTATTTTTCTCGATAGTTTTATTAATCTCAATGTTTTTTTCTTTTGTTGGGGATATTCACTTTTGAAGAAAATACACTAATCGGCACGAAAAACGGGCACCTTAAAATTTTCATGTTTTTTATATTGTCTCGTATATTGTGTTCTAGAGGACGGATTTTGATGATTTTTTATGCAATCAGTCGCTAAATTATTTGAATTTTTAGTATCTCTTTCTAAATTAAAAATGAAAGTTGCCATCTGTCAATTATACGATGGAAAATTTTTTGATATTTTGGTGAAAATTTGAAACACCCTGTGGGGTACGTTAACAAAGCAAGGAATTTAAAAATAACTTTATCATCTAGATGTACCTTTTCTCGACAGTTTGTTGTTTGATTCATCTCAATAGCTTTAATTTTTTTTGGAGATATTCGTTTTTGAAAAAGACACTAATATTTTTTCGTATTTTTTACATTAAACCATGCCTTTGGTTTTGGTCCTAGTCAACAGACTATCAAATAGTGTTTATGATTTATGTAATGTTACTGTCTTTGAAAAATCGTATTATTGTTGTCTGTTAGGCAGTCTAGCTGATATGGTTTTAAGTCCAAAAGTTGACCTCTACCATAGTCAATTAAAGTAGCAATAGCCGATATAGTTGGGGAGCACAACGTATAAAAATAGCTTCCCGTGGGAGACTTCATGGAGGGAAGGTGCCAGTGGAGTTGTTTTATCAGAAAAAGTATGTATTCCATTAAATTTTATGGTGACACCGTCACAGATGTTGCGTTTGTTTGGAGTGCGTTAAACAAAATGACCGCCATAGCAATATAGACAATGTGCGCTATCGTCGCCGCTATTTAACCGATTTCATTTTTTTTAGTTTGTTAGAAAGGTAAATGTAAAGAGAAAAACAATTAATTCTTGAAAGTATTGCGAAAAAATAATATTTTGGTTGCTCGTTGGATTTAAAGTGAAAAAAAAAATAGAAAAATATTGTGTTATTTTATTTTGGTAAAAATATGGTCTACGTTATATGAGTTCATGTATTTAAAAAAAAATTAAGTGATACATTTGCACATATATATTAATAAAATTACAAATCGGCATCATCACTATCAAATTCATCACTATTTTCCCCGGCAAAATCAGGCGGATGCAAATTATCACAAGTTGATTGGTCCGCATTACAACTACACATTTCTATGCATAAGGCATATTGTTTGCTAAACATTTACATGGTAGTGAACATCGATTTTTAAGACACGGACATCTAATTAGTTAAAGAAGAGACTCTGGAGCACATGGTTCTTCACACAAAACAGGGGTAAACACTCCCTCTTCCAAATACCAGCCGTGTCCAACTGGATTAAGGATGACTTTGATGATGAGGTTAGCTCTCTTAATTGCGGGTACAAGGGAACCTCTAGTAGGGAGTAACTTATCTCCAAGGACTCCATTGACCATCGTAATTCTGCAAGTGATTTTGTTAGAGTGCTTGCTTTATAAACATCATCATGTACTAAATCACAGTTACCAAGTTTCTGCAAAGCAGTAAGTTCTTCTTCACTCGCTGAAACAAATGCCTTCCAGTATGACAACTTTCCTTTTCCAAACAAACTTCCGGTGGTGTCACAACCTGATATTGCATGAAACCATTGTACAAAAAAGGTGTTTTCGGAAAGCCTTGCATAGCGCCTCACTAGCAAAACTGAAATATCTGTATCATTAGCAAATACCAGTAGTGTATCTGCACCTCTAACTTTCGCATTAATAGCATGAAGTATAATTTTTGTGTCGGCTTCTTCTTGAGTACTCTTTAAACAATCCAAAGAGCAGTCAGAAACTTCGTCGCAGAAACTTCAGTGCGCCATGAAACAACATATTTGTTTGCTTATATCTTGGCATGACTTGAATTGTATGTGCAAGATAGGTGAATTAACCACCTACATCCTTGGTACAAGTATGTGACAACAACTTTTACAAATTTATAGTTGATATGTCAGTTGTGTCAAATATTTTATACTGTGTTGCGACACCGTCATGAAGCTTCTTATCCCTAGTAAGGTTTTTTTATTGATTCGTCCAAGTACGTGTCGAAAATAACATGAAATTCGTCATATTGCCAGTATTTCCTTTGGATCTTTTGGGCGAACAAATCTGCAAGATCTTTACAAGTTTTCACTGCGCTAGTTTTATCAAGAGCCTGCAATTCTCCCATTGCATCTACAACTGCAATGCAGTTATTTGATTGGTGAGCTTGAGCAGATGACAAAGAATCTTTGGCAGTGGATTCCACTACAGATTTGAATTAATTTACTTTTAGCTGGGCACTGATGCATTGTTCCGTCTAATGCAAACATGGATCTGGGCACAGCTGACATTTCTTACTTTCCTAAGGTTGTGCGTAGGTCTATTTTACGTTGAGATCGTGCGACAATGAGAAGTCAAGTAAAAAGAGAACGGTCTGCATTTAACTCTGTAAGGGATCCAGCAATTTTCACTTTTTATTTGTTTCCTGTTGGTAGAACATAGTTTAAGTTTGTTTATTTTATAGGTGCCCAAAGACTGACTGATCCATTATGAAGTCTATCTGTCTTGAAGGCTCAAAATAAGATAAATTGGAATCGGTTCAGCAGGGAGATATGCCACTTGGTTCATAATAAAGCGACGGTCATCTTGGATGACGTCATCATAGTCACACGCAACATCTTTGAAAGTGTCACCATCGACATTATTGGACTACATGTTTTTATCTATCGATTAGTACCACTAGTACCTTCCCTTCACTAACTTTCCCACGGGACACACAATGCTTCCGTACTAATAGTTTAGAACTTAATAAACAATAATAATACGACTTTTCAGTGACAGTGACATATAAGTATGTTGATGAGGACCCAAAATCAATGCTAAAATTGCTGTAAATCGATTGCTGTCTCCTTCAAAAGCGAATATCTCCAATTAGATATATTAGTCAATAAAAAATCCGAATAAACCAAAAATATCTTTGTAATAAGCTGCATTATATTTAAAATGACAGTTCTCATTTACTCTAAATGACAGGAACATACTGAAAATTATATTAAGGATAAATTTTTACGGTTCCTCCAAAGGGCATGATGGGGCAAAAAAAATCTGAGTGGGAATCTACAATTCGACATAAAATCGGGTTTATGGTAATAGCTACCTTGGCTAATAAGAATATTTCAGTAGTAACTGATCCTACTATTTTCTTTTGCGTGATATAAACCCGGGTTTTATGCCTAGTTTTATTAGACAAGGGTAGATGATTACCCGGGGGTATTTTATACCCGGGCAATTCCTAAAATGGGATCGCAAATTATTTTACGATCTTTGAAATATATATTCCTGAATTTTAATAAAATTTTGGGATATAAAACATGATAATCAACTTTGGACTGGGACCTCAAAATGGATTGCAATATTCTTTTCTAGAAATAAAAAGGCACTCTTATCAATAAACACGTTATATAAACATGTGTTACTTCAATATGCATAAAAATGTGATATTCCTTCAATTAAGTAATAATTGTTATGATAATTTTACAGATTATTGTAATAATTGTATAATAATATCAACGATAACGTTGGTAATTATTAATTTAATAACAGAGCGATATAGGTATAGAACGAGTGTGTATGCTGTTTAAAAACAGCGTGTAACTTTTATTGCACAAATAATTTACATTGAAAGATCGCGCACACTATACCTACACGGACCAGTACGGACCAGCACAGCACAAACCTGCATCCTGCATGACATCGCACACTTTACCGCCACAGACCAGCAACATAAGCGAGAGTTTCGAAAAAAGTACAGTTGTCAAGGCTCAACTACTAGAGCGTGCAACATAGAAGTATTGAAAATGAGTAGTTCAGGAGGAAGAAATTATTATTTTAGCCATGTTGTGTGAAGAAGAGGAGGAAGAGAAGGAAGCTAAGAAAAAAGAAGATTTTGGGTTCACCCTATAAATCAAAAAGAGAAATCAATATGGCGAATTTCATCATTTGTTTCCTGAATTAAAAGATTCGAAGAAAAGTTTTTCCAATATTTTCGAATGTCACAAATCAAATTTGATTATTTTTTTTTTGCTATCGACTCCCATATTGCATCTTTTCTTTCTTGGTCTCTATATATAAAATGCTTGGCTCGTATCGCACAGCTCTGGATACTTTTGTACCAGTAAAATAAGCTTTTCTTCATTCATATTTAAAACGATTTAAAGGTTCGAACAAAAATAAACGAAATCTAACCTACATCATGCGACTTGAGCCAGCTAGCGTACTCGAAATACTGACAAACCCTTCAATATTTGCATGTTTGTGGAGGTGTGCTGGTTCGCCGGTGCGCACATTAGGTAGGACCAGCACGACCAGGCATAAATATTGCCGGTCATATTTGTCCCTGACCGACACGACCTGTTTTGACGGTCGTGGCTTGTGGCGGTACGTGCTGGTAATGGTCTAGTGTGCTCTACTCTATTAAATAACACGGTCACCTTCACCGGTAGATTTTACTGGTCTGGTCCGTGCAGGTATAGTGTGCGCGATCTTTGAGTTGTAAAAAAAATCTTGATGGTAAAGGTATCAATATTATTTAATTCCAATAGTTCAAATTCCACAATGACTATACGTTACGTACCGTGTACCGTATGATCTAAAAAAAAACGACAGTCACAAAAATTTATTTCCAAAAAATTAGTTTTCAAAATTTTAAAAATATTTTTTTTAAATAATTTTTTCAATATAAAAATAAATTACAATCTACATTAAATAAAAAAGTGCCTTCTTTTTTATTAAAGGGCCAAGTAAAAAATGAGGTCTAGGGCTCGACCTCGCCACAATTTTCATCGACAATAAAATTTATCCGAGCCGTCTTTAACGTCCTTTTTTTCTTCGATTGTATGGTATAATAATTTTATAGGCTGTTATAAATATTATTTATGTTTAATTGTAATTCGTTTTATGTAAAAATAAATTAGCTACTACCTAGGTGTATTAAGCAAATATTTATATTATTGTTAAAAATAAACATTTTTTGTTTAATGCGCTTTTCAAAAACACATTTTATAGTAAAACAAGTCTATAATATATTAAATTACTATTTATAATAAAAAAAAACGATTAGTAATGGCATGAATCAATATTTGAGTTTTAAAAATCAAATCTTATCAGTATTCTGAAACCGGATGAGGATGAAGGATATATTACTTATACCGGGTGCGTCTCAAAAGTGCCTCACCTCCTATAACTGTTTTATTCTTTCAGATAAAACAACTATATTTGGTATGTTAGTATATGACGTATTCAATTGTTTTCGGTCACTTCCGGTTTCACCGGAAATGACTACAATTTTTGATTTTTAAATGGCACTCTCGATATTTTTTTACTTTATTCGATAGAAAATGACTCTCTGAATCGAATGACATATCATATGTCAACTTTTGACATTTTCGCATATGGCTTATTTGAAATCGTAACATGCGGTTCATAACGACAATTTGACTCAAAATACCAACTGTGTGATATCAAATTATTCGTAAAAAAATGCTTTTTCCAAACATGCTAATGAGTCACCCTCGTGCCCTTTGAAAAATTTGAGATATGATTAAAAATACGATTTGGGCATCTTTTAACCGACCAGGGCAAGACAGTAAAACCGTTAGACGATCAAATCTATTTTTCCAAGGCTCCTTGATTAAAAATTAGTGTTTTTAACACAGCCGATTGAGCACTCTAGATTGAAATTTAAAATACAATTTGTTTTTGAGTGACTATATCAAAAATTGACATATGATATGTCGTTCGATTCAGAGTGTCATTTTCTGTCGAATACATTAAAAAAATATCGAGGGCGCCATTTAAAAATCAAAAGTTGTAGTCATTTCCGGTGAAACTGGAAGTGGCCGAAAACAATTGAATACGTCAATCAATCCCAATTTATGTCATATACTAACATACCAAATCTCGTTGTATAATCCCGTTTATACTTCTCCAAATTTCCATATCGTTTTAGAGACAATTTTGAAAGAAAAACATGAAAATATAGTCAAATCAAATCACCTTTCTATGGTAATGCAATTTCGTTTTCATTCTTTGATAGATTGTTATTGATAGAATGTTAGAAAGACATGTTAAAGAAGCATTATAAACAGTTTGCTGAAAAAATCATGAAAATAGGCCTAAAAATAAAATATACAACGCTTTAAATTTGAATTATTTTAGTTGGGTAATTATAAAAATGTTCAAAAAATAGAAAAAACACTTCAATGTGCATATAAAATACTGCACATCGTATTGTAAACAACCTTAACAAAATTACATATAATTAACTATAATACGTACTACAAAAATAACAAATAAGATTCGCCCACTTACGCATGCATTTGTTTTTAACCCGTTCATAACGCGTTACTTCTTGCGTTTCGATTGGTGGTCCATGCTGTCCCGATCGTTGACGTTCAGATTCCTGAGATTGTTCCATTTTTTACGGTACTTCACTTTCAAACCGGCCGGTTTTAGAAACACCTCACTTCAAGTACGATGCGGCGACAACACCAACTGAAACGCTAGTCCGCATCGTTTACTGAGCAAAGCAAAGTTGCCGCATTGGGCAAGTTTGAGTTAAACATTTGATTTTTTTAAAAATAACGTCTTTGAAGTTTTTTTCGTGAAAAAAATAGAAAATTTTGAATTTTGTGAAAGAAATTGTAATTTTTCTTTGGTTCTTTGTTAAAAACATAATATATTCGTAATATGTCAATAGGTATATTTTTAAAAGAAAGAAAACCCCAGAAAAGATATAGTGGTTCTGAATTTAAGCGAAAAATATTTTTTAAAGTAAAATATCTATAAGAGAAAATACGTTTCTTGATGAGAAATTTTTTTCTATAAAACACGTAATTTGATTAATTTCATGTGATCTTGTTTTTCAATGTCAAATAAATCTTATTATCAGCTATACGTTAGACAAAACAAACGCATGACTATTTGAATATACATCTGGCAACCTCGACGGTGGTACCTCGGTTATTTTTATACATCGCGACAAAAATAAAATCGTTAGAAACAGTAGAAAACGTCAAGTTTGTTGTGTTAGCTCATCCGATCGTGATTAATATATACAGAATGTTTATTGAAGGTTGATAATTATTGGTGAGAATTATTTATAATTGTAGCTTGTAGGTTTGATGTTGAAACAAAAAAAAAATTAATAAACATCATGATCTTTTTTACAGTTGTTTCTTTTATAGGGTTATTGGATATTAATAATTCATTTTTTTATATGAATTATTAACTAATTTGTTGTTGATTTTTAATCAATTTTGATGT
Source organism: Sitophilus oryzae (assembly GCF_002938485.1). Lineage (NCBI taxonomy): Eukaryota > Metazoa > Arthropoda > Insecta > Coleoptera > Curculionidae > Sitophilus > Sitophilus oryzae. The sequence continues at coordinate 638,569 of NW_022146533.1, forward strand.
GTATTTATTTTGCTTAACTCCGTACTGCCTAAACAGTGAAGTGGAGTGAAGTTAGATTTATTTTATCAGTCTTGTTCATGGCTGGGAAACTTAAATGGAAATGACAGTTCATTAAAAATAGTTTTTCCTCCAAGATGCAGAGGAGCAAAATATTAAAACTGTCAATAATAACAATGCAAATGTCAATATCTGACAATAATAAAATTTGATTTTTAACTGTCACTTAGAGACGCTTTTGTTGTGATTTTACGGTTTGATTTCGTTTTGATTTGTCGAATTATTGTAAAATTAAATTCCTTCAACAATGTTTTTTAAAAATGGTGGGACAATTTGTGTTTTGTAATAACTCTTAATTATTTTTTATCATGGAGTTTAATTGTTGTACACCTGGTTTCCGAAGGATACAATGGTAAGTAAATTAAACATATCTACTTACAGTTATAGATTTTTTAAATTAGTACTGCTAATAAATGCTACTTGCAGAGCAGTTATTTAATTTTTTTACGGTGCATGTAAGGAATTAAGGACGCGCGTTTTATATTAGCATGATCAGCAGATGATTACATCTGATTTAATTTGTTTTTATTATTTCAGGTCCCAAACGGAAACAAACTGGGAATCTTGCCTACACCAAAAATTATATACCTAGCCGTTTCCAATTCACTTCAAAGGGAGGAAAATTATGTAAAACTGCCTGCTATTTGCTGAAAACCGCCAAAGATTAAATTATAACTGTAACAACTTAATATATACTATTCTAGTATTTTTAATATATTTTTTAATTAATATCCGACATATAAGAACACTTTGTATGCTTTTAATTCAGTTGATTTATCGTTTATAATATGTTCGACCTAATTAAAAGCACACAAAGTGTTCTTACATGTATGTCTAAATATATTTTAAATTAACTAAAACAACCCCCCTTCCCCGCACCCCTCTCTTCCATTAGTATTCCTTCCTCCGTCTACCAGAGGCGCCCTTGTATAATAAAATTGAAATGTATTATAAGTTGCCTATCTATTTAATAGTATAAGTCTTTTATCTATGGTCTTGTTGTGCGGATTGGTACGGACTGACCGAATGATGTGGAATGATTGAGACCAATCAATTTGACAGTTACGGCTATATTTTTGTTGACATTTCGATTCAGCTATTTTCTATACCGGGTGTGTTTCAAAAGTGGCTCATCCCTATAACTTGAGTATATGACATAAAGTAGGATTGATTGATGTTTTCGGTCACTTTAGTTCATTTTCACAAAATATGAGATATGCCAAAATCCTCAGATTTTAGGTATGTATATGCTTCTTGAATAAAACTCACCATTATTTTTCTCCTAGAATCCGAAAATCAATTAATAAATAGGGTGCTCCATTAGAAAAAACAAAACTTTGATATGTCACTTTTTTTGGGGACACCCTGTATAATTCTATATATTTTTATAAAATGCTTTCAGTCAACCTACATACGCTGCCAAAATTTTATTTCGACATAAACTACCGTTCTCTTTGGAGCTTCCGCGGCGTATGAGGGGCGTCACCCTGTACAGGGTGGGTCAAATTCGACGCTTTTAAATGGAAACACCCTTTTCTATGGGAGATAGACAAAAACTAATATCGGTGTCTGGAGCTCAATTTTTGTTAAAAACGTGATGGTGAAAACCGCATATCGATATCTGTTACCGTTTCGGAGTTACGGGGTGTTTTCAAAAATATGCATTTTTAACAAATCGCTGTAACTTTTTGCTATGGAAAATTTTTGTATTTTTACGAAAACATTTCCAAAGCACCTTTTTACGTAGAATTTAATGGTTTAAGTATAATTTTTTAAAAATTAATAATTTAAGAATTATTAACAGAAAATTTTATTTTTTATATGGGACACCCTGTATATTTTTAATTTATTGAACAGAATTTTAAATTACCTTTCCAAAAATATAACACACTTGATATTTTGCTCGGTTCCCCTTCGAGATATCGAGTATATAAAAATTCGCCCGCTTTAATTAAGTAGGCTTTGAACGGCACCTGTTGTAATGCAAAATAATTCTAGCTGTGAGCATCAGTTAAAACGAAAATAATATTTGCTATGAGAGATGCAAAATTTTATAACAATTTAAAATATATTTAACCAACATCAACACATTTAAATTATATCTAATAACTATAAAAATAAATAGCAAACCAAGACAGGAGATTTTGCTACAGGTGTTCGACATATCGACCGTCTTCTGTTATGGACAGACGGGGCAGTTTCTCGCGGAATTCATTAACTCAGTAGGGGTGAAAGATACCCTCTCATAACTGCTAAGTATTTCTAATTCTTGTCTAGATTATACGGAAGAATAAGGAACCTTTATTCTTCCGCAAATATATCCATAGGATTAGATCCATCGGCACTAAGTCAGGCGGCCTCGACGGTCAACGGCTGGGATCTTGGTTAGCTATTCAATTATTCTTGAAACTGGCTGCAAAAATTTGCTGATAACTTTAGCGTTCAGAGGCGGTACAGTACAGTACAGGTTCAGAGGTTCCATTAAGAGCATATCATCAATAAGGGGTCCAAAGCGTACTAGTTAAAAGTGGCGAACTTTTAAAATTTCTGTATTTCTAAGGGGATTATAACAAAATATCAAGTGTGCTATATTTTTGGAAAGGTAATTTTAAATATAAATAAAAAATAAAAGTTAATTAAAAATATAGAGGGTGTCCCAAATATAAAAACTATTTTTCTGTTGATAACTCTTAAATTATTAATTTTAAAAAAATTATACTTAAACCGTTAAATTCTAAGTAAAAAGTCTTTGGAAATGTTTTCATAGAAATACAAAATTTTCCATAGTAAAAAAGTTACAGCGATTTGTTAAAAATGCAAATTTTTGAAAAACACCCCGTAACTCCGAAACGGTAACAGATACCATCATCTTTTTGATGAAAATTGAGCTCCAGACACAGGTATTAGTTTTTCTCTATCTCCTATAGAAAAGGGTGTTTCCATTTAAAAGCGTCGAATTTGACCTACCCTGTACATTTATACGAACTTTTTTACTTATTTTTATCTGCAGAATATGCTGCCGAAGTTTCCGGAATACAGTTCGGACCGCCCTGTATAATACTGCTTTCACCTTTCAAAGTCAGAATTTTTTTTTTTTTTGGGGTTTATATTAGATTTAATTAATAAATTAATAATATTGAAGTGTAGTTATTTAAAATTGCCTTCTCTAAATCTTAGACAAATAATTACAAACTTTCTGACGGTGATGAATATTAAAGTGGATTTTGATGAACAAGCCGCGAGGTGGTGTGTGCCAGGTAGGGCCGTCAACCCCTAGTGGGAATTTCGTATATAATGCCCTACAGGTAAACTGTCTCCCTTGTTTATTTTGGAGATATGATCCCTTGTACGTGAAGTGTGGCGTAATATACCTGCGTTTTACGACATCGTATCACGTAAGAAATTAAATAATGTATGAAAATGTATACCTACCCTTAAAATACATATGTATAACGCCTTTCAAGGGATTATATAAATTTCTTTAATTACTTTACATTGGGTCTTTTATCGTTTCCATTCTATACTTTTACGATCTTTCTCGTTAGTTTAATTAATTAATTATATTAATTTTAACATTGAAAAAATATAACTCATGCAATACGATTGAAAAAAAAAAAGGCATCAAAGACGGCTAAGCAGTGAAGTGTGGTCAGGCCCTATAGACGTCATTTACTTGGCCTCTTTTTTTGTTACTGCCAGCTGGCTTAAGAAGGTTGTAATTTATTTTTGTATTGGGTAAAAATGATTTTTAAATGGTGTAGTTTAAAACTTTAGAAAAAAATAATTCTTTGGAAATAGGATATTAAAAATATCCTTTTTTAGTCTTTCCATAATTATTAGCGTTAATTTTTTCAAGTCTTATGTCAATTTTTAGCATATGAGGTCCTTGAGAGTAACCTCGTCAAAATGATCATTGCCTCTCATGCCTCAGTCGTTTTTGACGCCGTTTTTTTTTCGATCATACGGTATATTATATGCAAATACAACTACGCAAAATCTGATATTATTATAATGAAATAATAGACAATTAATACGCCCAAGCCATTACTCAATTTATTTATAAACAACTAAATTGGAAAAAGTGTATCGAGTATCCAAATATTTAATTTATCGAATTATCGAAATCGGCAATGATTCACGAACCCTATTTCAATTTAAATATTTAATTCAATAAAATATGAAAATATTTAATATTACATTAAATACAAATCATACACCTACTTTCAATGCGAGTTCTTGATTATTATAGAAAAATATTTAAATATACACACTGGAAAAGTCTAGGGATATTACAATTTTATCCCGCCATCGTCAGTAATTTTATTATTTGCATTTCTGATATAATAAAATTAAAATAAACAGATAGTTTACAGGACGTATTGGAAATAAAAATTCCAAGTTTACCGAATTTTTCAAATTTACCTTGATTTTTATTGAACTCAAAAAAATACACACTTTTTTTTTTATTCTAAACTGTGAATTAAAAAAAAGATAAAACCATTTTTACTTAATAAAGGGTATGGCCTCCTCTACTGTTCATTACAGCCTTACATCGTCTCTCCATGCTCCTGATCAGGTTGTCGATCTCTTCTTGAGGTACAGCCTGCCACGCTGCATTCACGGCCCGATCCAGATCCCTACGAGTTTCAGGAGGCATACCCATTCTCAAAATTCTCCTTTGGACCGCGTCCCATACGTGCTCGATGGGGTTGAGGTCAGGAGATTGTGCCGTCCAGGGTAAGATGTTTAATTGATGAGCATTGATAAACTCACTTACCACTCTGGCTGTATGAGGCCGTGCATAGTCATGCATGAGAATGAAGTTTCTCCCAAAATCATTGGCATATGGTAACACGACAGGCTCAAGAATTAAATCACGATATGTGATTCCTGTTAGAAACCTTTCAAGAAAAACGAGATCGGTTTTTCGGCCTAACTGGTCTCCTCCCCAGACCATAACTGTTCCACCTTGATAAGGGTGCACTTCCTGAACATGATCCAACCGAATAAGATTTCCCGATTCTCTCCATACCCTAACCCTTATCGAATCCGGATGAATTCCAAAGCGTGACTCATCCGTGAAGAGAACATTGTTTCATTCGACCACTGAACATGATCTTGAGCCCACAAATATCGTACCTCTCGATTTCCTCTCGTTAAGGGTTGAGCTCTCCAGGGGCGTCTGCTTCTTAAGTTGACCTCTCTTAATCTATTGCGAACAGTGTCAGGACTAACGGTTACATTATGTGTTTCCTGGAGAATTAAACTAAGCTCTGGTGCTGTAAGAGTTGGTCGGCGTCAAGCATTTAATTGTAAAAAATGATCTTGCTGAGGGGTAGTAATGCGATGTCGCCCTGTGTGCCTTTTAGCAACATCACCACTTTCACGGTAGCGTGCACTTAATCGCGATATTACACTTTGCGTTGTATTTAATGCTCTAGCTACGTCGATTTGGCCCATTCCAGCTTCGAGCATACCCATGGCCCTTAGCATTTCGTCGCTGTTAAGATGTCTACGCTCTATAATGTCGTTTAATACTAAACAGAGTTATTTGAATGAATTCTGGCCAGTTATCATAAAAACATAGCCAGTACAGGTTAAATTCGAACAATTGATGCTAGGTGCTTTTTATACATTTGACAAAAATGCACAAACACTTCTGCAAATATCCCAAATTTAGAAATAACTAGTGTGACTACTTCGTTTCAATCGAAGTAGAAAGAATCGGCCTACAAATATGTGGTTGTTTATTCAAAACATTTATTTTTAACTTTAATAAAATGATATCCCTAGATTTTTCCGGTGTGTGTATTTACAGTGTCCTTATGAGCACTGTCCCTATCTAAACTTGTTTAATGTTCTGTGTTTCTAGATTTTAGATAGGACCATCATCATTTCTTTCTGAGTTTGTTTATTCAATAGTTTATTCACTTTAGTTATCTCGATAACAAAAGGATACTCTGTACTGACTAAACCCTTCATAATAAGATAAGGTTTTATTGACCACCTTGCCGAAACGTGTGCGTTTCCCTTTCAATAGACCCAGGTATCGGGTTTAAATAGGGTATCGGACCGGGATCCCCGATGGACGATTGGGGTTGCCTATCGCACTAATAAACTCCATCGGATATCCAGTGGCTTAGCCACCGGACTCTATTTGTAAGCTCCCTAGAGATAGCGCCTGAATTATATATGTATAGAGCGTATTCATTATTTTCTCGAGTAAAATTAGTGTCCCTGTTATATGTGATCTAACGAAAACTATACAGATTTTTGTTATAAGCTCTAGGTCGTAGTATTTAAGCCCTTCTCATATAATCTACAATCTAATAGTGGAAAAAATATCATCAAAATATCAAACGCTTCATATAAGTGAAAAAAAAAAATGGTATACCTATAATTATGGATAAAGAAAATCTAGGAACTAGTGGGGTTGCAGTCGGAAGGGTTTGGACTTTGGACTAGAATTAATACTAATAGAAATAACTTACTGAACGTGGTTCTACTTGATTTTTATAGCCTTTTGTGTAACATGTATTTCCATTTCAGTGTCCTGAGGATGGAATAAATAAATTCCGAAAGCTTGACTATTAACAAAGTGTATTAATTCTAGTCCAAACCCTTCCAACTGCAACCCCACTAGTTCCTAGATTTTCTTTGTCACTATAGTCAGTCGATACTATACTGACTGATTATGGATTAATATATTTTACTCTAAATGATCTATGATTAATAAGGTAAGACAATAGGATAAGTTACGACTAAGAAAGATTTACATGTTCGTCTTACAATCCAACAGTCGAGTTCCTCCAAGAAGGAATTGGTTTAACTGTAATTTGACCGCCACGAGGCATGCAGCGCATTATTATTAATTAACAAACTTCGACGCTTAGTTAACTCAATCTACCGGGACAGTTTGATGGCAACCTATTACGGACCTGCCCTTCTCTCCGAGGCTTTCTACTTCATTTTGACGTATTACGCCCTCCAATTCGGTTACAATGCTTACTAATAGGGCCTAATTGATTCGATTGTGCCCCAACTCGTACCCAATATGCCAATATCGGGTTTGTAATGAAATACCACGTGTATTTTCTCTATATTTGAATCTCTCTCTAGATTTGCTATATTTGCATTGTTAAATTTCTATTTCACAATGTCTATAAGTATGTCACTGATTTACAGTGGACACGAATAATTATTACAAATGTGGTTCCAGTGCTTCTCAAAATCTTTTTTGAAAATTTTCAAAGTAAAATAACTCCGTTATTTTGGACTTATTTGAAAAACGATAAAGAGAAAATATGTTTATTTTATCGAGACCTACCACCTCTTAAAATACTTGCACTTATTTCTGGGGCACCCTGTATAAGCGTGCTTGACGTGAGCTGTCAATAGCTGAAGTTAACTTTAGGCAGGAAGGGAACTTCGGCTTTAGAAAAGAAAACTTCAGCAGCATATTCTGCAGATAAAAATAAGTAAAAAAGTTCGTATAATCTGTCCTAAAATGCTTATTAGTTTCAGAGATACAAAGTGTAGAAATTTTTATTTTTATTTCAGTTTTTTTTTTCAAATAATTTCTGAAGTAACGTCAATATTTGGATGAAAATTAGTGTCTGGGAGATTTTTGACATGGGAAATTTGATTTTGCTGTCAATTTGACTCCTACTTATAGAGGGTGCCAACTAGGTACATATTTTTTGCTGGTTTGATAAGAAATAACTTTTCGTCCATACCTGTATAGAACTACTGAGTAAAAAAATAGAGAATTACAGATAGATTTATGAAATATAAAACCGCGAATATCTCAGGGGTGTATCAAACTTTTCAATAAAAAAACCGTGTCTCCTTGATTTTATCAGTCATTTTCTCACCAGCAAAAAAGCAAAAAACTGATTAAATATTCCCCAATTTTTTTCTACCGCATCTAAAGTAATACCTGTTAAACTTTATCAATAAATTTTTCGGGTTAATGGGAGAAATCCTGCAGGGCCTGGGGAAGGGCATACGTAAGGGAGAGCCGAAATAAGGGATAATATATTTTAGAGAGTCCCACAGGTTGACATTAGCGGTAATTCGTTCTTTTTTCTCTTTTTTTCAGGCAAAACTGGAAACGAAAGCCCTCAAGGCTAAAAGACCCGGATTCACCGACGATCGCTACAACGAAACGTCGTATTACATTGAAAATGGTGAGTCTTGTTATATATATTTTTTATATTTTTAATTTACTTTTCATTAAAAATATTTTTAAATTAAAATCAAATTCCTGGGTGTTTCAAAAAACATCTGCCATCTCTCGTGGGGAGATTCCTTAGATAAAATCAAAGGATAGTTCGATTCCTATCTTCCTGCACTGTCAGTTTTTTACGTCATCTACTGACCGAGTTGAAGTTGGCGCTAAAGATATTAGACAGTGACAGTTATTTTTGCATTTGACGGACGAGCGGACAGAGCGTTGGAAGATAAATTTAGCGGGACAAAAGCGTTTGGTTAGAAATAAGCGAAAAAATCTGTACTGATAAGAATAAATAGTAGACATTCCAATTGATACAAAAATGCATGAATATTCTTTGTATTTCGATACATTTTTATCAACCAAATTTGGTCGTTTTCTGCTCAGCAAGGCAGAGATCATACGAAAACAAAATATTTACAAGTGCTTATACATTTTATTAGAAAGCCAAATTATGTTGAAGATTGCCAAAGGTATGTACTTTTCTACTGTACGTATATTATTTGTTAAAATCCTTCATGCCTTTGTTCTGCAGATATCAAACTTTCACTTTTTTTTCAAATATCGATATATTGAATGATGTAGATCTTTTGAGTTACCAATAGTTACCAACACAAGTAGTTACAGTCACAGGGAGTTCAAGCTTAACAGGTGAATGCCCAAAAAGATTCATTTCAATCGGATAGTATAAAAACAAAACAACTCCATCAAAAGGCACTGAGTTTAAAAAATTGTCTTAGATACTTACTATATATGAATTTACAATTACCGAGTGTTAAAATTAAAATATCTATCTTATTTATTATTTTCAAAATAAAATATATTTTTTTAAAATAAATTATAGAGGGTGTCACAAGATTGCAAATTAATTAAAAAAAAACTACTAAAGAGTTTTTTGATATCATAATTTTATGTATTTGGCAATAGTTTACAATACGGTTTTTGTGTGTCATGGACGAATAATATCATAGTTTTATTATCTTGTATTTATTTATTAATAAATTAAGTTGCTAATAAATAAATAAATTTAACCATATAGTTGCTATATATTAGACCATTTGCTACGTTCTTAGATTTTAGTCCCAAACATTGCTATTGAGATTTTGTCCCGCTAGAATAACCATCCGCCGCACTGTGGAGCGCTGGTCAGCGCGTGACGTAGCATTCCACAGCGACTACGACAGCGGCGATTTGACGGGATCGAACAGTCCTTTAGAATATAATATACAGTCCTTGAGATAAAATTACAGTTTATTTTTTATGTCAAGATCCGATTCTGCTTTGTTTTGCAGTTGCAAGGGGGGTTAAAGTCTTATTTTTTTTTGATTATCAAATAATTTCTTCCAATTGCTTGTAATGATTCAAATGAAATTTGGAGGGTAAAAGTTACTATGAGTGGTAGGTACTTTAATGCTAAAAAAGAATCATCAGGGATTTTCATATGGTTATCACTGCAATTTTTTTCTAGAAAAAAAAACGCCACTGACTTTTTTTTTTATTTGTTGATTAAACTGTGTAGGCCGTTTAAGGCCGATTAAAAGTTGTTTTTTGATAGTGTGCCGATTTCGTTGGCTTTGATGAGATAAACGCACTTTTATTAATGACAATTAATAAAATTAATAAATATATAACACTGATGTTCATTGCTGCCTAGCTACAGCAAATTAAAAAAATTATGGTATTTATAAGTAGTTTTAAACATAACAACAAATGTATTCCATGTTTATAGTAACTTTTTTCAAATTTTTTGATGAGAATCAACCTCTTGAAATTCGGCCATGTATTTTTTAAACACCCTGTGTAAAGAAGGATAAAACTAGAGAAGAACATACGGTTAGTTGTCCCTCTCTGATAAAAACCCTACGACCCTACCACAGACCCTACATTAATCATAGCTGTTTGACAAAATGGTGAAGGACATTTTTAATTTTGTGAAAAAATTTCCTTTTGATAGAAAAATAATTTACTTCAATTTTTTTTTATTTAAATTTATTATGGGAATTGTAATTTAACCAGTTTATAAAATATATACTTACATTGATTATACTTGTTGACAAAATGGTGAAGGAAAATTTTAATCCTCTGTTCCTTTAAAAGAAATTTTTTTTATTTAAAAATTTGTATTGAATCTTTTGAGTGATTACAAAAGAATTATAAAATAATAATTTATACAGGGTGCCATATTATTATGATATGTTTTTTTTAAGTAAAAAATAAAAAAAATGAAAAATACAAAAGTTTCACTTTTTTTTGCAAAAAAAAATTCTGATGTGGAAAAAGTCATAATGTTCTTGACAAAATGGGGAATGGTTTTAATTGTTTGTGGCGAAGGAATATAATATAATTCGTAATTTGACACTACTGATTTTAGTATTGTGTTACATAAACTTTATAATAAGCTTAAGCATTATATTAAGCTTTCCATATTTGGTTACTTATTACGCTTAATTACCATAAGTAACCAAATATGGAAACCATTTAGTTTTTGTATTATATAAAAAAAAGGTTTTGTAAATTAAAAATGTTTATTCTCAATTATTATTATCAGTCATACAGTTGCACGACATAACTTAATAACTATTTGGATTTGAAATTGAACATTGTAGGGTACAATAGTTTAGAGATTCCTATTATGTAACAAGTCTACTGTGAATTAATAGTTCTAACAACAATGTCATCTGTCTTTACGTAATGTCGAAAGACGAGGCCAGTTAATATACGATAGCCGACTAGTAAGGAGTGTTTTATTTAAAGCCCAGTGTTTTCGTGTATTCTACAATGGCGTCGAGAATAAACACTTTGTGTGTAGATTACATATATTGTATGTACAGGGTGGGTCGAATTCGACGCTTTTAAATGGAGACACCCTTTTCTATAGGAGATAGACGAAAACTAATATCGGTCTCTGGAGCTCAATTTTCATCAAAAACATAATGGTGAAAACCGCACATCAATATCTGTTACCGTTTCGGAGTTACGGGGTGTTTTTCAAAAATGTGCATTTTTAACAAATCGCTGTAACTTTTTTGCTATGGAAAATGTTGTATTTCTATGAAAACATTTCCAAAGCAACTTTTTACGTAGAATTTAATGGTTTAAGTATATTTTTTTTTAAATTAATAATTTAAGAGTTATCAACAGAATAATTGATTTTTTATTTGGGACACCCTCTATATTTTTAATTAACTGAAAAGAATTTAAAATTACCTTTCCAAAAATATAGCACACTTGTAAATCCCAGTAAAACCGTTATTATCAAATGTTTTTTCATATAATAAATTATTGAATAAATATTGCATCGTGTCTCGGTCTCGGCCGAGAATTTATTTTTTTTCTCGGTCTCGATTTCGGTCGATATTAAAAATCCAGGTTTGGTCGGACCTATATATTAGAGATAATATTCCATATTTAGTTACTTTCCTCTAACATTTGAAAGTGTAAACACTAACCTTATTTGCAGGTCTACGAAAGGTCTATCCATATTACTTCACCTTCACAACCTTCACCAAAGGTAGATGGGTGGGTGAACGCATCCTGGATGTCTTCGCCAGGGAATTCAGAGCACATCCTGCCGAAGAGTACGAGAGATGTATTCAGGCTGGTACCCTAACAGTCAACTATGAGAAGGTTCCTACAGACTATAAGCTGAAACATAATGACTTGCTAGCCAATGTAGTGCACAGGTTAGTGATTTTGACGTGGATACATTTTCTTTTTGTTTTATTTTTAATTTCTCAAGACTTATATTTTTAAGTTGAAAATTACGTAATACGGATTGTGTGGGGAAATAATCAATGACAAATAATATTCTCTAATTTTAACATAATAGTTTTTTTATGAAATAAATATCTTCTGAGACGTTAAACTGACATTATCTATAATTTTGAAAATTTATACAACATTTCGGTCAGATGTATGCGTGACGGTTATCAAGTGTGAACTAAAGGGTATCCCACAAAAAAGATCTTGACAAATAAGCTATTATTAGTGAACATTTTTGGATCAAGGAATGTTTGCCCGTTTTTTTATTCTCATATATTATTATTATCTTCCAATCTCCTTGCGACTCCTGAAAGATGGCCTCTAAGTATATATTGAACAAGAGCGGCGATAGTATACACTCCTGCCTTACTCTCTCTTGGTTGGTTAGGCCGTTCGCTAATTTTACCCGTGCCAGTATAGGTTTTCGATACATCGGATGTTTTTCTGGTCTAAATCCAATCTCCTGTGAAGCTGCATAAGTTTATGATATTGAACCCAATAGATAGCTTTTTCGTAATCTATAAAACATAGACATGCGTTCTTTCGCTGGTGGTAGCAGTTTTGTACTAATATCTGCGTCGCGGCCAGTGCTTCCCTGGTGCCTAACCCCTGTCCAAATCCAAACTGTGAATCACTCATGGCATCCTCACACCTTCCGTACAATCTCCGGTGTATTATTCTCACGAATATTTTTAGAGAATGACGCATGAGACTGATGAGTCTGTATCCTTCACATTTTTGTGCGCTGATCTTCTTTGGTATAGGGAAAAAATTGAAGATAACCATTGCTCCGGATAGTGACCAGTGTCATATATTTGGTTAAACAATTTGGATAGAACTGCAATGCCTCTCTCGTCCAGAAGTTTGAGTATTTCTGATGGGATCTCATCCGGCCCAGCTGCTTTATTATTCTTCGCAAGTTGTATAGCCTTTTCAATCTCTTCTTTCATCACAGAAGGTCCAGTTAGATTATTTTCGACTGATAATAGACCGTCTATTATCATTAAAGAATTTTTCTACATACTCCTCACATATTTGGCGTTTTATCCGATTATTTTCGTTGATTGTTATACCTAGGCTCCGTTTTTTGTACACCCCAGCGGTTTTTTTAAGTTTTTTTTATGGAGATTAAAAACCGGTCCGGTCGACGAATTAAGCTGTGGTTTCAACCTTTTCAAAACCTCAAAACTGTATAAGCAGAACATTGAAATAACAGAAATTCAAGATATCAGATTTTTTCAAATTACCTTACATAAAGTTTAAAAAAAAACATTACCTACAACATCCAAACAGTAGTTTAACATGTTTTATGTCTCCAACCAAGTTTCGGTGGCCTAGTATCAAATTTAAATGAATAATTCAAAAGGTCTTTCCTTCTATTTGCTGGTAGCTGTAAGTGGCTAATCCTCTGCGGTTATCATTATTCAGTTAAGAACAACTATTCGGGGCTAAACACAAAGCCCGCCATTGCTTTTCATTCAGAGTGGTAACAGAACATATAATTCCTTTGTTTAAACTCTCACAAGTGCAACTGTATAACTTTATATATTCTGTTAATTCAATTCAACGATTAGTATTACACACAATAGATCTATAAGGTCGCGGTGATTAACTCCCCTCCTAAACATTCTACGATTAGTATTCATAATTATTTTATAGATATATAATTAGAGGAAAGTATACTCTATGGCATACCATTTAGTTTTAATGTTTTTGATATAAAATAAATGTATTGTAAATCAAAAAATTTGTGTGAAACCAAATGTGAGAGAGTGGAAAGATATATGGGAGGTACAAGAGTGTCAGAAGCGTGAAAGACAATAAGGAATCTTAGAAGAGACGGAAATCAAAACAGTAAATTAGAACTTATAAGCATGGAAAAGTGGGAAGATCATTACAAACAGTTACTGACAGAAAACAGGACAGAATTCAAACTAGAAGTACCAGATTTGAAAAACGCAAAAAATATAGATGTAAATGAAATAAGTGTAAACGAGATAAAGAAAGCATTGAAGAACTCAAAAAAATGGAAAAGCTGCAGGGTTGGGAAACATTTTCATTGAGCTAATAAAGCAGGGACCCGATATATTATTGGAAATACTAGCTGATATCTTCAACAGATGCCTGATAAAAAACGACAACATTCCTGAAGACTGGAATCTGGCGTACAATCAGCTCTATTTTTAAGAAAGGAGACAAAAAAAGATGTAGCAACTACAGAGGCATTAGTTTGACCAGCTCAATGGAAAGGTTGTATGGCAGGATATTAAAAGAGAGAGAGTAGAAGAGAGCTTTGAAGAAATAGAAGAACAACGTGGTTTCCGCGCTGGGCGTTCTTGTATAGACAACATATTTGTGTTACAACAAGTAATTGAAAAAAGGAGAACTCGAAATTTGGACACGCATCTGGTATTTATAGATTTAGAGAAAGCCTATGACACGTTGACTTTGAAGAAATTATTTGAAATCTTGGTTGAGTCAAATGTGAGTAAAACATATATCAATGCCAATCTGGAATCCAAAAAGTATGATCAGACAGGGGAAGTTCCTATCGGACAGGGGTGCAGTTTATCACCTACCTTATTTAAAATATATCTCCAGGAGGCATTGAAAAACTGGAGAATGAAGAGTAGAGCTATGGGAATAGAGATTGACAACCACTGTCTATCGACCTTGTTCTTTGCAGACGACCAAGTTATTGTTGCAGGTTGTGAGGAGAATGCCGACTATATGTTCAGGAAACTTGCCGAAGAATACGATAGATGGGGACTCAATATCAACCTCACAAAAACCGAATACCTGAAAGTAGGAGAAGAACAAACTGAAGATCCTGAACTACACATACACGAAATTAAAAGGTGTAGCGAATATAAATATATCACCCTTTGATTGACCCCGTCACCTTGCTGCAGTATACAGGGTGACAATTTGAAAACGAACAGTATTTAATATTGCCTCTACCGATGATAGTTTGAAAATTTACATATCAAGGGGGACAATTTTTGAGGCATTTGTTGTCGTGTTACTGGTAGGTACAAACATTTTTAAATGAAGTTCTATGAGGCGGTGAAAGCAATCCGTTTTAAAATTAGATATTAAATACATTTCATTCATTTGTGAGGTTAAGTATGACAATTTTGACAAAATAATAATGCAGTTTATGTAGAATTTTATAAGGAACACAAAAATGGTAAAAGAAATAGGGGTTGCCACTTAAAATTTTAGGGGTAGGTGCCCTGGGGGTCAAAGGGTTGAAAGTAACACGACAACAAATGCCTCAAAAATTGTCCCCCTTGATATGTAAATTGACGTATTTCGCCAAAATTTCATACTATCATCGGTAGAGGTAATATTAAATACTGTTTGTTTTCAAATTGTCACCCTGTATAAACTCGGTAGTTTTAGGACTTAGATTAGTACACACTTGATAAACGTCAGTGTGATACATCTGATCTCTCAATCATTTTAACACTTGAGTGTCTTCAACTCTTTCTGTAATTCTTTTATTTCTTTACCACTCTGAGGCATTAAAGATAAAGGAATCTTGAATTTTGAGTGAACAAATTTGAAATAGTCTAAGCCAGAGAGAAACATAGAAAACAAGATCTGACCTAGAATCACAGAGAGTGCTTTGGTTTGCCCTTCAAACTGATTTACTAGGTCAAATTTACGACAGAAAATGTGTATTATTTTCGTGGAAAACAAATAGGGAGATAATTTTGGATTTTCTTTATTGTCCCCATTCAATCCTTTTAAAATGTTTTATAGAATTAAACACCAACACTTTACTAACGTTTGTAAATTTTGTAAAGTAATTTGTTTCGTCTTTATGTGTTAGGAACACCCATATAGACTACTCTAGAAAGGGAAGTGGTTGGCTCTATACTTCATTTTGTGTTTGTTTTGAGTTATTTTTTTCTTAATAATCTTACATGAATATAACTATTTCTAATAGAACATTTGCAATTTGCTATTTAATGTAATTAATGTCAAAGACAATCAAAACATTATTTAAAAAAAAAGTTAAAAAATTACTTTTTTAGCTATTCTAATAATAGGCCAGTCAAATAAGATCTATTATAGGGGTCACTTGGAAAAAAGTGTTGGAAAGCTAATTATGGTTTTGATTTGTTCAGTTGACATGAAAGATAATTATCCTAGTTTTGCACGGTTGCTCGATTGCCGCTCGACTCTGGAGGGCCAAAAGATGGTAAAATTCTTGGACTTTTGTCAGATTTTCGACTATAGTTCCAAAATGTTGCGTTCTAGCCATTTCACTTTTACAAAAATTAAAGACCATTAAATTCTGCGCATAATGAGTATCAATTCGTTCAATTCGGTCCAGTAGTATGGCAGAAATCGAAAGATAAAGAATGGTGATAATTTTGCTGATAAACGCATTACAGTGACATTCAAACGTTCGTCACACGGAAATGATCATTCATAGTTTCCGTGTGACGAACGTTTGTATGTCTCTTTTATACGCATTATACGCAGAATTTAATGGTCTTTAATTTTTGTAATAGTAATTTGTAATATCAACTGAACAAATCAAGACCATAATTAGCTTTCCAACACTTTTTTCCAAGTGAACCCTTTCATTTGATTGGCCTATAATCTTGAGGCAGTTTTAAATGTTACTATAAAAGTAATGAATAAAATAAGTCAGAAAATTATAGTAAACTCGTAGTAATTATTAATTTTATTTACTTCTGTTATATAAAACAAACCTACTGATGAAAAAAACCGCGTCAAATACGGCTGGTGAATGACAATTGATGATAATTTTGGCGAGCTCAATCTCTAGACGTCATTAACTAAAAAATTGACATAAAACTTGTCCGAAGTTAACACTAGTAATTTTTTGAGAACGTTTCCGAGCCAAGTAATGCCGTCTAGGGCTTGACCTCGCCAGAATTATTATCGATTGTCATTCCTCAGCCGTCTACGACGCCGTTTTTTTTCGAAAAATTATTCTAAATAGTTTTTATACTAAAATGTGTATTCTGTAGGGTACTTTTTTTCCTATTACTAACACTTTTTACTGTTACACAAAATACGACTACCTACTCGCAAGTATTTCGAGACATACTAAGCTAGTGTATGTTGCAGACACGAGGTTCCTGTCACTAGCCAAGCGATCACCATTGTACATATGGACGAGGACGTTGTGGTGGTCAACAAACCCGCCTCGATACCTGTAAGTGGCCAACCGACCGCCATTTTGTTTTTATCTACACGACTCTGCGTTTGTAGACATCTGTTTGTTTTGTTTCGAACTGTTTAGCCAATGTATTCGAGATAGTGTATAGAGAAACCAATAAAAGTTGGCTTGCACGTCATCAAGCACGTCGAAACTGTTATTTACATTAAAGTACAACAAAAAAATTATTCAACACTATAACCATAGATAAATGAAGTTTAGATTGGAAAGTGCCCATAAGGACAATGTAAACACTATTTGGCGCTATTCTTGCAACGCTCGCGACCCAAAGCTTTTGAAAATTTCGGAGCGGTTCGGCTTTTTCCGGAATTATATTGCCAAATATTATTTATTCAAGTTTCTTATTATTTTCTTTTAATTTTATAAATAAAATACAGTGTGTTGCATACAATAAATTTTATTTTATACAGGGTTGTTCACCACATACGACACGGAGTATTGTAGCTAAACGATTAGATTTTTACAAATTATAAGTTTTGGGTTCGTTGAAGGACTATTAGAGCTACAATTTAAAAATATTTTTACAAGATACAGAGTGTCCCAAATAAATAAAAATATCAAACGTGTATTTTTTAAATAAATAAAGGTAAATTTGATAAAGGTTTATTACACTTAAACCTTACCGTTTTTGAAATATTTTCAATTTTGTGAAATTGTAGTCAAAATTTTAAGGCTTCATTTCTCCAAGGGTATCAAAGTTTTTAATACTAAATATTTACTGAAGTTTATTTATTGATCAGTTATTGTGGTGCAATAATAAAAATTATACTACCTTATACAGAGTGTCTAAATTTTATTTTAAATAATTACTAGCTTTAAACGGCAATAACTTGTTTAATTTAAATGAAACACCCTGTATATTTTATGAGAATCAGATGCACAATTTAATTGTCTATCAAATTGTATTATACCATTTTTTACCTATAGCTTCAAGTTTCCGTAGAAAATGCATTTTCTTGTAATTTTAAATTCATTTATCAATATATCCATGGAAGACTGACATTTTAGATTATTTTTAAAGATGTACCAAATTTTTAAAGAGTACAGATACTAATATTGTCGATATAGTTTGTGTATTTCATTAAAAAATAATAAAACTGTTTAAATATTTGTTAAAAAGGACCAATTAATATGATTCCAGTATGCAAACTACATTAATTGACTGTTTGCGTTGATTAATAATAATTGCTCCAAAAACTAAAAAACTGAATTTTTTATGTGTATTAGACAGTGTGGTAAAAAGTAACACCTTAAGAATGATATTTCATTTTTTGACAAATGCTTATTTGTAACAACAAAGACTTTCATTTTTATAAGTTATTATTATATTGATTTCTGATTCAAATCCACATTTATTTTGAATAATTTATTCACGAACATAATTAAGTATGTAATTAATTAGTATTTGGGCGGAAATAATGGTGGTATATTTAATTAATGGTATACTCTTTTATGAAGATTTAAATAGTTTTCTTTTTGCATACAAATGGGCTAGCCATATTATCATTTTGTTAAAAACAATAATATTACTAGCCTGTACATTTTGTACATTTGTTGCTTTAAAAACAATCTAAAATGTCAATATTCCATGGGTATATTGATAAGTGAGATCTAAATTATAAGAAAATGCATTTTCTACGAAAACTTGAAGGGATAGGTGAAAAGTGGTATAATACAATTTGATAGACAATTAAATTATGCATCTGATTCTCCTAAAATATATAGGGCGTTCTATTTAAATTAAACAAGTTATTGCCGTTTAAAGCTAGTAATTATTTAAAATAAAATTTTAGATACTCTGTATAAGGTAGTATAATTTTTATTATTGCAACACAATAACTGATCAATAAATAAACTTCAGTAAATATTTAGTATTAAAAACTTTGATACCCTTAGAGAAATGAAGCCTTAAAATTTTTACTGCAATTTCACAAAATTGAAAATATTTCAAAAACGGTAAGGTTTAAGTGTGATAAACCTTAATAAAATTTACCTTTATTTCAATCATTAATAAAATCTAAAAATGTAATAATATACAGGGTGTTCCATTTAAAAAAATACAACTATAGCATTTTTTACTTATTTGGGACACTCTGTATCTTGTAAAATTATTTCTAAATTGTAGCTCTAATAGTCCTTCAATGAACCCAAAACTTAAAATTTGTAAAAATCTAATCGTTTAGCTATAATACTCCGTGTCGTATGTGGTGAATAACCCTGTATAAGGACATGTATGAAATACCTATGAAACATTGGAAACCGACGTTTGTGCCACGACCCACGAATGCTTTTGCAGTTCACAGTTCACAGCACAGCTTTTTAAGTTTTTAATGCCACTTTTTCACAATTATCACGGGTTGGAGTAAATAAAATTTAAATTAAACTCACTAGCAATAGTTACTTTCAAAATGGACGTTTTAAAATCTTTTTGGGTATTGTTTCAATGAGGGCGGTTGAAACTTTAAAAGTTTTTATAATTTTTGAAGGTTCTGACTTTTACAAGACAAAATTATTTCTGTTCTTGTTTGCGGTTGTTCTTAGCAAATGCTATGCTATAGCAGCGCTCTACAAGGTAGATATGCGCTCCAAAACAATTATAAGATTTGCATTCCAATCTAAACTTTTTTCCTTTATCTATGAGGCCTAAGTAAAAAACTAGCCGTCGCGTCGTCAAATATTTTGATGACATGTACTCCAACATTTATTGATTCTTCTATATGCAAAGATCAATAATTTATCTCTGGCAATTAAAAATATACTTATAGAGAGACTTTTTTAAAATACAAATTAATTTGAGATAAATTACTCGATATATACAGTGGTTTTACAATTTCCTGCATGCTTTTTACTGTTTACTTTGTGTAAGTCTTTGTTTTTGTTCCGTTTAGTAACTTAACGTTTAAAAGACAACACACTTGTTTTACTAAAATAATTTTAGAACTAATACCTATTAGCTGCAATGAATTTGATGAATATTTTTGAGAAATAACACACCATATTAATATTTCTTTATATTAATAAAAAAAAATCTAACAACAAACTGAGACTACAAGCTGAAATGTTAAATAAAATGTATTTTATGATATATAAAAATAGTCTATCTAAAATTTCCTTAATCTCATCAATTTGCCATATTAAAATCGATATATCCTAGCCTATAAACGCAAATATCTTGAAATCCGTCCACAGTATTGAAGTAACCAAATACTGTGAACCTTAGTTTTTATGTTGCAATTACAGTATCCATTAAAATAATAAAGTTTTGCGAGAAACTCTCTAGCCTAATGAGAAAAAAACCCTTGATACGGATTTTTACACTATCGCCATTCGCTTTGGCATTAAAATGTATGTAATAATACCCCGTTTCAAGAAAAATAGTTTACCAATGTTCTTAGAAATAAGCAATATATTTTTATTTTTATTTACCTCCCTACCAAGGATTATAACTTCTTCAGGAACCATGTTAAGGCGTATGTTAATAAGAACTTATTGATTTATTTTTGAAGTGGAAGTTCTTTACGCGCTGAAGTGAATCAAATTATTAATTTTTTATTTTACGCGTATAAAACTATTTGTTACACGTAAAAAACAATTTTTTACGCGTAAAATACATGCCCGGCACAAAATTCCGCCACCCCAAAAATTTGACTAAGTTTGATGCTTCATAATTTTTTAATTTGTAATCTGATATTTATCGTTATGGTATCAATGTGAAGATAAATTTATTGGCATTATATTTTATTATTTTAATTGCTTATATTCTTCGGTTAGGTAGGTTTATACCGTGGTAAATCAAAACGTTTTTTGCAATAAATTTAAAACATCCTGTGGAAAAATGAGACGGGTATTTTGGATAAAAAAAAACACTTTCCTGTAATTTTAGATGTATTCCTAACATTTCATTTTTTGAATTATCCCATTATCTGTATTATTTTATAAGGTACAAATTTTCAAGTCAAATATTGATTTTAGGGATCCTTTTATTGACAAATACAATAAATTTAATAGCGTGTATGTCCACCTCTCGCAGCAATAACATCTCGACGTCTTCCTCGTATCGAATGAATAAGGATAGTTATTTTTTCTTGATTTATAGCTTAAAGAATTTTATAGCTTCGCTTTAATAAAAGCGAAGTTTTGATTTACCCCGCTATAAACCCACCTAACCGAAATATTATAAGCCATTAAAATAATAAAAAATAATGCCAAAAAATTAATCAACAAACTAATACCATAATCATAAAAATCGGATTACAGATTAAAAAGTTATGAAACGTCAAACTAAAATAAATAAATGACTTTATTGTCAAAAAAATTTACAATTTGTAGACAAAGGTAAAGTAAACAAACAAACAAACAAAAGAGAATACAAAACATTATAAAATAACATTGTCAGTCTTATTGTTTAAAATAAACATTTATAAATGTTCACAACGTCAAAGAATAAAAAAATAAAAATAATATTCAAAAATATTTAGTTAGTTTATAATAAATATCAAAGACCTCTAGATAAATTTTCGATATCATTGGTAAATATAGTAATACCAAACCAATGTTTACAAGATCAAATTCGATTATCAAAATATAAGTCATTTACGGCGTAGAAAGTCTCGTCTAGTAAATAAGATTTCAATGCTTTGCGAAATGAAGAAAATTATGTTATGGATTTGATTTCAAATGGCAGGTGATGTGATTTTTTTCGAGTTGTATAATATTGAACTTTTAACTAACTCTGAGCGTGGGGTAGGTAGATAAAAATCTAGCTTCGCCTTCCTGAGGGGATAAGTGTGAGATGGCCTTTCTTGAGAAGCTAAGTTAATATTTTTAATTTTTTTAAAAAATCCTGGCAATGAGCTCTGCTGTTTAGTCCCAGTGAATATCGAACAGCTCTCTTCTGGAGCTTGAAAATGCGGTCAAATTGAATCGCAAAACACGTACCCCAGAATGTAAGGGCATAACTGAGGTGCGACTCAAAAAGTGCATAATATACAGTTCTAGCCACTGACAAGTTAAGCTCCTTAGAAACAGATCTTAATGCAAAACAGGCAGAGCTTAATTG
Source organism: Sitophilus oryzae (assembly GCF_002938485.1). Taxonomy (NCBI): domain Eukaryota; kingdom Metazoa; phylum Arthropoda; class Insecta; order Coleoptera; family Curculionidae; genus Sitophilus; species Sitophilus oryzae. The sequence goes on from NW_022146533.1 coordinate 660,904, forward strand.
TTTCGACAAAGCGTCGATATGTATGTCCCATTTCAGAGAATTGTCTACAACAAGCCCTACGAATTTTACCGATTTTACGATGATAATGGTGGTGTTGTTAAGTACAAAAGGCTGCAGCGAGTTTTTATACGACAAAGCTTTAGTTTTAGAAATGTTGAGACTCATGATGTTCGAATGGCACCAAGATTTAATGGTGATTCAGTCATTTGATATAATCCTATGAAGTGCCGTGACGTCCTTATTGCTCCAAGTGAAGCTAGTGCCGTCCGCAAAAAGACATATTTTACCACTGATGTTTATGTTAGCAATGTCGTTAATAAAAAGAAGAAACAACCGTTATTTGTTATTTGTATAATGTTTTGTATTCTCTTTTGTTTAATTTTTTATTTACTTTGTTTGTTTATTTTACATTTGTCTACGGATCATAAAATTTTTTGACAATAGAGGCATTTATTTATATAAAAATAGAAAACAAATTTCTTGCAGTAGAGGTATATAATAAAATTATATAAGGATTCTTGCCACTTAACTGCTAATATAGAAATTTAATTCTACGCTGTGTTTGTCATAATGCGGATCAACCTGCTCTCACTACCGGTTTTGGAGCCCTACTCCATCATCAGGTGAGTTTGGGAGATCCACAAAATGACAACCACAGCGCAGAGATAGTTAATTCCGACTTGTCGGAAAGTATCGGTTAGATATTAAGTCCCGAACGGGAGATAGCGGCCTGCGTTGTCATTTTGTGGATCTCCCAAGCTCACCTGATGATGGAGTAGGGCTCCGAAACCGGTAGTGAGAGCAGGTTGATCCGCATTATGACAAACACAGCGTAGAATTAAATTTCTATATTAGCAATTTCTATATTAGCAAGTGGCAAGAATCCTTATATAATTTTATTATATACCTCTACTGCAAGAAATTTGTTTTCTATTTTTATAATTTGGCTTGCCTGAAAAAAAAAGCCTTTTACCATCCTTTTACTATCGATAGTTGCGCCTCGGTGGTACGAAAGTACTACCATTGCACGCAGGCCGCTATCTCCCGTTCGGGACTTAATATCTAACCGATACTTTCCGACAAGTCGGAATTAACTCTCTCTGCGCTGTGGTTGTCATTTTGTGGATCTCCCAAGCTCACCTGATGATGGAGTAGGGCTCCGAAACCGGTAGTGAGAGCAGGTTGATCCGCAGTATGACAAACACAGCATAGAATTAAATTTCTATATTAGCAGTTAAGTGGCAAGAATCCTTATATAATTTTATTTATTTATATATTTACTTAGTAAAAATTTTAGGATGGCGGAATTTTGTGCCGGGGAGCTTATAAATAAAATATTTTTTAATTTATTTTTTCCTACTTTTTCTCTGTTACACAACACTCTGTATAGATCTATTGTTGTTTAATAAACCGATTTTAAATTAAGAACCACTTTTTGAGTTACTGTTTTTCAAACGTACAAAAATATTTAAAGAAAGTTCAAGTATAATAATAATATTTTTTTTAAATAATTTTATTTAAACTCTTGTAATAATTCATCTCTGTGTTATATTACTAACTTTCTTTTTAAGCTACGTAAATTAAAAGGTCATTACTAATGCTTCATAATTTCGCTGTACACGACTAGCTTTTATTTGTTGCTAACTCACTGTACACAAAAACCTTCTTGCACACGTTACTACTTATAAGCAAGTGGAGTACGAATAAGGTTACCATCAGTTCATTCTTTTCTGTCGGTGGTTGCAGACATGAAACACCGGTACTGTCTCATGCTATCAAGTTAATACACGTGGACGAGGACATTGTTGTTTTGGATAAACCTTGTTCAGTACCGGTGAGTAAACTACAGTGTTGCCGGTTTAGTGAGTCTGTTTCTTAAAGGGCATGTTAAGGAAAAACAAAAATACAATTTCCTGAACGCCTTGTATATTTATCCAGGCTAATATATATGTTCCTGTACGTAGACTGACTATTGATGTGGACTAATCGTAGTTTCGTAATCACATACAGGACCTGTACGAAAATACAATTGAGTATAACAATAAATAAAATCCATATGAAGTGGATAACGTTTTTGAGTATTCACCAGCAAACTTACAATATTACTTGTAGATAATATACATTAAAATAGTTGTATCACATAGACATTGTATTTTTTACTATAATTATACAGGGTGGGTCCGAATTGTATTCCGGAAACTTCGGCGGCATATTCTGCAGATAAAAATAAGTAAAACATTTTTTATAAATATATGTCCTAAGCAGCTTAGTTTCGGTGATACAGGGTGTAGAAGTTTCATTTTTATTTCAAGTTTTTCCAAATAATTTCTGAAGTAACGTCAATATTTGGATGAAAATTCGTGTCTGGGAGTTTTTTTGATATGAGAAATTTTATTTTGATGTGTCAATATGACTCCTATTTGTAGGGGGCGCCACCTACATGTGTTTTAATTGTTTTGAAGAGTAATTGAAGAGAGTCAACAAATATACATTTTCATGGCTTTTTACGTAAAAAATGTACCTTGGTAAAAATCGCTGCGAGCAACCGTTCTCAAGATATTTCGAGTAGAAATAGTCAATATATGTCATTATTGACAGAAAAATAAACACGTTGAGTAGGTACATAGTTATTTCACTGAAATAATAAAATTGGTCAATTTTTATTTTTTTAAATTAATCAAAAATGGTGGAAAAATGATGATAAAACAATTTCTGTTGAACTTTTGACACAAAACATTTAAAATTTATGATTTCAGTCTAATAACTATTTAGTCAACATGTTTAATTTTAGTCAGTGGTGACAGGTATTGATAATTTCAATTCCAAATATCTCGAAAACCATTTCTCGTAGCGATTTTTACCAAGAGAACTTTTTTTTAAGTAAAAAATAGTAGTTCTGCGAAACTAAGCATTTTAGGACATACAATTATACGAACTTTTTTACTTATTTTTATCTGCAGAATATAGTGCCGATGTTTTCGGAATACAGTTCGGACCACCCTGTTTATCTTACAGGCAACATATACTTTTGTGGTAAGTATATAAAATCTAAATAAAGTAAAACTTTTCTATAATTTTAACATTAAACAGGGTGAGTCTTTAACTAAGTGCAAATATTTTCAGGCCTGGTAGAACTGGATAAAAGAAAAAATGCTGCAATTTTCAAAATATATAGACGAACACAAGGTAGTTATGTTTAAAATCGATTAAAAAAATTAACTTAAATTATTAAAAAATAATCTTGTAAGTAAATAGCTTGAATTGTGCTAAAGCAAAATCTTTATTGGAAGTTTAGGAATGAGTCGAGCAGGGTAGTTTAAGTTTGGGAGAGCGAATGAATTGAGTTGAACGACTCTAAAAATCACGATACCCTAGACAAGGAAAGGGAGTCTCTCTTTCCTTATCTAAGGACAAAATACTCGGAAGCTGAACCGCGCAACCGCGGTTTACGTTAAACTCAGCTGAACTTTACCGTTGATGGACTTTGTAAATAACGGCACTTTTTTATAAATACCAGAGTAAATATGGCCCTATTTAAAAACAAAGTTAAAAACGCATCAGCATTCAGCATTCCTGTATTTTTAAATCATACAAAAAATACTAAAAGCACTTTAAAGAAGATTTACAATTTGTGAATGTGTTCTGGGGATCCAGCAATTCATAGAACTTTGATAATTAATATTATAGACTGCCAGTCTATTGACTGGATTATTTTTAATTTGTGTTGTGGTTCAATAAAAATCTACATATACAGGGTGTTTCAAAACAAATGCGAAAAACTTTAGGGGGCGATTCCTTGTTCAAAATAAAAGGTAGTTTGCTTTATAAACGTTGGGTCAAAAGTCAACCATTAGGGAGATATCGCGGTACAAAGATGGCGGAAAAATAATGTTTTTATTTTTTATCTTGAAAACGAAAAGAGATAGACTAATGAAATTTTATGGAAGCATTACTGTTATGAAAACACACTTTCAGGTAATTTTTTTACTTTTTTAAATTGAGTGGAAGGGGTTGAAATAAACTACCCCTATCATTCTTGTTAACGAAATTTAAAGAAAAATCTTATCAAACACATGCAAATGCTTTAATTTGGATAGCTTAGTTTGTTTAGAAACTTTTTTACCTCTTGTGTTTTTTGATAAAACTCGCCGATTGGAAATTAAAAAATAAAATGTAAAGTATTACATGTCAGGACAAAAAACAATTTTAGATTAAGAATCTAGTGATAATAACGATAATAATAATCATCTAGATAATAACGTATTGCAGTAGAGTAATGTCAAATAAAATAATATTAGGAACATCCTAAAAAGTAACAGCGGCCGACTAGATTTTTTCCTAAAAATTACAGCAGCCACTAGATTCTTTATCAGAAAATGTTTTTGCCCTGACATGTAATGCTTTACATTTTATTTTTTAATTTCAAATCGGTGAGTTTTATCAAAAAATACAAGAGATAAAAAGTTTCTAAACAAACTAAACTATCTAAATTATTTTTTTGCATGTCTTTGATAAGATTTTTCTTTAAATTTCGTTAACAAGAATGATAAGGGTAGTTTATTTCAACCCCTTCCACTCATTTTAAAAAAAAAGTGAAAAATTACCAGAAAGTGTGTTTTCATAACAGTAATGCTTCCATAAAATTTTATTAGTCTATCTCTTTTCGTTTTCAACATAAAAAATAAAAACATTATTTTTCCGCCATCTTTGTACCGCAATATCTCCCTAATGGTTGACTTTTGACCCAACGTTTATGAAGCAAACTACCCTTTATTTTGAACAAGGAATCACCCCCTGAAGTTTTTCGCATTTGTTTTGAAACACCCTGTATAAAATGCTAATGTTTATCTGTGTCGTCCCTACTGAAGTAACGACTTGCAAGAACGACTCTAGAAGTTGCTTTTTTACTAAAAGATAGCTAATTGGCTCTTCTAAAAACTGTCGTCGCCGGATTTTTTGTTTTTCATTTAATTAAAAAAAATAAAAAGTATTTTTTTCCCTTATGTCGCATGTCGCGTCGTGGCGGATGCGCCAGGCTTCAACAGTAAAAGGGATTTTTGGTTTAAGGCTTTATTTATTTTGTTTTTAGTCTTATTTAAGTAAATATGTATTGACTATTGGTATTAGTTAAAGCTTTTATATTTATTTTGTACTACTTACTACCTGTACAATGTGGTATTGTTTATTGTTAAAATTATTGTATTGTATCGTTGTAATTATTGTATTTTCTTGACATAGAACACCTATAAGGTTTTTGCAGTTTCTTCTTATAGGACGTAATCGAAGCTGCAACATTCTAATAAAATTAGAACTATAAATTTGTTTTATTATTTCTAATATGTTACAGTAATTAAACTAATACATTTTCCCAAAACGTTTATTTCCCCGTGAAAATGTGATTCAATTTAAGAACTGATATTAAGTTAAAAGAATTATTCATATAATGTCCAAAATTCCCGCAAAGCGCTTCTCGCCGAACAAAACCGAACTCTCCGTGTCGGATCCGAATCTTAGACAAGGAAAGAGAGGGGACAGGTAACACGGCAGCTGAAAGTGAGGCAAGTTGTCACCACGCGAGATTCTCCAATGGCGTAGCATCAGAAATTAGCTTGTACCTAGACGGTACAAAATATTTATTAAAACGTAAACTAATATATCGTTCATTTTTGTGTAATGCATATACAATTTTGGTTTTTATATATTTTATAGTCTCAGCTTTATAATATTAGAATATCTAAGTCGATAATGCAAAATTTATTTAACAGTCACAGTCGACTGATTATCAAGACAATTATTTATTTATTAACGTGTGTATAATGTATAATTAAATAAGAAATAATGTAATAACATATGTTTGAAACGTGTATATACATATATACTGTATGATCAAAAAAAACGGGGTCTTGTTTGTTTGGAAATGACAATTTCAGAAATGAATATTAAAAATTGCATTATTCATTGAATCCGTAAGCAAGTGTGAAGGGAATTGACTAGATTCATTATTATACCGTATAATCGAAAAAAAGCGACGTCCAGTTGGCTTGTAAATTACGATCGATGATATTCCCCATATAATTCTACATATAAAATGACATAAAAACTAGACAAAACGACATCGAAAAAAGACGGCATCAGCGATAGCTATGAAATGAAGATCGCTGTCATTTTATACGTAAAATTATATGGGGAATGTTGTCGATCGTCATTTACAAGCCAACTGGACGTCATTTTTTTTCGACCATACGGTATAATAATGAATCAATTCACACTTGCGTACGGATTCAATGAATAATGTAATTTTTAATATTTGTTACCTTCAATCATAAGAATATCCTAATTTTCCACAAAAAAATAAACAATTCTAGAAGCTTTGTGTTATTTTATTTATTTTTAAATTTTTATTAATTACTCACTGAGACTATTATTATACACCTAAATTAGCAAATTTTTTGAAAGAATATTTAAAAAAAATATATCTAGTAACAAGTAGCCCACCACAAGTTATATAACAACTATACATATAGATTTTTTATCACTAGAATTTTTAATTTTTTTTTATAGTTTACAATTATTTTACATATTTGATAACAATACTTTATACATTTTTTACATGTAAAATATATATAAAAAAAATGTTTATTGCAGAAATTGTATTTCTCTGATTATAATTCCCTACGCCACTGGAGAAATCCATGCTGAGTAGCATTATTTATAGTTTCAAACATTAATTATAATAAAGGATATTGAAAATACTACTTGGAATTATTAAAAATAGTTTGGTTTGGATGTGGTACAAAACATATTAAAAGCATTTTACATATTTTTACTGCTATAATGAAAAAATGTACATTTTATGACCATATAACAAAAGTTGTGTATCGATTTTTATGTGTGAAATGTAATTCCAGCCACTTTTTTCTCGCTTCGGCCTCTGCAGCCATACGCTGAACATCTCACCATACTAAACAATACAGTTTATAAATTTAAAACAAAACAGTTGTCACAAAAAACATAAAAATTCTCTCGGTGTCACCTCGAAATCTTGTCACCAAAGTATGGCCGCCGATCGAATTTTGGCCTCACTAACCGATCACGGGAGAATATGCGTGTCAGCTGTCCCCTCTTTTTCCTTGTCTAAGATCCGAATGCTTCCGAGGTTTTGGTGTTTGCGGTTGCGCGTTTCAGTTTTCGAGTATTTCGTCCTTAGACAAGGAAAGAGAGACGTTCTTTCTTTGTCTTGAGTATCGTGAGTTTTAGTGTCGTCTGATTTCTAAAGAGGTAGCGGTGATCAAACTGTTGAGCGGCTGAAGCGGGCAAGCGACAAAAAGAAACAATAATTAATTCCGGTCAAAGCGGGTAAAAGCAGTTGAAGCCGATTGAAGCTGACTGACTGGCGCACTATGGCCACGCGCATACAGTTGTTCCTCTATTTTTTACCGCTAGTCTGCCGCGATAAGGCGAGAGAGCGAGAAACCGGTGCACTATGGACGTACCGTTATACATGGTGTAACCAGTCCGACTTTGTTTTATTAATTTACAGTTACTTAGCATAAAACTGAAAATTCATTGCAGCAATAAGTACCTTCTAGAATTATACCGTGTGGTGCATCGGAACACGTGGCATTGGAAATCCCATGTTAATTTTGAGACGGTTAATTTTATGCAAAAGTGGTATTTGACTTTTTTGAAGGGGCTACACTTTTGTGTAGAATTTCGTTTTATTTGGAATAGTCATTTAAAAGTTATTTGCAAAAATCTGCCTTCAAATTGGTAAAATTTATAATACGGACCAAAGCTACAATTAAAATACAAGTAAAAATGTGATTGTGTCATTGTCAAATTCGGTACCAAGGTACCAAACAGAGTAATTTTGTATAAAATAATTATGAATTTCGCAATTTCTGAAAAAGTTACCTATTAAATAGTATTTCCGCTGTTAGATATGTTCGCAGCTCAGTCTCCGGAAAGCCTATACCGAATAAGTCAACAGTATAAAGAATAAACCGGAGGTTTGAAACTAAAGGCACTAAGGTATAAAGCACATGGAAGTGTGAAGACAAAAATAGTTGAACAGGAAGAAAATAACAATGACTTGAATATTCTTCATGTTGAAACATTGACTCCCTTTTATCGGGGATACAGTAGGAAAAGACCACAGTATCATTCGCCAAACAAGTTTTCCTGTGGAGCACACTCAAAAACCGTCTTTATGGGCATAAATAACCGTTAAATACAGAAATTTATATTATGTACAGGGTGTCCCACAAAGAACAACTCTCGGCTGTATCTCGGAAAGTATTAGCCGTAGCGACTGCTGAAAAAAATATTTATAACTAAAGAGGCTATGCGAAATTGCTGGAAATTATTTTCAAGTTTGTAGAACGACCGTTAGGGGGCGCAACTGCAACAAAAAATAAGAAAATGGAGTTTTTACACAATTTTGCCTAGATAAGGTGTACTATAAGTAACAGCTTCATAATCTTCAGTAAATTTTGAATATTTTTTGTGAGATCCATTTTCCCCTATCTACCAAAATAAAGTGGTGGGGGAAGGTTAGATCTGTTTTTATTTGAATATTAATACCTCTGGATTGGATGATCGGAATCCAACAAGTGAGGGCTCGTTTAAAAGAGCATTTCTTACTCTATATTGTACCATATAAACAATAATAATTAGCTTTTGAACGTAGACGCTAGGGGGCGTTGTCTTACAATTTAACAAACATTGCGCGTTTTTTCAAAAAAATTAAATGCAATAGTATATGTAATTTTAGCTGATAGTAAAGAGTAGTAAAAGCTTAAAAAGTCAGCGAAAACCGCATCTTGATATCTTCTTTCAAACCGAAGATATTAGCAAAATTATAATAAATACCAAAAAATAAGCCTTTAATTACCTTATTTTGACAACACGATATCAGTAGCCCTCTTGATTATGCCCATATTTATGCATATACATATATATATATATATATATATATATATATATATATATATATATATATATATATATATATATATATATATATATATATATATATATATATATATATATGCATTTTATTATTTAGTATAGTTTAAAAAAGTTGTGAAAATACATGTGACGAAGAAGTAAAAGCAAGAATTGAAATGACACGTAAAGAGAACATTCAAAAAATGGAATACCACGCTCACCAGTAGAACACCACCGCAAACCCGATTGCGAACACTATGTTGTTACATATGGTCCACTCTTCTTTACGGATGCGAGACATGGACGCTAAAAGTCGAGAATATAAATAAAATAGAAGTCTTTGAAATGTGGTGCTACCGGAGAATCCTTAAAATTTCTTGGACCGAACATATAAGCAACGAGGAAGTTCTTGGACAGCTGAACAAAGATCGGGAACTGTTAACCACCATCAAGGCCAGAAAGGTTAGCTACTTCGGACACATAATGCGTGGCACCAAATATTATATTCTTCGTTTGATTATGCAAGGAAAAGTTGAAAGTAAAAGATGGGTAGGTCGAAAGAAACTATCATGGCTCAGAAATATACGGAACTGAACCGGTCTGGGGGTGGAGAGGCTGTTTCATGCAGCAGAAGATAGAGAACTCTTCCACGAAATAGTCATGGAGATTGCCAACGCCTGAAGACAGGCACGGCACCGCAAGAAGAAGAATAAAGTTTCTTGTATTACAAATATTTCGATAATCCCTTGAATTATTATGGATGTATTTGGTATGAGCGAGTCCTGGGCGAGTGATCTAGGAATGAACAGCAAACAACTCATACACCGCCGTTACTATTTTCAGTACAACTAATTCTTTTGTACATGATCATTCCAATGCAGACAAAAATTAACCGTCTTTTTCAAACCACAGAAATTCTTCTAAACAAAAGAAAAATGTGACATCAAATTTGACAATGACAAAATAATATTTTTGCTGGTATTGTAATTGTAGCTTTCTCTGTAATTTTTAGTAATTTGGCAAATAACTTTTAGATGCCTATTCCAAATAAAACGCCTATTCCAAAAAAAAATACTAGACGACAGTACAACTTTAACGCCTCTTCAAAAAAGTCTAATACAAGGAGATAATATTTGACTTATATAATTTTTCAAAATTTACATGGCATTTGCTATGTCCCGTTTGAAAAGTTATTTTAATTTCCCTTCATAGATACTTGACTATTATTTAAATCAATTTAACTTGTGTTTTATGACAATCTACTAACTGCCTATTAATTTTTTTTAATATACAATTTGCATGTTAAATCAAGTTGAGTAATATTTACATTATCTAATTTCGACTGTGCTATTCTGCTTTTAAAATAATGTAGTGTGTAAGGTAAGGTAATTAAGTTATAGGTAATATATTATTAGTATTCCTATGAGGGGTTGAGGATATTATTATAGGACTAATTACAGGATCTATATAATCAACCAAAAAAATGATTGAGTTTTTTGTTAGTATGAAGTAATTTTAATTATTTATTGATTTATAGGTTCACCCCTGTGGACGGTACAGGCACAACACCGTAGTCTTCATACTAGCCAAGGAGTACAACCTAAAAAATTTGAGAACAATCCACAGGTTAGATCGGTTGACCAGCGGTCTTCTGCTGTTTGGTAGATCGCCTAAAAAAGCGAGACAAATGGAACACCAAATTAGGAATAGATTGGTATCCAAGGAGTACGTTTGTAGAGTTGAAGGCGAATTTCCTGAGTAAGTACAATACAATCGAAAAAAAAACGGCGTCAGTGATGGCTATGCAATGAAGATCACTGTCATTTTATTAATGAAATGATATGGAGAATGCCATCGATCGTCATTTTCAAGCCAGCGGGACGCACCTCTATTTTTTTTTAATTTTATCAGTTAATAGATGACACATACATACATGGCCCAAATTATTGCATATATCGTTTAAAATATACGGGAAGGAATTTAAAGAATATTTTTTTAATACATATCTTTGATAATCTGTAATAAACATTTTTTTGTTAAAATGGATATGGTAAACAATGTTTCTCGTTCAGACCCAATATTATTACAAATTCTTGCACATTTCGATTTGTGGTCTCTTGGGTTTCAGAAGAAATTTGACCATTGTTTTGGCCTTAAAATGCCTAGAAACATTATTTCGCAGTTTAATAGAGTCAGAATAGTAACGCTCTGTCCCAACAGGGCTACCGGCAAGTTGCAATAGCTGAAATTGTAGGAGTTAACCAAAGCGATGTTTCGCGAATATTAAAAAAATTCAGGGAGACAAACGAGGTTACAGACCGGCCTGGAAGAGGTAGAAAGAGAGTTACTACTGCTGTACAAGATCGTGAAATGTCCCTAATTGCACGACGCAATCCCCTGCTTTCTAGTATTGCTATTAAAATTGAGTTAGCTCGCCTTGAAGGGGTAAATGTTTCAAGAACATGACAGAGGATTACATTTAAGGAGGCCTCTACGTGTTACGAAGCTTAATTTACAGCAGAAAATAACGCGACTACAATAGGCTGAGGTTCATCTCCTCAATACAATCCTCAAGCAAATGGACCTAATTGGAATTTGGTTATGTTTAGTGATGAAACAAGAATAGGCCCAGTATCAGACTCGCGACGAATTTTGGTCTGGAGAGCATCTGGAAGACGAGCACGCTTGAATGCAGCTCAACCCCGTGTCCCGTTTCAAGGGAGAAGCATAATGGTATGGGCAGGTATAATGGACGGAGCTCGAACTCCTCTTGTTTTTATTGATGGTACAATGACAGGTGCCTCATATTTTAGAGACGTTTTAGAGCCATTGTGCGTCCATTTCGAGGAGCAGTGGGGGATGCATTTGTTTCATCATCATCATCATCATGTAGCCATCGTTGTCCACTGCTGAACGTAGGCCTCCTCCATATTTCTCCATGTCTCTCGATTTTGGGCCGTCATCATCCAATTTCCAGCAATCCTCTTTACATCATCGGTCCAGCGTGTCAGTGGTCTGCCTCTGTTACCTTTATCTGCTCGACGTCGTCATTCTAACAATCTTCTAGTCCACCTGTCTTTAGATGTTCTCGCCACATGACCTGCCCATCTCCATTTCATTCGAGTTACGTGTTTCACTATGTCTTTAATTTTGGTTTTTTGTCTGATAGTGTTATTAGGAATTTTGTCTCTTTTAGTTATTCCAAGCATGGCTCTCTCCATGGCTCTCTGGGCTACTCTTAAATTTTCTGCTGACTTTTTCGTTAATGTTAGAGTTTCCGCTCCATATATAATTACCGGCAAGACGCATTGTTCATAAACTTTCCTCTTCAAGCATATGGGTATATCACTTTTAAAGGTCTCCCGCAGTTTGCCAAAAGCAGCCCAACCCAAACCTATTCTGCGCTGTATCTCGTGTGTTTGGTTGTTCTTTCCGATTTGTATTTCGTGCCCGAGATATTTGTATATATGTGTTTCTTTTATGTCGGCGTCACCTATTCTGATGTTCTGTGTCAGCACTAAGTTTGTCATTATTTGCGTTTTACTCGTATTTATCCGGAGACCGATTTTAATGAGGCCTGCACTAATTCTTCGAGCATCTGCTTTGAATCTCCGATGTTATCTGAGACAAGGACGATGTCATCTGCGAATCTGAGATGTATCAATCTTTCACCATTCATATTTATGCCCCTATTCTCCCAAGAGAGTGATTTCATTGCGCATTTGTTTACATTGCGTTTGTTTACATGAACGATAATGCTCCTCCCCATCGCACTTTAGCGGTTCGCGAATTTTGTGAGGAAGAGGGTATAAGAAAACTGTGGTGGCCACCGATGTCTCCAGATATGAATCTGATCGACATGCTTGGAACATGCTAAAACGCCATATACGACCAAAAGGAATGATCCCCCCTTACCTTAAATGAATTGAAAATTGCTGCGCGCGAAACATGGGAAGCCATTCTTCAACATCTTCTGGACAACTTAATTGAGAGCATGCCACGTCGTCTCACAGCTTGCATTGAAGCTCGAGGAGGCAATACAGACTATTAGTTGTGAGAAATAATTAAAATTGTTTTCAATATTTTCTGTTTAAAATGAAATTTGTTTTTGTTGATCTTCACTCATTATGAAATAAAATTATAATAACAGCCTAGTTGCACTTAGATTTGTAATTTTATATTAGTTAGTCGTGTAGTAAGCCAATATGTCCAAAAATATAAAAATAATCATATTAGGTTGAAAATAAAATAAAAATATCGTTATATGCAATAATTTTGGCCATGTGTGTATGATAAAAAATAAAATAAATTCTATCGATAATATTATTATCAATAAAAAAATACCTTGGGTTAAATGGAACCCTTAAAAATCAAAAGTTATCATTTCCGGTGAAACAAGAAGTGACCGAAACTAATTGAACACGTCAATCAATCCTGATTTATGTCATATGGCAAGATACCAAATTTCGTTTCTTTATCTGAAAAATTAAAAAAGTTATAGGGGGTATAAATTTTTGGAAAAAATAATTGCTGATAATAAAAATTTGTTTTTGCAGTGAAATATTACTGTGTAAAGAGCCCATAGAAGTAGTAAGCTATAAAATTGGAGTGTGCAAAGTATCGCCTAAAGGAAAGGAATGCAGCACATTCTTCCACAAACTGGGATACAATGGTAAGACTAGCATCGTGCTTTGCAAACCGAAGACAGGCAGAATGCATCAAATCCGTGTACATTTGCAGTATTTAGGTTGGTTTCATTCAAATTATTATTCTATATAGAGCAAGATCCCAGGGCCGCCAGAATATGTAGTTAGTAAGCAACATTAAAATATTAATAGTGTCACTTAAAGAGTAGAACAAAAAAAAAACACAAATACACCAATTAACGAAATAAATATTTCTCAAAATCTATTGAATGAATCGTACGCACGAACGCTTTACTACTCCATAATGATGTCACCCTAGAGGTGTGTAGTTCGGGAACGACCTAGTTCCAATGAACGATTCCGACCCCGGAATGAAAGGAACTAGTTCCTGGTTTCTCAAAGAACTAGTTCTTCAGAACCTATTCTGGGATCGAGACTGTGACCGATATAGAATAATATTCGACGGCGACGGATCGGCTAGCGCGCGTAGCCCAATGGTAGGCAGGAGTGGAGAGTGCCAGCCGTACGTTATCGGATCCGGACCTAGAGGAACTAAACTAAATAGTAGTGTTGGGAAAATTCGAATTAAATAATACGACTAATTCGATAGTAAATTAAAACTAACTAATTCGAATTATCTTTTTCGATATAATCGAGATAAAAATTAGTAGTATTTTATATTATATCTGTGGTAACCGAATTACAAATGAACATAAAACATAACCTCTTATGGACGAATACGAATATTAGTAATTAGTATAGTACTATTAGTAGTATTCTTTCGTTCTGAACGAACTGAAAATTTTCACTTAAACGGATTTATAAAGGGAATCGACAAAGAAAGGAACGATTCGATATGGAAAAATCCAGAAATCATTGTTATTTCCTATACCAAGTAGGAATAAATCAGTTTAAGTGAAAATTTTCATTTCGTTCAGAACGAAAGAATACTACTATTATTTGGTTCATTTCCATCTCACCTAAATTTCACCGAACACCTGCCGAACGCTAAAATTAATTTTCTTCTTTTATCTAAATAATTATTGATTGCAACTGATAAAATAAAAAGAAATACGAACCGCACGTAAACAAGGACATACTTATATCGTTTTAGAAGAAGCTTTTATTTTAGATATGAGCTTTTCAATAGGAATTGAAACAATCATAAACTCGGCACTTTTAAATTTAAAACTATAAATTATGGTTTAATTTATTAAGCGGCTTCGGCACAGTTAATAGAATACATTGAATAAAGATTTTTTTTATTTTTTATTCAGTGATAGAATATAGGTATGGCAATGGTTCAGATTTGTTTAAAATAGCCCCTAGACGAGCACTAGCTGGGACGAATTTATTTTTAGGTTAAATTTATAATACTACTAAATAATTCGAATTATTAATTCGATTGTGAAATATGAATTATTACTAATTATTCGATGGTGAAAATAATTCGATTATTCCCATCACTACTAAATAGACTAGTTTAGTAAGTTTAAGTACGAACGGATCGGCCCAGCGCGATCGATGCTAGGCAGGAATGGGGAGTGCCAGCCGTATGCCGTATGTTATCGGATCCGGACCTAAAGGAACTAGAGGAACTAAATAAAAGACTAGTTTACGTATGGATCAGCCAGCGCGATTGATGCTAGGCAGGCGTGGGGAGTGCCAGCCGTATGCCGTATGTTATCGGTTCCGGACCTAAAGGAACTAGAGGAACTAAATAAAAGACTAGTTTACGTATGGATCAGCCAGCGCGATTGATGCTAGGCAGGCATGGGGAGTGCCAGCCGTATGTTATCGGATCCGGACATAGAGGAACTATTAAAAGACTAGTTCACGGGAATCTATTCAGTTGGCAGATCCGAGATATAATATAAGGCGACGACGATGGATTCCGCCTTGTCTATTGCCACAGCCGGCCGGTGCGGTCTATTACCACAGAAAATTGTCGTTTGATACTGTTTTTGATTTTTAGTTTGTTTTTTAAATATTTTATGGGAATGTTTCAATTTAGGTCCCTAAAATTAAGAAATATCTTATAAAACGAAGTAGATATTCTGAATTTTTAGACAAAAACAAAAAGAAGTGAGGAAAAATGCAATTTTTCGAAAAAAAATCCAATTGATTTATGATATAGTTTTTTAAATTCTGATTTTAGTTTATTATTTTTTTATCTGCAATAAAACTTACCTATATGTTTTTAACATACACAATTACACTTCTCGTTATATCTCCGTACATTATAAAAATTATACAGATCATACTGTGAATAGTTCTGACTGACAACGAAACGCATTAGCAAGCAAGGGGGATGTCAATGTTAGTCGGGAACTATTCTGAACTAAATACCTAGTTCAAGGAACTATTCCTCTGGAGGAACGAGAACTATGGAACTAGTTCCTCCCAAGGAACTAGAATTCCCACCTCTATGTCACCCGACAAAAGTTTGTCAGTTTTATAAGTTTTCGATCTGAAAACGAGACAATTGATTTGTAATTTCAGTTTTTGTATGATTCATCACGAAAAAAATTACAGCACTTTACCCTAATATAATACTAAATCAGGTCTGGCTGCACTCGAATCTTGCTCTAAAACAGAAAACAAATTTTTTTATAAGAATACTAATATAGGTTATCCTGTTGTCAACGACCCTCTATACAACCACGAAGTGTTCGGTCCCCTAAAAGGCAAAGGAGGCGATCTTGGCGGCAAGACAGACGACGATCTAGTGAAAGATTTAATTCACATTCACAACGCGGAAAACTGGTTGGGTATGGACGGCGACAGTGAACTTTCCATGTTCAACACCAGAAAGGACCTAGACGACTCCTTGGTTGGACCCCTGGTTCCTAAAAGTAAGTAATTTATCACAATAATCTTGGAGAGGCCTTGGGTGGCGATGAAAAATATAATTTTTTAATTTTTAGGTCGAGTACTGGGCGATGATGACGCAGATCCTGTGTCTCGAGAACCTTCACCTTGCGACGAACCCTGTGACAGTAGATCATCACCTCCCGCTTGTGAATCGGCACCAAGTCGTCTAACGATGACGTCTTATGGGAACAGAGCAGCTCATGATGCTAAGGTATACTGTAACAGCCTTGAAAACCAAAATATAACTTCAAATTTGTATTATAGGTGACTGTGGCAACTCAGACAGGCCACGAAGCTCCAGATTTTTCGTTTAATCCTGACAAGATGACAGTGGATCAACACTGTTACGAGTGTAAAGTACGGTATAGAGACCCCAAACCACAAGACTTGGTTATGTACTTGCACGCATGGAAATATAGGGTAAGCACTCTTTTAATAAAATTAAAATTGCCAAGGTATTATAATTATTACAGAAATAAAGGTGTCTAATATTGATACTAACAATTTATAGGCTTGGTGCATTCTCCGCTGGTGCTGCCACCATCGGAGAATATCTAAACAATCAGTATATACAAATAGACGGGTGTAAACAGCGAGTATAAGAAAAAAGTTTATACGAATATTCGAAAAGTGTTATTGAGTATAATTTGTGAAAATTCTAAAAAGTTTTAAATATTTTGATATCTTCAAAAAGTCCCCAGCAAGCAAAATTTATTGCTGGAACATTGCGAAAACTTCCCAAAGCAAGGTGTAACATTGCTTTTTTCATTGTAGAGAGGTTTATGCGAGGTTTCAGGGTAGCTCAATCTTCCGCCAAATAACATTGCAGTGCAAGGTTGCATTTTACAATATTATTGAAACGTTGCTGATGTAACGTTCAAGAAAGTAGTAATTTGGGATGTATTAGCAATATTGTTAATTTTACGTCAATACAATATTGGTAAAATTATATTATTAATTATAATTAACTGACTAATTGCTAAAATAATATAGCAAAAAATAGATAATGTTTCATTAAAAACCATTTCATTCACCAGAGGGAAAATATAAAAATTATTTTTTAATATTTACTTATCAATTAATGAAACAGTTTTTTCTTGCGAACATTAGCAATTTTATGGAATTTTATGTTAACAATAATACATCAGTAATAGGTTATAATCAATAGAAACATTAATGGATATTAAATTGTAGACTTTCAGATAGGTATAATATACTTTTACTAATATTGTATTGACCAAAAACATAAACAATATTGATAAAAATATGTAGGTATATCTCTATATCCATTGACTTAGAAAAATTAAAAATGCTCGGTAAATATATCCCTACCAAGAAAGTCGAATTTGTCAAACAAATTGAAAAAAAAAACAAATAAAAATTAGAAATTTATCACCTACTTGTTTCAAAAATATCAAAAATACTGTCAAGTACTGAGAACTTACTGATCTTTTCGGCTGTTCATTAAATAAGAAATTACTCAACTCTGACCTCCGAGTCGAATTTCTAAAAAAATCTTAAAGTTGAATGTCTGAAATAATACAAAATATATAGGTACGGTATAAACATTAATTTAATTTCTTATTCAAAAATACAAAAGGAAATCATGTTGAATTGTCTTATTCGTGGTTTCAAATTCCTCTTCGGTAAAGTTTTGAAATCTATATCCAATCATTTCTAAAGTAGTAAAAATAAAATCAATCAGTTGTAATAAATATAAAAAAAAGCAATGAGAAACTTACCTCTTGTGACAGTAATCTTTGAGGCCCCTTTATGTCCTTATTTTAAAAATTTCAAATGATTATAACATCATTAAAAAAATATTATTGAGAATAATTAATACTGAATATTATTTGTGATTTTATCATTAGATTGATATACTCGTATCCTGATTTTATCTACTTCAATTTTCAGTTGGCTAAAAGCTAACCTAAAACATAAAATATAGCTTAAAAACAAACTAAACTAAACAAACTTTGTTATACTTATTCATAAGTATTATAAAAACACACATAATAATACAATTATACTTACATTTACATTCATTAAAATCTCATTCGAAAAGCATAAAATGTGATACTAAAAACGTAAAAGTGCGTTAACCTAACCTAATTTATACCATATGATCGAAAAAAAAGACGTCAGCGATGGCTATGAAAAGAAAATCGCTGTCATTTTATATGGGGAATGTCATCGATATTCATTTCCAAGCCAACTAGACGCCGTTTTTTTCGATCCTATGGTAATATTTGTTATACTATTAATTAATATTAACTTGCGCGGATCTTTCATTTGAATTTTTGTTGCAATGTTGCAGAAAAAAACATTTTAATCACCATTCAAAAACAATGTTTCTGTAGCAAGGTTTCATCAATCACGACACAACGTTTAGAAATCAACATTACAAAGCAAACTGTTTGGGGATTGACTGCAATGTTGCAAATTTAATGTGAGGTTTTTTGCTTGGTGGTTTGTGTTATAATTTATTATTTATTAGGTAGCCAGCATAGTTTTACGCATCGGTTTTGCTAGTGGAGACATAACTTGGGCTATTTCGGCTATAACGAAATTTTTTGAGGGTACATAATTATAGTTTAGAAGATATTCATAAAAAAATTAAGCCCTAGTTGATTAAAAAAGGGTATACCATTAATATTGCGAATTATATTTTATCCTCTCATAGTATATGTCTATTTAATTTTTTGATTTTGTAAAGGGCGCTTTGTTTATTCATTTGTTTTGTCGAATGGCTTGAATCCATTCTTGCTTTTGATCAAATCGGTGTGAGAAGCTGTGAAGCTATACAATCTTGTTTCGGGAGAGTTGAATATCCGGGAAAATTGAGTTATTGTATGTTATTGCACCCAACAACCACGTAATTACGCCCTCCTTTACGAGTTAACATTTATTCGGCAATTTTATTAACAGTTAAAATTGACAGAACACACGACGCCCAGTTCGAGTTCTTTTTCACTTAATTTTTCCTACCCGAAACAGCACTACATCGCACAAACCTCGTACCTGAGTGTTTTAGATTTCAAAGCCACGATTTCAATATTATTTTAATGCGATCAACATGAACTGTAACTGTGGCTGCGCCGCACAGTAGGCAATATGTCCAAACCAAGTTGCAAAAAATAACATCCACAGTTAGCATTTATGGCAATAACATTAGATTGGAAACATATTAGTTAAGAGGAAACCACATAAAACTAACAAAAAAAAAACATATTCGGAGTGTCTTTCGAGGGGCTGTAAAACGAACTTTGCGCAAAACCTACATTTTCAGTTAATTTGTGTTCAATAACTGCCTTTTTTCTACAATTTTTTAAATAGTAGGCGTTGCATTCAAGTGACACAGTATTATAACAATTGAATCGGACGACCTTAGCTTGCTGTCAATAATTATTGTGAAATTGTCATAATGTGTTTTACGTAGATTCCCGGTTGCGGTAAATTTAATGTCAAGGTAAGTAAAAAAGTATCTTTTATTTTGTTTTTTTTTTGGATAAAAACTAGGTAAAGGTCAAAGTAGAACATAATCATTTAAGGTTTTTTTGATAGTGGCATATATTCATCTTAGAAAAGTTAAGTCAAAAAAAATCGCAAAAAATCGCAACATTAAACTTATTGGAAGCGTATGTCTCAATGCGTATGTGTATAGTAAGATCCTTTATGTGGATACTTCTCATAAATTAATTGTTATAGTAGCTAGAGAAGAACTTGAAATATAGTTAAGTAATTTTTCTCAAGATTTCCGAAGAGGTATGTCATAAATGTCAAATGACATTTTTTGGCAAATTGACAAATTTTGACAGTACCTAATTTTTTAAATTAAATGAAATTGATTTTTCTTCAGATTTAAAAATGTGTACTTCGTGACCATTGCTTCGAGCTGTTATAAAACAAAATATCAGTAAATAGTAGGTGGTAAAATAAAATTTAGATATTTTTAATAGGTATAAGTTCTGTTATTTTCGAAATCGTCATTGTTTAATTCTCAGAATATTGTTACTTATTTAAAATATAATAATAAAATATTGTTCACATATTGTCTGGTATTATTAGAGACCCAACTTATTCAAATGACAAACAATCTTGAATAAAAGTTCGATTGGATTAGTATACTTAGGGTTTTCTTTTATACATTGACACCCCCTTTATCTTTTCTATTTGACGTTTTCGAAAACTGTCTCAAATGAAAGTGGTTTGGAATAAATTTGCCAAAAAAGTCTATTTCGCATATCCAAAGTGCTTCAAAAAGTCTGGGCGTGGTTCAACTATCTTATTTCAAATCAGGTATAGGCTATGCTACATAAAAGTAGTTAGGATTTTTAGGAGAAAATAAAAATCAAATAAAAAATTGGGTACTAATTTGAAATAAGAAAGTTGGGCCACGTACAGGATCTCTAAGGCACCCTGTATATGCAAAGAAGACTGTTTTTAAAAATGTATTCGAGACCATTAAACTTTTATTCAAGACACTTTTTTCGAAAACGTCGAATAAAAAAGATACAGAGGTTGTCAATATATATACCTAACCTAACAAACCCTGTATATGCCGGAGGAGTAATAATTGCTCAATATTTGTCTGTTTCATCTTGGCTCTGCCAAAAATCGTAAAATTTGGTTAAATGTAAAATATTCTTACCGCATTTTGGTAGCTGTATTAGTCAAAAGATGATTTTTCCATTTTATGAATACCCCCCACCACCCCCAACCACTCTCAAGTCAGCCAAAACTAACTGTGTTCACGGGCTACTGGCATAGAATGTTTTCACAACCAAATTTGAATGAAATCGTACAATAAAATAATTTTTTCAACATACTTCTGGATTTTTGCCCACTGTGCGCCGGCGTGAAATACAGAGCGAATACTTCTGATTTCTGTCGTATAGAGCGCTGTGGTCGGAATTTTTTGACATCAACTGAAATGCACCAAGCTTATAACAAAATTATTATTGAATAGGGGCTTCAATATAAACTAAATAAAATAATCTGACTTGGTTTTACATAAGATTTCATAACTTTTGCTAGTTTAAGAATTACATGGCATCTTTTTACATTCTATGTTTTTGAAGGGATAATTTTGTCTTCTCTCTAAGTTAAAATTTGCACAAAGTAAGCAAGTAACAAACTCGACATTATTAAGCAACAATATAAGTATGTTAAAAAATAATTTTACTCATAATATGGACTAATTGGCAGATTATTACTAATTTTAAATTTGATTTTTCTAGGGGCCTGGCTGGGAGTTCGAGACCGAGCTTCCTGATTGGGCTAGAGTGGACTGGGTGGAACCAGACATATCCGAGTGATAATTGTCAAAGCGCTTGTCTTCACTAGTTCTGTAAGGCATCTCTGATCCGCTCTGTCTTTCCATTGCTCTTAGATTTTATGTACGGGAGCCAACAATTAGGAATTCTCTCAACTTTATTACTATTTTTTCTATTACGGACTCATCTAGTATTTTTTTAATTATCTGAAAACTTTACTATCGATAAAAGGCGTCTCAGTGGGCTTTGAAATTATAATTTTTTTCTGATTTCAATAGTCACTGTGACGCTGTTTTTTTCTCGATGATATGGTGGTATAAAAAAATTCTGGGCAATCAAAAAAATAAATATTATTTAAATCCAGTAAAATTATTTTGTTCCTTTAATTTTCACTGTTGCATTTCATTTTTTAATGTTGCTTTAAATAATTCTAAAAAAATGCTTCGATATAATGAGTTTTTACCATAATTTTAGGATTGTTTTAATATAACAATGTAATTAAAAAAATATATAATGAGGCGAATGTTGTTAAATCTTCACTATAAAAATGTTTGCTTCCATATTATATTTGATGCAATTTGTCTTCATAAAGTGTTCAGTAAATGAAGAGAATTCCTTTTTTGGTGCGCTCTATAATAAAGGGTATATTTTTCCGTAAAGGCAGGGTCCAAATACAATCAAGTAAAAAATTGGCATTTTTTGTTTACGTTTATTCCTGTACTGTCAGTTTGGTTCATTTTAAAAATAGACAGGCGAAGACAAACTGTATTTTAAATCCTCCAATATATTTTTTGTAGTAAGTTGTACGATCGAAAAAAAAACGATGTCATAGTAAGCGTTGAAATAATATTGTTTTTACATAATATTCAAACAAAATCTGTAGTATTTTTGTGTCTATTTAGAGAATTTTGCAAGAAATTGGGCAAAGAAATTGAAATAACAGCTACGATGACATCGTTTTTATTTCAACGTACCTTATATTAGAAATAAATCAAATAATGACAAGTTACATAGCATAATATTGCGTCATATTAAAAGTACTTAAATTGTGGTACTTCTGAGAATCATAGAATCATTACTGCAAGTCGGTACTGTATAGTGCACGTAAGAATACATCAATCAAAAAGTATTTTTATAAATATTGTAAAAAAATCTAAAAAATTCTATCTGTACTTCATCATTATAGGTGTCAAGTGCATAGGTTATTTGTCTATTAGGTAAAAATTTATAGTGAAATAACTTTTGTCATTTTTACATAACATATAGCGGTCTAGTGATTAATTAGTGTCAACTTATTTTTCATAATTTTTAAATAATCTCTAAAAAAATAATATAGTTCAGTCATTGGAGATTTTTGCTTGGAAAAAAGTCCGGAAGTTTTGCAACTTTGCAAGTTTATAATATATACAGGGTTGTTCACCACATACGACACGGAATATTATAGCTAAACGATTAGATTTTTACCAATTGTAAGTTTTGGGTTTGTTAAAGGTGTATTAGAGCTACAATTTAAAAATATTTTTACAAGATACAGAGTGTCCCAAATAAGCAAAAAATATTATAGTTGTATTTTTTTAAATGGAACACCTTGTATATTATTCTATTTTTAGATTCTACGGTTGAAATAAAGGTAAATTTGATTAAGGTTTATCATACTTAAACCTTACCGTTTTTGAAATATTTTCAATTCTATGAAATTGCAGTAAAAAAATTAAGGCTAAGGGTATCAAAGTTTTTAATACTAAATATTTACTGAAGATTATTTATTGATCAGATATTGTGTTGCATTAATAAAAATTTTACTACCTTATACAGAGTGTCCAAACATTTATATTAAATAATTACTAGTTTTAAACGGCAATAACTTGTTTAATTTAAATGGAACACCCTATATATTTTACGTAAATCAGATGCACAATGTAATTGTCTGTCAAATTGTATTGTTCCATTTTTTACCCATCTCTTCAAGTTTTCATAGAAAATGCATTTTCTTATAATTTAGACCTCATTTATCACTATACCCATGGAATATTGACATTTTAGCTTATTTTTAACAATGTAACAAATTTTTAAAGGGTACAGATACTAATATTGTCGATACAGTTCGCTTATTTAATTAAAAAATAAAACTGTTTAAATATTTTTTGTTAAAGAGGACCAATTAATATGATCCCAGTATTCAAACTACATTAAATTGACTATTTACGTTATAGTAATAACTGTTCCAAATACTAAAAAACTGAATTTTGTGTATTAGATAGTGTAGTAAATAGTAACACCTTATAAATTTTATTTCATTTATTGACGAATGCTTATTTATAAAAACAGAGACATTTATTTTTATAACTTATTATTATATTGATTTCTGAGCCAAATCCACATTTATTTAGAATAATTTATTAATTAAAACAATTTACAAGTATGTAATTAACTAACTTTTGATGTTTTTTTGTAAGAAATAATGGTGGTATATTTAATTGGTATACTCTTTTACAAAGATTTAAATAGTTTTTTGTATGCCAATGGGCTTGCAATATTTACCACCTGTACATTTTGTACATATTATGGTGCTATAAAAAAATCTGAAATGTCAATATTCCATGGGTATAGTATAAATGAGGTCTAAATTATAAGAAAATGCATTTTCTACGAAAACTTCAAGAGATGGGTGAAAAATGGTATAATACAATTTGATAGACAATTACATTGTGCATCTGATTCACGTAAAATATATAGGGTGTTCCGTTTAAATTAAACAAGTTATTGCCGTTTAAAGCTAGTCATTATTTAATATAAATTTTTCGACACTCTGTATAAGGTAGTAAAATTTTTATTATTGCACCACAATATCTGATCAATAAATAATCTTCAGTAAATATTTAGTATTAAAAACTTTGATACCCTGGGAGAAATAAAGCCTTAAAATTTTTACTGCAATTTCATAAAATTGAAAATATTTCAAAAACGGTAAGGTTTAAGTGTGATAAACCTTAATCAAATTTACCTTTATTTCAATTGTAGAATCCAAAAATAGAATAATATACAGGGTGTTCCATTTAAAAAAATAAAACTATAATAATTTTTACTTATTTGGGACACTCCGTATCTTGTAAAAATATTTTTAAATTGTAGCTCTAATAGACCTTCAAAGAACCCAAAACTTACAATTTGTAAAAATCTAATCGTTTAGCTACAATACTCCGTGTCGTATGTGGTGAACAACCCTGTATAAGTTAATATCTTACCAAAATGGGGTCCAAAATCGGTATTTTGTGAATATCTCTAAAACTATGCGTTTCTTGCGAAAATTTTGGAAGAGCAAGATTAAAGAGAATAAAATTTCCTATAAAAAAGGTTTTATGAAAATTTTCGCTAAAGTCAACTGTTTAGGCACAAAATCCCTAGAAATTTTACAATTTTGCGTAAAATAGATATATTATGTATAGTCGATTTTCCGAAATCAAATGTCGATTAGGGTTCACTAAAACTAGTTTTAGTTTAGTTTCTTCAATTTTGTCATAAAACAGTGGCGTATCATTAATTCGCTCATTAATTTATGAATAATTAATTTTAATTATTGAAAATGTTTACTTGTTTCCACACCACTCAAGAGGTAAAGTATATGGCGCGTTTATTTTAACGTGGTCTCCCCGGAGGTCTACTCCACTAGATAAATTAAAAACTTTAACTTATCTGCATAAGCCCTACGAATCTAGCTCATTGATGTCAACGTCGATCGTGTCTGCTGTGCTGGGCTCATCAGGGTGGTCTCTCAATACGTCCAACTCTTCATCTTCAGCTGCCAGAGGGATATCTACAGGCAAGTCCAACTCCTCTTCATCGGATTCGTCGGGTGACACTTCAGTGACGTTGTCACAGGATTTCCCATTGCAGTATGCACAAATCATTGAACATTTTAATCCTGCTTTTCTGCATCCGCAAGGTTTACTATAGTTGCTGGTTTTGCATTTACAGGGTAAAAATGCAAATAGGGATTTTGGAGCTGGATCTTTCAACGTTGTGACTGTACTAATACCTGTTTTTGTTTTCTTCCAACCCCATTCTTCGGCATCTTTGGTACAACCAGACTAATGCTGAACTTTGTGGTAAGTTCGCAATGAATGCTGTCGAGCACGATAATTAATTATTCATAAATTAATGAGCCAATTAATGATACACCACTGTTTCATGACAAAATTGAAGAAACTAAACTAAAACTAGTTTTTGTGAACCCTAATCGACATTTGATTTCGGAAAATCGACTATACATAATATATCATATTTTACGCAAAATTGTAAAATTTCCAGGGATTTTGTGCGTAGTAGAAAAAGTTAACGAACTTCTAAAAACTTTTTTACGTTCTTCTTGAATGATAGTTTGGTTTTGAGGTTAATGCAAGACTTAAAAAAAATAAGTTAAAGTGTCTAAAATACTATTTGTTCTTGTTTTAAGTTCACCTTTATAGTTTTTATTATAGTATAGTAATGAAACTCTGCAATTAATAAAATAAAGTCTGAATTCAAATTATTCTGTTGGTTAAGTAGATGGAAAATTTTTTGACACTTAATTAGACTACTAGACATAAATCTAAGTAAATATAAATTAAGTAATGGAATACATATTGTGCCTTGGATGTGTATTTAACATCGTACGCAGAATTAAATCTAAAAAATGTATATCCCTGTAATTTCATATCAGCTTCGGACCCTTGCTTAGTGTGAATTACTGTGTTAGATGTAAGCCACAGAGCAGAAATGTTTAAAAATAAGTTTATAGAGTTTGTAGAAGTCAGTAACATAACCTAAAAATCACTTACACTCTATTTTCTTGTTTCTTTGTCTAAGGCTGTATTCCGTTGCAAAACCAGGCGAACCAGACCGGTAAACTACGGTAAAGAGTGGTTCCTGAAAAACATCGGTTTGATACGGAACAGTTTGGTAAAATATTGGAAACGTCAAATGTTGTACAATACCTCTATTCTAAAATTTATCTTTTATGCATTTTTAATGTACCTATTCTCTGCTTTTACGTTCGCTTCTTCTTTTCAATGGAGTTTAATATTGAAAAGTACTTTATTAATAAACTGTTAAACTCGTTAGACAGCTCAAGTGAAGATTTGCAGGTCCAATATTAAAACAGATCAATAATAAATAAACAAATCTAACCAATATTTATATTTTTATAGCTTACAAAACATTCACGATTGCTTGTCTTGTTTTTCATGTTTTCTTTATGTTCCTGACTTGACTGACACAATGGCAGCATGATAAGTTGAAATGGTCCTAAAAAGTAATTCTATTTAGTTAATGAAATTTATTTACCTTTACTGCCTACCTCCATTGCTTTTGGATGTGAATACAAAATATTATTACAAATTTTACAAATTAAATGAGAATTTCACTCGAACTTCGAACATTTGCTTGATTTCTGTCACATAAATGACATTGATTGACAAACAAAACCGGAAAAAACAGCCTTCTCGCACTGGTTAGTTTGGTTTTGGTTTGGTGACAGTTATAATTGAATTTTTCAGGAACCGTGTTCCGTAATAAGAAAACTTTCAGGAAACCGATAGAAACGGAACATAAAACCATAACCAAGGTAAGCAACGGAATACACCCTAAATTACGAATACATTTTGAATGATTAGTCCTTAACTGCTGATACTACTTTCTGTAATATTAATGCTGACATGGAGTGTCACAGATTTCGTTATATAGTCTGTAAAATGAATAACTTTGAATTTGACAGTTCCCGCGGGCTTTTCTAGTGTTAATTTTATTAGGTCAGCAACTTGCGGCCATGCTGACCCAATGCCGTCTCTAATAGAACAGCCTCGGAGCGAGATTTATTACGTCACGCTAGTTAGATACTACGGATTAATAAATATGTTGTAGAATACATGGAAAACATGTAATTATTCCTCGTATTTTTGGTTTGTATTTTAAAAATGATATAGTTTATATGAAATATACATAATATACAGTTAATAAATACAATATATATACCTATTTCTAGTAATAAATTCTTTGGCAGATAAACTATGAACCATACAAATGCAACAAATGTTTTACGATATGGCTGAAATCGTACTCCATAGTCAATGTAGATAGTTTTTGTGTTAAGAGTCATCTTTTGACAAGTTTATATTAGTTTATTAATTGCAGTAAACATTATAATATATAAATAAATTTTGTGAATGCAAATAATAATACATCACTATTAGTAGATATTGAATGTTTTTAATTTTATGTTAAATTAGATCGATTTTCAAACCCCAAAATTTAAAATATATTTTACATTATCTTATCTACCACCTATTCATTATTTGTATATTGTAAAACATTTGCTGCAATTGTATGGTTCATAGTTTTATTTGCCAAAGTATTTATTACTATAAATCGGTATATATTATATTGTATTTATTAACTGTATATTATGTATATTTCATGTAAACTATATCATTTTTAAAATACAAACCAAAAATACGAGGAATAATTATGTTTTCCATGTATTCTATAACATATTTATTAATCCGTAGTATCTAACTAGGGTGACGTCATAAATCTCGCTCCATGGCTGTTCTATTAGAGACGGCATTGATCTAATATTTAGAAATGTCAAAAGCTGATGACATTTTACTTTTGTCACTTATGACATTTCGTATTGATTTTTGCAAGACGAGGAAGAACTGTCACTTGTTTTATTATTTTCCTTTTCTATTTCACGAAAGTTAAAAGAGTTACCTATCTGATTCGTTCAGGCACTCAATTTAAAGAATATCAGTAACTCTTTTGACAGAGGGATTTTATATTTGCCATGTTGATAAAAAATAACGGTCAAAATTCAAAGTTATTCATTTTATAGACTATACAATTTTTTTAAAGTAGACTTGTTAGTTTTCTGTGGGTTTGATGTTTTTGTAATGTAAAACTACTAATCGTTTTTAATTTTTAAGGCGTTGTTATACAGGGTGAGTCTTAAATAAGTGCAAATATTTTCAGGGTTGTTAGATCTCGATAAAAGAAAAACATTTTCTTAAGTAAAAAACCAAAAAAAAATTCGCTAAAAAAATATTAATCGTATTTCTGAGGTCGAAATATACTACCTCTAAAATGTTTGCACTTATTAAAGCTCACCCTGTATGACACCCATTTTATAACTCGCCAATAAAATAAAACTTGGAAAAACAGTTTTTTGATAGCTAACAAACTCAAAAGTTTGTATGTCACCTTTTCGGTAGCCGCAGAAATAATTGTGGTGGAGTCTCTCAGACTCCAAGTCAATGCACAGTTCAGGATTAAAAAATTATTCAAAATGACTAGTTATCATTTTTGGCTTATTTTTGACATTTTTGCTTTGTGAATAAAAAACTTCACTGTTAAATTTTGTATTAAAAAAAGTATACATAAAGCAGCACTGACATGGATTGTTATAACATTATTGTGTACGTTTGTTACTTAGTTTCTAGATTGTTTTTCAATTAGTTTTGTAGTACTAGTATTTTTTTAATTGTTAGTTACATGATTATTTTATGAGTTACTCAAGAAACGAGTTGCCGGAGAATAATCTGTAAAGTTAGAGCAAAAATTGTTTGAAATTTAGGTAATTTTATGATCACAAAGTTAGGTGTTTTTTTGTAAAAAAAAATAAATATATACTATAAATTTCTCTACCAAAATGTTTCTGAATTTTTCATGTTTTTGACTCCTTGTTTAATGAGTAATAGCTTGGCTGTTTACCGTAAATGATTTAATAGATCAAGTACTTCTATTCATTCCATCTAAAAATTCATAACCTCTAATAATTTACTGTTAATTTACATGGAATTTTTAATATGGAGATTTTAGTAAAATATTTTTGCTAGAATCTAGATTTATAATAAAATATTAGACATTCCATAATCATTAAACTAAAGGAGTATAAAAGTACACAGTAACAACAAATAAAAATAATAATTTCTTGACAAACAATTTTTTTTGTATAGAATCCTCTGTTGCATTTATAGTATATTTTTATATTTTTCTTATAAATACACCTTTCAAAATGTAAACAATAAACGGGTCAAGTTAAAAACTACATTAATATTATATATTCTATTGCTCTTTATATAAAAGACAGACATTTGTGTGATATTTAGTTACTTTTTTTACTTCTGTTGACAATTATTATGTTATTATGTTAAGTGCAGAGTTTTCTGCTGTACCTACCATGCCAGTTCTTTTTTCGTGTAGAGTATTCCAAGACCAAGTGATATTTTACTTTGTTGATATTAATGACAGTTTTGCTGATGCTTAGTGGATAATAGTGCTGTACACGTATAGTTCATATCAAATAAATTTTTAGTCACGTGATTAAGCTTGACCGGCACAGTGTTGTCTACTTTTACATATATTCTTTTAATAAAAGCATTTAATGAAACAAAAATAAATTAAATATATAAACAGTTATGATTAATGTTCAACTGCAAGATCTGCTAGAAAAAATGTTTAAGCTTAAATTATCACACAACACAATTCGTTTAAACCAAAAACTCGTAATACAAAATTAAAGTATCAGAACGAATGACAATGTCAGGAAATAAATAAATAAATGTGGCAGCTTAACATTCTTTACAGCAGAGCTACCACCTGAATCCCCAGCGGGAAATTTAAATTCCTATTAGACAGCCCGGCGCGCGCCGAATAGGTCCATGGTTGGCCCTCGATTGCGTCACTAAAAGTTTAATTGGTATCGAATATATTTATTTTATATATATGGATCTATTCACTGGAATGTTTTGATTAAAATAAGCTTATGACATTTCTTTCTGTTTGTTTGAAAGAAAATTAATAATTAATAAATTTAAATATGTCTAAAGAGTTTAATAATTCTGTTGTATTATAATATTTAAACAATTATGTATTCTGTTAAATAAAACTATCGAAATATATATCTGTATATCTAACAATCTTATAAATGTTATTTCTGTCGTTGATGTATTACTCTAATAATTCTATTGTCTTTATTATAAAATGAACTCAATTGTGGATACGATCGATATTATTTCACGTTATAAACAAAACCACAAAAAGCTTACTAACTTTCTAACACACTGATAAAAGTAAGCAGTATTAGTTGAAAATCAAAAAAGACAAACAAAACATTCAGACAATAAAATGAAAAACATTGTTTGCATTTTTGAGTTTGGAGATATTTTTATTCGTTGGCTCTGTCATAATTACGATACACTTACTTTCGGTATGCTGCATTAACTTAATTTGGGGGTAGTAGGTTTTCAAAAAGTAGTTTTAGAATAGCGTTTCCTTTTATTTTGTTATTTTTTATCAGAGGAATCGGCCCACTTGATCAAAATACAGGGTGGTCGGAACTGTATTTCTGAATCTTCGGCAGCACATTCTACAGATAAAAATCAGTAAAAAAGTTCCTATAAATATATGTCCTGAATTTCTTAGTTTACCCAAGTAGCATTTTCACGACTTGCGACCACATATTTACTAAACACAACGTTGGATTAGTTACAAAAAATAGTTAGCTCCGTACCTTGGGTATTAAAATAAATGTAAACGTTGTTGTAACGTTGTGCCGACGTTGAACTAGTACTACAACAAAGTAAAAGCTTCTGCGACGTCGAATAAACGTTGTCTTGGAACCTTTTTTGCTTAGGTGATCTTTAGGTGATTCGGACAACGTAGTTACAATGTTGGGCAATAAAGAGTTTTCCGACGTCACTTTCAGGACCTATTCCAACGTTGCGCAAACTTCGTCTGTCGAGCCGCTACCTTTTTGCAACTGTATTGAACCATAACCTTAAATCTTAAATTTTCACTTCATTGTTCTATTCAGTCAGACAGTGCAGTGCTGTTTTTGTTTTTATAAAAAAAACTTAATTAAAACGGGACTTAATTAAAACAACTGACAGTACAGGAAGATAGGAATCGAACTATCCTTATCTCTATAGTATCCTTGGGTGGCACCCTTTAGAAGTCGGAGTCATATTGACATCAAAATCAAATTTCTCATGCCAAAAACACCTTTAAGAAATTATTTGGCAAAAATTGAAATAAAATTGAAACTTCTACACCCGGTATCTCCGAAACTAAGCATTTTAGGACAGACATTTATACGAACTTTTTACTTATTTTTATCTGCAGAATATGCTGCCGAAGTGTCCGGAATAGAGTTCGGACCACCCTGTATATCGACCGCGTCTTGGCGTTGAACTAACCACAGCTATTTTACATACCGGGTAGTTAGTGTATCGGTGTCACAACAAGGAAAGGGATTGTTGTTATATTCCATAGATCTAAGTATCCTATAAATATGTTTTTTTGGTCAGTGCTTTAGGTGATAAGGTTTATGTTTTCTCTTTTAGTCAAATATTTTATAAACCGACGATTGTTTAATTTTGAATTGGCCATACATGTATAAAATAGGTATAAAATAATTTTAAATTCTAACAAAAGGGCTATGTATACAAGCTAAATCATTTTAACGCACAACTTATATCATTTTTCGTCCTCCATCTCACTTTCTAGAGGACTTTTGCTTGGAAATTTTTAACCGAACATAGTTAGTCAATGTCTACTGTATGGTCAGTTTAGTTTATATACACTTTTGTTAAACATAGGAGATAAGTCTTGTAACAAGTATATATGTAAAAAAATTGTTTACAAATAAATGCCGTTAAAAATCATCTGTCCATCGTTTTCCTCTCTACCTCCACTAAACAAGAAATAGTTTTGAGGGAATATATCAATAAACTTGTAAAGAATATACGATACAGTATGAATGATTAAGATGTTATTTTCAAGCCATTGCAAATGAGAGAGAGAGAGAGAGAGAGAGAGTGAGAGAGAGAGAGAGAGAGGAGCAGGTGCGTAGATAGGTGTATGCTATGGGGGTGGTACTATGATTAAGTCGCAAAAAAAATCACCGTCGGAATTTTTTTGTCGAAAATATAGATTTGTAAATAACATACACAAAAATAAAACAACGACGTTTATTAGTTAATTTTCTATAATCTATAAATAAAAAAATCTAAACTATCAAAAAAAAACTATAAAAACTATAAATAAAACTACAAAACAAATTCAAGTTTTCTAGTACGCTGTTTGGAAAACCTATCAATAACAGCATCAACATTTATTTCAATATTTTTATGGATATTGATTAGAGTTAACCCCACTAATCTGTCCTGGCCAATAAGAACACTTTGTGTGCTTTTAATTAGGTCGAACATATTATAAACGATAAATCAACATAATTAAAAGCATACAAAGTGTTCTTATATGTCGGATATTAATTAAAACAAATCCTTTCATGACTATTTCAATTCTCGTATCTCGTCAAGCGTCAGGGGGGGGTACTGTCCCCCAGTAGCCCCCCACCCCTTATCTACGCCCTTGGAGAGGAGAGAGAGGAGAGAGTACGTGATGGTATGGTCTTTTATGTGCTGAGTAAGCGTTTCTTTCTTTCAATCCTTTTTATTACTCAATACTACAGTGAGGTGTTTTTCAAAGTTGTAAATTCTTGGTATGTCATCCACTGGGAGTTGGAAAAGTAGAATTTTTTTTGAGGGTGTTCCAAGCCCCTGACCTGAAAATTCTCCCAGTACTGTTTCCGTCAATGACCATTCTAATCATTGTCGCATTGGCATAACTACCGACGACAATATGCAGTGGTGTTAGGTCTAGAATGACCTCCATTGCTGCTGTTGGACATGTTCTCATGGCACCTGTGATGCAGATACATGCCAGTCTCTGTACTTTGCACAGGTTTTGCCTTGCTGTACGTTGCTCTAGTTTTGTATACCAAGCAACTGCTCTATAAGTAATCGTGGGTCTTACTATCATGGTATACATCCAGCGCAAAATGTTAGGGGCGCCCCACCTATTTCCCGCCAGTCTTCTGCATATTATGAGAGCCTTTGTGGCTTTGCTGGTAATGTTCTTAATATGCCTGTTCCAGAGAAATTTACTATCCAGGGTTATTCCCAGATATTTCACTTCCTGTGATGGCAATATTTCCTTTCCATCTAGATGGATTCTTTTCAAGTTTTTCAAACTTCGCTTTCTGGTGAATGGCACTACTGCGGTTTTATCTGAGTTAATACGATACTCAGCCCGACAGTCCTGCACCATCTCTCAGCGATGCGGAGTTCTCTTTGGATAATATCACACAGGGTGCCTTCATGTTTCCCCCGTGCAATGATGACTATGTCATCTGCATACCCTATGCAGTGTATTCCCGCTAGAGTTAATTCTTCCAGTAGTTCATCCACTACCAAGCTCCACAGTAGGGGTATGGATATGTGTTACTTATGGAAGAAACTCAGTCATATTAAAATCTAGAATGCCACTTTATCTTTATCTAAAGACAAAAACATTCGACCAATGTGTACTACCAGTCATGATCTATGCATGCGAAACCTGGACATTCAAAAAGGGACATTTAAGAAAACTGCTGGGAATAACCAAGAAAGACCGTAAAAGAATAGAGCGGATACGAAAAAAGACCCAGGTAATAAATGTCATCCACAGAATCAAATCCCTCAAGTGGCAATGGGCAGGACACCTGGCATGAAGGACGGACAAATTACAGCATGGTACCCACGAGGAATTAAGAGACCTAGAAGAAGACCAAACCTGAGATAGGACCATGATATCAGGAAATTAGTAGGGATAACTTTGGCCCGCAGAGCCAGCAATAAACAACAATGGTCCCAACTACAAAGAAAGTATCTAAGTATGTGAGGGAGGCTACACCATAATTGGAAATGGTTGAATAACCTAACAATCTACAATCGCCAAGCAGCATTTGGACGTCGGCGTCGGGACAACGTTGTGTCACGCGACCAAACGTCGGAGCGCAACGTCGGCACAACCTCGTGTCAACCCTAGTCTGCACTTGTTTGGAGAATAATTTTTGGGTCGAATCGACGCGACGTTGGATGCCGACGTTGGCTAGCAGCCTTATTTAGTACAAACTGCAACGTTGTTTAAAATCCTAATTCACAGAAATACAAAACTATAATAATATGGCGTCTAAGTCGCGTTTTATCCTAAATTGGGATAATTATAGTAAAAATATTATTTTTATGATTTAGTTAGAGACATATGCCAGGTGGCAGTAAGGGAAAACAAAACAAAAATATTTAAGTGTGGAGGATGTTTGAAGATCATAATTATTGATTCATTCTACGAATTATTGAAACACTTTAACCGACTCTGTAACTCGTTACCCAAGGCAAAAAAGTTAAACGCAAACAACTTTATTGATAAATGTATTGTTTCTACTTTGAAAAATACTAATGAGCCTTAAAATTAAAGAGGTTTTAAAAAATTTCTTGAATTTTTCTTTTTAGTAAACTGAGAATAATTTATTCGTAGTCGAAAAAATTGTTTCCGTGTGTTGTTTAGGGTCAAATATTTCAAGTTAATGTATACAAAAAGAAAGAATTGCTATTTGAGGAACGAAACATTTTCTTATTCAACAACATGGCGGCTTCCACTTTGTTGTTTTGGAGATTAAGATTGAGTAGTTCGAGTAGTCGCATACTGGACTAATAAAGTCGCAATTCAGCCTTAACAGGTAGTATACTAGTCGCAAGATTGCCTAATTTAGTCATCCTAGAGTCTAGCTTGCCGCCCTCTATATTCTAAATAAACGAGGGAGTGTATAAAGTATCGGCAATATGTCGATGTATATTTAAATTTAGTTTTATATGTACCTTTTTTATGTCCCATTTTAATTAAGTTTTTGGTAAGTTTTTTTTATAAAAACAAAAACAGCACTGAACTGTCTGACTGAACAGAACAATGAAATGAAAATTTAAGATTTAAGGTTATGGTTCAATACAGTTGCAAAAAGGTAGTGGCTCGACGTCCTACCAACGTAAGAATAAGGAAATCTGAACAACGTTGGAATTAGTAAAACAGACGACGTTTGCATAACATTGGAATAGGTCCTGAAAGTGACGTCGGAAAACTCTTTATTGCCCAACATTGTAACTACGTTGTCCGCGAATCACCTAAAGATCACTTAAGCAAAAAAGGTTACAAGACAACGTTTATTCGACGTCGCAGAAGCTTTTACTTTGTTGTAGTACTATACCAACGTTGTGTTTAGTAAACATGTGGTCGCAAGTTGTGAAAATGCTACTTGGGTCAGCAACTTTAATAATAAAAAAATAAATTACTTCTTTAGTTAGTCTTAGTTATTTTACAGGAAATTGGAATAAAGAAGTTGTTATTTAATACGACTCATCGAATACGTCAGTAACAGAACTGACGTCAAATATCCGAAAATATATCACCACTCTACTCTGGATGTAGTCATACAGTCTTGACAGGAAAAAATGGGCCTCCAGAAGTTTCCACCATTTTTTAAAGCCTACGTTAAATTTAAATAATTATTATAGGCCGGTGTGCGCTTCCTGACAATTGCGTTGTTTTATTATCTTTTGAAATTTATCGCTAGGCTCCTGTTTTCGTATATGCGGCTAACTAAATTTAGAGAACATTGGGGAATGATGATCAGTTGTGTTAATTTGTCGGTTCTGGTATATGCTGTTAATAATTTTAACAGTATCGATAATAAAATGTCTAATTTCTAAGCTGTTTAATTTCTACCGTGTGAATTAATGAAAATGAAGATATAGTACCTATAGGCTTGGTGCATTCTCCGCCGGTGCTGCCACCATCTGAGAATATTGTTAACAACTGGTATATACAAATACACCAGTTTAAATAGCAAGTATATAAATTAATTAAATTAATTAATATTCTAAAAGTGTTGAAAATGATGTGAAATAAAAAAAATAGTGTACCGATTTCTTTCGAAAATCGACATCTATGAAAATATGAACCCTTCCTGGACACAAACGGTACATTGTGAGACAGGAAATTGTAGAGAGAAACAAGCCCTATAACATAGGATACAACATTTTAATGAACAGTGTTTTCCATAAAATCAATAAAACGAAAAATATACGAAATAAAATAAATGGTAAGGGTTCATATTTTCATAGATGTCGATTTCTTTCGAAAATCGACATCTATGAAAATATGAACCCTTCCTGGACACAAACGGTACATTGTGAGACAGGAAATTGTAGAGAGTAACAAGCCCTATCACATAGGATACAACATTTTAATGAACAGTGCTTTCCATAAAATCAATAATATGAAAAATATACGAAATAAAATAAATGTACCGATTTCTTTCGAAAATCGACATCTATGAAAATATGAACCCTTCCTGGACACAAACGGTACATTGTGAGACAGGAAATTGTATAGAGAAACAAGCCCTATAACATAGGATACAACATTTTAATGAACAGTGCTTTCCTCCAGTGATTTCCACAAAGTATAATTTATGAAAATTCTAAAAATAAAAATAAAAAAGTAACTATTTTGATATATTCAGAAGGTCTAACTGATATTATAATTTATTATTCCAACTTAAAACTTTTTAGATCAGTTCAACTCTGGTAGCGAGCATAGTTTTAATCACCGGTTTTGCCAGTGGGGTCATAATTGGGGCTATTTCGGCTATAACGAAATTTTTTAAAGGTACATAATTATCATTTTATATGATATTTATAAAACGTTTAATCACTAGTCGATTAAAAATGTATAGGTACCATTAAATATTGCAAATTATATTTTATACATTAGGTGATACACGAGCAATCCGATCTAGCGATCTAGTAGCTTTCGATCAAATTGTCGAAAGATCTCTAGGTTGGTGCGTCATTTGTAATATCGGGTCGTACTTCTGTAATTCTGAGTACTACGACTGAATAAAGGAGTTCTTAAGGAAATTCAGTGTTTTAATTGGAGACGAAATTTACGTAGCGACCAATTAACCTCTAGTGGACAAGAAATTGAACGAGAAACATGAAGAAACTATCATAGAGCAGTCGAAGACGGAGTATGAAGCTGATATAATAAAAGCTAAAAATATATGCACCAAAATCAAGGAAAACATGTCCCGTGTGAGTCTCATTTATATAAAAACAATTTTTCTTAAGTCTTCAAAGAAATGTTGTCAGAATTATTGTCTGATACTTTCGGGAACATAGCTGGTATATAATAATTATTACAATTTAGTATTTAGTTTTTGGTTTGTAATATTTTCCGGAAGTAAAAAGCGGTTTTTATATATATTTATTTAGAAATTTTCAAGGAAAATAACGAATTTTGAATTTGTTTGCTACCAAAAAACATTTTTTCTAACTTATCTTGCATTGGGGAGTTTCAATAAATGTGTCATATTAGAATTTAGAATAAGTGGGAGGGGGGTTAATCTCTGCGACCTTAGAGATCTATTGTGTCCCCCTTTCTTGAGTTATAATTCATCATACAGTCCCAGGACTTCCTACGGAGACGCGTGTCCCTCACAGTCGAGGAGCTACGACCCAGGCCGGGTAGACGAAACGGTAGCTTGTGTCGTCTGTTGGGTCTAGAGGTAGGAGGTAGGCTCCCGACCCTTGGAGGAGGTGGTAGCTTGTATGCCACTTGCGGAGGATGGTCTCACGCAAGTGTCAGCCACCTCTCCTGTAGTTCTCTTTGGGTTTGGCCCCTTGGAACTTTCATTGTTAACTGTTCCCAGTGTCGCTAGGGGGTTTCCCCAGAGCTTCACCGGTGATATTTTTATTACTATTATTACCAGATCTCATAGTGTTCCTATGAGTCGCTAGGGATTTTTTTTACAAAAACTATGCGATGTGGCGTATTTTTACAAGCGACAAAAATGTAGTAAATACTACAAGGACCATTTTACAGAAAGAAAATCGGACATGGGTGAGGTTGGAAAATATTTACACTAAAATTTATGTAGGGGTGGGGGTGTGTTACTTTGATTTTTGTCAAAGTTAAATGTTAAAGCATTTAGCAAAACATAGACACCGAAAATCTCATTCAAATCGGAATAACGGTTTTTAAAATATCTGAAAAATTATATTTTCTTCTAATTAATTATTCCATCTTTTCTATTCTATATCCACGGAATAATGGGACACCCTGTATAACAGCGCATGAAAGGTAAAGAGAAATAGTGGTGTTACATTAAAAAACATTAAACCCACAGAGAACTAGTTTTGCTTTAAAAAAACACTTTATATAACGGAGTCTGTGAGACTCCGTATCAGCATTAGTGTTACGGTTAAGGGTTAATCACATCATTCTATAGTGACTAATTTTAGCAAGCGGTATCAAAAATAGGCGAATAGCAGCATCCTGCTATTTTCCTGCAATATTAGTGCGCCTTCAGTAACAGCTTCCACAGTTATCGCGATTTACGCTAGTCAGTCAGTAAGCGGACTGATATTGTGGCGGTACGAACAAAACGGTCGGCAGATATTTTCTGTGTTTACAACACGCGTTTTCGGTACTACAATACCGAATAGACAGAGCGAACTTTCGTTTTTCGGTACTTATATTTTTTCAATCATATTTGAGTGCATTTACAGTTTCTCAACTTAATTTCTTTTGAAGGTAGGTGCCTATTTAATTCTTTATTTTTGTTTGGTTTGTATCTTTGTTCTATCAAAAAAAAATTGTGTCATATATTTATGTATCGTATCTATTTTTTTTCATTAAGTTTCTGAGGCAAAAAAATATTTACGATTTTTAAAAATTCAAATTATTTTTTTTATTTTGTTAACTTTTTCTGTTTTTAATAATGTTTGTTTTCTCTATCTCTAAAAATACTGCTGTTACATTTTTGTGTGGTATTTTGGAGTGAATAATATATCTATTTTTTTCTCATTATTTTTTTGAGACAAAAAACATTCAGATATTTTAAAAATTCAAATTATTTTAATTTTTTTAGTTGGTTTGTTTATCGGTTTTTTATAATTTATTTTTTTATATCTTGTTTTGTATAGGAAAAATTTTGATGTTATTTTATTTTTACTATTTCTTCTTTTTATAAAGAATTTATATTTTCTTATAATATAGTTGATAATAAATATAAAGTATTATTTTCTGTATCTGAAAAAAGTGCAAATTATAAAAATTATTACGTAATTTTGTTCAATAATTCTATTTCCTATCTTAAGAAAATTTTAAACCATAAATTCAGTTCTTACAAGATATTTTTTTAATAAAGAACTTTTATTTGTGATTTTTCTTTTAATTTTTATACTATTTTTTGATCCTATATATGTTTTTTATTTTGCCCAAATTTATAAAGAATATATATTATTTCTTAATCGAAATTAGACATTTTATTTTTATCTTTTATATTAATTAAAAACCACTTAATTTATCAATAGTAATTATGAAGTATTCTAGATATTAAATAAATCTGCATTGTAAGCTTATTAAATTTATCTGTCAAGATGCTAAATATTAAAATTGTTCCATATCGTTTTTCCAATCTTAAATTTCTATATTTAACTTTCTAGAGTAATCTTAGGTAAATATTACTAGTTTTACAATGTTACTAACTATTCCTTACTTTATAGTTCATATCTCTATACTAAGAATATATACAATAGTTAAAATTATGACTAAAATTATGAAATTTAGAAAAAAAAAATTATGAAATTTAAAAATATGACTAACTTTCTTTTGTACCGAAAAAGTAACTAAATTAAATATATTACGAAAATTAATTCATATAGTAAAAATAATAATTATAAATAACTTTTTATTTGTTAAAAGAAGGAAATCTAAAAAAACTATATTTTATTATTAGTATTACAAATCACAAAATACTTTATGTATGTGATTCTTTATACAGGGTGTTCCTTAATGACGTGCTAATATTTGAGGGGGTGATTCTTGAATCTATTTTAAGAAACATCTTTATATGACTGTATGTCCTAAACGTCTTAATTTCTGAGATACAGGGTGGTAACATTTTTTAAAAAATAAACTTCTTTTCATAAAAGTCTGATTTTTATTATAGATATCTTTATGAAACTCGATACACATGTTCTATCGATCAAAATACCTTTTTTGGTGTAATTTTTTTTATTTATTTCAACCAGGGCCGTCCATACGGGTTTTACATTGAATATTTTTTGGTGAAAAAAGTGGTACACCACTGACTTACTTCATGCAGTGACTTGTGTCGAAATCATTTCTTCATCGGCTGGAAAGAGCGGAAGGAAATGAAGAAATAAAACAGTGTTTTTGTATATCAAAATAAGCATTTTTGATGCATGGAACGCGTGTACATATCAAGTATAACATCAGATATATTTTTAAAAGAAAATAGAAAATTTTACCACCCTATATTTCAAAAGCTAAGATGTTTAGGACATATATTTATATGAAGTTTTTTTCTTAGAATTGGTCCAAGAACCGCCTCCTTGAATATGAGCATGTCATTAAGGTACACTCTGTATATTAAAATATTTTATTAATTGTTTAACCAAGACAGTTGATTTTTTACTGATCATGAATTCTGATCATTTATTCAACTATTATAATAATTTTATTCATTATTTTTAATACATGATATTTATACAAAATGAAACATTCGAAAAATAGTCTATTTGTTTTCATTCTCTTTAACAAACCCCACATGTGGAATAGTTTGAATGTGTAATGTATGACATAATCATAATATTTGTTCGGTAATAATTACACTCTTTTAGATATAGATATAAATTATAGATGTTGATAGATACTGGTAGTTAATCAGTTTCTGAACAATACCAGGTAGTTCAAAAACAACTTTGAAATAACAACTCAAGAATGTTATGTATTGAATAACAGTATAACACTCATATTACCTATTTTAGTCAGTATATTTTTGTGGATCCCATTGGTGGCCCATGGAGCCAAGGCCCTCCTAAAATCTATAAATTGAGTTAAATATTAAGCTTTTGGGTTAAAATGGCGCTCTAAAGAGTATATTCTACATTAATTTTTATTTGGGCCTCCCCTAAAATACGTTCCTATATCTATCCCAGATAATAGTAATAAATAAAATAAATAAAGACATATAATCTACGACAATGTCATTATGACACTTGCATAATAGCACTAGTGCTATGTATAGTGTTCATAATAACACGCAAATTTTAAAATAAGAAACAAACAAAAAAGGTACCTAAATACGTTTATTTACTGTAAGCATTAATTATAATATCAGTACAATTGGTTAAATTAATTCCAAACGATGACAGGTGAGTTGAATTTTTAGAAAGTAAATTTATTTCCTGAGTGCTTGAACTTGTTGAAGACCCATCATTGCCAGAAATGTTACCCAAAATATTACATGACACTGTTTTCTTATTTTCTTTGGAATTTTCTATATAGCTCTCTGCCACTGTGTTAGGGTGCCAACCACCATGTCTTTTAACGGTTAATAAATCCACTC
Organism: Sitophilus oryzae; assembly: GCF_002938485.1. NCBI lineage: Eukaryota > Metazoa > Arthropoda > Insecta > Coleoptera > Curculionidae > Sitophilus > Sitophilus oryzae. Next base: position 702,996 of record NW_022146533.1, read on the forward strand.
CTGAATCTGCAAGCAACGATGCAGACGATCTACGGAAACAATGTCCAGTGTATTGTTGTGGATTTGGAAGACTTAGGAACAATCCTATTTTATACGGCATTTTCCCTAAAGTATTAATGCCAACGGTCTGTGTTGCTTGGCCGCATAGCTATATATCTTCGAACCATTTCTACCATATTTATTCCTTCAACATTCCCTTTCGTTATAAAAAATCTCGTGATATCTTTGTTTTCGTAAATGGAATAATGACATGAATGCATTGTCCTTCATCTTTAACATTTTGCAGCTACATATTTGTCAACTCGATACGCCGGCAGGCTCCCGCAAGTCCCACTATCAATGAAACTTTTGTCAGGAAATAAGTTTTATAATCGGCTTCCAACAAAAAACAAGTTATGTCTTCTTTTCTTAAAATTCTCGATTTTTTTGACCGAAAGCCTTCCGATTTTCTTTTTAAAAATGTAATTAAATGGACGTACTTACTAATATCTGTATTTTTCTTCACTGATATAACTGAACGTAGTATGGAATAATATACCCAAAGTGATGAAGCCTTCCTATGTTTTGAAAGATGTTCATAATATGCCAGGACAATCTTTTCGTTACTACTATTCTTGATTCCTTTCCCTTTACACCAATCTTCAAGTTTTGCATAGGCTTGCTCGTACGTTTGTCTTGATTTTTCGGGAAGTAAGGAATCGACAACGTTTTGCGCAATGCCCTCAATATCCGAAGGAACACTTTTAGAATCAGAATCACCCATGTTAATATTAACACAAAATTGAACATCAATAATTGAGTTGTCAAAGTCAAAATGGAAACAATCAACAAGCACGATTACCACGGCGTCGACTAATATGGGCACCTCAGAGAATAGGTACATTAAAGAAATGCTAACTTCATGTTAAAAAATGGAAACAGACGCCACCTGGTGTCGCCTGGCAGTACTAGCTAAATTGAGGGGAATTGGAGGGGCGGGGCTTAAAAGAGGGGAAATTTTTAAAAAAATATTTTTATAAGTATCACTGACTTACTGTTTAAAGTTAATAAACATATGTTTTATTACTTTAATATAATTTAATGTATTTAAAAATATGTCTATTAACTTTACACAGCAAATCAATGATATTATTAAAGGCTTATTATTTTCAGAGAAAATTCATAGTAAATAAATTACACATTAGTAAACAATATCATTCGTTTATTTTTTAGAGCTGCGATTTATATTACAATAATATTGAAATATATATATTTTTTTAACAATGAAAAAGAATATCCCGGAACCTGAAAAAGAAAGATGATCAATTAATGACTTAAATTAGTTCAAAATACATTTTCCAAATTACTAGTGAATTGGAAAGATAAACATACTATTAAAAAGACATTTTAGCAGTATATTATCATCTATTTACTGATAATACATAAGTATATAATAGGTAAGTAATATGCATAAGGCACTATGGATACAACTACCTGTATCATGATAACACACTAATATCACAAAAAATCACAAAAAAGGCAAAAAAAACTGTTATACCAAATAAATATAAGCTGAATAAAACATAAACCAAGCCAACGTGCATAAACAATCAAAAAATACTTTTATCAGATCATACCCTTGGAAATATTATGTATTTTATATATCGCACATCCCGTTCAAAAGTTTACTAACTCAAAATAGAGAATATAGAGAACATTGTCGGAGAAGTAAAAGAAAATTTAAGTAAAGGCAATATGCTCCTTTTTGCAGATTAACGGCCAAATAATATAATGTTGATTTAATAAAATTTTACTGGCATCCTTCTGAAGTATAAATCAGATTAAAAGGACATTGTTTTTTTAATAATTGTTTGTTTTGTATAAACATTTTTTGGAGACAATACAGTTTTGAACGGGCTGTGCGATATAAACAAGGATCTTACTATTATTTGAGGTTAGAAAGTATTTAAATAATATAAAACATAATCAAAATCATTTTTCATCATAAATTATACAGGTACTTACGTGTTTTGATATTATTATCAGGAAATAATACGTTTAGTTAAACAGGTACGCTGCCAGGCAAGTTCTATCGGCGGGTCTTTGCAAAAGTTGAAATCTAAAAATACAAAAATACGTTTACATCTTAGTTGTATTTACGAATAAAGTATTTGTGTGTAATTTCTGACTTACCAGTTAACTGAATAATCGCATTAAATACATCCAAATGGTAATTTAATATTGTAAAAAAGCAAAATTGTCTCAAATCACTTGCCAGGACAGCCCGGCCAGCTTCTTTGTTGGCAAAATGGCCGCGGTATCATGATTTAAGCAATGTGAGTGACAAAGAAAGCCAATGCCTGGCAGATGTTACTTTCTTTGTCGTTGGTCCTGGCACGTTTAAATTTGACTGTTGCCTGTTTTCCCATACAAGTGACACCCCCGTGGGGCACCTGATAATTTTGAATTTTAATTTTTATGAGGATATCTCTGATATTTTAAATTAAATCAAATCTCTTTGGATCATCCCTCGTGTCGCGTCGTAAATTAAATTTTGAATGATACAAATCGATACGAACTTTATAATGAAACTTGTGTAACTTTACGTTACACGCATTTCATTATGATGTTCGTATCGAACTTGTATCATTCATAACTATTATAGTTCTATAAGAGCGTTTATAGAGATACTTAATTATTACAAGTATGTTTAATGATTGTAGAAAGTAATAGCTATTCTTGGCGAATGGTCTTTTAAAATATAAACGTTTTTGCAGATATATATCGCCGTCGATAGCAATTATGGCCGAGTGGGTTAATGGCGTAATTAGAAGTCGACAGGAAAGTACCGACAGCTTGGATTCCTCATCTACTAGAACGAATACGGATGAGAACAGCGAGGATTATTCGGATTCTGAAGACAACAATAAGGAAGACAGCTACGAAATTGACGATTTTTCCATCATAAAAACCATCGGTAAGTGTTTTTTCAAACAAAAGTTAAGTAGAATGTAGAATGAGTTAGGGAGGGGGGTTAATCACTGCGACCTTAAAGATCTATTGTGTCCCCCTCTTGAGTTATAACTGAGGGGTACAGAAGTGAACTGATCGAGTCCTAGAAGATAATTATGGAGAAAATGAGAGTTAAAGTTTTTTTTAATGTCACTTAATTGACATAAAACAAGCTGGAGAAGTAACTTCACACAAAGCTTTATTATATTTAAAATTATATAATTGAAAACTAAAGTAACTTAAAATAAAACTTTGGGTATTTTTAAGAATGTTTGTTTATACTTTTTGGACTTGAACCATTTTATCTCTGAAAATATTTAAAATTTTAGATATAAATTGGTTCATCGGTACATTCTTCTTCGTCATTAAGGGATTTGTAGACTTCACATTGCCTATCAATAGTGTTTTCTTTGATTTTTATGACAGTTATGATAATAGGCGGGATAAAGGGAAGAAGATCTTTCATGTGTTGCCTTTTACAGTGTGTTACGTTACGTCTATATGAAATGATAAGATTTTTCTTACTTGTGCTTCAGATCCCCAAGTAGCATTTTCACGACTTGCGACCACATGTTCACTAAACACAACGTTGGATTAGTTACAAAAAATAGTTAGCTCCCTACCTTGGGTATTAAAATAAATTTAAACGTTTTTATAACGTTGTGCCGACGTTGGACTAGTACTACAGCAAAGTAGAAGCTTCTGCGACGTCGAATAAACGTTGTCTCGTAACCTTTTTGTCATCCATTTTATCAAAAAAAAAAAAAGATTTTTTTAGCTCTAAACTTTAAAACGTGTGTTAAAATTGCGCACAGCGTTATTTTATAAACTTGTTCCAGTTCACTTTTGAAAGAAATCAACAGAATATTCAGAAATCAAACAGAAACAGCTATAGTTGCTTAATGCGTGAAGTATGACTTGATTCATTTTTCTACTAGAAAAAACAATATTTTCTAAACGTTTAAAGAGGATTATCTTAAAATAGTAGGAAACTGGATTTGATCCATTTTAATTCTGACCACTCCAACTCATCATACATGGGGATTTGAACAACAGTTCATCCTCCGAGGAGTGGACATCTATCTCCTACGAGGGTATACGTATACACCCTTCCACGGCTGGGATTTAGCCCTCCATGTCCTTCACAGTCGAGGAGCTTGTCTCCGGCTAAGGTACCCTTGAGGTGGATACTGGAGGATCTGTCTCCATTTTCTCCAACTCTTTAACTTGGTCTTTCCTTAGACCTGATAGCGGTGTTATCCTGGGTCTATAAGAGAGAGTATATCTCTCTTTCTCTATTGCCTCCTTGGGTTTGAGGTCAATTCCTCAATTGAGCACTCCCCTCCCCCCTAGCACCTGACTAGAAGCTTATACACCAACGACAAGTTCTCGCATCTCCTAGTGAAAGAAATTTGTTTTAATAACCCCTAGAATTAGAAAATCTAACAGAAAAGGTAAAAAATTGTTTCTTCTTTTGCAAGTCATGTTTCAGACGATTCTATAAATACACAGCGACCTTTTTACATGGAGACGCTAACTATAAATATATTTATTAGGTTTATTAGGTTACATTTGATAACGGAATATCTTATAAATAAATTCTCTGTTCAAAAAAGCTACATGGAATATTTCCCATTGTGCATTTAGTTGGTCATTTACACATTACTCTTTGTGGTACTTTGACCTCATCAGAGTTAAAAAATATATTTTCGATCCAGTACGACTTTGTTATCGCCCAAACTTATTTTTAGAATTGTTTTACGATAGGAGGTAGTGTCTTCAAGATTAAATGTTTCGAACAACATGTTTTATGTAATTTTTGTTTAATCTTTATGTCTCCTATGGACTGGATAATATATACTGGGCGATTCAATAAAAGTTCGACAGAAATGTAGATAAAGTTACCATTAGGTAAGAAATCATAAGTAAAAATCACAAAATTGACATATATTAATTATTCTTTAAAAGTAGAAATAAATGAGCTTAATATTGTTTTATTAACAGCGCTTTCAGATGGAGCGGACCGTCCGCGATTTTCTTTTTTTTTAATTCTGTAAAGTTTGTTTGTGTTAAAAACCAATTATAAAAGAAAGAAGAAATATAAAATTCAAAATGACTCCTATGATGTCCTTTCTGTTTTTAATTATTTAATTAACAATAAAGGAGTGTTTAATGAGCCCTAGCAAAACAGGGTATTAACAGGTGGTAGAAACTCTCGCCAATATATACAAAGAAGCCAAAACAAGAGTAATGCTATATAAAACAAGCCTAGAGTTCCCAAACTGGCAAAAGGTACGACAGGGATACGCGATATCCCCAAAGCTATTTAAAGCAACACTAGAAAAGATCTTCCGTCAACTGGACTGGGCCAACAAAGGATTAAAAATAGATGGAGAATATCTTAACCATCTAAGAATCACTGATGAGATAGTCCTAATTGCCAATAGTCTTGAAGAACTACAAGCATAAATTAATGAACTAAATAAAGCCAGCAATAAAGTGCACCTTCAAATGAATTTATCATAAACTAAAGTAATGTACAACAAACAAGTGCAAAGAAAATACATTTTAACATGGCACACAGGAAATAATAGAAGAATATATACCGGGTGTTGGGGTGGCATCGTCGAGCGGGACATAGGAAATCCCATGTAAATTTTAATGGGGTCCAATTATTGGCTTCCCTAATTATTTTAGAGAATAATTCTATTTAGGTTTATTGAAGAGCACTAAAACCCACATTCAAAAGAATAACTTTAGATATTTTTGATTAGCCGGTTTACGAGTTATCGCCGATTTCTTTTTAATTATTTCTCCTTTCTTATGGCCCTGTATTTACTTATGAGCACCAGTCAAGGTAAAAGATAACTGTCAAATGAAGTTGTCATTTCAGAAACTTATCTATTTAGTGCTTTATTATTATTATTAAAAACTCATACCTACATCGAAAATATTAGCCATGAATTACACTACCTAAGAAAAAGTATTGATGATTAAATGGTATTGTCAAGGAAATAGTTATCAAAAGGTGTCGGACATGTTTGCTGCTCTGTATCCGAATAGACCGATACCTGGAAAATCTACAATCGCAAGGAATATCCAGAGATTTGAGACCAAAGGTACCCTAATAAATAACTGCAGATGTGAAGCAAGGCAGGAACAAAGAGAAGATGCAAGAAATGATACCGACTTGGAAGTTTTATTGTGCATGGAAGAGACAAAATACGGCGGCAGGCGTTTTTTATTTTGATATGATGGAAAGAGCAAACACTGATAGGGAATTTTTAAAAAACATATGTTTTACTGACGAATGCACGTTTACCTTAAATAATGAACCCAATGTTCAAAATTATCGATATTGAAACAAAGAAAACCAACACAGGTTTGTCGAAACAAAGACGCAATATCCACAGAAAGTAAATGTTTGGGCAGGGATATTCGGACACGATATTATCGGGCCATTATTTCTTACGCGAAATTTAAATGCAGAATATTATTTGGAACTACTCGAAAATCATATTTCACCTGCTCTACATGATGTCGCTAGGGAAAATCAGGAAGTTTGGTACCAAATGGATGGCTGCCTGGCACATAGTACCCTGGCTGTTCGGGAATATTTAGACAATAGTTTTAACGGAAACATTATTGGCCTAAATCATACAGTAAATTGGCCAGCACGGTCTCCTGATATTTCGCCAAATGATTTCTTTCTCTGGGGCCATTTAAAAAACAGGATATACAAGGATAAAAAATACCCAAATCTAGACGAGTTAAAAAATGCTATTTCTGCCGAATGCAATAGAATTTCAGTTTACCAACTAGCGAATGTAAGAAGAGGATTTTATGCTCGCCTGGGTTATTGTCTAGCAGTCGATGGAGGAATATTTGAACATTTTCTTAAATCCTAAAGTTCTAACAATTTAATAGTACCTAAATTAATAAGTTATTGAATATTGTAATAATACTATAATTAACCTTGTAATTGATTACTTTATTTTACTTTAATTCATATTAATTTGTATTTATAAATACATCTTTAGGATTTCCGATGTAGGAATGAATTTTCAATAATAATAAAGCAATAAATAGGTAAATTTCTGAAATGACAACTTCATTTGACAGTTATCTTTTACCTTGACTGGTGCTCATATGTAAATACAGGGCCATAAGAAAGGAGAAATATTTAAAAAGAAATCGGGCGATAACTCGTAAACGAGCTAATCAAAAATATCTAAAGTTATTCTTTTGTTTTAGTGCTCTTCAATAAACCTAAATAGAATTATTCTCTAAAATAATTAGGGAAGCCAATAATTGACCCCATTAAAATTTACATGGGATTTCCTATGTCCCGTCCGACGATGCAACACCCGGTATATTTGGGACAACTAATACAAAGCTCGGGAGCTCTATTACCAGAAATCAACAGAAGAATTAAATTAGTACTTATGGCAGAAATAAATCAATAATACTCAAATGTAGAATACCACTCTATCTAAAGAAGAAAACATTCGACCAATATGTAGGTACTACCAGTTATGACCTATGCATGTGAAACCTGGACATTTAAATCGGACATTATAAGGAAACTGAGGGTCGCACAACGTTCAATTGAACCAAATATGCTGGGGATAACCAAGACAGACCGTAAAAGGATTGACTGGATACGACAAAAGATCCAGGTAATAGATGTCATCCAAAGAATCAAGTCCCTCAAATGACAATGGATAGGACACCTGGCAAGAAGAACCGGTAACAGATGGACCAATTAAGAGACCTAGAAGAAGACCGAACCTGAGATGGGACCAGGATATTAGGAAATCAGCAGGGATAACTTGGGTCCGCATAGCCAAAAATAGACAACAATGGGCCCAACTACAAAGAGAGTATGTATGGGAGTCTACACCATAATTGGAAATGGTTAAATAAGCTAAAAATGATGAAGATTTTGAGGATGATGAAAGTAATGATTCATTCATACTTTTCTTTTACTTATTTTATGTATTCTCCATCTTATAGTTTTTTAAAACGACTGTACTAATTATTATTTTATCTCAAATTTTGACTCATCCTAATAATAATACCCATAAAATATCTACTAATTTAATATTTACCTATATATCACTTTCTAATACTCTTTATTTCGTTACCGCCATGAAACTGTTAACAGTGTATAAATATTGTGATTACATCAGAAAAAAATTGCCAGATTGTTTATATTAATAATTTCTCAAATGTCTGAAATAACGGTGAATCAGACTTTCTTTATATATCCAAGTCCTACTCATATTTTAATATAAACGTGGTATTATGTGGCTATTTATATAAATATAATAACTTATTGAGTACCTATATTATTCGTCATATTGGTATAATATAAGCTCAGTTAGTGTAAGAAAAAAACTTGAAATGTATATAGAACTGTTGCCAGTAAGAAATTTATTTTATGTTTTTATATTTTATATAAATATACTGATTTCTGATCTCTCTGTCTTCTCCCGATCTTTAAGTTACTCCTCTATACCGGGTGCGTCTCAAAAGTGACTCACCCCTATAATTTTATATTTTTTCAGATAAAAAACGATATTCTGTATGCCAGTATATGACATAAATTAGGATTGATTGATGTATTCAATTGTTTTTGATCATTTCCTGTTTCACCGGAAATTACTACAACATTTGATTTTTAAATCGCACACTTGGTATATTTCTAATTTATTCGATAGATAATGACACTCTGAATAGAATGACATATAATAATAATAATAATAATAAATGTCTTTATTCCCAAATAAAAATAGAAATATTACAAAAAAAAATATTAGAACATAAAAAAATAACACTCTGTTATTTGATAAAAAAAATACTATAACCAAAAAAAAACAAACAACAGAGGTAGTCACTTCTAAATGAGAAGGAGCGAAATTCAGACTCTAACTGGGCTCTGCTCTTCCATTTAACTCCTTGATGACATTAAAAAGAAACCAAAAAAAAAGTATATACATATAGCAATCATTTTCAACTCATCACTCGAAAAGCCATAATAACGAAGAACAGACATCAATACATCATAATTTAAGCAATCAAAAGCCTTACTGTAGTCTAGCAAAACAAGAACTGTAACATCTCCCTTATCCAATGCCGTCAGAATATCATCAGATACCTTCAATAAGGCAGTGGCACAACTGTGCCCATCTCGAAACCCCGATTGATGAGTTGCTAAAATGTTATTATGTCTTATATATATTTTCATTTGATTAGTTAACACATGTTCTAAGATCTTTGACATGGTAGGCAATATGCTCATTGGGCGCAAGTCTCTAAATTCTTTAATACCCGCAGCCTTAGGAACCGGTCGAATAACAGCTATTTTCCAATCTTTTGGAAAATAATTGTCCAAAATACAACTATTTATAATGTGTAGTAATATTTTGCTTATAACTGCATAGCTCATTCTGATCATCGTACAATTCAAGCCATCAATTCCCGAAGCACATATCGTTATATTATTAATGATCTATAAAATATCTTCTTCATTTACTAATGAAAAGTGAAACTGATTATTGGGTAAATCAGGACAGCTATTAGTGTTAAAATAATTGATATTATATCAACATTATTTCTATTTGTAGGAGGGACGCTATAAACAAAATAGTTATTTATTAAATTTACATTATTTAGGTAATCAGGAATATATCCGGACATATTTTTGCGTTTCCTATATTAAAGTCTTTCAATATATTCCAGAGCTTTTTCGAGTTTTTATAAAATTTCTACATATCATGTGTCAACGTTTGACATCATTTTTTCTAAAGCTCCTTCATTAAAAATTAATATTTGTAACACAGCAATGGCACTGATGTAGATTGAAAACTAAAATGCAATTTTATTTCAATCAAAAATGTCAAAAGTTGATATATAATATGTCATTCTATTCGAAATGTCATTTTCTATCGATTAAAGTAGAAATATACCGATGGCGTCATTTAAAAATCAAATGTTGTAGTAATTTCCGGTGAAACAGGAAGTGGCCGAAAACAATTGAACACGTCAATCAATCCTATCCCATATTCCTACATATCGTATAATATACAAAATCTCGTTTTTTATCTAAAAGGATAAACAAGTTATATGAGCCAGTTTCGAGACGCACTCTGTATAACTCAAAAATATCTGCTGAAAAAAATAGCTGAAAAATTCTGCTTTTTATTTTATTATTTACGTGTGTTTGGTGTTAAAAAACTATGTAATTTAATATACAAAACCCCTCTTTGTGTTTAGATCGGTATATTAGTCATAGAACCGTTAGACATTACCTATAGTTGTTCGCGAGAATTTCTATATTTCTTTAACTTACATGACATATTTTTCCTTATATGTTTTTTAAAACTGTATTTAAATAATTATTTTTCAATGGAAAAAACGCGTCAAAACATTAACTATACCGTCTAGATGAAAGTAGAGTCTTTGACCTAGAAATATACAGCATCATTTCACTGTGTGAAATATTGACTTTCTTGTAATTAAATAATTTAACGACTTTTTTTCTTTTAACTAGTTTGCCTAGGATGAGTAAACAAGTATACGTCCATATTTGTAAAATGAAACATGCATTTAAAAGCTTGATAAGAACAGTACGAAAGTAATCTCCACTAGCAGCACACATATTTAAAAAAAAAATATATATATATATATATATATATATATATATATATATATATATATATATATATATATATATATATATATATATATATATATATATATATATATATTTTTTTCAAACGCCACAAAAGTATTGTGACTGAAATTTTTTATTTTTGTCAATTTAAATATATTATTTTTATTTAACCTTTCGCGAGGGCTGTAACTTCTTCGGGGAGCATTTTAGGGCATATATTCATAGGAACTTTTCGTTTCATTTTTATCTGTAGAATTACCCACCAAAGTTAGGTACTCTATTTTTATGACACCCTCTATATCAGCCTCTACGAGCTCTAAAAAGCTAACTAGCTTGCAAACATATGCTGTTTGTATATTCACATTGTAAGTAGACGCAAACTTTTATAGAAAACGAAAATAAAATTAACCTATATATCATGATCAATAATGTGGAAAGTAGTGTCGTCAACCTTGAACAAAATTCGGAATAGAAAAGCTGTGTTTTATTTAGACTAAAGTTTATTTATCCTAGGGCCGTACATCTTAATTTTATTCTAAAATTAGGCAGTTATACCGGGTGGCGCATCGTCGTTAGACACATAGAAAATCTCATGCAAATTTTGAACTGTCCAAATATTAGCTCCCCTATTAATTTTATGCCTGTCTATGCTGAATTCACATGCCAAATTTGAACAATTTTGGACAAGCCAAATTACATATGACAATGATAAAATCATAGGTTGACAACTTAAGGTATGTTGACATTTGTATGGTTTTGCATTGTTATTTGCTCACTTTTAATTTAAAAAGAGATGGTGTTTTTTTTAAATTACTTAAAAGCGGCCTGTCCAAAATTGTTCAAATTTTTGGCATGTGTATCAGTATACGCAGACCTTAAAAAAACTGTTTACAACTTTGCTGTAAAAATAACAACGGCGTCAATATTTGGGCAGTTCAAATTTTGCATGCGATTTTCTATGTTTGCAACGATGCCACACTGTACAGGGTGGGTCAAATTCGACGCTTTTAAATGGAAACACCCTTTTCTAGAGGAGATAGACAAAAACTAATATCGGTGTCTGGAGCTCAATTTTTGTCAAAAACATGATGGTGAAAACCGCATATCGATACCGTTACCGTTTCGAAGTTACGGGGTGTTTTTCAAAATTATGCATTTTTAACAAATCGCTGTAACTTTTTTGCTATGGAAAATTTTGTATTTTTATGGAAACATTTCCCACGCACATTTTTACGTAGAATTTAATGGTTTAAGTATAATTTTTTTTAAAATTAATGATTTCAGAATTATCAACAGAAAATTTTATTTTTTATATGGGACACCCTGTATATTTTTAATTTATTGAAAAGAATTTAAAATTACCTTTCCAAAAATATAACACACTTATACACATATCGACCGTCTTCTGTTATGGACAGACGGGGCAGTTTTTGAACATTTCTGGTGGGGGTGAAAGATACCCTTTCATAACTGCTAAGTATTTCTAATTCTTGTCTAGATTATGCGGAAGAATAAGGAACCTTTATTCTTCCGCAAATATATCCATAGGATCCATGGGCACTAAGTCAGGCGGCCTTGATGGCCAACGGCTGGGATTTTGGTTAGCTATTCAATTATTCTTGAAATTGGCTGCAAAAATTTGCTGATAACTTCAGCGTTCAGAGGCTGTACGTCGTCTTGCTGGAAAAATATGTTTTCGAGTTTCATTAAGGGCATATCATCAATAAGGGGTCCAAAGCCTACTAGTTAAAAGTGACGAACTTTTAAAAATTCTGTATTTCGAAGGGGATTATAACAAAATATCAAGTGTGCTATATTTTTGGAAAGGTAATTTTAAATTATTTTCAGTTAATTAAAAATATAGAGGATGTCCCAAATAAAAAATCAATGTTTCTGTTGATAACTCTTAAATTATTCATTCTAAAAAAATTATACTTAAACCATTAAATTCTACGTAAAAAGGTGCTTTGGAAATGTTTTCATAGAAATACAAAATTTTCCATAGCAAAAAAGTTACAGCGATTTGTTAAAAATGCACATTTTTGAAAAACACCCCGTAACTCCGAAACGGTAACATATTGATGTGCGGTTTTCACCATCAGGTTTTTCATGAAAATTGAGCTCCAGACACTGATATTAGTTTTCGTCTATCTCCTATAGAAAAGGGTGTTTCCATTTAAAAGCGTCGAATTTGACCCACCCTGTACACGGTATGTTTGAATAATGCAGAAAAATCAACCAATGAATATTTAAGTTAGCAATTAGATTAAATTGGAATTAAAATATATCTGGGCAATATCTACCAGCTGACTAATGACGTTCTACCTTTCGTTCAAGCTGCTGCAGAATGAAAGGCATATCTCTGACACAGTTCGCCATCATCAAAGTAAAAATAAATAAGTTAGACGATAGCCTAGCCCCCACAGTTGGCTAACAGAACCTATATCTGTAAAACCTGAATGCATTTAAATCGGTTAGATCTCGAGAAATAATCAAAAGAAATACCATTAAATTTACATTTATAAATATGTAACGGATTGAAAATAATAAATTTCGTTTTGTTGTTGTCTTTTTAAGATTTTTTTGTCTATAATAAAACAATTCAAAAATAAATATACCTAGAGCTTTGATTTTTGAAATAACTGATCTAGTAGAAGTAGTTCTTTTTCATTTTTACCCTGAGATTCATCTAAAAGTACAAAACTTTGCAGAAAGTCTCAGATTAGAGATTAGATTAGATTCTTAGAGGTGGCTTTCGGCCTGATCCACTGCGACCTTCTCAGATCTATCGTGGTCCCCTTCTGATCCTTAGATTACATTCTCCAGTCCTATCCTTTTCACAAAGTTTAGCAACTTGGAGACTGAACCCTCCATGTAGCTCCTTGGCAATGGCCTATCATTGCCTATTACCGGGAACCGCACATTTGCCAGGCTGTCACACCGACATAAAGTGTGTTCTCACGTTTCTTTTTCAGATTGGCAGAACCTACACATAGCTTCGTCTGTCAATCCCATCAGCTTTTGATGCCTATTGAGCTTACAATGCCCTGTTAGTAGACCTACTACAGCTTTGACTGTCTTTCTGTCCTTGCTTATCAAGTCTACCGTGAATTTTGGCGAATGTTCTACAATGAACCTTTTCGCCTGTCTCTGCCCTGATGAGTTTCTCCACCATTCTAGAGATTTGTTGGCCACCCATCGTTCCGTGGCCATTCTCGTGACCGCCTTTGCAACGACGCAGAAATGTTCTGGGCCTATGAATGGCATTGATGAGCCTTGCTTGGCCCTTTCATCTGCCTTTTCGTTACCCTTGTGACCCTCGTGCCCTGGCATCCAGGCCAACGTAACAGTGCTACCACCGTGCTACGTTCGCCCAAAGTATTCAGAGCACGCACACAGTCCCACACTAGTCTAGAATTGACCTCCGCGGAGCTGAGTGCCTTTAGCGCCGCTCGGCTGTCTGTGAAGATGGCCACAGAACGATTTGTTCTTTGTTGCCTTCTTATTTCTTCTACACAATAGTGGATGGCCATTATTTCTGCCTGGAAAATTGTGACATCCTTGGATAGGCTTACGTGGAAGGATCTCCCTTGTTTCGGCCCAGAAAGCCTCAACATTAAGTGACATAATTTTGAGTATTAAGTAAACTTCTAAAATGGTGAAATTTTGTATCAAATATCATAATTGATGTCTGAAGATAAAAAATAAAGACATTATAAAGAAACTGTCTGCTAAAAGAAATAAACACATGTGTCTTGCTCTTGCTCATTAAGGAACGACTTATCTAATGGGTATAATAACATATCTCATCATCCATTAATAAAACAGATTCCAGACTAAATTCCAATTTATTTGGAATCTATCACTCAAGAATACTTCTAAAATAAATATGGCTCCTATTTAACGTAGTAGAATTAATTTTCTAACGTTTTTTTTCGCCAATAAAAATCCCACTTCAAAGAAAAATGACTCATGTATATCTAGTATAGAAAATCGTATAATTCAAACCGTATTATGTAGTCCAGTCTAATATAATTTTAAATTATTATTAGAGATTATTAAATCTGTTTTATATAGCCTTAATAAATCACACAGCTGTAAAATTAACTAAGTTTATACAGGTGTGAATATTCCTTATAGAGTTTCATAGTACGTAATGTTAAGATCAACATTCTTTCGATAAAACAATAAATTACAGGTTGATAAATTTGAAAAATTGTTCTTTGTTGATATACCTACTACTATGATTTATAAGTATATAGCAATATACAGTGTGTTATTTAATATCTACATGTAATAAAATAATTTTTGCTTGTATTTACACACAACCAAACTTATATGGAATTACTCTTTATTTTTGACTAAATTTCTTGCAACGATAAAAATTGGTATACAATTTTAAGATAAGGCTTTTTGTTGTAAATAAACATGATAATAAAGAATAAGCGACTGCTGCGATTTATTTTCTTTTGAATTTTGTGTTCAGTAGTAAAATCACGATTGTACAAGGAATGCTCACCGAACAAGGAATGCTCCAGAAAGACGTAGCAGAGATAGTAGGCGTTACCCAGGGTGTTGTATCGAAAACAAATGGCAGATACTTGGAATTAGGACTACACAAGGATAGGCCCAGACAAAGTCGTCAAAGAGTCACAACTGAACAACAAGACCGCCTTGTGTGCTAAATTGCTAGAATAAATCACAATGTTTCTCATCCAGAGCTATAAAGACAACTTCTGGCAGCTACAAGTGTGAACGTTTCAGTTGAAACCATAAGAAAACGGCTTCGTGCACGAGGGTTTTACAGTAGGAGAGAGTTACGGATCCCACAGTTATCTCGGCAAAATAAAATTGACCGGCTAAATTGACGCCTCCAACATCAAAACTGGTCAACTGAGAATTGGCAAAATGTTCTTTTTTCGGATGAGACCAGAATTGGCATCAGATCAGATAACTATCGAATTCGGGTTCTCAGAGCTCCAGGAAGACGAGCGAGACTTCAACCTGCTTAATCTGTTATGTTCTGGGGAGGTATTATAATAGGAGCAAAAACTCCACTGTTACCGCTTCAACAAATTTTAACGGGTCGGAGATATGTTGATTTGGTGCTAGAACCAATCGTTAGTCTTTGGAGAGCTGCAATTGGGGATAATTTCAACTTCATGCACGATAGTGCACCTCCCCATACCAGCAGAGTGACTAGAGAATGTCTTGAAACGGAAGGTGTCATAGTTTTGGACTGGCCTGCCTATTTACCAGATCTAAACCCTATCGAACACTTGTGGGACTAGCTCAAAAGAAGAGTTAGAGCTCGTCGAAACAATCCAGGAAATCTCGTACAGCTTATTGATGCAGCATTAGCCGAATGGGAAAACATACCCCAAGATAACGTGGAGAATTTAATAAGAAGCATGTTAGCGCGGATAGAAGCTTGCATAAGGGCTAGAGGTGGCAACAAGGAATATTCCCAAGCAGCATTTGGACATCGGGACAACGTTGTGTCACGCGACCAAACGTCGGGGCGCAACGTCGGCACAACCTCGTGCCAACCCTAGTCTGCACTAGTTTGGAGAATAATTTTTGGGTCGAAACGACGTTGGATACCGACGTTGGCTAGAAGCCTAATTTAGTACAAACTGCAACGTTGTTTAAAATCCTAATTCACAGAAATACAAAACTAATATGGCGTCTAAGTCGCGTTTTATCCTAAATTGGGATAATTATAGTAAAAATATTATATTTATAATTTAGTTAGAGACATATGTCAGATGGCAGTGAAGGAAAACAAAACAAAAGTATTTAAGTGTGGAGGATGTTTGAAGATCATAATTATTGAAACACTTTAACCGACTCTGTAACTCGTTACCCAAGGTAAAAAGTTAAACGCAAACAACTTTATTGATAAATGTATTGTTTCTACTTTAAAAAATACTAATGGGCCTTGAAATTAAAGAAGTTTTAAAAATTTTCTTGAATTTTTTTTTTAGTAAAATGAGAATAATTTATTCGCATTCGAAAAAATTGTTTCCGCGTATTTTTTAGGGTCAAATATTTCAAGTTAATGTATTCAAAAAGCAGGAATTGCTATTTTAAGAACGAAACATTTTCTTATTTAACAACATGGCGGCTTTAACTTTGTTGTTTTGGAGATTAAGATGGAGTAGTTCGAGTAGTCGCATACTGGACTAATAAAGTCGCAGTTCGGCCTTAACAGGTAGTATACTAGTCGCAAGATTGCCTAATTTAGTCATTCTAGAGTCTAGCTTGTGCCGCCCTCTATAATCTAAATAAACGAGGAAGTGTCGGTAATATATGTCGATGTATATTTAAATTTAGTTTTATATGTACCTTTCTTATGTCCCATTTTAATTAAGTTTTTTTTTTTATAAAAAACAATAACAGCACTGAACTGAATAGAACAATGAAGTGAAAATTTAAGATTTAAGGTTACGGTTCAATACAGTTGGAAAAAGGTAGTGGCTCGACGTCCTACCAACGTAAGAATAAGGAAATTTAAACAACGTTGGAATTAGTAAAACAGACGACGTTTGCATAACGTTGGAGTAGGTCCTGAAAGTGACGTCGTAAAACTCTTTATTGCCCAACATTGTAACTACGTTGTCCGAATTACCTAAAGATCACTTAAGCAAAAAAGGTTAGAAGACAACGGTTATTCGACGTCGCAGAAGCTTTTACTTTGTTGTAGTACTAGTTCAAAGCCAGCACAACGTCACAACAACGTTTACATTTATTTTAATACCCAAGGTACGGAGCTAACTATTTTTTGTAACTAATCCAACGTTGTGTTTAGTAAACATTTGGTCGCAAGTCGTGAAAATGCTACTTGGGTTAAAATTATCAGTTTTCTTTTTGTTTATTAATTTCGTTTCAGGAACCAAAAAATACCATTTTGTTTATTTTTGGAACTGATTAATTTTCTTTTATTGCTATATGGATTATTTTTCATTAAAAGTCATGGGTAAGGACTAAGTTTTATTTTTTTTTTTATTAACACAGAATTTTCATACATCTCAAAATTTATGAAAAATAATAGATGATTCCATACAAATTTGGTTGTGTGTTAAAAAACCTAAAATAATTATATTAGTAATTTTATTGTAAACGGGTTGAATAAAGAACCCTCTATAGTAGATATTGTATAACGTAAATGTTATATATATATCGACTTACCAGTCTTACCACACCCATTTGGAGATTGTAACGTTCAGATTTTATAGTTTTATTTCGAAATACAATTATTTATCAATTGCAATAATGTCTTGTGTTCATTATTTATTATTACCGTTACAGTACACAAAAAAATCACGTGGTGGACTTGTTTATAACAAGTACAATACACAAACAATAAATTTTAAATAGTAAAAATAATTAAACCTTTTGATTTGACTAGAATCTAATACATTATAGGATAGTTTACAGAAAATTAAATTGTAAAGTATGATTATACAGAGCAGTTAAAAATTAATATTTGCGATATCTATTTCTATCGGTTGTAAACACGGATTTGGCCTTATGTAAAGCACATTGACGCAAGTAGTCTATTTTCTGATGAACCTGCTTTCTTCAATACGAATGTAAATACACTTTTTTACTGTCAAAGTTTGTTAATTCGTTCGACAACACTTGCTACTTCAAAAACGAAAACATCCAGATAAAACAATCGATTAAGTTTTGGCAAAGGTTTCGTTTGTCAGGCAAACACTCCATTGAAAAAGCGAAAGTGCGATGGGATTTTTGTTTATTCCTGGCTTTTTTTAATTATAAAATCAATCATTATCAATCGTACATTTTTTGCAGCACTATTAAAAGGCTTCAACGTTTTTTTTTGTATTTTTGTAGCCCGTATAGACTCATTAAAAATCAGAAATTATACCATGTCTCCCTATCAGTTATAGGCTTGGTACATTTCAGTTGATTTCAACAAATTCCGGCCGCAGCATACTCTACGAGAGAAATCAGAAATTATCAATATATAGTTCACGCCGGCGCCGTCATGTCGATCTATTATACCATAACCAACATGAGATACAGGCCAGAGACATCGATTTGTGACGTCACCGCAATAGTTGGGCTTTTGTATTGTGCCATATGGTACTGCATATAGCTTTTGCATAAATAATAGTATTTATTGATAGTTTTGACAGATATAAATATGAAAAATATTATACACAAAGGTATTAAAAAATAATATTAACTTTTTATCGCGTTAAAGTAATTGAATAGCATTAAAATTTAGATCTAAAACTCGAATATTAATATGAAATAAACAACAGCATAAGATGAACAGAATAAAATACAGATAATAAAAAGCATGTCCTGAAATTGCGTTAGCGATAAAGTTTCCAAATATTAAAAAATTATATATATAATAAAAATACATTTTAAAGTTTAATTAAAAATAATTATAAAAATTTGCAAACATATTTAAAAAATGTGGATATCAGGTAGAATTAACTATTATCATTAAGTAATTTGTAGTTCGATGTTCATCAAGTAACCATCTCCATATATCGTAAATAAAAAGATAAAGATAATTTTTTTTATATAAAATACTGAAATAAAGTACAATTCATTCAATTTCTTTAAAATATATTGCCATTTCATAATAATAATATATATTTTATAATAATAATAATAATTTTCAATATTTATTGCATCCTGAATTTCCAAATCTTGTTTTCTTTCATCGGGATGTTTGGAAATATGCACAGTCATATAAGAGGGTTGATTTGGAAAAATTGTAGGCACAGCATCTTCTGTAGGTTTTGAACGTGACCTAGTTACAGTTAATATTGTTGGAAAAGAGAATGTAGACAGATCCTGAGTACTTATTATAATTGCTGCTACAAGGCACAGGCACAGAACAATGTCGCGCCCTTTTTTAATTTCACAAAGTAAAAATAAAGAAACGACAACTGTTTTACCTAAAAATACATGTCACTTACGTTGGTTTAACACTATACACTAACACTAACGCTATTAATTATGTTTTATATAAATTCCCCAACTTTTTCCTAGCCCGGACACACAGCCCGCATCGCCGGTCGTTACCTTTTTATTTTTTGTTTGGAATTTCCACAAATTATACTGTCTAACACTTTTAGAATAATTATATAGGTACTAATTTTTTCGTTTGCTCGCCATTTAAACCCGTGTATTTGTATGTATTCGTTATTTGCGATATTCTCCGGCGGGGGCAGCACCGTCCATAGAATCTACATTAGCTGTCATTTCTTAGCTTAATTCTACTAAGATGTGCAATGAGACGACAGTGTTCTCTTAAAAACTGACGGACTTAATAAACATTTTTTTGTGGACGAATTATTCAAGAAGAGTAAAAAATTGACAGTTGGATAAAAATACATTATAAAACTATAAACAAGATTAACAAATCTTCTTGAATTTGAAGCTGGTTTAAAAACAGCATTTTTATCTTATTGGATGGACCTAAAAATAACTCGGTGGTTTATAAAAATATAATTAATTATATTATTGCAAAATCTAATAACAATCAGTATATTTGTGATGATAAAAAAGTTCTTAGAAATTTAAAATAAAAAACAAATCCACTAATAATAATTGTGAAATTTTATTTTTATATTAAGTACTTTTAAATAGAGCTATTTAATGTACATTTTTAATGGATCGTATGTGTAGATTATTATCAATATTAGATATCTTTATTTCTATAATGTGCAATTCTAATAACTTGGCACTAGCATGGCACTATTATAATGAATAATCTACTATTTTTATAAATATGTAAATCTAAACGGAGATATTTTGATAAGTAATAGTATATTGTTTTATTAGGAGTAAAAATGACACTTTTTGTGACGACGCTGTACGTTTGACATACAGGCGAGGTACAAAAAATGGGTTTTACTCCTAATAGAACATGCTGTTTTTTACAAACGCCACAAATATTTTTTTAAACAATTTCAAACGATCCAAATAATATAGAAAGATTTAAAAATAATACCTTGTGACGACTTTTCTGTCGTTACCCAAATAGAATGAAAAAAGAATCCGTTGCTCAGGGTTAGATGAAAGCTGGGTTCGTAGGTAAGGCTTCTGACTCACAGTGACTTTCTAATGTTGTTAAATATTAAAATAAAAAATGATAATATATAGGCTGCAGATATTTTAATATTGATGTTAAGAATTCAAATAGGTATGGTCAAAGACAGTAAAAAGGGCGCCACTTACTTTGTTTATGAGAGTGGTAAAGTAAGAAACCAAAAAGAAAAATACGATATCACAACATAGCTAAAATAAAGTAATCAACAGCATTAAGGGTCTATTATGTTTATCAGGAATAAAAGTCAGAAATAACTATCCTACATTAAACATTTATTGAAAACGAACACAAGTATCATTAATTAGTCACAGTGATCCCAATAAAACCGCAAGTTATTTTAAATAGATTCGAATTTAGTAACTGTATTCTTTGAACTAAGTAAGCTACTTAATATAAAAACAGGTGAAATTTATGTATGTCTCAATACGATAATGTTTCGAAACATGTCGTGTACAAAAACCTTTAAAATGAATACGTGTTAATAATTTTCATATAAAATATCATAGCTAAGTAAGAGTGTACTAGACGAATCAAATTATAACTTATAACGTTAAATAAAAAATAATTTTGACTACAATATGTGGGATAAATAGTGATAATTTACTACGTTATTAAATCTGTTGTCTCAAAAATTATAAAATAAAGGCGTACCTTTTGTATCAAACTTAAGACTTATCTGTATATAGTTTCTTATGATGTAAACAGGTAGTTAGGTATTCTCCAGACTAACAGAAGTGGATGCAAATGACTATGGCAGGAGAAGTCTTCGATATCAGCCAAAAGAACGATTGTAATGTCAGGAACACTGTCTTAAGGTCTGCATAGGTCCACACAAAATGAAAGTGGGTGAAACATACAATAATTACTGCATTATAACTGCATATCATGTGGTAATTACTGAGTACCATGTGGTAGTTACTGAGTACCATGTGGTAGTTACTGAGTACCATGTGGTAGTTACTGGTCTGAAAATCAGCTTTACATAAATATATTCAAACCATATGCCGATCCAAACCAGTAATTAAATACTCAAATAAACGAAATAAAAAACGGAAATAAGGTGATCATTCCAAGAAGAAACCAAACAAATACGATCTATACTCTGAATTGCATACTTTACAAGGTTTTCAAATCTCCAAATCGGATACCCATGCAATCGAAATCGAAAAGTGGATGCAGAGTGCTTTTCACTGGAAAATTTGTCGGACGCCGACACGCGTCTTCTTCAGATCCAAATTCCCAGAAAAAAAAGACCTTCTTCTCAGTTGTCAGTTTCAGAACCGAACTGTCATAAATGAAGTTTGACATCTAGCGAATAGATGCGCTAATAAAAATTAAATATCGGGACAAGTGAAATGCAATTAAGGAAGTTTGATATCTTTGGCATCTAGCAAATAGATGGCGCCAATACTAAGAAATTTAAATAAAAATAGATTTTTAAATTCAATTTTATTAAAGGAAATAAAAAATGCTACAACCTTATATGTAATTATATATCGAGAAACTACTTTACTACTCGAGTGACTTATGTCAGTTTACTAATATACAGGGTGGCGCACCTAACTTTGGTATGGATCTTAGTTCTGAAACACCCTGTACATTTCAAAATAATTTTAAATTGTGCACATTACCTCCCCACATATACCCATAAAATAGTTTGTTTCTACATCTTTCCGTTTTTGTATAATCAACCGAGGCGAATGAGGCGCGCCACCCTGTATATGTTTTCGCAACTTTAGTGCTTAGGCGTAAAATAAGTGCTTTACTTTTTTGTCTAGGCGTTAAAATGACTTTTTATGTTGCCATTCATCATTTTACGTCGCAAAAATTAATATATTTGTGACGTTTGAAAAAAAAATTAGTAAAGAACTGCGTTTTGAGATTTGTTTTCGATAGGATATTTAAAACATACTAAATTTTTAAACATTGTATATTTTTTAATATGATTGGGGACATTAATACCTGTTTGTTTACAAGTCTTCCGTATATTATATTAGGTCAGCTTATTGGAGTGTACAGCGATTGTGTGGCCGTAATTAACCAAGCGTCAACGTAGTATCCATTTAATTGGAAATCTACTACAACACGTCGTACGCGCAGATATCCAGACTATATGGATGATACCTATATTTAGAGAAACGTTGTTTGCTTATGGTACAACGAGCCATTGTCGCGTCGTTTCGTATTCCACACGGACATCTTTTCAAAATATTTATCAGAATATTGGAAATATCTCTGATGTACGTGTACAAAGCTTAATAGGATCAAACATAGAATAAGATAAAAACATCAATTAGACTTTGTCGTTGTTTATTATAAATTAAAAGAGTAATACAGAATATTAGCTCTATTTTCTTAATTTTAAGCATTGGCTTATCAATTCATATTTCAGTCCTTTTTAAACCTTAAATTTTCTCCTTTTCATAAAAACACACACTTTTATATGAAATTGGCTATTTAAACTATACAACTGTATAAAACAAAATAAAATTACACTAAATCACCACAATACACCAAAACACTTTTTCTTTTACACTGCACGCACGTTTCGCTAACCATGCTAACATCATCAGCAGATGATTATAAACTAAAGTACAATCTACAAGTTGAGCGTTTATATACTCGCCAAGTAGGGACCGAGTGGGCGTGGCAAAATCTAGCCAACCGAGTCAGAGCCAACTAAGCGTAACAGTTAATTTCCGCCACTAAAGTAGTAGGACGAAGAACTTGAAGGAATTGGACCGTTGACTCTGTTCATACTATCTTTACATTTATTAATTCTGATGCTTTCATATGCATCTAATTGCCTGTAATTTGAGACTTGTTTAATTAATTTTAAATTATTAAGATCTATACAATGTTCTTTATCAACAATATATTCGGCAACGCAAGATTTATCCGGTCTACCATATCTTATCTGAGCTAAATGTTCTTTAAATCTAGTTAATATTGATCTTCTAGTTTGCCCAACATATTTCTGATTACAATCTTTACAAGAAATTTCATAAATACCCGACCTTTCCAGTGGAGATGTTTTATCCTTTGTATTGCCTAATAATTGTTGTAATTTATTATTAGCACTATACACAAGTTTATAATTGACATTCTTAAAAATTACTTTTAGACCACAGGATAACTCTCTATCAAACGGTATCGAAAAATATTTAGACGTATCTTCCTCCACTTGAAAAGTCGAATTTTCAGGAAATCATTAAGCTATACCTACGTTTTCTAATTAATTTATCAACTAGTGAAGGAGAATATCCATTACACTCAGCTACATTCCTAATGTAATCTCTTTCTATTTCATTTCTTTCGTTGGAAAGTGGGAAACTAAGTAATCTATGAACTAAGAAATTTAAACTAGCCATTTTATGTTCAACACTATGATGTGATTCATTAGGAATATATCAGCGTGTGGTATTTTTCCTATAGATATCAAATTCCACGCAATTATTAGTATTTCTAATAACTAATACATCTAGAAATGGTAATCTGTCGTTGTTCTCAATTTCATGCGTAAATTTAATGGAAGGAAAACGATTATTTAACTTAGAAATAAAATTATCTATGGTGTCTCAATGTGTGTCAAAAACAACAAAAATATCATCCACATACCTAACCCATACTCTTGGAAAATACTTAAACTGATTCTTAGCTTCCACTTCAAACCTGCTCATGAATAAATTAGCCAAAAATGGAGACAATGGATTACCCATTGCTGTACCTTCCCGCTGTTCAAAAAAGTTGTTATTAAATTGAAAACAGTTTTGTTTCATACATAACGATGTAAGCTCAATATATTCAATCACAGTTTTGTTGTCGAGACCATTTGCGTTCAGTAATTCCTTCAAATAGCCTAAAGTATGTGGAATTGGAGCACTTGGGAACAACGAAGATACATCAAAGGAGACCAAAATTTCACCTTCATGCAATGTTATATCTTTAATTTTGTTAATGAATTCAATATTATTTCTAACTGAGAAAGAAGGTTCATGATCAGGTAAATTTTCAAACTCACTTGATAACCATTTTGCCAAATTATAAGTCGGAGAACCTACAGCCGAAACAATTGGGCGCTTAGACTTGTCCGGTTTATGAATTTTTGGCAAAGCATACAATTTTGGTAATGACAGATTGGATACTTGCAATTTCCTCTTTAAAGAAAGATCAATAAGGGTGTTACATTCTTTTAGAGTTTTTTTAACGTCTGCTACCATCTTAGACAAGGGATTCTTCTTCAAATTTATGTAGGGGCTATTATCTATTAAGTTGTTAACCTTATCGTAATAGTCTTTTTTATCTAATATAACAACCTTATTTCCCTTATCAGCTTTTAGGTAGAAACAATCTTTGTTACGCAAACCCTTGACAATATTGTGCTCCTTGTTAGATTTTAATGATTTACTTAAAACGATATTTTTTATAACTGATTTCTACAAGCCTCTCTTGTAAATACTTTAGAAGCCTCGGGCAAGTGCTGAATAGCAGTTTCAACACCACGCCCATTCGGTACCTACTGGGCGAGTATATAAACGCTCAACTTGTAGATTGTACTTTAGTTTATAATCATCTGCTGATGATGCTAACATGGTTAGCGAAACGCGCGTCCAGTGTAAAAGTAAAAGTGTTTTGGTGTATTGTGGTGATTTAGTGTAATTTTATTTTGCTGTGTAACACCAAAGGTTCCAACCCTCAACTGTAACTGTATAAAATATTTGAGGTGTCAAGTTGCAAAACCCGTCTTATCCCCAAAACGTTGTTTCGAGGTATTATGCAAAAACTGTCATTTTTCTAGAAATAAAAATTATTATTTAATTTTTAAAGGAAAATAATTCGGATAAGCACGAAAATAATTCGGATAAGACGGATGTTGGTACAGCAAGATACAATATGACGGGAAAAAAACGGCGTCAGCGATAGCTATGGAATGAAGATCGCTGTCATTTTATATGTAAAATTATATGGAGAATGTCATTTATCTTCATTTCCAAGCCAACTGGGAGCCGTTTTTTTTTTTTCATTATACGGTGTCTGTGTTTATAGGAACTTTAGAATCACTTTCTAACGATTAGTACACTATTCTTTTACACTCTGTATAATTCAATTTTAAAAAGCAATTTGTAACAATTTATTTACATTCTCCTTAATGGCTCACCCCTATAGTTTTTTTACATTTACAAGCTTTTTATAAAATATCTTTATCATGTCTGTTTAACCGAAAAAAAAATTATGGTCCGTCGGACCCCAGCACGCCATAAGCGTTGCAAAAATTCAACACGCCACACGGTGGGGCGTTAGCATGAAGAAGGTGATCGAAATTCGAAAAAGCAAATGTGTTTAAGATTTCCCAAAAAAAGATAAATGATAAGTTAAATCATCTCTGCCATGAATGGCGTTGCTATGGGTGTGTTTAGTTGCATTCATTTGTTTCAACGAAACGCCAAAGTTGTTACTTCTCACAGATAAGAGGTAAATGACTAAATTTTATGTTTAAAATTATAAATTGTTGTTGTTCTTGTGCTCTTTTTACGTTTATATTATTGTTTTGATTGAAAATGGCTCAGCAAGCTGCAAGTATGTATTCTACAAAAACGTATTATTTATT
The DNA here is from genome assembly GCF_002938485.1 of Sitophilus oryzae. NCBI lineage: Eukaryota > Metazoa > Arthropoda > Insecta > Coleoptera > Curculionidae > Sitophilus > Sitophilus oryzae. Next base: position 729,375 of record NW_022146533.1, read on the forward strand.
TTGATATTCCCTATACTAACGATTTTTTTTGCAACTAAAAGTTAGGCGTTCAGAAAATTTGATTAAATTTGTGACATTTTTATTACACTTAGAGGTTTAGTTGCGCATTTCGAAGAATTCAGCATATTGTCTATACACGTTTTACTTAGTAAACATTGGGCTTTCATACACTAAAATAAAATACTGCGACTTTTTGCGACTTTGCTGATAAAATGAGAAAAACATTCTTGGTTTCCTCTAATTTGCCAATCATTGATATACTAATGCGAGGTGTAAACCGCGATGGCATTCTTGTGTACAAAGCGATCGCATTAGTGTCATTAGCAGTATAGCACAATTTGGCATTAGTAGCGACTTTAGTGGTATGGGCATTGCTCGCGGATCAGTCGTAGCATTAGTAGTATTAGTTGCGATATTACTACTTATTAGGCATTAGTGGCATTGACCATGGAAACACTGGAACAGTGATTTTTCTTTTTTTTTAGAATCGACGAATTATCCTTTATTTTGTTCATATTATTTCCTCTTTAATTGAAAATAGCAATAATTTATATAAGGTCTACATAAAAAAATTTCGATCAACTATCTGTGTCAAATACCCCACTGTGCGCCAGTTGAGGGTTAATATATGTCATTAGGCCATTTTTTTTAATTGATAAGGCGGGTTTTGCTACATGACGTTTCATTTATATAAATTATGTTTCAGATACACTTGCAGGAATATTTCCATATATTAAATAACTAAAGATAAAAATATATAACATATTTTTCCACTTTTTTTAATACGAATTTTTACAAACCCATATCACATTTTATGCTTTGTTTACTATCCGGACTCATTATTTCTTAAAAATAATCCATTATCAAAGCGTGCCAAATCGTGCGTAATAATATTTCACAATACACCTATTCGTATCAACTATACAACAATTTCAAAGTTAAACATACGATACATTTGTTTATTACGCTATTTCAAAAATTATAAACGTTTTTGGGTGTTTTCTTAAAGCTGATTTAGAAGCAGGGAAGTCCAGACTGGATAAATCTAATCAACAAGCAAATAAGCAGATGATTAAAGTTTATATTTAAGGTAAATATTAAGTTAACATATCTGATTCACCTTGCTGAATTATAGATGTATGTCTGGGAAATTAAAAACAGCTGGAGAATAATAATTTTATTAAGTTTAAATATACTCGTGGAATTATAGACAAAATAGGTCAATGTTTTGAAAATGTCGATGTTATTTAGTCAGTTTTGTAGGTGCAAATGTTGTTAAATATCAAAATAACTGTGGAAATTAAGAAAAAATATGGAAAACTACATTTTTATAATTTCAAAATAACAAAATTTTCCTCAGAATTACAACGATCAAAGCAAACTGTCCATCTTTTTTTCTTTCAGACAGATAGATGGTATCAAAGTAACTTCTCAAAAACAAATCTATCAAAATATTCCCAAATTGAATGTCAAAATACAGATGGATTTCATTATGTCAGTAATAATAAGTTATGAGGTCACATGTCTGATACTTTTGAAGATTATAGGATAAAGGAAATATGACCTAGTTTATATGAAAAGTTTATTTTTGAAATATTTTTTGATGGGAAAAATGGCCTCCTAGAATTAACTGATGGTGATGGATACGAGTTTTTCAAAATTATTTATTTTTGTAAAATTATAGCTCTTCTAGCATAGTAAAATATTGTTTATATTTTTAAAAAGCATTGGACTTATTTTTGCAAATATTTCTTATACAGTATGTCCCCAGAGTATGTTTACAAGAGAAAAAAAAATTATTATTAACATTTTGAGAAAAATGCATTCGTCATAAGAAATTTTGCTTGTTCTAAAATGGGTAACCCCTTTTAAACATTTTCAAATTTCCATACCATTTTAGAGGAACTAAAAAAAACATGAAAATACAATTGATTTTTTTCGGAAGTATTACATTTTCCGATAAGTATTATTACACTTTCACCATTGAACTAAATAAATTTTGTGATTGTTTAACATTTTAAAACAGCAAAAAATATGACGTCAATTAAAATTTTATCCATAACAATCTATCAAAGGATGAAAACGAAAGTATATTACCATAGAAACTCTTTTTGATTTTTAGAACTTTAAAAAACTACTACGAACTATATTTTCATGAATTTTCTCTAAAACAGTAAGGAAATTTGTAAAATTATAAACGGGATGACCCATTTTAGAACAAGTAAATAAACTCATAGGCAAAAGTCTTGCACCCCTTACTATTTTAATAAAAAATTACATTTCAAACTAATTTTTCGTGGAAATAAATAGATGCTAAAGTTATATTAAAAAATAACACAAAAAGGGAAAACGTTCACCAAGTTTAATAATATACTTTGCCAAAATACAAAAAAATGCAAATTCCATGAAGAAAAATGTTTGACAAAAAAGAGACAATAAATAAATATAAATAAATTCGGACAAAATTAAGGTTACTAATATAAAGTATTGCCTCCTCGATTTGTTATGAGTGCATCAAGTCGTCGGGGCATCCCCACTATAAGGTTGTTTATGGTTTCTTGAGGTAAGTTCTGCCATTCCTCTTGAGCGGCAATGATCAACTCCTGGCGATTTGTTGGTGGGTTATTTCTGCAAAATACAGCTCTGGTGATGTAGTCCCAGACATGTTCAATAGGATTAATGTCGGGGGAAAGTGGAGGCCGGTTCAGACGAGTTATTTTCTCTTCATTTAATGCTTCCTGGACCATCCTAGCTCTGTGAGGACAAGCGTTATCATCCATGAGAATAAAATTATTGCCGATCTCTTCTCGCAGTGGATAAATTATTGGTCTGATCACAGTTTCTACATACAAATGGGCGTTCATCACCTCAGGAATATGAATGAGCTCTGTTCGCCTATTGTACATGATGCCACTCCAGAACATCTCAGTTCCTCCTTGATAAGGAGCAACAGCAAGGGCTGTATTCAAGCGATGCTGCCTCCCTCCACACTCGCTGACAATAGTCATCACTGATCAAACCTATCCTGGTTTCTTCAGTGAAAATTACGTTTCTCTACTGAGGTAATAACCAGGTCTGGTGTTCTCTAGCCCACTGTAGCCTCATTCGCCTATGATGTAAAGTTAATAGAGGGACTCGCAGTGGACGCCTACGCCGCAATCCAGCATTAGAAAGTCACCTAAAAATGGTTCGGCTTGATATCACTCGGTGGTAAGTTCGTTGAAACTGAGATCGTAGCTCTCGAATTGGAACTGACCGATTTATTCTGGTAAATTGAGCCAAGTAGCGATCCTGTCGTTCAGTCGTTACCCTTGGACGGCCCAACCTAGGACGAGATCTTACATTTCCGGTGTCCATATACCGTTGTATAATTCGGCTTACAGTACTTCGCACTAAATTTAAACGATCAGCAGTTTGATGCCTGCTGAGACCTTCTTCGTGCAAAGCGATAATTCGGGCTCTATCAAAGGCAGAATTTCTTGCTCTGGCATTTTTTTTGCCTTTCACTTACTACAAGATTGAACTCGAACTGAGAAACAAAATTTGACCGCAAATAGCAAAACCATACACATTCCATCTCGATAAGGTATTCTTTCATTGCTTTTATGACCTATTTTTTGTAGACACATATTAAGGTATTTGTACACATAGCCAGAACAATATGCTATGCAAAGAAATAAATTTGTCTGGGGGGTGCAAGACTTTTGCCGATGAGTGTATTTTTGTTATCAATGCATTTTTCTTAAAATGTCAATTATAAAAAGTTTCTCCTTTTGTAAAACAATCCAGGGACATACTGTATATATTATGTATGTAGTATTTTTTGCGTTAAAATTCTTTTTAGCAGACTTATTTATTTTTAAACTTATATGTAGATATTTCTGTCTCATATATTTGTAATTTTAAATTTTAGTAGAATTACATTTACGTAAGTAATGTGTCAGGAAAACATATTTCAATAGATATAAAAATAATTTTGTGACGTCTGACATAAAGACAATAAAAAAATTGAACGAGTTTACTGCATGGACATGACATTTTTTAATACTTTGAGACTAATAAAAAATACATAATACTTGGCAGTTAAAAAAACCTTTCTCATTTTTTAGATTCTTAATGGCGTGATCTATTCTACTTTTAGAAAAATAATAGAATAATCTTATGTTATATATTTTATCACTCAAAAAAGAATCTGCATTCGCCATTGTTTCTTAAGCAGAAAAAATTGTAAATTTGCGGTAAAAAAGATTCTTAACCAAATTTTCACACTCTTATAAAACACCCTGTATACGAGAATTCGCTAAATATATTTTCGAAAACCACATAGCATCTTAATCACAATAGAGGCGTCTCAAACCTGATCCAAACCGTATCCCAAAATCTTTTTTAGTTCAAGAGATATTCAACTTTAAACTTACCCTAAAATTTTGCTTCTCCCGATAATTATGTCCGGCAGTTTATTTGACGAAATTGTCCACAAGTACTAGTTAAACGCTTTTCTTCACTTACGCACATACGCCTAAAAGAAATCTAACAACTAACCTGTTTGTGTCACTTATTTTTAATGGCCAAGCCGTAAGGGGAATCCCCTGAGTTCCGAGCGTCGACGCATCGGCCCGCGGATTCGGTTACCCAGTAGTAATGTGTCGGTCCCGCAGATCCCGCACGGTAAATCCCGCAAGTTTGATCCCGCGGAATTTCAGAGGGATCCCGCATTTGCGGGATCCAGCATTTGCGGGATTGCATTTCCTAATTGGATCTAATAATGTTGCTTTGTAAATATTAATATAGAAAATCATAAAAATAACAGAAATACTGCTATTTTAGTAATTTTTTAGTGTTTTTTCTATAGAAAAAAAACACTTTTTTAAATTATTTTTAATGATTTTTAAATAAAGTTTAATATAATTGTTTATAATTAATTAAGAAATTATTATAAAAACAAATAAAGTTGTAAAAAAGTCCTGGATATGCAGTGATTAATTTTTAAAGTAGTTTTACCTACCATTATACAGGGTGTCCAAATATTCCGTGGACACAGAAACATTAGAATAAGTACATTGAACACAATTTATCTCTATACAAAAGTGCTTGGTTTGTCCGTTAGATTGCATCAATCAAAAATAATCCCGAACGTTAAACAATTTATTTAAATTTTTTTAAGCTGGATCAAAAAATATTTGTGTAAGTCAGTTTCCAAAAAAAATGTATGTAATCTTGATTTTTAATTTCATATAGTCCTTATAAAGAGATGTTTACCTTTTTTTCTTTTTGAGTGAATCCAAAATGTTTTTTTTTTGGTTTCTTAAATCCATGTTACAACCTTTCTCACTCCACGTATATTTTTCAGGCTAAGAATGGATAAGTTTAAATCATTGTACTGTCAATTTGGCGTTTCCCATAATAAATAAAAACAATAAAGTAACATTTAAATATACATTGAAAACAAACTGGAGACGAAATCCAAAGGTCTGGATTTCATTCAACCGTGGACCTGAAAAGTGTGGGCGACAAGCAGTCTATACTAGCAGATTCAAAATATCCGATATTTTTCTTTTAGGCTTTTTGGCACAGGATACGTTTTGTTATAGCTCGAATATCTTATACCAGCTGAGAGTAGGCATCTTTTTACAGTTGTCTATTTTATGCCATGTTTATCTTTTGATAGAATAAAGTTAATTCAACAAGTAGCATTAAATAATATTCTTTTATACTGCCTTTTACACAACGGTAAGATGTATCACTATACTATCTTAAAATCATACCGGGTGTTGCATCGTCGGACGGGACATAGAAAATCACATGTAAATTTTAATGGGGTCAATTATTGACTTCCCTAATTATTTTAGAGAATAATTCTATTTAGGTTTATTGAAGAGCACTAAAACCCACATTCAAAAGAATAACTTTAGATATTTTTGATTAGCTCGTTTACGAGTTATCGCCGATTTCTTTTTAAATATTTCTCCTTTCTTATGTCCCTGTATTTACTTATGAGCACCAGTCAAGGTAAAAGATAACTATCAAATGAAGTTGTCATTTCAGAAATTTACCTATTTAGTGCTTTATTATTATTGACAACTCATTCCTACATCGGAAATCTTAAAGATGTATTTATAAATACAAATTAATATGAATTAAAGTAAAATAAAGTAATCAATTACAAGGTTAATTATAGTATTATCACAATATTCAATAACTTATTAATTTAGGTAACTATTAAATTGTTAGGACTTTAGGATTTAAGAAGATGTTCAAATATTCCTTCATAGACTGCTAGACAATAACCCAGGCGATCATAAAATTCTCCTCTTACATTCGCTAGTTGGTAAACTGAAATTCTATTGCATTCGGCAGAAATGGCATTTTTTAACTCGTCTAGATTTGGGTATTTTTATCCTTGTATATCCTATTTTTTAAATGGCCCCAGAGAAAGAAATCATTTGGCGAAATATCAGGAGACCTTGCTGGCCAATTTAGGCCAATAACGTTTCGGTTAAAACTATTGTCTAAATATTCCCGACAGTCAGGGTACTATGTGCCGAGTAGCCATCCATTTAGTACCAAACTTCCTGATTTTCCCTAGCGACATCATGTAAAGCAGGTAAAATATGATTTTCGAGTAGTTCCAAGTAGTAAACGTGCATTCGTCAGTGAAACATATGTTTTTTTAAAAATTCCCTATCCGTGTTTGCTCTTTCCATCATATCAAAACAAAACGCCTGCCGCCGTATTTCGTCCCCATCTCGTAGCTCTTGGTGCTTTTCATATTTGAAGTAATTGTATTTATGTTGTTTAAAATTCGAAACGCTGTAGTGTGATCTATTCCTATTTCAACCTCAAGTTTCCTTATGCTGATCTTTCCAGCGTTCTCTTCCACGCACAATAAAACTTCCAAGTCGGTATCATTTCTTGCATCTTCTCTTTGTTCCTGCCTTGCTTCACATCTGCAGTTATTTATTAGGGTGCCTTTGGTCTCAAATCTCTGGATATTCCTTGCGATTGTAGATTTTCCAGGTATCGGTCTATTCGGATACAGAGCAGCAAACATGTCCGACACCTTTTGACTAACTATTTCCTTGATAATACCATTTAATCATCAATACTTTTTCTTGGGTAGTGTAATTCATGGCTAATATTTTCGATGTAGGTATGAGTTTTTAATAATAATAATAAAGCACTAAATAGATAAATTTCTGAAATGACAACTTCATTTGACAGTTATCTTTTACCTTGACTGGTTTTCACGAGTAAATACAGAGCCATAAGAAAGGAGACATATGTAAAAAGAAATAGGCGATAACTCGTAAACGGGCTAATCAAAAATATCTAAAGTTATTCTTCTGAATGTGGATTTTAGTGTTCTTCAATAAACCTAAATAGAATTATTCTCTAAAATAATTAGGGAAGCCAATAATTGACCCCATTAAAATTTACATGGGATTTCCTATGCCCCGCTCGACGATGCAACACCCGGTATATGTATAACTAACCAAGAAAAGATAAAAGTGATTTTTTAACAACGTATTTTTAAATTTTAATTGTATGTGACGTAAAATGCAAAAAAATCAGAAACCGTGTTCGAGATACTTATAACACGATGGATTTAGTTGCCAAAAAGCATTTTTTAATCAGATTTTTTTTCAAAAACCTTTCATCGTCTAGTACTGCTGCTATATTAATAATTGGACAAAGCGAGAACCTAAAAATAAAACAATTTGCTTTTACTAAAATAGCTGTGCGTCTGACGCTTTTAACGTGCTTCAATATCAAATAAATCAATCACAATTTTATGAAATATTGCTAACTTTTACATACTTTTTCTCGTTTTACACAGTCAATTTGATTTGTGGGACTTTGCTATGTGTGTATAGTTATAGTTTCGTTTTAAGTTAAACCAATAATAACAAAACAAATATTTAAAATTTAATATTAGTAATATTAGTAATATTAGTAATATTAGTAATATTAGTAATATTAGTAATATTAGTAATATTAGTAATATTAGTAATATTAGTAATATTAGTAATATTAGTAATATTAGTAATATTAGTAATATTAGTAATATTAGTAATATTAGTAATATTAGTAATATTAGTAATATTAGTAATATTAGTAACATAAGTAATTTTAGTATTGTATTGTGGTGAATTATTGTTTTATTTTGCTCTTGTAACATCAAAAGTTTCAACTCTGAAGTGTAAATACTTTTCACAGAACTACATTTTTATAGCTAATAATAATTTTCAAACTAGAAACTGCATATAGACAAAACAGAGAAAAACTATCAAGTTTCCGATATGCAGGTTCAAGGAACTACACAACCGACCCTGTTACTAAAATAAACTTAACTGATTCGTTTTGTTTGAAATTGACCACAGCAGACACGGTGGCGTGGTAAAATATTGCTGATTATGCAAGTTTTATAACAACGAAATTAGCGAGAACTTATAAAAATAAGTAAACATAGAGTAGCGCTGATATATTAATATAATCATAGCCGTAACTGGCTCTAACGTATATAAACCACAAGTTGAAATGACAAAGTTCATAGAAAACTAGTCCAAATTTATGGCACATAAAAATCGGAGAACCATTGGAATATGTAGTAGAATTCAATTACCTCGGCAGTTTGATATCGGAAAAGGCCAATAACGACTCAAGAGCATTCTGGAAATTAAAAGACAGGGTTTTCTACAATCATGTCTTCAGCACAAAAACGAAACTTGCAGTGTACCGAGCAATAATAATTCCCACCACATTATATGGAAGCGAAACCTGCATGGGTCTGCACCGTAGACAACTGTTAAGAATCACATGGTACCATCATGTCTATTAGCTATCTGCGACAGTGCTGAAGTCATGATTACTAAATCCCGCTTAAGATGGGCTGGGCACGTATGCAGGATGCAAGAAAACCTCTTACCGAATTTTTTTCTTTACGATGAGCTTGTAGACGGTAAGAGGAAACCGGGTGGACAACTCAAAAGGTACAAGTAGGGAATGCAATCCCTCACCAAAATATCAATCCCGCAAACCCGCGGGATTAAAGCAATCAATCCCGCGGATCCGCACAATTGCGGGACTGTAAACAATATTCATACATTGGGTCCTAAATGGTACAAAAGGCATTGTACATTTTGCATAGGCCCACAATATATTGATATAGCATGTATCTTAAACTAGCTGTACAGAAATTTGGACACCGATGTATACAGGGTGTTCAAAAAATATATTTAATATTAAATAAACTTAAATTTTATTATAATTTATCTACTTATTTAATAAATAAAAATATTATTCTGATTGAAGTTTTTTTTAACTTGTGTTAGTTATCTGCTTTTAGATACACTCTATATTAATAATTGTTTGGCATATGGAGAATGTACAAAGCTTTTTGTACCATTTAGGGCATTATTAAAAAACCGATCAAATTGTTAATCCCGCGGATTCCGCACGGTAAATCCCGCAACTTTGATCCCGCGGAATCTCAGGGGGATCCCGCATTTGCGGGATTGCATTCCCTAGGTACAAGGATATTTTCCATGAAAACTTAAAGGGGATAAGCATGCATAATCAGGGGAGGAAGCAGCGCACTATGAAACGCAATGGAGGAGAATTGTAAACTCAGTTAAGAGCGACAACCAAAAAGTAAAGAGGCAACAAAGCAATGAGATTTTTGAATGTCCGGAGTGCGGTAGGTAGATAACATCACGTATCGGGCTTTTCATTTACAGAAAAGCTCATAAAAGAAAACGCCTTGCGTGACCATCTTCTGATGCGTCTCAAATACTTGTCAGTGAGTAATGGCAGTATGTATGTATTTAATCAAAGTAAAAACTCGGTTATTTTGGACTTCTTTGAAAGACGGCAAAGAAAAAAAAATGTTTCTTTATTTTCTTATCGGGCTTTCCAGTCACAGAAAAAGCTCATGAAAGATGTTTAAGAATTTTGAAACGGTTGTAATTGCTTGTAAAAAATGCTGACACATATTTTTATAGACCTAGATATCAATCCGAGTTTAAAAATTAGTCTACATTAATACATACCTTGCTGATTTTGTGCATTCCAAACTAACAAACTATGTGTCATTGAACCCTATACACATCAATTTTACATACACCTAACGTATATCAGGAAGAAAAACCCATATTTGTTTTTATATTCGTTTATTTATAAATATATCGAGTTCAAAAGTTTTACGTCCTCATATTTCTTAAAGACAATTGAAAATAGATATGTTAGTTTATTTTTTCAACTAGGAATTGGTTAAAACATTTTGGTTTCTATTGTGAATCAGAGGATTCATTTTAAACACAGAGATTATTCTGGGAAAAAGTAAACCTACATATTTTTGTTTAAAATGTAAAAGTGTGTTTTACTTCAAGTCACATCTATTTAGTCTGAGACTTAGACTCATTTACCAACTATTTTTTTTCTTTGAGATTAAAATCCGGGGTGGGAGAATATTTCCAAAATATTCATCTAATAATTTCGCCAAAAGAAATGTTGAACCCTAGATGCAACATTTTTCATAAACGCCTACTTGTGCGGTTTGAAATTTTGATTTATCTCTTTTTAATACATTTGATTGTCCATTAAGCAGTCGACATCACTGTCTTTGAAACATGTTAAAATCCTGACCACGCAGTTTCGATGACCAGATCGGCATAGGATGTACCGATGTGATAAAACAGCTCAAATAACTGACTGCATCTCGACTAAATAAATATTCTTCGTCCTTCATCTACATATCGAATTACATTTATTCCTCTCTATTCTATTAATAACAGCGTTTCAACACTTTCATTAAAGTTGTGTTACCGTTTTTATTGCGCGCCTGTGACCTATATTCCATGCAGCCACGTCCGACATATTAATTTGTGGGCATTTTGACACCGACCGGTGTTGTTAGACTCCAGTTTGCTTTACGTCATACGGAGAATATCTATTTTAATTTTAGGAAGATTATCATTCATCCAAATCATTATATTACCCTCGTGAGATTATCATTAAAATTGTAAATGATGTAATTTCATTATATTTAAAGTTGCTTCGAAAATATGTCCAAAAGTAATTTTAATCTATCCGAATAACTAAGCAACAATTTTCAACAATATAAAATACGAATTTAGCTAAGAAAGCTTTGCATAAATTAAAGAACAACCAAAATTTCATGCTAATATCTAAATTATAATGGCAGATACTGATTCACGATGGTTTCACATATAAGAAAAAATGAACATGAATTGTTTTTGACGTCTGATGTCATTAGGTATTACATAACTGGCAATAATACCCTTGGTTAAGGATAATACTTATAATTTTTCAGATATATGTTATTCTATTATATTTTTAAATATAGATTGCTGGAAATAAAATAAAATATAACTGTGAAGCAAAATAAAAATACTAAATCACCACTATACACCAAAACACTTTTACTTTCCCACTGGACGCGCGTTTCGCTAACCATGTTAGCATCATCAGCAGATGGTGATTCTTGGGCCTATTCTAAGAAAAAAACTTCATATGAATATATGTCCTAAACATCTTAACTTTTCAGATACAGGGTCGTAAAATTTTCTATTTTTTTTTCAAAATATCTCCGTTATTGTATCTGTTGGAGGCAGATGCCGCACAACTTGTTTTGGCTTCTTTGTATATATTGGGCAGATATATATTGGTATTTAATTTTAAGTAAATATAATAATTATTATTTAACCAAATAACACTGATTCAGAAAAAAACGCATCATGTTTTTGAAAAGCATATTTTGTTTTGACTCGAATTGACTTTTTTGTTGTTCGTAAATTTAGAAAACACAACTACTAAGGTTAAAATCGTCGTAAATATTATGTTATTCAGAGTTATCTTCAAATGTGTGTTAATGAAGCAGTAAAAAACATAATTATTATTATTTCAGATTGTTTAACTCCGTACATACAAAGAGTTTTATAATAATTACAGTACATTTCCATAGAGATAAGGGTATCGCAAAATATTTCAACAAAATTCTTTGGCGCCACAGATTATAAATAAATGTACACACTAGTGTTCAATATACATATATCATAAATAGTTTTATATAAGGTATTTTTATGATACAGGAAGTTTCTATAAACGTGTCACAATATTTTTGAGTAGATTTTTAATTAGTTTTAAGAAAATTTTAAAAATTTCTTGAAATTTCTTTGTTTAAAAAGCTATAAATGTGTCTTTGCTCGGATACAGAGATACCTCGTCACGTTACTTTATTATAACACTATTGTTTTGGTAAAGTTTTATGACCTTGACGTTTTGTTTTAATACGAGAAAATTACGAAACCTAACGTTACACAGAGTGTTCTAATATTCCGTGGACATAGAGCTACTACTTATTTTTGGTATCAGAAAACCTGTATAGAAAAATGCATCTCTGCAAGTCTGCTTTGGAAAAAAATCTGCACCATTTTTTTCTGAGAAAAAATTAGAAAATAAGAAAATGTAAAAAGAGAAAATATGTTTTTTTTATCGAGACCTAACAGCCCTGAAAGTATGTGCATTTACATAATACTCACCCTTTATACTACCTACCTAAAAACTCTTTTTTTAGATAGAGTGGGATTCTGTTAAAAATAGAATTCTTTCATACGCGTTCCTGTATTCTTTGGCAATAAAAGGCATAACAATCGAAAGTTTAATTTGTTTATTCCGCTAATCTTTATTTTTGTAGCCAAAACGTCATATTACGTTGCTTGAACTCGTGACATCGAGCCAATAAACACTATAATCAACAAAATTACACAAAATTGTAATAGGAACGTTATACTATGGGGGGCGGACAAGTTACTAAATAGTGCATACTAGTTTGTAGAAATTGAATTCACAACAACTTTGTTGCAATTTAAATAACATATTTTTGAATAAAGAGCATAAATTTAGATATTATATATACCGAGACGTTTATGGGATGGTATCCAATAAATTAGTTGGAAAATTTAGTGAGTTTTTTCGCTAGTTTAACCCTTAACAGTTACACTGAATAATTCTCCTTTAATCGCTACAGGGTGGTTAGGCGACAACTCTACTAAATTACATATTATCATAGAAAATAAAATATTTTTGAATCTCTCTATACTTTTAAGAGTTTACATGAATTAGTAAAAAATATATACATAATATAATAGAAATAATTGTGAATTGGCAATCAAATGGTCTACTCTCAGTGCTTTCAAAATACACAGATGGCCAAAATTATTGCATATACCTAACGATATTTTTATTTTATTTTGGACCTAATATGATTCTTTTTATATTTTTGGACATATTGGCTTACTATAATTTTATTTCATAATGAGTGAAAATCAACAAAAACAAATTTCATTTTAAACAGAAAATATTGAAAACAATTTGACTTATTTCTCACAACTAATAGTCTGTATTGCCTCCTCGAGCCTCAATGTGTGAGACGACGTGGAATGCTCTCAATTAAGTTGTCCAGAAGATGTTGAGGATTAAAATTGATTTGTATAGTTTTGGTGTATAATATATGCATTTATGGTGTTAACGTCAACCATTTGGAAAAAATTGTCATTGGTCATCATTACAAATTTTTCGAGAAATTTTCTAATATGTATATAATATATGTCTATAATAAAACAAATAAATAAATATACTCTGAATCAGGAAAGAAGACGCTATTATTTTGTAGTAAAGACAATCGATTTACCATTTCAAATGTGTTAAATTCTTTATAATCAATATATTATTTAATTTTTTGTTGTTTTATGAGGTATTTCAAAAAAAAAAATACTTCTTAGATCAAAGTTGTAAATTTTTTAAGTCATCAGATTTTCCAAAAAATTATTTAAAACACGCTGAGCCATTAAAAGGCTCGTTTATTAGGCTGTATATTAAAATGAGTTTACGTTTTACACTCTTCACGCAAGATTTAATGATCACTTTGCTGCCAAGAGGCGTTAAAAATCTTATTTTACGATTAACCAAAAACCTTGCGAAAAAAAATAGGCCCAGATATATCTAATGCTAAGTGAATATAAATTATGCGTTAATAAATTATTGAAGAATAATCGATTATTATTCGTATACAGTGTGTTGCATCGCCGATCTGGACACAGGAAATGCCATGTAAATTTTAATGATGAATAAGTTCTCCCCATTTTATTTTACAGAAAATTTATTTTGAAGACCTAACAGCCCTGAAAGTATGTGCATTTACATAATACTCACCCTTTATACTACCTACCTAAAAACTCTTTTTTTAGATAGAGTGGGATTCTGTTAAAAATAGAATTCTTTCATACGCGTTCCTGTATTCTTTGGCAATAAAAGGCATAACAATCGAAAGTTTAATTTGTTTATTCCGTTAGTCTTTATTTTTGTAGCCAAAACGTCATATTGCGTTGCTTGAACTCGTGACATCGAGCCAATAAACACTATAATCAACAAAATTACACAAAATTGTAATAGGAACGTTATACTATGGGGGGCGGACAAGCTACTAAATAGTGCATACTAGTTTGTAGAAATTGAATTCACAACAACTTTGTTGCAATTTAAATAACATATTTTTGAATAAAGAGCATAAATTTAGATATTATATATACCGAGACGTTTATGGGATGGTATCCAATAAATTAATTGGAAAATTTAGTGATTTTTCCCTTAACTGCTACACTGAATAATTCTCCTTTAATCGCTACAGAGTGGTTATGTTAGGTTAGGTGACTACTAAAGTACATAATATCATAGAAAATAAAATATTTTTGTATCTCTCTATACTTTTAAGAATTTACATGAATTAGTGAAAAATATATATGTCACTGTAAATGTCCGAAATGCGGTAAAACCTAGGATTTACCAAGAGCATTAACTAATCAGGTTAGCCTGGCTATTTGGAGGTTATTAATGCATTGGTTAGTCTGGTTATTTGGAGGGTGTTAATGCATTGGTTAGCATGGTTATTTGGGGGGTGTTAATGCATTGGTTAGGTGGTTATTTGAAGGGTGTTAATGCATTGGTTAGTTTGGTTATTTGGAGGGTGTTAATGCATTGGTTAGCCTGGTTATTTCGGGGGTGTTAATGCATTGGTTAGGCGGTCATTTGGTGGGATTGGTTGGTTTTTACTACCAATAGCTTTGGCTATTATGTTTAAATAAATCCATTTGTATAGCTTTGGTGTACGATATACGCATTAAGGGTCCAATGGTCCATTTATTTGTGGTAAATTAGTACCGGGGGCCAACTAAGAATGGACGCCGGCTGTATCTCAGAAACTACTTATCGTATAGCTTTGGGCAAAAAATTCTAATAAGTAAATCGACTAAGAAAAATCGCTGGAAATTACTTTCAAGTTCGAAAAATGTCCGCTAGGGGGCGTTTCGCTGATAGCCAATCAGAAAACAGGGTTTTTCTCAAAAATATGCAGGTGAACAGGATTTTAAACATTACTATTATAATCATCGAGAAATTTGTAATTTTTTGATATAGAGTTTTTTGCTCTATCTCATAAAATAAAGTGGTGGGGGAAGGTTAAACTTGCTTTTATTAAAATAAGGATAACTCTGATTTAGGTTAACCGATTTAAACAAACTAGGGCTCATTTAAAAGAGCTTTTCTTCCTTAATGATCTCCAGTATAAATTTTGTTTCCATCATTTTTTTTTCGTGGTAGCTAGAGGGCGCTGTTTGACATCGTAACAGATATTGCGCGTTTGCACAAAAAAATTAAATAGGACGCTATATTTCTCTTTACACAGTTAAATAGAGCACAAAATTTCCAAAAGATCAGCTCAAATCGCAATTTTCTATCTTGTCTCTAACCGGAGATATTAAGAGAACAAATTATGTTAGGCTGCCGCTTAAGATTATATAGTTTAAAAATGATAGTAGTAGGCTAGGAAATAAATAGAGGAAAATTGGTTACGTCAAAATATCAAAACATATATTTTCATTTCATTTTAATACCATTTAATTGTTATTTATCCATGCTCGTTCTTGATTCGAACCCATAAATAAAAACCCAGGCATATTGAATCCGATGACCTAACTAGCCATGGATATATGCCGCTCCAGCGTCTCGATCTACTAAAGTAAGTGGTATCCAAGAAGCCCCATACATTCATAGCAAAATATGCGACACAACTGAACCAAGCTGCATTATCTACACCAACTGCATTCATGCTGATGAAATTGCAACAAATGCATTTTCATCATGATGGATCTCCTAACAAAATTGGCAATTCATCTCTTAGAAATTATGGATAGTTCATTTCATTCAGATAATCATTCGCCATCCTAGAATTCCTGCCAACGGTCTTGGTACTGAACTACTTGCATCCAGGGTAGATTTGGACCAGTAGTGCATAAAACACGAAAACAAGTGAAATCAAGGACGAACTTGGATTAATAGCTAAATGACGTTACATGAAATAAACCCCTAGTTTTCGGCTATACCAAATTTGGCCGTTTTCTGTTAAAAGCAATATGGCGGCACAAAATTCCTAGAAATTTTAATAAAAAATTATTGATTGTCCGACTTTCGGACATTTTAATCTGAACCTACCTACGTATAATTAACCAATAAATTCGGAAAAATTTACGAATTATTTTATTTTAATTTACGACGTCATCTTTTTTAAGAAAACGCCCGAAATTCGGATGCATGAAAACTGAACCTAATTTACCTAGCCTACTACTATAATTTTTAGACTATATAATCCTGAGCGGCAGCTTAACATAATTTGTTCTCTTAATATCTCCGGTTAGAAACAAGATAGTAAATTGCGGTTTGCGCTGATATTTTGGAAATGGTGTGCTCTATTTAACTGTGTAAACAGAAATATAGCCTCCTATTCAATTTTTTTGATGCAAAAGCGCAATATCTGTTATGATGTCAAACAGCGCCCTCTAGCTACCACGAATGTTCATTGGTTTCTAGTGTGTTTTATATTCTTTATAATCAATATATTATTTAACATTTTTTGTTTTATGAGGTATTTAAAAAAATACTTCTTAGATCAAAGTTGTAAATTTTTTAAGTCATCAGATTTTCCAAAAAAATTATTTAAAACATGCTGAGCCATTAAAAGGCTCATTTATTAGGCTGTATATTAAAATGAGTTTACGTTTTACACTCTTCACACAAGATTTAATGATCACTTTGCTGCCAAGAGGCGTTAAAAATCTTATTTTACGATTAACCAAAAACCTTGCGAAAAAAATAGGCCCAGATATATCTAATGCTAAGTGAATATAAATTATGCGTTAATAAATTATTGAAGAATAATCGATTATTATTCGTATACAGTGTGTTGCATCGCCGATCTGGACACAGGAAATGCCATGTAAATTTTAATGATGAATAAGTTCTCCCCATTTTATTTTACAGAAAAATTTATTTGAAACTTCTTAAAGAACTCCTTAATATGAAGCAAATTGATTATTTTGAATGGTTTAAAAAATACTAAATTATGCGAAAATTTGAAATAATGCGGTCCTGATCAAACAAACATAACAATCACAAGTTATGTTACAGTATGACAAATCTATTACGATTTTCTCCTACAGATATCTGTAAAAAATATTCTCAGTTATGTTCTCTATGCAAAGTTACAAAGAGTAAACAAACCAGAGCTATCCCAAGCAGCACTTGGACGTCGGGACAACGTTGTGTCACGCGACCAAACGTCGGGGAGCAACGTCGGCATAACCTCGTGCCAACCCTAGTCTGCACTAGTTTGGAGAATAATTTTTGGGTCGAAACGACGTTGGATACCTACGTTGGCTAGCAGCCTAATTTAGTACAAACTGCAACGTTGTTTAAAATCCTAATTCACAGAAATACAAAACTATAATAATATGGCGTCTAAGTCGCGTTTTATCCTAAATTGGGATAATTATAGTAAAAATATTATTTTTATGATTTAGTTAGAGACATATGCCGGATGGCAGAAAAGGAAAACAAAACAAAAGTATTTAAGTGTGGAGGATGTTTGAAGATCATAATTATTGAAACACTAACCGACTCTGTAACTCGTTACCCAAGGCAAAAAAGTTAAACGAAAACAACTTTATTGATAAATATATTGTTTCTACTTTGAAAAATACTAATGGGCCTTAAAATTAAAGAAGTTTTAAAAAATTTCTTGAATTTTTTTTAGTAAAATGAGAATAATTTATTCGCAGTCGAAAAAATTGTTTCCGCGTGGTGTTTAGGGCCAAATATTTCAAGTTAATGTATTCAAAAAGCAGGAATTGCTATTTTAGGAACGAAACATTTTCTTATTCAACAACATGGCGACTTTCACTTTGTTGTTTTGGAGATTAAGATGGAGTAGTTCGAGTAGTCGCATACTGGACTAATAAAGTCGCAGTTCAGCCTTAACAGGTAGTATACTAGTCGCAAGACTGCCTAATTTAGTCATCCTAGAGTCTAGCTTGTGTGCCGCCCTCTATATTCTAAATAAACGAGGGAGTGGATAAAGTATCGGTAATATGTCGATGTATATTTAAATTTAGTTTTATATGTAGCTTTCTTACGTCCCATTTTAATTAAGTGTTTTTTATAAAAACAAAAACAGCACTGAACTGTCTGACTGAACAGAACAATGAAGAGAAAAGTTTAGTTATGGTTCAATACAGTTGCAAAAAGGTAGTGGCTCGACGTCCTACCAACGTAAGAATAAGGAAATCTAAACAACGTTGGAATTAGTAAAACAGACGACGTTTGCATAACGTTGGAATAGGTGCTGAAAGTGACGTCGGAAAACTCTTTATTGCCCAACATTGTGACTACGTTGTCCGAATCACCTAAAGATCACTTAAGCAAAAAAGGTTACAAGACAACGTTTATTCGACGTCGCAGAAGCGTTTACTTTGTTGTAGTACTAGTTTAACGTCGACACAACGTTACAACAACGTTTACATTTATTTTAATAGCCAAGATACGGAGCTAACTATTTTTTGTAACTAATCCAACGTTGTGTTTAGTAAACATGTGGTCGCAAGTTGTGAAAATGCTACTTGGGATGTACCAGAGTCTTTTAAAAATCATATATATTATTTCGTAGATAAGTAAACACACTGCTTCGAAAGAAATTTATTTTTGATTGATTTTCCTATAGCTGATTGGTTTGGCTGAATTTTTATCTGTTGTATTTGTTTTTCAGGTACCGGTACGTTTGGTAGAGTACTCCTATGCAAAAATAAGGCCACTGATGAATATGGAGCAATGAAAATCCTTTGTTTGGCTGATGTGATAAGATTAAAACAAGTGGAGCATGTGAAAAACGAGAAGAATATTCTTATGGAAATCAGATATCCTTTTATAGTTAATTTGTAAGTATTGTTTTATTATACACAAAGTAAAAATATTTAATAATACTATTTTTAAATATCTACGATATTTAGTAGAATAGTACCGTTGTACAGGGTGGGTCAAATTCGACGCTTTTAAATGGAAACACCCTTTTGTATAGGAAATAGACGAAAACTAATATCGGTGTCTGGAGCTCAATTTTCATCAAAAATATGATGGTGAAAACCGCACATCAATATCTGTTACCGTTTCGGAGTTACGGGCTGTTTTTCAAAAATGTGCATTTTTAATAAATCGCTGTAACTTTTTTGCTATGGAAAATTTTGTATTTCTATGAAAACATTTCCAAAGCACCTTTTTACGTAGATTATTTAATGGTTTAAGTATAATTTTTTTTAAATTAATAATTTAAGAGTTATCAACAGAAAAATTGATTTTTTATTTGGGACACCCTCTGTATTTTTAGTTAAGAAAAGAATTTAAAATTACCTTTCCAAAAATATAGCACACTTGATATTTTATTATAATCCCCTTCGAAATACAGAATTTTTAAAAGTTCGCCACTTTTAACTAGTAGGCTTTGGACCCCTTATTGATGATATGCACTTAATGGAACTCAGAAAACATATTTTTTCCAGCAAGACGACGCACCGCCTCTGAACGCTGAAGTTATCAGCAAATTTTTGCAGTCAATTTCAAGAAACAATTGAATAGCTAACCAAGATCCCAGCCGTTGGCCGTCGAGGCCGCCTGACTTAGTAACTTATGGATTTAATCCTATGGATATATTTGCGGAAGAATAAAGGTTCCTTATTCTTCCGTATAATCTAGACAAGAATTAGAAATACTTAGCAGTTATGAGAGGGTATCTTTCACCCCACTGAGTTAATGAATTCCGCGAGAAATGTTCAAAAAAACTGCCCCGTCTGTCCATAACAGAAAACGGTCGATATGTCGAAAACCTGTAGCAAAATCTCATGTCTTGGTTTGCTGTTTTATTTTATTGTTATTAGATATAGTTTAAATTTGTTGATGTTGGTTAAATATATTTTAAATTGTTATAAAATTCTGCATCTCTCATAGCAAATATCATTTCGTTTTAATTGATGCTCACAGCCAGAATTTTTGCATTACAGCCGGTGCCGTTCAAAGCCTACTTATTTAAAGCAGACAATTTTTTATATACTCTAATATCTCGAAGAGGAATCGAGAAAATATCAAGTGTGTTATATTTTTGGAAAGGTAATTTTAAATTCTTTTCAATAGAAATTAAAATATACAGGGTGTCCCATATAAAATCAAATTTTCTGTTGATAATTCTTAAATTATTAATTTAAAAAATATATACTTAAACCATTAAATTCTACGTAAAAGGTGCTTTTGGAAATGTTTTCATAAAAATACAAAATTTTCCATAGCAAAAAAGTTACAGCAATTTGTTAAAAATGCATATTTTAAAAAAAAAACACCCCGTAACTCCGAAACGGTAACATATATCGATATGCGGTTTTCACCATCATGTTTTTGACAAAAATTGAGCTCAGACACCGATATTAGTTTTTGTCTATCTCCTATAGAAAAGGGTGTTTCCATTTAAAAGCGTCGAATTTGACCCACCCTGTACATAATCGCTGTACTTTTGGTTCTATTTAGTAACCAAATACACAAGAATTTTTTAATGAATGAATTTTATAAATGAATGGTTTTTGCTGCCGAATTAATATATTTCAAGGCAGATGACGCATCTATTCGATATTTTTATTCGAATAGTTTTCGACGAATGTTTTCTTACTAGCTATCGAATTATTCGAATGAATTGCAACTATCGAATGTTTCGATAGTATTCATTCGATAGTTTCCATTACTAATTAAAATCGATCCTGACGAATAAATGAATTTGATAAATGAATGAATTTTATAAAGGAATGGTTTTTGCCGCCGAATTACTAGAATACAATATTTCAAGGCAGATGACGCATCTATTCGATAATTTTTATTCGAATAGTTTTCGACGAATGTTTTCTTACTAGCTATCGAATTATTCGAATGAATTGCAACTATCGAATGTTTCGATAGTATTAATTCGATAGTTCCCACTACTACTAAAAACATTTGCACTTATTTAAGACTCACCCTCTATAAATTGAATCGAAATGTAAACAAGAATATAGAGAACAAATGACGACAACTGTCAAACCCATTGTTATTAATTATTCAAGATTATTTGATTAGTCGATCATTCCTATCACAAGGTTGTTAAAAAAAGAGTTCAACATTCAAAATAACTTACGACAAAAATATGTACAATCATTAAAATATTTTTTTCTATATTGTTTAATAAGGAATCATTAAAGAAATTAAGGTTTAATATAGAATCGAATGACCCAAATAATTTGAAAATTCATATATGCCCAAAGTCACGTATCCTAATTAAATAATGCCGTCCAGATGAGAACAATATTTACTTTATTTTGTGCTGCAGTCGATCTATAGCTTCCGTTTTAAAAAGTTCGCATTATAATATAAACATTAACATGCAACGTACCTGTATTTTTGATTTCTGCGATACAGAGAACCAACAAAAAATGATTTGAATTAACTTGATTTGATTTAACTTGTGGTTAGAAAAGACGTTCTAGTAAATAACAGAAAACTGGAAATAGACTATTGTCCCACCGACAATGGGACCAATTACAAAGAGAGTATCTAAATATGTGAGGGACATGGCGAGACATGTTAGACAGTTTGGAAGAGGACATCTGGGGACAGGCATACAAGATCGTAACCAAGAAAATAAAGATCAGACGTGCTATTTATAAAAAGACGCAGCTGCAAGAAGAGCACTTCCCCCTAATTACTGATAAAGACATACAAAACTCAGCACGAAATCTTAAACGAGGCAAGGCACCGGGACCGGATGGCATACCGGTCGAGGTTGTCTAAATTTTGGCCGAGGAACAACCCAACATTATAGGTCTTTTCTCAGAAGAATCCCTGACTAGTTAGCACGTTTCTCATTGGTTAAAATGCGTAGAAACCTGATTGTTAGTCTGGTTTCTACACATTTCAACCAATAAGAAACGCGCTGACTAGTCAGGGATTCTTCTGAGAACAGGACCTATATCCAACCTCTTTAATTACCTCATCAAGGCTACTAACTTCCCACAAATATGGAAATGTATGCACAATTAATACTTGTGAAAAAGCCAAAAAAGGAAGCTGATAAACCTTCATACCGACCTATATGATTATTGGATTCTATGAGTAAACTTCTGGAAATGACCCTAAAGACGAATTTGGAAGAAGAAATAGAACAAAAAGTAGGTTTGAATAAGAGACAGTTTCTTCGTCTTCTTCTTCTTCTTCTTCTTTTAGAAGGCGTATCGCCTGTTTAGTTCCGGTTTTCTCCTCGTCTAAGCAACTCTTGCGAGGTTGACTGCCAACTGTCTTGCCAACGTTTTGGTGGTCGTCCAGTAGGTTTGATTTGGTTTGGTTGGATTATTATGGCCATTCTGTCGGGGCCCATTCTATTGACATGCTGGTTCCATTCTCTTCTTCTCTGCCTTATCCATCTGACAACGTCGTTTGTTTGGCACTTTTCTCTTATGTCTACATTTCTCTGTCTGTCCCTCAATGTGTATCCAGTTATCATTCTTAAGGTCTTCATTTCAGTAGTTCGTAGGACTCTCTTTGTTACTGATGTTTCAGCTCTGGTTTCCGCACCATATGTCATCACTGGTCGTATGCAGGTTTTGTATATTCTTGACTTACATTCTGTACTCAAATGTTTGTTTTTCCATATGGGATATTTAAGATGTCCTGATATTGCGGCAGCTTTATTGGCTTGTTTCCTTACTTCTTCTTCCAGGAATCCTGAGCTTGTAATTTTGCATCCGAGGTATTCGAATGACATTATCTGATCAATAGTTTTGGTTTTTTATTACCAATTTGCACCGTAGAGGCTCCTTTGTAATGGTCATGCATTTGGTTTTATTTGTGGAAATTTGCATGTTAATTTTTCTGCCTGTCTAAAAGCTGTTTTCTAAAAGCTTGTAGCATTCTTTGGAGGTCGTCCTCTGACTCTGCAATAAGTACTGCGTCATCGGCATAGCATAATATGTTTACTTTATGCCTTCCCATTCGATATCCTAATCCAGTATTCTTGACGGTTTTTATTACTTGATCCATGATTGTGTTGAATAACAGAGGGCTGAGACTGTCGCCTTCGCGAATACCAGTTGTAGTTCGAAGATGCTGCGTTAAGGTAAAGTTTGTTCTTATTTGGGTTGTTGTGTTTGTGTTTAAGTCCTTGATAAGTTCTGTGAGTTCTTTCGAGACATTACTGCTTTCCAAGATGGTGATGATGTCTTTTAGTTGGACTCTATCAAAGGCCTTTGTTAAATCTATAAAACATAGATAGGCTGGAGATTTATATTCTAAGGATTTTTCAACTAGTTGCCTGAGTATGAATAATGCATCGGTAGTTGATCGGTTTCTTCGGAATCCTTGTTGTTCCTCGCTTATTGGCACTATTGAGGAGATTTTGTCCGCAATGATCTTAGAAGTTTTAGCGAAGTGCTCAGTAATGTTATTCCTCTATAGTTTGCTGGGTCTGTTTTATCTCCCTTTTTAAAAATGGGTATTGTTATACTTTGTTTTCATTCTTCTGGTATTTTCTTATGTTGTAATATAATGTTAAACAGTTTTGTGTATTCCTCTATGATAGCCGTGCCTGCGTCTTTTATTAGCTCGTTTGGTATTTTTTTGGTAAAGAGACAGTTTGATTTTAGAAAAGGAATGAGTACAGTAGATCCACTTAGTAAGGTTACAAAAATGATTAAAAATCTGAAGGAAATTACCTTGACAAACAGGGACGTGATGCTGCTTATAACATAAGATGTTAAAAATGCTTTCAACACAGCATCCTGGAAAGTAACAATAAATGAATTCACGTCATTTTGGTGGCCGACTGCGACATGGAAATGACAAAAGGCGTGCCCCAGGGATCCATACTAGGTCCGCTTCTCTGGAATATTCTATATGACGGACTTCTCAGGATTCAATTCCCCTATGGAACTGAAGTACTGGCCTACGCTGGTGACATCACTTTAATTTTTAGGGCTAGAAGCGCAGAGGAAAATATGCGATAGCAGAACAGGCAACGTCCCAGGTATGTTCCTAGATGGAGGAGGTGGTATTGGAAATTGCCCCTTAAAAAACAAAATGTGTTGCACTCGTAGGAGGTCGCAAATTGTCAGGCCGGGGCTTTTTAGTAAGGGACAAAGCCATTGTGCTTAAAAGCACAGTAAAATACCTGGGAGTAACGTTTCAGGCTGGAGGTAACTTTACTCAGCACATACGCACGGTTGCAGCGAAGGCAGAGAGGCAATGTATACTGCTATCAAAGCTTATGCCGAACTGGTCTATTATGGGGAAAACCAAGCGCAGAATGTTGGCCGCCGTTCAGACGTCTACTACTCTGTATGCTTCCGAGGTCTGGTGAAAGTCTGGGGTTGAAGTGAAGAAGAATAGGGAAAGGTTAAGGGCAGTTCAAAGGCGATTGGCGCTGCGAATATGTCGAGGGTACCGCACTATTTCAGCAAATGCGGCAGAAGTAATTAGTTGCATGATACCGATAGATCTTCTAATACAAGAGAGCTGATATCTGCAAAGGAAAACGAAGCCAAAAGGTTTGGAGAGTAAAAAAAGAAGAATAATTTGAATGTACTTTTGTACTTGTAAGTGCTCAATTACCTGCAACATCACAGTAAAACTGCCTCCCCCAGAAGTAATGCCAAAAGGTAGTTGCTTGGGGAGATACTCAAAGCGGTTTGTGGAGGTTTTTTTAGTCGGTAAGGTACCTCAACCACCCGGACAGTACCATTTACGGTCTCTGGTTTGCAGATTTTTCCCCCCACGAAAAAAAGAAATATGTGAGGGAGGCTACACCATAAATGGAAATGGTTGAATAAGCTGAAAATTATGATGATGAACTACCAGCGTTTCTTTTTTTGATTATAATGTGTATATTCTTAGAGAGTTTTAAAGCTATTTTTAACTAGTTGACTCAAGATTTTTATTGGGCGAAATTTTAAAATTTCCGCGTGTCCATGAAAAACTTTTACTTTCTATATTTACAAATACCGAGCGTCCGCTAAACAACATTAAATTTACGGTACGATTTGCATAAACTTTGATTGCACTTGGGCGATTACATTAACAATAAACACTTCGTTCAAAACAAACAAACTAGAAACCATCTGCATATAAGTTTTCTAGTGAATATTTGGTTTAAAGCTTATGAACAATAATAAGCGGTTTTAAAATATTTTGAATTATTATTTCATGGTTTTTATATATTTGTTTTCTCAATAAAAATTTATTGAACATACATTGAAATTATAAATAAATTAATCTCTTGATTTTACCAATACTAAAATCGATGCATCGTAAAGGTGCCGTTACACGGCGCGTGGATCGCCGAGTCTGCAACAAAAAATTTCGCGCCGCGCTCCGTGTGATTGGGTCGGCAGGCCGATCTTCGGGCCACGGCCGGGTATATTTGCAGATACACGGCGCGTGGATCGCCGAGCCTGAAACAAAAAATACGCGCTACACGCTGCACAGTGCTTCGAACATATGGCTCTAGAGGACAAAAATGCAAAACTTCTCTTTTATAGTAGGCAATTTATTCAAACTAGGTTTATTTGACACAAATGATGAATACTCTCATTGTACTAAATGATGATGTTCTTAGTCCCACGTTTATGAAAAAAATCTTATAAATAATAAAAATGTTGGAGCTGTGTTCCATCTAAGGAAATAATAATTTATAGTATGAAAACGGTGTAAGTATTAAATAAATCCCTGTGATAAAAAAGAATTGAAATAACATGATTCCTACAATATAAGCCTAATATAAGATAAAAATGTTTTTCTTTAATGAAAAAGAAACATTAATGTTATATTTAATTAAAAAAAACTTAAAATACTATAAATTTACTTTAGGACAACAAAATGCATAGATCGTAACTACTCTGATTCAGAAGAATCACTGCTGACAGAATCTTCCAAATTTATAGTATCCAAGTCACAGGTAGATGAAGGTATCCTCACATATAAGATATTTCTGTACATCATTTTCTAATAAGTTAATTTTTCGCGTTGTTACTGTTCTTCTTGCTGGTATGAGGGGTTCGGATATTAATAGTTATCTCTTTAATAGACTACATCCATGTGTTATTTTTTCCTTTTCTTGGGTATGAGGTTTTATAATAAATTGAAAGTTTACATTTTGAACCCAATTTAAACCGATAGTCTATGTTAAAAAGTTATATAATGTATTTTTTGTTCTGTGTCTCTCGGTCGGCCGTGAGACTGCAAGTGCGAAAATACGCATTGGCGCGTCCTGGCTCGGCGATTCGCGCACCAGGCGCGTGGATCGGCAAGCCACACGCCGTGTAAAAGGTGTACGCGCACTGAATCGGTACCAGTCCGGCGAGAAACGGCGAAGGCGGTGACTCGACTATCGTAGATAGGTAGAGTTAGGAATCTGGCCTCTACAGGCCGAAATGTTTTAGTGGACGCCGGCGCCGTCTATATGTACGATGGTCGCAGTCGCTTTTGCTGGTCGGTCCGATCCGATGCAGTACGCGCCCAGCTTAATGGCACCTTAACATTTAAACGCAAATATCCTGAAAACCGTTCATGAAGAACATCATCTTTACGTAAAAAAGTTCTAGCTTTTTACGTCATTTGTTGAAATTACTGTATCTGTAAGGATAAAAGGTGTACCAACAGTAGTTCTCTCTATCCTAATGGAAAGTAGGTACCCTTTTAGGGTTGTTACGGAATGTTACACTATCGCCATTCGCTTTGGCATTAAAATGCCTGTAATAGTATAGTGGAGTGCTTTAAGCCGTTATGAGATACAAACCTCGGAATTCATTTGCTGTGAACGAATTTTTATAAAACTTTTTGCATTATATTGTTAATAAGATATATTACTAAGTTTACCTATTTAAATTCGTTGCTTTCACTTTAGTATTTAAATAAACACACACATATACAAATGCATACATACAAGATGGCTCCGTTTTTCCGGAAAAGCTCTGTATCAGTATTCCTATTTGAGATTTTCACTCCAAACCTTTTACAAAATATATGTTTAATGGTAGTTCACATTTCAAAAATATTTTTATAGATATACAGGGTGAGTCAAATATATATCATTTATTTATTCATGTTTAGTGAATTTTGCTATAAAATTCTGGTTCCAAAAATACCTTAATACCATAGAGTATACTAAGTGGTTTTTGAATTATGACCACGTCCATAAGGACGTCAATCTGGACGTCCGGAAACCTTCGTGTGAGAACTTCTAATCGAGACGATCGACTTATTGTAAGTTTATCTCTAAAAAACCGCCGTTTGCCAGCTTTTCAAATTGATAATGAATTGCACTTAAGAACCGTACATATTAACTAACGGACTACAAAAAGAAGATTAAATGAAGCAAATCTTATGTCAAGAAGGCCTGTTTCGGGACCAGAACTTACTAGATGTGTTGACTAGGCCCAAAAGCAAAGGCATGGTCTTAATGTAAAAATTACGAAAAATGTTAGTGCCTTCTTTAAAACCGAATATTTCCAACAAAAATAAAGCTAATGAGATGAACCAAAAAACACACCATCGAGAAAGGATGTATCTAGATGATAAAATAATTTTTAAATTTTTTGTTGTTTTAACGTATTTCACAGGGTGTTTCAAACTTTCATCAAAAATATCAACATTTTGTTTTTCCTCGTATAATTAACAGATGGGGAGTTTCATTTTTAATTTAGAAAAAGATACTAAGAAGTCAAATAATTTGGCAACACACTGCTTAAAAAATCATCAAAATCGGCCCATTAAAATTAAATACATTAACCTTTAAAATACATCAAAGTTTTAAGATGCTTATTTTTCGTGCCAGTGAATGTATTCCAAAAACTATACATTTTAGTCATATACTTTTCTAATAAAAAAACCTTTATTTTTTTACTAGAATCCAAAAATCAATTAATATATAGGGTGTTCCATTACAAAAAACATAATCTTGATGTGTAACTTTTTTTGGGGATACCCTGTAGAACTCTACATAATTTTAGAAAATACTTTAAATTGAATTACATAAGCTCAGAAAATTTCAGTTCAATACAAACTTTTGTTCTTCTTGCAAAAACCGCGTCGTATATGACGCGCCACCCTGTATAATTCGATTTCAATCAAAATTTCTATGGCTAGAATATAAGCAAAATAGGTGCATAATATGCATTAGATTTATTTATTTCAATAAATTTACTTAGAAAAAGGATTAAAAAAATCAGAATATTAAGAAGGAAATTAATTAAGAATTTACCAAAATTACTAAAATAAAAAATTAAAAGCAACGAAAAAAAAATGGGTAAACATTTTAGTATTATATCTATAAAACACTTCCGAGGTAAAAGTCTCTGGGTACTCCACTAGTATTAAATTTCAAGGAAAACGGTTTACCTATGTTCTTAAAAATGAGCAAAATTTTTTATTTACCCTATCTAGGGCTGTAACTTTTTCGGGAACCATTTTAGGGCATATGTTCATAGGAACTTATTTTACCGAAGTTAGATACGCTATTTTTTTGACACCCTGTATATTAATTGAAATCGATGATTGAAATTATCATAATATTGTATTGTCATACGGGAATTCATTTTATGGTCAATTTTAAATAAGAATTTTAAGGCTTTTTCGAGATGTTTGATACTTTTAATTTATCTAATATTTTTTTAAAAAATATAACTGTAGTTTTTGTCAACGTTATTCTAGAGATACTACAATATAAAAACTAGAATTA
Organism: Sitophilus oryzae; assembly: GCF_002938485.1. NCBI lineage: Eukaryota > Metazoa > Arthropoda > Insecta > Coleoptera > Curculionidae > Sitophilus > Sitophilus oryzae. The sequence continues at coordinate 758,572 of NW_022146533.1, forward strand.
TCTAAGTATGTCGCTGTCAGTAGGTGCGTCTGTCTGCTTCATCTGCTCGAGCACAATACATAACTTTCTTTTGGTCATTCACCATCTTTTCCCAGTAACCTCGAGCGATTTAGGTGGGCTTGTCACTTTCATTTCTACTGAATTTGTAATTTAAACAGCTTACCTTCTCTCCGAAATACCAATATTAAATAAATAAATATTAGTATATTGGATTATCAGGGAGATTCTTGATTTTTTTAAGAAATGTTGTAATTTCTGCCAAATAAAAAAGATAAATAGACACTGACAGTATGTCGTATTCAAACCACATATTTATCATTTTTTTTTTATTTTTATTTCTAATCTTATAGGTCTTAGAATAATTAAAATATGTATCTTATTTTAATATCAGATTCTTGGACCTCTATGTTTAGGTACATTCAATAATATATTACAAACATAATTTTACTCATAAATATAATAAAATTTTCCTAGTAAAACATATAAATTTATCCACTTTGATTTGGGCTAAAAATATTTTATATTATGGCTTGGAATTCTATTAGGTTCATCGTAAAATAACTGTGACTAAGAGTTTTATTAATATTCTGATATAACAAGCTGTAAAAAAACACTATAAAGTTATATTTGGTGCTTATTAGTGCTTACAGTTTTTGAAAGTACCATCAGAAAATATCATGTGAGTAGCCAAACAGTACAAGATTAAAACTGTTTTAAGTTTCCAATTACTCCAATTCCTTTAAGCCAATATTTTCTGTTTCTAAGGGATAGATCTACCGCGAATGGGGTAGCTGTGGCAACACTGCCGTTTCCATCTTTCGTCTCACAAGCTCGTGTGTCACGGCCTTAATTATTTACTCCCAAGGCGCGTAAAGAAGTTTCAACTCATTTTTTTTAAAAGAGAACTTCATTTTTCTCAAAACTGTGTTTTGTGACTTAACATAGTTTTGCTTCTGGGGTATAGACATGTAATTTACTAAAATTATTTCCAAGGAATAGTAGAAAATTAACACCTATTATAGTTATATAATAGATATGCCATTATTATTTCACTTAAGTACGACCTTATCGTTCCTTCGAAGAATTAAGAAACACATGTAAAGCTACTTATGCTTGTTATCATTCGAAAATGGACATACCACTATACGGTTTGCGTAAGTGAAGAATTATATAAACAATTAACAGTTTTTTACATTGTTTATACAGGATATATCTATTTAATTGTGTAATATATAATTTGATACACAGAAAGAAAAAAAACAAATAATTACAACTTGATGTTCCACCATTTATTTGTTTATAAATATACGAATCGTAGACGACATAAAAAGTTGTTTGATAATTATCTTTGACGTCTAAAAGTGTTCATTGATTCGTCTTTTTTACTAAGGTAAGTAATCTAATGCTGCTAATGTTCAAAATTCTACGCCAAACTTTCTAAAATAGAAAATATTTTTTCTTCGTTTATTTTTTAAATAAAACACCCTGTATATTATTTTTTAATAGATGCAGAATTACTATCAAGCCACACAATGATTTTTCTCTGGTATTTTACCGTTTAAAGAGCCAAATGAAATAATACTGACAGTGTCTGCGAAACAGCTAAAAATTTTGAAAAACTCTAAATACAAAAAAAATCTTTTTTCAATTCTTCATCTTACAAATAAATAATATACATTAGTTATATTTTAGAAAGTTTGGCTTAGAATTTTGAACATTCTGTATGCATGATTTAAGACTACTAATTAGAAGAATTAAGAATATAGTTTAGATTTAAGGACAGTATTTGTAATAATTTTTTTAAGAAAAGCTGAAAAATATATATTTTTTATTTCTTTATTAATATCTCCGAAACTATTGAAATATATTTACTCATATCCTAGGATTATGTAAAGTGATCTGAAGCCTTCAGATCCCTTCAGACTGAAGGGAAGCCAGAAATGCAATAATATACAAAGTGTTCCATTTAAAAACATTATCCTGATCCACTCACACTTTTTTGAGCTACCCTGTAGAAATTAAAATATTTTCCTGAAATACATTCCATTACATACTGTAGGTTTGCACTTACACAAAATTCCAAAGTTTTTTTATTCTAGGAGCTACAGATGCTCCAGGGCACTATTGGCGGTCCCTGTATGTATCTTCAATTAAAAATCTTTCGTTAAATTAAAATTTCCTGTTTCTATATATCTATAACTTTGACGATTCTATTGTGCTCTAAACTGTTCAATACTCCCACAATTCTATACTATACTAGAACAAACAAAAAAAAACTCTACGAAATATGCTTCGAATTCGGAAAATCCCACAATTTCCAGTTTGTTTTCCAGATGTAAACCAATCCAACCTTTGTTATTATTATACGTTGCTTCAATCCGGTGTGGTGTTGAATCAGAAATGAAAAATGTACAATTCGACTGCTTTCTAAACATTCGGTGCTATAAGTTATCGAGTGAGGATGCGAACATTAGTTGCATGTGTTTAATATTGGCATGGACGTCTTACATGTGTCTGTTATATTTATTTTATTATCAGATCTATGCCGCCAAGGCCGTGGTAACTTATAATTAGATGGGTTAAGTGTATTTAGAACAGCTTCAATTTCTCAATTGGAAACGGATAATAATATTCATATTATTCCACAAAAAACTAACAAGATCTACTAAAGTACATTATCTTGAAACATTACATGTGCAAAAAAGCTCCAAAACTGGTAAAGCGTGCGGTTATTTTTGTTCCAGAAATCATGAATCATAAAATGATGGAATGCTTTGGGTGGACTGAATGGGTCCAAGCAGGTCCAAGCAGTTTCTGAATCCAAAAATTGAGGCAACTAATATTTAGTTACAATTTATAAGTTTTTCAGCATAATTTTATCTCAGCTTTTGTTATTATTTTAAATAATTTTGTACTCGATTTATCTCTCAGAGAACAAGAAATTTTTAAAAAGCAAACACTTCCTAAAAAATAGATACCAAACAAAAAATAATAAAATTAATTCTATTTAATTAATGTGTTTGACTTTAATTATTTACTCAACGAGTTTAGATGCACTGCACAATATTTATCGTAAATATTATTATTTTCATTAGAAGTCGAATAAGAATGACATCAAGGTTTAATATGGGTCACTCATCCAATAATCAAAACAAAAATATAAGCAAGTGCATTTCCCTTATCTTGAATCAATCTATTGTTGTTAGGCAGATAAAAATAGAAATATTATCAATTTTTCTTACATAAAAACTATACAATCGGAAAAAAAACGACGCCAAATCGGCTGGGAAATGACAATATAGCTTCTAACCTAATCTAACCGATATTCAATGGAGAATTCATCACTCTTCAAAATTCTATTAAGGTTGCCTACCCCTCAAACAAAGAGTTTCCTAGATATTTTCGTTTACATGATTTGATCTGAGTAGATCTTTATTATTTGATAAAATCTACGTGGTTGTGATATGGTCTGACGTTACTTAACATAGCTGTCTAATTAGTCCAACTTTAACAACTAGTTCTCATTTTGTGTGAGTTAAAACAAAAAAATTTCTCAGAAATTTGTCGAAAATGCAAAAGTTATCCTACACCAGAGAGAATTCATATGATTCTATCAATAGTATTTTGTAGGCAACCTTAATAATATTTTGAAGATATATAAATTCCCCATTGAACACCGGAAAAATATACTTGGTGTTCCATTTAAAATAAAGGAGTTATACTTGCTTTTAAAAGTGACTAATGTTCCATATTAATTTTGTCTCACCCTGTATAACTTTTCGGGTCAAATTTCAATTTCGTTTAACACACAATGGTTACTGTAATTGAATATCAGGTAGCTGTTACAATCGAAATTTAAAATTTTCTCTTCATTTTCAAAAAATGTGAAATATGATTACAGTTGAGGGTTGGAACCTTTGGTGTTACACAGCAAAATTAAACACTAAATCACCACAATACACCAATTTTACTTTTACACAGGACGCGCGTTTTGCTAACCATGTTAGCATCATCAGCAGATTATTATAAACAGTTTATAATCATCTGCTGATGATGCTAACATGGTTAGCGAAACGCGCGTCCAGTGTAAAAGTAAAAGTGTTTTGGTGTATTGTGGTGATTTAGTGTTTTATTTTGATGTGAAATATGTCAAAATCCTGAGATTTTAGGTATATGCTTCTTTAATAAAACTCATCTTTAATCCCGAAATTAATTAATATATAGGGTGTTCCATTAGAAAATACACAACTTTGATGTGTAACTTTTTTTGGGGACACCCTATATAATTCTATATATTTTTATAAAATGCTTTTAGTTAACCTGCATAGCCAAAATTTCATTTCGATAAAAACTACCGTTCCCCTTGGAGCTTCCGTGGCGCGGCGTATGAGAGGCGCCACCCTGTATATTATGTCACTTTTCAAACATGTCCTTCAAATCCTTCAATTAAATAGCTGTTAGTAACAAGTTTCACTTCAAATATGAGAACATAGTGCACACACTTATTTTTAATGGTGTTTACTGCCACTTTTTAAGAAGGTTGTAATTATTTTATATTGAGAACAATTTTTTTTAAATGGTGTACCTAGTTTAAAATTCCAGAAAACATTTTTTTTTGGAAATATATTTGTGTGTCTGAAAACGTTCTATCCTTAACCTTTCTACAATTAGTGTTAATTTTTGATAAGTGTTATGTCAAATTTTAGTAGATTGTCCCAGCCAAATTTATAATCGATCGTCATTCCCCAGCTGTCTTTGATGCCATTTTTTTTCGATCATACCGTATTTAAAACGTTGTTTTTTCAATTGCAATTATTCCTTGTTATCAAAAATAAAATAAATTTCTACAAAACATAAATTTTGCAATTCAGGATAATACTCAATAACAAATCAATTATTAAATTGTTGCAAATAAATGTTAAATATAATTTAATAACAAAATCTTTAGGACTCAAAGACTGACTTTGATACAAAATAACAAATATTTTAGATACAAAGTTCTGTAATTGAAAGTACTACAATTATTGTGAAATGAATATAAATTAACCTTTAATAACTGTATTGTATTTGTATTGGTATTGCAATTATTAATAACTGTATGTGTATGCCACCGATTTTTCTGAAATAGAATTATTTATTTTTAAATTCTAATAAAATCGAAATTTTATGATTACAAAAACCGAGTTCAAAACAAAAGAATATAGTAAGCGAAAATTGTTAAATATTTATTTCTAAAATTTTTGAGGATAGCATAGAAGAATGTTTTAATGTCAAAACATAGTCAAAAATATGTATTTATATATTATAAACGTGAAAGTTTGTTTGTATATATGGATGTATGAATCTTTGTCTTTCACGCAAAAACTAGCGAATGAATTTTGAGGATACTTTACAATAATTTAGCTTATACATCGGAATAACACATAGGCTATAATTTATAAAGATATTTATAAAAGTTAGTAGTTTTCTTACATACAGTTTTTACATGTAATAAATAAAAGTCCAAATTAGTATTTTACTAGTTAGTTTACTGTAATAAAACTGTTGTAATGTTGAACTGAAAACAGAAAATCACAAGATATTAAACCATTGCTATATTTAACTGTTTTAAACAAATTACATCGGAAATCTATAAATGTCTTTTGAACTTGGTAGAAAAACATAATTTTGATTTATAAGTAGCGAATGGTATATGGGAATCTAGTTATATTTATACCTGATCGAAACACACCTATGGACGTGAATTATGACTGTTTGCAAGTACATTTATAAGTATTTTTTGGCAAAATCAAGATAGTTTGTTATGAACATATTAATCTTCTGACGTATTAGGTGCTATTGTATTGTAGGAGGATGTTTGGCGATGCCCAATTGGCAAATGAGGATAAACAAATTTACTTTTATTGGTTTGTTTGTAATTTACCTCACTATTTCATTTATACCTAAGTTATAACATAGCATTTTGTGAATTTCAAATTTGAAAAAGAAGTCTGCTGTATAATAGTATACCGTGCTGGCAACTGTTATTTTTGGGTCGGCATTTGGCATTTACATGTGTGGAAGTAAATCGCATAGGGATCTTATTAAATCGGAGTGCGGCGTTGCCGATACGCCTTTCCCTATCAAGTAATGTAAAATCACGATCGCAAACCGCCTATTTTTAAAAGACTTTATTTTCAAGAGATTACTAGATAAAATCATTAGACATGCTTCTGAGCATCTGAAATGGAATTATAAGGATATCGTTAAGGTGTCATTTTTTTATAACGAGAAAACGTCAGTAATCGCGATAATTTAAAAACTTAACTTTTTAACACATAACAGGCCATAACTCAAGAACCACTTTAAATATTGAAACGTTTTTTATTTTCAAAATCGGATATTTTACAATATGTTTACATAAGAAAAATTCGATAAGGTTGTTTTTTCCATTCAAAAATTGTAAACAATCCATCCATTTACTTTTAGATCATAGCAATTTTTAGCAATCGTGTAATTTTTTTATTGATAAAGATTTTTACATACTGTCTACAAAGAAAATACAGCAGAAATATTAACAAAGTTCTTGAAAAAAACTACAATCTATTATTTCTAACAGATTTCGAGATATCGATTTTTGAATTCAGAGTTCTAATAGCGCGACCACTATCGAACACCAACTCAATTCCACTTATTTTTACCAAAAATGCAAGTGTTTCTAGCTTGCACTTAAAAAAATTCAACCTATAGGGAAAATTATAACGACTCGTTAATAAATAAACAAATTAAGTATCACGAGACGTAATTAAATCGTGAAGCTGAACGCATGACGTACACCTTTCCCTAGAACTTTAAGTACTGACAGAGATTGGGTCGACCGGTCAACTGCGACAAATCTGCTATATCCCCTTCCACGTCTCTTAGAGATGTGCACAGTTTTCAGGTTTATTTCATACGTTTAGCAACGTGTTTACTGTCCTCTCTTTGTTCAGTACATTATAAATGCATTGTTCTCTTCTTACATACGGAAATCTGGACCCAAGACTAACCTTTGCCAGCCCTTAGTATATTGTTTTATTCCATTATAGGCGAAGCACAAAAAGTCATTTTTACTCCTACTGTTTTTTTTTGCCCAACAATTAAAAAACCCTTTTTTTAAACAATTTCAAACGTTGCAAATAATAGTGTAACGTTTTTAGTTCGTTACATGTCTTTTTTACATATAATATATGATGTCTGGCCTATCGTCACCGGATTCCCTCTCGTTCAGGCCTGATCATTTTGTTGGTACGCTTGGCGTAATTTTTACGTTCCCTAGTCGCCAACCCTGCTATCGTTTTCACTATTCTGTGGAGGGCGCGCTGTCAACATCGCTTCTGTCAACTCTCTGTGATTTAACGGCACTTTTGGTTTGACCGTTTGGCCTGTCAGACGCCATTAGTCCTAGTTTTTAGAAATGGTGATTATTTAAATCTTGCTGTATAATCTGAATCAGCTGCTATTTCGAGGCTACAGGGTAGAGTTACGGATGTCCCAACTTGTATTTGTATTTTGCTGGCACGTTGGCGTCCCTTTTATTTTGTCCTCCAGAATGTCACATGGAAGAAAGGACAGGTTGTTTATTATTTATTGAGCCCTCGGAAGTATTTTGAGGGTCCAAGGTACGGGTAGTGTCTTATGTACGGACATTATCTTATGTACGGATGTCCTGTGGACGAGTGTCCCCAGTAAGAATGATTTTTTCTTACATATAAGTGCCACAGCGTGGATGTAGCTTGAGTCCCATGCTGCTTCGTTCCCAGCTATAAGCTAGTTAGTTACGGCTGTATCAATTCATGGTGTCCTCATTCTGGCCCCTTTGGTTGTGTTGGATGGCTGAGTACAGAGATGCGAGACCACCTCACGCTGTTACTGTTTAAAGCAAGATTACATAAAGAACAGCTAAGTGTAGATTTAAGTTCTAGTTTTACATTTAACATTTAAAACATTTACAGTCTTAAACAATAACGTACATCTTAAATAATATCGTACAGACTATGTTTAGTGGTTAGATTGTTAAGAACATTCATGTCGATTTAATATTTAATATAATAATTAATACTAAATATAATTTAGATCTTAGGTTTCATTGCATTACATCTTGTAATGGTATTACTTTTATAGATATTATTATCGCACTATTTTAACAGATGAATAACCAAACATAGATTCTAGAATCTACAGGTTGCAACATCTTCGATTTAGCATCATATGGAATATATCAAATTAATTAAAGTAATGCTACATTTCATATATTCTCTTAAACTTTACATGTCTTGTATTTTATCGTAGTTGTTTTCATTGATATTTAGTACGACTCTTACCACCACTTTCTTTGACATAAACCACTATATATTTATTAGAACTCTACAATGTCATGTACCATCTAAGAACATCATGAATAAATATAGTCATTAGTTTTAAGTAATATACAACTGTGTTTTCTTTCTCTGTACATGCCTGGCGCCCAATATTTATAATTTCGAATTATTATTGTTAATTAGTTTCTTTCCAGTGAAATACCTTATCCACGACTGCTCTACCAACGAAAAGCTGCCGCTCGCAGTGATAATGTTTTAAAAAAACGCTTCAATATAAAAAGATTTAAAAGTAATCCCTTGTAAGTAATTATCAAAGGTAATTATATATCGAGAAACTATAGTTACACTCGTTGAATTTGACACTCTGTGTCAGTTTAATAGTATAGTTTTTTAAACGTGACAAAAGTATTAATTTTTGCGACGTGATTGACAATATAAAACATCATTTTAATGCCTAGGCGTAAAAGTAAAGCACTTTTACGCCTAAGCACAAAAGTACGAAGATATATTAATAAATTGACATAAAGTGTTAAATTCAACGAGCGTAACCATAGTTTCTCGATATATTATTACTTACAAGGTATTACTTATCTTTTTAGATTATTTGGAAGGATTAAAACTGTTTAAAAAATTATTTGTGACGTTTGAAAAAAAATAGAATGTTCTATTCGGAGTAAAATTGACTAGGCGTTAAAATTACTTTTTTATATTGCCACATATATTATCACGTCGCAAGAATTAATACTTTTGTAATCTTTGAAAAAAAATAATTTCATGTATTTCTTTACAGATTATGGGCTAGCAGAGACGATGCGTGTATCTACATGCTCTTCGAATACGTCTGTGGAGGTGAACTTTTCTCCTACCTCAGAAACGCTGGCAGATTTACCACAAGCACTGGAAACTTCTACAGTGCTGAGATAGTGTCAGCCCTGGAATACCTCCATGCCAAAAACATCGTTTACAGAGACCTGAAGCCTGAAAACCTCCTATTGGATAAGGAGGGCCATTTGAAGATCACCGATTTCGGATTTGCCAAAAAACTGACTGATAGAACGTGGACGCTGTGTGGTACTCCGGAGTATTTAGCACCGGAAATCATTCAGAGCAAAGGCCACAATAAAGCTGTTGATTGGTGGGCTTTAGGTAAGGTTTTTTAATCATATGCTTCATTGAAAATTTTCATGATTGGTTGATTATACGAAAACGAAAAGATGCAGAAACAAAATATTTTATGGGGATATGTGGGAAGGTAATGTGCATAATTTAAAATTATTTTGAAATATACAGGGTGTGTCAGAACTAAGATCTATACCAAAGTTATATTTTTTCTTATGGAACACCCGGTATTTTATTTCATTTTTGGATTCTCGGATATAAAATCAGGCATTTATTATAAGGGTTTAATGTGCTTAAAAGCTTTGGGTTTTGAGATATTTAAAGATATTTAAATATGCATGCCATAACAAAAAGTTTGTCAACACTTTGTACATTACTTTTCAGAATTAATTAATACGACGTTGTCCGATGCGTAACTTCCACCCTGTGCGATTTTCCCATTGATCTTCGGTCAGATTTTTCTCGTTCATCGACCTTCTTATTCCTTCCATCCATGTTTTCTTGGGATGTCCTCTCTTTCGTTTACCAGGTGGTATCCAATGAATGACTTGTTTTGAAATTCTTTCATTGTGCATTTTCTGAACGTGGCCGTACCATATTAATTGTTTTTGTTCTATATCATTTACTATTGTTCCCTCTATTCCCATCTGTTGTCTAATGACTTCATTTCTGATCTTATCCCTCCGTGAAATTCTCATTGCTCTTCTAATCGCGTCCATTTCTGTTGTCTCTAATTTCCTTTTATTTCTTTCAGTGAGTCGCCATGTTTCACATCCATAGCGTAATATGCTTTTAACTAGTGTCTCGTATATATTATATTTCCTGTTTTTTGTAATTTCAGTGCTCCATAGAATGCCATTTATGCATCTGATAACTCTTCGTGCCTGTATTACTCTGTTGTTTATTTCTCTATCGTCCGTTCCATCTTCTGTAAATATCGATTCCAGGTACCTGTAATCTCCACATGCCCTAATTTCCATATTATTATCTAAAATAAGATTTTCTGTATTAGCTCCAATTGGAAGGTATTTTGTTTTTTCTGTATTTACTGTGAGACCCCATTTAGCATATTCTTCAATTATTTTCCGCACCATATATTCCATGTCATCTTTGTCGTTTGCAATTATGGCCTGGTCGTCTGCAAATTGCAAGGTGTATAGGCATATGTCATTTAGTTCTGTACCCATTCCGTTACATTTTCTTTTCCATAGATGTAAGGCCTTGGCAATATAAATTTTAAATAGTGTTGGGGATATACAGCAACCCTGTCGGAGCCCTTTATTGATAGAAATTTCCTCTGAGAGACCGTTGACCGTTTTTATTTGTGATTTTCCTCCATTGTAAAGATTTTGTACAGCTTTTATCAGAGCTGCGTTAATTCTTGATTCGTGCAATACTTCCCATAATTTTATTATTGGCACTGTATCATATGCTTTTTGTAGATGAATGTTATATGAACTTCCTGGTTCATTGCAGATTTCTTCTCGATAATCTGTTTCAATGCAAAGATATTATCTGTACATGATCTTCTGCTTCTGAAACCATTCTGCTCTTCTTCGTAGCTGGAGTATTCCTCTTCAATTAAGTTCCTCAGTATCCTTCCATAGAGGCGACTCATAGTGCTGGTGACCGAAATTCCCCTGTAGTTATTGGGATCCTCCCTTGAGCCCTTTTTATATATAGAGGAGATATATGCTTTTTTCCACTGTTCAGGTACTGGATGACCATTTAAGCACTGGTTAACTATGTTTGTTAACATTCTAAACAGTTTTTCGCTTCCAGATTTTATGAGTTCCGCATATACTCCCTCTGGGCCACATGCTCTTCCATTCTTTAAAGACATTATAGCGGTCTTTATTTTGTTGGTATTCACGTAGATTTCCTCTCCTTCAATGTTTGTTTCTGGCTGTGGCAGTTCTTGATACTCAGGTCTGTTCTCTGACAACAATTTGGAATAATATTTCACCCATTCTTTGTTGGTTATTATTTCTATAGGGGCTGACTCCTGTTTTTCAGTTGTTGTTGTTTTTATAAATCTCCATACTTCCGTATTCCTTCTTCCGCCTATATACGTATTAATTTCTTTGCATTTGTCATCCCACACTTTATTCTTTTCTTCTTTTACCATTCTCCTCACCTCATTTTTCTTGTCATTATAAGTGCGCTTGTCTAGTTCAGATTTCGAATTTAGCCATTTCAAATACAGTATCTTTTTTTCCTCTACAAGTTTTTCAAGTTCATCAGTCCACCACAACTTTCTGCTCTTTCGTCTCGCTTTTATTCCTAATGCTTCCTCTGCGGCTCCATAAATACTGTCAATTATATTATTGTATGTTAGGTGAAAAGGCCTTTCCGAATCTTCTATAAGTTTTTCATCAAGCCTGTTCTTATAAAGATATTTGACGCTGTCATGCATTAGACTTTCTAAATTATATCTTACTGTAGTAACTGGCTTCGTTCTTCCTGTTTCCCCTTGATTGTTTTGTTTAATTTGATATGATCGAAAGAGAATTTTTGATCTTAAAAGGTAATGATCTGAGTGGTGTCCGGTGCCCCTTAGGATTCTTACATATAGGCCATGGAAATAAACTTTACTAAAAAACTGTATTGCTTCCTAAAATGTATACAGGGTATCAAAAATTGCTGGTCTATTTTAAGTATTTATTTTACATAAAAACTTCGATATTTCAAATGCAACACTATGTATTTTTTTAGTTAGGTCGAAGCAGATTTAAATGCCCTTTCAAACTATATTAGGGTTTCCTATACCTATCTGGCTCAGATTTTGAATAAAAAGCGATTTTTCAATAAAATTGTAATCAAGATGGCTGGTGTCGCCATGTCGATTTTCTAGTGACACTTCGTAGCTATTTTCAAAATCGACATTAGTTTATGGACTTTATTTAAATTTATATAACAGGTTACTTTTATTTAATTTACCTACAAGAAAGTTAATAAGTAAGTATTTATAATTTTATCAAGAAAAATGAAGCAGTGTCTGCTGGCGAAAGGAATGGATATGTTACTAGTGATTTCATTTTGTGAGAACACAAAAACATTTTGTGAGGACACATATTTTATGTGGCCTGAAGGGTTTATGCTCAAAGACAATGCGATACTCATCAATTCTCATGTAAACAAACTCAAGCTTTGGGGATATAGCGTTCTTCTATAGCGTCGCAGGTCTTCTAATGAGGCGGTGGAGTGCTATACACTTTACTTTTTATGTGTCCCCATAGAAAAAAGTCTAAAGGAGTCAAGTCGGGTGACCGGGGAGGCCACTCGATTGCACCCCTTCGTCTTATCCACCGAACGGGAAAGTTATTGTTTAAATAATTTCGCACATTTTGAGAGTAATGTGGAGGTGCACCGTCTTGTTGAAATATTAGTTCTGCTTCAACGTATCCAGGATTGTTCTCTATGATGTCAGTTAGGGCTGGGTCGATGGTATTTTCCAGTAAATCCCAGTACATATCACCTGTCAGATTTCCAGGAAGAAATAAAGGACTCACAATAGAATTTCTAAAAATACCAGCCCACACTTATCATCAATTTCTGAGGGTTTTGTGTGTGCACCTCGTGAAAAACCCTGGGGTTGTCCTCAGCCCAGTACCGACAGTTGTGCCGATTAACTACACCGTTCAAAAAGAAAGTACACTCTACCTAACCTGATCGTTCGGCAAGTGAAAAAATGCGTAAACATCTAGAAATAATAAGAAAAAACAGCAAATTGGTCGAAGGAATTTATCCTTATCATTTACTCTGATAAATGTTTAAATAAACTGTTCAAATTTCAATCCTTCATATTTTCTCAATGACTCGACCGATTTTCAAAAACGAAGCGGGAAAATATAGAGAATAGACAGCCCTTTTCATTGCGGTACCACTTGACCCCCCGTCCCATTTGAAAAAAATTGGGGGATGACACCCCCGCTTAGAGGGTTGAAGATTTTGCAATCATTTTTGGGGCAGAAGTTGTCCCCCTCACAAACAAAATTGAGGTGTTTTTGAATTTTCTGAAAAAAAAATTACCCTGCCCATTATGCCTTGCGGAACGTTTTCGGCCCAAACCAAACCCTGTATAAAATTATCATGGTTTAATAAACCCGCAAGTAGCACTAAACCAATTTTAAAAGCATTTTAACAGTAAATTTTATTTCCTTGCAAACACATACGGCTATTTAAATGCACGTGCTTTGTAAAAATATCTGTGCAGTTAAACAAGTTATAAAACTGAAAATAACTAAATTATGTCATAAATGCTGTTTATAGCTAACACAATACGTATTTCAATACATTGCTCTGTTCCTATTTGATTGATTGTTTTATGTCTGTTGTTATTCTTTTATTAATACAGTTTGCGAAATTTTGTGGTATACTACCCAAATAGCAAAAAGAAGTTCTAAAAGGATTGAATTATTTTACAACAGTCGAATAGCGTTGTCTTAAGGACTGCTTGATTTTATTAAGCGGTAGGTTTCCACCATTCTGTTTTTTAATAAAAGTTGTCATATTAAACAATTTCCTAGTGGTTTTTAGAACTTGTCCTAAAACGCATTAAACGATAATTTCTTTTAGTATGATATAACACTTAATAAGACAATGCTATATGATAACAAACATATTATTTTATTAGACTCTTATACCCACCATGTAAGAGTTCTATTATATTCATATAACAAGTAGTCACAAGATCATATAATAGTTACTTAAACTTGTCTTATTAAAGTTGTATTACGTTGTATGATAGAATGTTTTATTGCGTTAAACTACGGTGCTGTATACAACACTAGTTATATAGCCTTATATGATAAAATTGTGATTAACAAAATGAATTCGCTGTAATATCTGCATTATAAAACTGGTAATGTATAATATAACCTCATTTTAAATTAAATGGTATACACGTATGGTATATACGTACGTATATACGTACGAGTATAATCAATCACAGCTATTATGAATTCTGGACAAAGTTGGAAAAAAGTTAACAAACGCAGTAGTAGTTATAAAGAGCATGTAAGAACAAACTCATCGAAATTACGGCAAATAATCCCGAGAATTCCCTGGGTTCCCAAAAGCCAAAATCTCTCGGGTTGTGTGGCTTCTTCAAAGCATTGTTGCCACGTTAATGTAAAAGTTTTACTGTAGTAATGTTTGTATTGTTTTATTGTTGATTTTCCAAGTCCTTAGGTTGCCGCTCACTCGTCGGGCATGCATGAATCCATGAAAACCTGATCGTGTTTGTTAGTTTAAATACTAATCAAATGAGATTTGGCAACATCTATTTGTCACAAATCTCAATATGTCAAAAATATTTTTATAGTGCCTGGAAATTCTGCGTAATGATAGATATTTATCCTATACCGTATTATTTTACAACAAAGACTTATTTAAGGGATTCATTTATAATAAAATGTTTGCATTATAATTCGCCATGTTTAAGGCAGAATTTTTGTATGGCCTATGGCCGCCATTATATGAAGCAAAATTAAAAACATCAAAATATATTGTAAAATGTTATTTTTGAGAACTATTTTGTAATAAGATTCCCACATACAGTAATAAACTGTCTAATTAAATTAAAAACAAGAATTTTTGAAAATTTTATTTTATTTTATTGTTTAAATTTATACGTAAACCTTAATCGAAATTAAAGCGCTTTAATTTTTTGCCAAATACATACCTATAATCTACCAGTAAAATTTTCGGCGCAACAAAAATTGTCCCTACTTTTCAAACCGTATTAATGATTTCTTATATTACATATTTGCTGTACCTTCTGGCTCTACCCGCCATTTTCACCGTCGAGTAAAGTCTCCCTTTTAACAATCCACATCCTCTAGATTCATTTTATGACACGCTTAAAATATAATTTGCTCCTAATATTCTTCGGTAAAAAATAAAATACTTTTTTACCTCGCTAAATGATCAAATGTTCTGTTTCTTAGATGTGACCACGTAATACACAATAAAACTAGTTTTATAATAGTTATATAACGCTGTGTAAAATAGTTGCATAAGAGTTGTATACCCTTTTTATAGAACTTCTATACTACTAAACGGTTGTATAAAAATGGGCCTTTTTTAAAAACCAATTTTTATAGACCAATAAAAAAAGGTATTAAATTCTGTTTTATTTTCTTTGTAATATATAGTGAAAATTAAATAAAATTAAATACACGTGTTCGAAATATATAAATAAAATGCAGTATTTATATATTTACTAATTTGAGTGTTGAAACAATAGATTCAGATCAAAGGGTGCTTATTTTCAAACAACGAATGTCATAAATTTTAGATATTTTCAAAACTTGCCAACATTTCTCTTGTAAAAATAACACAAGAGTTAAAAAAAATGTTTTACTATTTGTTTTTTTTTTATTTTTTAACATCTCGACTAAAAAAGTCTAATTGAAAGATAAACTAAATATTTTATAACCGAAGAAAATGTCGTCTTAGTAGGCTTTCAAATCACACTTGCAAAACTGACTGATTACGAGTATGTTAGAAAAGTAAAAGTTAAAAAGTGAGAGAGCTTCTAAAAAAATATCGATAAGATAATATAGATTTACCGGGTGCGTCCCGAAATTTATTTTTTCAGATAAAAAAACGAGATTTGGTATATTAGTATATCACATAAATTAGAATTGATTGGTGAACTCAATTGTTTTTTATCACTTCCTGTTTTAACGGAAATGACTACAACTTTTTATTTTTAAATGGAATTTTTTACTTCGTTCGATTGAAAATGACTCCCTGAACAACAGTATTATATTATGTCAACTTTTGACTTTTTCGCTTTAAAGAAAAATCGTATTTTAAATTTCAATAAAGTCTCAATTTTTAATCAAAGAGACTTGGAAAAATAGTTTTGATCGTCTAAGGTTTTTCGTGTCTTGTCCTGACCTGTGAAAAGATCTCAATTTTTCCAAATGAAGCGATAGCCAAATATACTAATGAGTATATTTGGAAAAAGAATTTTTTTACGAATAATTTGGTACCATACAAGTCTGGCAGAATTTATTATTGATTATTCATTTAAAGGACACTATTATGCCGTTTTTTGTCGATTGTATTATTACATATTGTTTAATATATGAAAATTTACATTTAGTCTGGCGCATTCGCCATTTTTTTTAGAATTCAATTTTGGCCTACCTGTAATTTCCCTACAAATTTTTATTTCCCCTGTGTTTTATAAGTGTATTTCTATTTCAACAATACGATATTTGTTAATAACATCATAAAATAACTTACTTAAAATAATCAGGAAACCAAACTTACGTTTAAAATTAAATATAGGAAGTAAAACAAAAAGTATCATCATTTTAAGTACTTTACACATAGATTAAAATGACTGATGCGTGCCTGAACATGACGTCCAAGTTTTAGCCAATAAAAACTAGACATACTATTGGCAACACCGTCTTCCTGTTCCTTAATAGACCCGTAGTACACTAGCACCACTGTAAACTATAAATTATCTCATGGAGTATTGTTCAATGTTGTTTCGAACACATGTTCCAGCTGACATGTTTCTGAACAGTTTCCAAATCGTAGTAGTATATCCGAAATAATTTTAGCGGTCTCATCAAGCCCTCTTTTATTGGCCACCATAAAGTCAAGTGAATTGGAAAAAACATAAGTTAGAAAATTTTGGAGTATTCCCAAAAACGTATAGTAGCTGTGTAGAAGATGCGGAGAGATTTATGGAAGCCTCGAACTTAAAAATAATTGAAGGTTAAATGTATCTGTGGTTTATTGTTTAAAATTTATTTAGACAAGCTATGAAGCAAAACAGAATAATGTTTTTGTTACATAATTAATAAGTTTGGGATCTGAGGAACTTTTTCGAGTGTCTTAGATCATTGGAGGACACCCATTCCAAGTTACGGATGGACTCTTCCAGATTATTCAGTTCCGCTTTCAGTTGGTTTATTTTAGGACATACATTTATACGAATTCTTTCACTTATTTTTATCTGCAGAATATGCTGTCGATGTTACCGGAATACAGTTCGGACCACCCTGTATATAGATATAGAATGTGACGACTTTTCTGTCGTTACCCAAATAGAATGAAAAAAGAATCCGTTGCTCAGGGTTAGAGGAAAGCTGGGTTCGTAGGTAAGGCTTCTGACTCACAGTGACTTTCTAATGTTGTTAAAAAATTAGAAAATGATAATATGTAGGCTGCAGAGATTTTAATATTGATGTTAATAGGTATGGTCAAAGACAGTGAAAAGGGCGCCACTTACTTTGTTTATGAGAGTGGTAAAGTAAGAAACCAAAAAGAAAAATATGATATCACAACATAGCTAAAATAAAGTAATCAACAGCATTAAGGGTCTATTATGTTTATCAGAAATAAAAGTCAGAAATAACTATCCTACATTAAACATTTATTGAAAACGAACACAAGTATCATCAATTTGTCACAGTGATCCCAATAAAACCGCAAGTTATTTTAAATAGATTCGAATTTAGTAACTGTATTCTTTGAACTAAGTAAGCTACTTAATATAAAAACAGGTGAAATTTATGTATGTCTCAATACGATGATGTTTCGAAACATGTCGTGTACAAAAACCTTTAAAATGAATATGTGTTAATAATTTTCATATAAAATATCATAGCTAAGTAAGAGTTTACTGTACGAATCAAATTATAACTTATAACGTTAAATAAAAAATAATTTTGACTACAATATGTGGGATAAATAGTGATAATTTACCAGGTTATTAAATCTGTTGTCTCAAAAATTATAAAGTAAAAGCGTACCTTGTGTATCAAACTTAAGACTTATCTGTATATAGTTTCTTATGATGTAAACAGGTAGGTAGGTATTCTCCAGACTAACAGAAGTAGATGCAGATGACTATGGCAGGAGAAGTCTTCGATATCAGCCAAAAGAACGATTGTAATGTCAGGAACACTGTCTTAAGGTCTGCATAGGTCCATACAAAATGAAAGTGGGTGAAACATACAATAATTACTGCATTATTACTGCATACCATGTGGTAGTTACTGAGTACCATGTGGTAGTTACTGAGTACCATGTGGTAGTTACTGAGTACCATGTGGTAGTTACTGAGTACCATGTGGTAGTTACTCTATAAATAAAAAATAGTTCTCAGGACAGATACTCAATAAAAAAACAACTTACGGTCTGAAAATCAGCTTTACATAAATATATTCAAACCATATGCCGATCCAAACCAGTAATTAAATACTCAAATAAACGAAATAAAAACGGAAATAACTGAAATAGAATTTAGTTAGATAGGGCTATATAAAATGGCGGATAAACTTACGGTGATCATTCCAAGAAGAAACCAAACAAATACGATCTATACTCTGTATTGCATACTTTACAAGGTTTTCAAATTTCCAAATCGGATACCCATGCAATCGAAATCGAAAAGTGGATTCAGAGTGCTTTTCACTGGAAAATTTGTCGGACGCCGAAACACGCGTCTTCTTCAGATCCAAATTCCCAGAAAAAAAGACCTTCTTCTCAGTTCTCAGTTTCAGAACCCAACTGTCATAAATGAAGTTTGACATCTAGCGAATAGATGCGCTAATAAAAATTAAATATCGGGACAAGTGAAATGCAATTAAGGAAGTTTGGCATATAGCGAATAGATGGCGCTAATAAACAAGACAAGTGAACTGTAATAAATGAAGTTTGATATCTTTGGCATCTAGCAAATAGATGGCGCCAATACTAAGAAATTTAAATAAAAATAGATTTTTAAATTCAATTTTATTAAAGAAAATAAAAAATGCTACAAGAAGTTTACATAATTTCCAATTTTATCTCAGGAACATCTCATGGGACTATTAGGAGTAGTAATAGACATAACAATTTTGAAATATACACTCGATATAATTTTAGAAATTTGGAAAATATATTTTCATTCAAAACGTATTTTAGACACAACAATATTTTGACACTTCTATAATAGCAAGTGACTTAAATTCAGTAGATAGTTTTTTAGAAAGAATATTTCATTAAATTGGACTTGAACCAACAATTATTTTACTTAGATTCAAACAGTACCTACATACAGTTTACTTCGTATTTTTTGAAAACATAATTTTAAATTTATACAAAATCTATATTTCTTTTTTGTTACAGGTGTATTAATATATGAAATGTTGGCTGGATACCCGCCATTTTATGATGACAATCCTTTTGGGATATATGAGAAAATTTTGAGTGGAAAGATAGAATGGGCAAGACATATAGATCCCGTTGCCAAAGACATTATCAAAAAGTTACTGGTACAAGATCGGACCAAACGACTAGGAAATATGAAGGTAAATATATACATACTACACGTTTATTGGTTGTATATCATAGGCCACTGTGATACAAATAGTTCAATAAATACATTTATCCAATTTGCTTTATTATTCTTTCTTCCTAGAGTGGAGCTGATGACGTCAAAAGGCACAGGTGGTTCAAAGGCATTGAATGGCAAGATGTAGTCCACAGGAAGCTAACGGTAAGTTAACATAACTATACAGGTTGTTAACTGGACAGTTAGTTATAGGGAAACAGAATGGCAATACTGCCTATTGAGAGCGCATGCACTAGGGTTTTCTGCCGACTCGTCCCGTCGCGTCGTCTATCGACGAGCGGGCCGAGGTTGCCATAATGCCACGAGCAAGCTCTTGCCGCGAGTAATGAACAAATTAGCAACCTCCCAAGCAACACAGATAGTAGCAGGTACGTTCCTGGGACTACAAAAGCGACCATCAAGTAGACTGCCACTATCGACGGCTACGTTGCCGCCACGTAGCCGCCACGTAACTGTTACTAAAATGGGGAAGAATTTAGGGTAACTGGGTAGTATACCGGGTGGTCCCAGAGACTAACGCTGCCACTATATTTTGTAACTACACAAACTAACTTAAACAGATGCGACACCTTATGGGAAATTTTGTGTTCAAAAAGACCTATGTTCGGAAGTGCGACGACAGAGCGGCGATACCGTCGATGAAGGCAAAATATTCGGCCAAACAAACAGCCGTCGTGACTTCAAATCGTTCCCGCACTCCCCCCTTCCCTAAGCTTCCATTTCTTTCGTTCTTTCTCGCCTTTAACCTTGCCTTTGATACACCGCGCCGTCTCGTCTAGCCGTCGCAGCCGCCGTACGATTATAAAGCCAAAGCGAGATTGCCAGCTTGAACTTTTTTTATGGGAGAATTAAATGTTATACATATAACATTGTATTAGCGCTTTCTCCTGGATAATAATAAATAACTATAATTACATGATGTTAGGAAATATCAGCTAATATTTATTTGTTAAGTATGAGAAATTTACAAACTTTAACAATGGGTTAAAATCAATACATATGTATAAAGAAAATGACGATATCTTTAAAATGAAAAATGATATAAAATATCAGAAATATAAAATTCTTAAAGAATAGGATCTTTGTTGTCAGCTTGCCGTTTGTATTTAGCTGTACTTCCAGCTGTTAATTTCAAATATTAAACTAAAGTCTATCTACTATTAGCCAGCTTAAATTATCTTTAATTATTGTTATATCCTGCTTGTTAATAGTTTTATGCACTACTATCATTTTATTTGATATTTTAAATTGATTTAAAATTTAGCAGCTGATCTTTTATATAGCAAATAGGGTACTTTTATGATACAGACACGGCATATTGTTTGCATGTGCCGTGATACCGATATAGTTTATACAAATTGGTAAGTAGAATTGGCAACAGTGTCCTATAAAAAGGAATATGGGAATCTAAGATGGGAATATTGAAGGTTTTCACTTTTCAGAGGATTTTTAAGTCAGTTTCTTCAGTTGTTTCACGTGGATATTACATACATCATTATTATTAGCTGTTTCCGATTTTAATTTTCTGTTGGGTTTTGTTGGTTTACATTTAGTTAGTTCACGGTGTTCTTAGTATTGTTTTAGTTAATTCAGTTTAAGTTTCTTGTTTTGATTTTATTTAAAATGCTTTTAAAAAAATGTGCTTTCAATGGATGAGAAAACATTTCACTAAAAACTGAAGAAGATACATTTTTTAGATTTTCTAGGACTAAATTATATCAAAAACTGTAGGTGTTTTTTCCGAAAATACCTATATTTTCTAATACGAAAAAAGCGAATTTAAATAGACATACAGTTCGATCAAATAATTGACTTATTAACTACATAAACTTTGTAAAAATATTATACTTCTATGCAGGTAGTAATAAATTTTCATGCCAACTTTCACCCCTATCATCCCCGAGATGAGGGATTTTCAAAAATCGTTTCTTCTACTCTATACTATTGCTTCCCAATTATACTTAAGCATATTTGGCCAAATTTTAATTCATAAATATTATGTACTTCTAAACCACATAGTACTAACGAATTTTCATAAAATTTTGCTCTTAATTTTACCCCTTTAGGAAATGAGTTTCGAGAAAACGCTTCGTAAGTATGCCACACCGAAATATCATACTTCTATACCAAATATTAACGAATATTTGCAATATTATCCTTAGAGAAACCTTTATTGTGTAATGCTTTGAATGAACAGGTTTTTATTTTATGTTTTGCTTTATAATTGTTCAGCCCTAATTTTACCCTCCTCGGGGATGAATTTTCATAGTCGCCTCTCATATAGTCATTGCGTTACTTAAGAAACCTTTTGAAATTATTAATAACAAAATTATTGTATGTTCTTAGGACGAGATTTTTACAAATTTTTATATAAATTTCTACCACTAATTTCACCTCTTTAGGGGATGAAATTACCTTTGTGCAAAATATTAAACTCCCAGAACCAATTTTACGGAATGTTTGTACCGACTTTTTTTCTTTTTGGGAGATGAAATTTAGGGATAATTATAATAATTATAGTTCGTTCCAAAGATATTTAAACTCAACCATTAACATACAAACTGGATAAAATGTTCTCACATTTATGTCCTGAGCCTGAGAAAAAAACAATATGGCGATATTATTATATAACTTGGTAATATTTGACGGGTAGTTTCATCTCGTTGGAATTTGACTTTCGAAAAATCCGTTTGCCAAAAATAAGCTTTTTACGTCAAGCAGTTTAAGCAGAATCGTAGTTAATCAATTACCCAACTTTTAAAAAAATGCAAAATATGTAAAAAAACAAAATAAATTATGCGTGTCCAAGCGTTTTCCCGAAAGACTAACCGTTTTTTAAATAACAAATATTGTAATATTTGAGGGGCATTTTCACCCTCTTGGAATCGAGAAACCCCTCCTTATCGAATCTCTACACCCCACAGTCAATCCGTTTGCCAAAAATCAGCTTTAAACGTCAAGCAGTTTAAGCAGAATCGTGATTACTCAATGATCATATTTTATGAAACACATTGTATAAATTTTAAAAAAATCTTAAAATATGTAAAACAACAAAATAAAATATACGTTTTTAAGAGTTTTTCCGAAAAACTCATCGGTTTTTAAATAAAAAAGATTCTAATATTTGAGGGGTGGTTTCACCCCCTTAGAATTCGAGTTTCGAAAAATCCCTTCTTATCGAACCTCTACACCCTAAAGTCAATCCGTTTTCCAAAAATCAGTTTTTTACGTCAAGCGCTTTAAGCAGGATCGTGATTAATCAATGACCAGATTTTCCAAACACCCTGTATACATTTTTAAAAAATCTTAAATTATGTAAAACAAACCAAACAAAATAAAATATACGTGTTTAAGCGTTTTCTCGGAAACTTGACCGTTTTTTAAATAAAAAATATTGTAATATTTGAGGGATGGTTTCACCCCCTTGGAACTGGAATTTCGAAAAATCTCTTCTTAACGAACCTCTACGCCCTAGAATCAACCTGTATGCCAAAATTGAGCTTCTTACGTTGAGTGGTTTGAGCAGGATCGTGATTAATCAGTGAGTCAGTCACTTAAGAATTTTATATATTAGTAGGTATAGATTGTGAATGTATCAAAAATTGAAAAAAAACTAATGAAATTAAATTCATCTCCATTTGATTCCGAACTACAAAATTCCCTCTCTATTTTCTACACAAAGGAGGCGTGGCTTCTTAGTAAACGAATGAAGGTTACTTTGCTGGTCCGCTGTAAAATTCGCCTATATGACAAATTTAACGGAAAAATTTGCCTGGCGCATTCGCCAAAATGTAATTTTCACATTTGCATTGTTTGTCGCATCTGTTTAGGTTAGTCTGTGGTAACTATAAAGTGAAAGGGTAGTAGCGGCCACTATCCTGCTACGTAGCGGCCTGGTTGCCCCTACGTAGCCGCCTGGTAACTGGTACTATATAGTAGCAAAGCCAAAAGTATTTAAACTCAAAGCAAAACATTCTTCTAGCAACCTCTACTTTTAAAAAAATGTTTTGAAATAAAATAATAATATGATATGACAGCCGCGGTGCATGGCCATGTTAAAGTTAAGTTAATAATGGCGTATTATGTTTATGAGGAAAATGATGGTTTTTAATCGCGTATTTCGGACACTTCCAGGACTAATATAATAACGCACGTCACTTTACTGACAAATATTACCGAGTTAGATGGAAATATTTTAACGCGCCTTCGAATTAATTCAACTTTGTAGATATTTAAGGACAAAAAATAATATCGAAAATATTAAAAATAATATTTCGTAATGCACAAAAGTGTGTTCGAGTTCTAATTGGAAAAATAAATGCTTAAAGCACTATAAAACTTGGGAAAATAAAGAAAAAAAAAATGAAAATATATTAACAAATAAATTTAATTAAAAAATGTCTGACAGTAAAAAATGGCTGACGCACACTTCGCTACGATAAAGTTAGGCTCTTCCCTATGAAGTAGCAGGGACTACCCATTTTTTACTTTAAAAGATCCGCTACTTCCAGTGATTAAGTTGTTACTACCCAAAAGTTACTTTGTTAACTTTATTATCCTTAAATGTATTTAAAATTTGTACACTATGGTAACTACTGGAACTAAAACGTTACTTTGAACACCCAAAAAGTCGGACAATCAGGCATTTGGTGACAATATAGTTCCATATGTTCCTATAAAGTTCCGCCTACCTCTCATCTCAAAACAATTTAAGAACACTAATTTTTTATCTAGGAGCCTTGGAAAAATATATTTGATCATTTAATGTTTTTCGTGTCTTGTTCTAACTGGTTAAAAGATGCCTAAATTTTTTTTAATTATATCTCAATTTTTTCAGATGGAACGAGGATGACTTATTAGCATATTTGAAAAAACATTTTTACGAATAATTTGATACCACACACTTGGTATTTCGATCAAAATTCTTGGTATATCGGCCAAAATTCTAATGGAGAACTCTTAAATGGAAGCAAGCCGTCAACATTAAAAATTAGAGACACCGATTCTAGGTTGGTCTCTTCCTATAAACGTGCTACTAAAATCTTCCTTATTCCATTGTACCAAAATTCTCCATTTCCAATTGGAACAATGGCACAATATCTCGGTGTACTCAATAAAGTTCTGCTGTTTCCTGACAATGATGTTAAGCCTTCATTTTTTAGTATACCAAGTAAATCTGTTAAAGCAATGTGGCTGATTTGGTGTTTTAAGGCCCAATGCTTTAGTTCCTGACTGATGTTACTTTCTTTCTGAGCTCTGTTATATCTTTAAATTTATCAGTAGTCACCAACTCGACATTCCTAGATAAATGCAGCTATAAGAACTTTACAAATATAGAAAATATGACAATTATACATAATATGTATATGAATTTTCAAAAATAGATTTAAAATAATTTATTGTCATATCAAAGCCCAGTCATACTTCTCTAAATTTAATCCAATAAACCCTTTATCCTGGTGAACTTGTCTAGGAAGGTCCACTAGCAGCGCAGTGAACAAACAATTTTATTGATCTTTATTCTTGTGGTAACGGACAGAATGGGTAAATACGCGATCTGCTACTATAAAGAAATATTTTTTAGTATCCACAACTTTATAGAAGCAAGACGTCAATAGGAGTATAGTACCCGTTACTTTATAGTAACAAACCATAGTTGCAGCTACTATTTTGGGACCAACAATTAGTACCCAAATGCCTCGTAACTTTAAGACCCAAAATATAGGGTACTGCGACTATTCTGCGACTAAGCATGTTACCTTAATTTTGGGTGTTTAAATTCCAAATGACTAGTAACAGGGTGGTAACAGATACTATCCAAAAATAACAGGGTGCACAGTTAGGAACTATGTTTTGGTAGCCAGTCTTAAACCGAAGGGATTTGGAACTATCTGTGTTGCCTTGGGCTGTATACAATTTGTGCACGCACAACTAGCAAGGTGGATCAACGTTATATTAAATTAGATTCTTTGAGGTGACTATAGGCCTGAACCACTGCCAGACCATTCTGAAGCAACTAAGAAACGAACCTTATTCCAGTGAGCAAATTCCATATGCAGTGACTAAGCATCACTTAATGTTGAATTAAATAATATTAAAAAAAAATTGCTTTCAGAATAGTTACTCTGAGAAGCCCCTAGACAAAATCTCTCTCTCTTTTTTTAATTAAAAAAAATCAAAAAAATGTACTTAACTTACTCTAAACCATTTCTTTTTCAGCCGCCTATTGTACCAAAAATTATGTACGAAGGGGACACCAGCAACTTTGACGATTACCCAGAGACCGACTGGAAGAGTTCGAGGACACTAGATGATTCAGAACTGAAGTTGTTCGAGGACTTTTAAGCTGTCTGTTCATGTTTTGTACAGTGTATTGAGTTTGCCATTGATTTTTTATGATGATGTGCCTTTTTCCATAAAAAAAGTGTTTTGGCGTATAGAAATGGAACCAGAGAATATTATTTATCGAACAGTACATGTATAAATAAATTGTATTAGTTAATTATTTCAAGTAATTAGTACAGGGTGCCATGATAGTTCCCAGCGAAAAACTAGTTACGCCACTGGCATTGGCTCATAAACAAGAAACCCTGTAAAATACATTGTACATAATTATTATTAAAAGAGAATGTTCGTATTTATTTAAATTACAATTATTGAAAGTTTGTATGTTTATTTCTTTATTATTGCATTTTTTGACGATGAAAAATATTGAATTACTTAAATTTACGAACTATACTGTATAAATTTATTGTACTAGGCATTTATACGTAATAATAAGTGTTGTTTGAGAGAGATTTGCATTTCTAAGACTTTTTGTGAGCTGCCATAGATGCTTAATATAAACACACATTTAAAAGTTAAAGTTGTTGTCAATGTACTTAATCTGAAACTCGTACATTTACAGTATGCAGGGGCGGTTACAGAAATTTATTTTAGGGGGGGGGCCCAAATCAAAAATAATGTAAAATATGCCTTTTAGGGTGTAATTTTTAACCCAAAAGGTTAATATTTAACCCAACTTACAGGTTTTAGGGGGGCTGCACTGACAGTATGCATAACTTTTAAACATGTGTATTGTACATATTTTATTCATTGTGATATTGAACTGTTTTAAGTTAGCTTGTTTTATATAATTGTAGATATTTGTACATAATACGTATTATTCATAGGGTATTGTATTAGGTTGATTTGTTATGTAGTATTGTAGCGAAAAATATCGTGTACATGTATTAAGTTACCGTGAATTATTTTTTTTAACTAAAAATAGTGGCATTATTTTGAGAAGTTTAACTTAAATATATTCTAAGTTTTTTTTATAGATATTGTGTTTTATTTTTTATATTTAGTATATATTTTTGCTTGATAAGACATTTTTAAAAGAAAATGAATGTATTTTCTATGTTCTAGAAGTTCATCAATTCTAAAGTTCTAAAAACTCTATCTACCGGGTGCGTCTCAAAAGTGGCTCACCCCCTATAACTTTTTTATTTTTTCAGATAAAACAACGAGAGTTGGTATGTTAGTATATGACATAAATTGGGATTGAATGACTTATTCAATTGTTTTCGGTCACTTCCGGTTTCACCGGAAATGACTCCTCGGTATTTTTTTACTTTATTCGATAGAAAATGACCTCGAAAATGACACTCTGAATCGAATGGCATATCGTATGTCAATTTTTGACATAGTCACTCAAAAACAAATTCTATTTTAAATTTCAATCTATAGTGTCATGGCTGTGTTAAAAACACTAATTCTTAATCAAGGAGCCTTGGAAAATAGATTTGATCGTCTACTGTTTTTAGTGTCTTGTCCTGGCCCGTTAAAAGATGCCCAAATCGTATTTTGAATCATATCTCAATTTTTTCAAATGGAACGAGGGTGGCTCATTAACATATTTGGAAAAAGCATTTTTTTTCTAATAATTTAAAACCGCACACTCGGTATTTTGAGTCAAATTGTCGTTATGAACCTCATGTTAAAATTTCAAATAAACCATATTGCAAAATGTCAAAAGATGACATATGATATGTCATTCGATTTAGAGTGTCATTTTCTATCGAATAAAGTAAAAAAATACCGAGGGTGCCATTTAAAAATCAAAAGTTGTAGTCATTTCCGGTGAAACCGGAAGTGACCGAAAACAATTGAATACGTCAATCAATCCCAATTTATGTCATATACTAACATACCAAATATCGTTGTTTTATCTGAAAAAATAAAAAAGTTATAGGGGGTGAGCCACTTTTGAGACCCTCCCGGTATATCTTCTTATGATGGCTATATTTTAGTCTACTGCTGTTTTAATTGAAAAATGATGCAAAATATTTCGACAGGGTGCGTCTCGAAAGTGGCTCAAAACTTTTTTATTTTTTCAGATAAAAAAAAACGAGATTTGGTATGTGAGTATATGACATAAATTAGGATTGACTGACGTATTCAATTGTTTTTGTTCACTTCCTGTCTCACCGGAAATTACAAATTTTGATTTTTAAATGGTACCCTCGGTATATTTCTACTTTATTCGATAGAAAATGTTACTCTGAGTAGAATGACACATCATATGTCAAGTTTTTATATTTTTGCTTAAAAAAGTCGTGTTTTAAATTTAAATCTAGAGTATCATGACGGTGTTAAAAACACTAATTTTTAATCAAGAAGCCTTAGAAAAATAGATTTGATCGTCTAATGTTTTTCGTGTCTTGTCCAGGCCGGTTAAAATATGCCCAAATCGTATTTTTAATCATATCTCAATTTTTTCAAATAGAACAAGGGTGGGTGGTACCGTATGATCGAAAAAAAACGGCGTCCAGTTGGCTGGGAAATGACGATCAATGACATTTCCCATATAAATTTACATATAAAATGACAGCGATCTTCATTTCATAGCCATCGTTGACACCGTTTTTTCTCGATCATACGGTACCAGACACTTGGTATTTCGAGTCCAATTGTCGTTATATTGATTATCGTGAAAAATAAAACAAAAGTTATGTTTAGATTATACAAACTTTACTTATGCTTATTATATAAAATTACTTATATTGCCATGTGTATTATACCTTTTTTCGGTTAAAGAATAAATAAAATAGTAAAATACAATGTTTTCCATGTGATTTTTTTTATTACATTTTTAGTTTATAAAGTCATGAGTCTCTTTTCTGAAAAAAAAAACGTTTATTATGTGAGTAAATCAATATTATGTTGTATAGAAGGAAACACAAGGTTGAAACAATATATTATCCTCGTTAATCATATACTTATTGATATATTAGTTCAAACCAAAAATTTCACCAAAATGCCATACGATCGAAAAAAATCGATGCCAAAGACGGGACAATCGATTATAATCTTGGCGAGGCAAACCGCTATACGTCATTATGGCCTATATTATCGCCATTATTGCCAGTTGGCCTGAAGAATGTTGTAATTTATTATTATATTAAGTAAAAATGATGTTTATTGTTTTTATTTTTTTGGAAAAAGATTTATGTGTCTGAAAACGTTCTATCCTTTTTTAAACTTTCTATAATTAGTGTTAATTTTGACAAGTTTGATGGCAATTCAATGACATCTAGAGATTTACCTCGCCAAAATTATCATTGATTGTCATTCCAGCCGTCTTTGACGTCGTTTTTTTTACGGTAAGACTTACCTCTCTCTGCCTCAAATTCTTTCCACAAAATACCTTGAATTTCTTTTGCCCAGAACTTTTTCAAACTCTCAGTTCTGGCTTGAAGGATGTAGTTCAGCTTTTTGGATTTGTTCCTATAGTCCATTAAATGTAGTGTTTTATCATATGTAAGTACCATACTCAAGCTTTTTATAGAAATGCTATTCCAATACTGAAATCTATTGCTACACTAAAAAT
The DNA here is from genome assembly GCF_002938485.1 of Sitophilus oryzae. Classification (NCBI taxonomy): domain Eukaryota; kingdom Metazoa; phylum Arthropoda; class Insecta; order Coleoptera; family Curculionidae; genus Sitophilus; species Sitophilus oryzae. The sequence continues at coordinate 788,273 of NW_022146533.1, forward strand.
AACATTTTAATATAAACACTTACCTAACCATTTCTATGATTTTTTACCTCAGTTTTCGTAGCAAAAACAACAAATTTACTAAACAGATACACAACAACGTTTAGTTTTTTTGGACTGACTAATAAAAATTTATCTTCTTTCTTAAAAGCGCCGTATTCTTCAGGTTTGATAGGGCTGTTTGCTATGGAACTAATAGCAACTTCTCGATCACCTAAAGACAAGCTCCACTTGACGATTTTTAAAGCTTCGAAAGAGTCATAGACAACTCTTTCTTCTCGTTGGACTTGCTTATAGATATTTTCTAAAAACAACTTGTACTTCACCAGCCTCTGTAGAGGTTTAAGCAAATACGAGGGTAGATTTAGAGGATCATTAGTTTTCTTTTGAACTTTCTAAAAAAAAATGTCTTTTAAGGGCTGTTTTTTTTTAAATATCTGAATGCGTGATTTAACCTGTAAAGCTTCCTCATATTTTTCCAATACATGACTTGCTGATAAGGTTTGTTTTAAAAATATTGGATACATGTTAAACAAGCTCTCCTAAAATGTATAAAATGCGTTAATTCAAAGATAGACATTACTGGTTTATACGTAATTTTAGATTTGTATAAGAACTTGTAGAGTAGAAGATCAGTATAAAAAGTTGGAAATTACCTACATGTTGGGAAAAACATTTTAAAATATCCTCAGGTTCTTTGGCTAATTCAAGCTGCTTACAGAAAAGGAGTTGCTTGTTATATATGTCTTCGATATTTCCAAAAATTTCTTCAATGTCACTTATTCCGCTTAGTTTAAACAATTCTTGATATTCCTTAAATATGTATATCAAATTATATTATTTGTTTTACAAAAATATGCTATACAAAAACTTACATATATAATTATTTCTAAATCCAAAATGTATTTTTTCTCAGATTGGACCATTTCTTCAATAATAAATTTGATTCTAAAAATGAGAAGAAAATTTAAAGAAAATGAGACTAAACAAAAAAAATTAGAAGAAAAAAATCATATTTTCCATCTTAAAATGAGAATTGAAAATAGATAGTGGATGCGTCTCGAAAGTGGCTCAACCTTAAAACTTTTTATTTCTTTAGATAAAAAAAATTGGCGCCGGGAGGCCCGTATAGCCGCCCATACTAAAATATGTTAATATCTCGAAAACTGGGACTTTGACTGATTTTGATGTTATTACAAACTAATATGTATAATATGGCTATAATATGGCTAATCGCTTTATCCAAATAATTAACTCATGTCTTTTAAATGATCCTTTGTGCCAATTTTTATGTGTATAATCCAGAGGTCACCAAGTTTTATATAAATTTTTACTAACTTTACCCATTTGGTTGATGAATTTCAAAAATCTTTTCTAATTCTTTTTTTAGGATTTCATTCTTCTAGACCACATAGTAAAGAATTTTCATACAACAAATTGTTCCGACATAATTTTACTCTCTAAGAGGATGAATTTCCTAAAATCGCTTTGTGTAGCTAATTCACTAATGTCGTTTAAACGAACCTTTGCTCTAATATTTATGTATCTAAAGCTGGCTGTATGAACTGATCCCTAAATTATCTAAAAACTTGATATATAATCTAACTGACAAACCACTGACAATGACCAATAATTTATTTCTGGAGGTATTCTGTGTAGGTGTTTTTAGGTATGTTTTAATATTTAGTCGATTTACACTAAGAAATAGCCATTCAACAGTTTAAAAATACTTCATAACAAATCTAGACATATATACCTTTCATTTAAAAAAAACTCGTTTCGCTAGCTACTGTAATTTTGGAGTTATGATTTTTTAAAATTTTTAACCCCATATCCCATTATATTTTTAATAATATCTATATTTTTTTTCAAATAGAACAAGATTGGCGAATTAGCATATTTGGAAAAAGTATTTTTTTACGAACAATTTGGTACCACACACTTGATATTTCGAGTCAAATTGTCATTATGAACCGCATGTTACAATTTCAAATAAACAATATGTGAAAATGTCAAAAGTTGACATATTATACGTCATTCTATTGAGAGTGTCATTTTCTATTGAATAAAGTAGAAATATACCGAGGGTGCTAATTAAAAATGTTGTAGTCATTTTCGGTGAAATAGAAAGTGACCAAAAACAATTGATTACGTCAATCAATCCCAATTTATTATACATACTTATATACCAAATCTCGTTTTTTTATCTTAAAACAATAAAAAAGTCATAGGGGTGAGTCACTTTTGAGACGCACCCGGTATAGATACATATTTATAATATTTCCTACTTATTTTTTGTATCAGCTGACTGATCATTGCTTAAAACACTTTCCTCATATAGGACACTTTTGTTGATAAGATTTTTGGAATAAAAACCATAACAATTACAATTCGTGTACGAGTGGTCATCAGTAATGTCATCACTATCATCATATACATCGTCATAAATACTGTCAGAACCGTTTGCTGCTAAAACAAAGATTATACGAGCCCTAACAACTGTATATTGGGACAAGGTCTTTTTTTGCAATAAAAATAGTAATTTGTTAAAACGACTCAATTTATTTTGTTTATTATTCTAAATTGAAACATTACAATATGATGATCTGGAAAATTTTACTATATTTTTATAACTTTGCAAACAAACCACTTTTGATAATAGCTTATTTTGATAAAATCAAGCCAAATTTGCTGACAACTATATATTGGGACAGCACAACAAGAAATTTGTTTAATACGGAGTTACATCACCTTTCGCCTTAACAACTGCCTGAACTCTTAATGGCATTGTATTTACCAAAGATTGGCACATTTGAGGAAATAAATTATCCCAAATTTCCTGCAGTTTTGTCCGCAAATCAAAAATTGTTCGTTGAGGGTGGTTTCTTAAATATTGCTTCATTTTATGCCACACAGTTTCTATAACATTGAGGTCCGGACTACTTAAAGGATGGGATAGAACTTTTTTATTATTATTACCGAACCAATTTTCAGTTGATCTTGCTGAATGGCACGATGCTCCATCTTGTTGGAAAATATAGTCTTCGTTTGGAAACAATTCTTGAGCACTAGGCAAAAGTGAGGTCTCAAGAATATGTCGATATTTTTGAGCGTTAACAGTGCCATCTATAAAATTTAATTTGTCCAAACCTCTTGCTGACATGCAACCCCAAACCATATTCCCCTTAGGAAATTTAACAGCCCTCTTTAAGCAATCTTTATGAAAGGCTTCTGCTTTATTTCGTATTATTCGTTTTCGATCATCTCCAACGCAAACATCAAATTTAGACTCATCACTAAATATGACCTTATTCCAATCATTTTGTGTTCACGATAATTTAGATTTTGCCCAATTGTAGCGATTTTTCTTTTGAATTTCTGTCAGTAGCGGTTTTTCTTTGGCCTAAATAAGAATTTGTATCAATCATCTTCAGGTAATTGATTATCCACACAAAATAAAGTTTATCTTGTAAAAGCCCAGACCGCATTTGTGGATATATTTTCGGCAACATTCTCTTGATATATTTAAACCAGTTACAGTATTCCATTTGAGTGTTACTTCGCGAAGAGTACTTCTTCTCGCAGACTTGCAAATTTTTACTAAATTTCGTAAATCTCTCTGAGATACAACTTTTGGCCTTCCCGAACTTTTACCTCTAACGTCTACGTTGGCAGATTCGCCGTATTTTTTTATTATATTAAAGACCGTGGTTTTTGGAATACTTAAACCATCAGAAATTTTTTGAACTGTTTTTCCCGTACTGTATTGACGATTGATAATTTCGCGTAGTTTTTGATTTGTAGCTTTTCCACGGACCATTACTTTGGATTAAATTAACAAAATTGAAAATTAAAAAAATTAAAATTTCTTACAGTAAATCTCACTACTCAAAGTATCGAGTCACTTACAAGCTGTCAATGCTGAAGTAAACAGTTTGCGACATTTGTGACGTGTATAGCAAAGCCGCCTATGATGATATTAATTATTTAAAAATACTTGTCCCAACATTTAGTTGTCAGCAAATATCTCTTTTTATGAACAAAATCCGCTACTGTAAATATGGATTGATTTACAAATTCATAAAAATATGGTCAAGTTGTTTAGGATATATGGTTATGTCTATATTTAAAAAATTAAACATATATTTTTCAGTCATTTTAAAAAACCAGGGCAATAATTCCATTATATGACCTTGTCCCAACATATAGTTGTTAGGGCTCGTAGAACAGGAAAAGTGATACCTAGAGTACTGCTATTTCTGGATCGTCTTAAATCATACCTTCATCAAAAAAACCACTCTCATTACCGATACTTTTAGTAATATATCCAAAAGTAACTACGTTACTGGCTTCATCTTTATGAGACAACCCATTTTTACCATATTTTTCAATCACCTCTTTCTGTATATCGTTGAGGTTTTCATAAAGATGCGTTGCCTGAATTGGTTTTCCATTACAGTTTTCTATAGTTTCATTACTTATTCCACCACTAGTTTTTTTACAATTAGAGATTTGTTTGCTATTCTTGTATAAATCCTCACAGTTTGAAATACTGTTGCAACATGCACCATTATCTGCAGGATTATTTACTATTGAATTTTCATATAGATTTCTTAAAATTTTGTGCAATATTTCTAAAGTTTTAATAAGCTTTCTCTACAATTTGATCAACAATTAAAAAAAAAATGTTAGTCGCAATTTTTCAGAAATATTTCACAATATTCTAGCTAAATATAAGATTACCATAATTTTCTAGATCCTCACTACTTCCAGCTTTTTTATTTTTTATTTCTTCGTACATTTCTTCAATATTTTGCAAATTTTTAACACTTCCGGTATTCGATGAATTCTCTGAACTATTATTTTCGGAATGTGTTGATATAACTTCTTCAGATTTTATAGTATCGACAGAACCTGTCCAATCTGATGATATAGACATAGTAGACGCTTAAAAAATTACATGGTTTTTAGTTTTACATTGAGTAAAAACCATCTTCAAATATAGATTTATATAAAAGAAAACAAAAAATTAAAGAAGAAATAAGCAAACTTAGAAGAAGAATGAAACAAAGGACAAAGATGTAGAAAACCCAGAATAGAAATAAAGAAAAGAAACATAACTCTAAATAAGAAATAACCTAACAACAGGTAATTAAAATTACCTTTATAAGGCATCAATATTTTACATTTTATTTTATTAATATATCTAAGTTTGTACTAAAGATAATAATTGTATGCTTTATGATAAACTATTTTTTTTGTTAGTTATTAGAATTTGGTCGAGTGCTATGGTAAAATACCGTTTTAAATCTGAAGCTTTGCTGTTGCATTAGAAAATTATTATAAATTTTTATATGCACTACAAAGCAAATAAATGAACTTGTAAATACACACATCGGAAAAGTCTAGGGATATTACAATTTTATCCAGCCATCGTCAGTAATTTTATTATTTGCATTTCTAATATAATAAAATTAAAATAAACAAATAGTTTACAGGACGTATTGGGAATAAAAGTGCGAAATATACCGAATTTTTCAAATTTACCTTGATTTTTATTGAACTCAAAAAAATACACACATTTTTTTTAATTCTAAACTGTGAATTAAAAGAAAAAAAGATAAAACCATTTTTACTTAATAAAGGGTATGGCCTCCTCTACTGTTCATTACAGCCCTACATCGTCTCTCCATGCTCCTGATCAGGTTATCGATCTCTTCTTGAGGTACAGCCTGCCACGCTGTATTCACGGCCCGAACCAGATCCCTACGAGTTTCGCGAGACATACACATTCTCAAAATTCTTCTTTGGACCGCGTCCCATACGTGCTCGATGGGGTTTAGGTCAGGAGATTGTGCCGCCCAGGGTAAGATGTTTAATTGATGAGAATTGATAAACTCACTTACCACTCTGGCTGTATGAGGCCGTGCATTGTCATGCATGAGAATGAAGTTTCTCCCAAAATCATTGGCATATGGTAACACGACTGGCTCAAGAATTAAATCACGATATGTGATTCCTTTTAGAAATCTCTCAAGAAAAACGAGATCGGTTTTTCGGCCTAACTGGACTCCTCCCCAGACCATAACTGTTCCACCTTGATAAGGGTGCACTTCCTGAACATGATCCAACCGAATAAGATTTTCCGGTTCTCTCCATACCCTAAGCCTTCTCGAGTCCGGATGAATTCCAAAGCGTGACTCATCCGTGAAGAGAACATTGGCCCATTGTTCATTCGACCACTGAACATGATCTTGAGCCCACAAACATCGTACCTCTCGATTTCCTCTCGTTAAGGGTTGAGCTCTCCAGGGGCGTCTGCTTCTTAAGTTGCCCTCTCTTAATCTCTTCCGAACAATGTCAGGACTAACGGTTACATTATGTGTTTCCTGGAGAATTAAACTAAGCTCTTGTGCTGTAAGAGTCGGTCGGCGTCGAGCATTTTATTGTAAAAAATGATCTTGCTGAGGGGTAGTAATGCGATGTCGCCCTGTGTGCCTTTTATCACCACTTTCACGGTAGCGTGCACTTAATCGCGATATTATACTTTGCGTTGTATTTAATGCTCTAGCTACGTCGATTTGGCGCAAGTATAGAAAGAATCGGCCTACAAATATATGGTTGTTTATTGAAAAAAATTATTTTTAACTTTAATAAAATGATATCCCTAGATTTTTCCGGTGTGTGTAGTTAACTTCCTAACTCATCTGGTCGTAAGCCTAACCTTTTTGTACTTCGAATTCTTTCCACAAAATGTTTTCAACTTCCTTTGACCATGCGTCTTTCAATTTTTTGGATTTGGCTTTTAGGACGTAATTGATCTTTTTGGATTTGTTTTCAAAATCCACTAAATGTAGTGTTTTATCATGAGTCAGTACTATGCCAAGACTACTTATTGAAATACTATTCCAGTACTGAAATCTACTAGTACACTAAAATCAATATTATAATCACTAAGAATTTTTTTTATACAAAATTGTTTACTTTCGTTTTCGTAGCAAAAACCACAACTTTACTAAATAAATATACAGCCACTTTTAGTTTTTTTGGACTGACCAATGAAAATGTGTCTTCCTTCTTAAATGCGCCATATTCTTCAGGCTTCAGTGGGCTATTTGATATAGAACTAATAGCAACTTCTCGATTTCCGCAATATAAAGTCCACTCTACAATTTTTAAGGCTTTGAATGTATCCCAGATCCCTCTTTGCTCTTCTTCAAGCTCCTTATATATGCTTTCTAAAAACATCTTGTATTTGACCAGTCTCTGTAGAGGTTTTACCAAGTAAAAAGACAGATTTTGTGGGTTGTTAGTTTTCTTCTGAATTTTCTGAAAATAATTTTGTTTTATACAGTGTTTCGTAGTTATACAAGGTATTAACTAAACCTGTAATAAATCAGAATACTTTTCCAGAACATGGCTACCGTCTAATGTTTGTTTAAAAAATGTTGGATACATGTTAAACAAAGTTTCCTAAAATGTATTATGTATTTAAAGGAGATAATAATTATAATTATAAGTCGATTCTTTATTGGAACATTTTTTTGTACTGATTGATTCTGATTCTGTATGTTAGATTAGCGGGTACAAAAGTTTATACAGAAAGGAACAGACACAGACACAGTTATTATTAATTACATGTTGGCAAAACGTTTTCAAGACATCCTCAGGTTGATTTGATAATTCAAGCTGCTTAGAGAACTCGAGTTGTAACTTATAGATATCTTCAATGTTTCCGAAAATGTCTTCATAGTTGCTGATTCCATCCAGCTTAACCAGTTTTTGATACTCCTTGAATATATCTAAGTATATTATTTGTTTTATGTACCAAGGTACATATAGTATACCGAGTGCGTCTCAAAAGTGGCTCACCCCTATAACTTTTTTATTTTTTCAGATAAATAAACGAGATTCGGTATGTTAGTATATGACATAAATTAGGATTGATTGACGTATTCAATTGTTTTCGGTCACTTCCTGTTTCACCGGAAATGACTACAACTTTTGATTTTTAAATGGCACCCTCGGTATTTTTTTACTTTATTCGATAGAAAATGACACTCTGAATCGAATGACATATCATATGTCAACTTTTGACATATTCGCTCAAAAACAAATTGTATTTTAAATTTCAATCTAGAGTGCCATAGCTGTGTTAAAAATACTAATTTTTAATCAAGGTGCCTTGGAAAACTAGATTTGATCGTCTAATGTTTTTAGTGTCTTTTAGTTAGAAAATGCTCAAATCGTATTTATGATTATATCTCAATTTTTTCAAATGGAACGAGGGTGGCTCATTAGCATCTTTGGAAAAAGCATTTTTTTACGAGTAATTTGATACTACACAATTGGTATTTTGAGTCAAATTGTCGTTATGAACCGCAAGTTACAATTTCAGTTAAACCATATGCGAAAATATGTCATTCGATTCAGAGTGTCATTTTCTATCGATTAAAGTAAAAAAATACCGCGGGTACTATTTAAAAATCAAAAGTTGTAGTCATTTTCGGTGAAACCGGAAGTGACCAAAAACAATTGAATATGTCAATCAATCCTAATTTATGTCATATACTAACATACCAAATCTCGTTGTTTTATCTGAAAAAATAAAAAAGTTATAGGAGTGAGCCACTTTTGAGACGCACCCGGTATGGAAAATTGTATTTCTTACTGAATTTAGTATATTTTTATCTCATTTTAAAACCACACAAATGTTTATTTGTATTAGGGGACATTGATAAAGTTGGTGTAGGCACAGTAAACAAAATTGGGTAGGGCCAGTGATAAAACTTGGGTAGGGACAGTAAAAATATCTGAGATAAAGACAATGAAAAAACTGGCGTAGGGACAGTAAAAATATTTGGGTAGGGGCAGTGAAAAAAGTTCTCTAAGGATATTGATAAAATTTTTACAGGGACAGTGGAAAAATCTGAGATAGGGACACTGAAAAAGGACAGTAATAAAAATTTTAGTTAGGGACTACACAAATTTTTTCACTGTCCCTCCAGAAAATGTTTTCAATGTTCCTGCGCAAATTTTTTATGTCCCTAGCCAAATATTTTGACTGTCTCTACATCAGCTTTTTCAGTGTCCCTATCCTAAATTTTTACTGTCCCTACAGAATTTTTTTTAATGTCCCTACCCAAATATTTCTTCTGTCCCTACGCCCACTTTTTCAGAGTACATATCCCAAATTTTTTACTGTCCCTAAACAAATTGGTGGTTTAACTTTCCCCCTCCCAGACAATCAACATCTACATAATTGTTATTAATTATAATATTTGTTTTTGGTACGATTTGTAATATATTTTTTTTTACTTTATTATGAACATTAATTCAGTAAGAAATAAATTAGTAAAATATATTCTACCAAAACTTACAAAAATAATTATTGATAAATCCAAAATATATTCCTTTTCAGATTGTATCATTTCTTCAATAATACATTTTAATCTAAAAACCAGAAAATAAATGCTATTCTACATATTTTATAAAATATTTATGCAAAAGTACAAAAAATATAGAAGGTGTAGTAATAAATAAGTAATATAAAATAAAGTGTAAAATAAAAAACTAAGAATATATTACTTACTTGTTTTTTGTATCTGTTAGTTGATAGTTACTTAAGACATGATTCTTATATAGCGTGCTTTCGTTAATATGGTACTTTGGATACAAGCCATAAAAATTGCAATTCAGATACAAGTGATCATTGGAATCAATGAATACTTCTTCATAAATATTATCAGAACTATTTGATGCTAAAAATTGAGAAAATACCTAGTACAGAAAATTTAAAACCTAACGAGAAATATACGAAACATATTTTTAGATGCATATTTTGCTCACAATATTTTTTACCATCATCATAATATAATTCAAACTAAACATTAATTTTTACCATTATTTACTAAAAAATAGAGTTTAATGTTTAAGCTACAACTTTTTTGAAGTCTGCTGTATTTTTAAAAATATATTTTAATTGTAGGTAACTATTAATATTCCTTAAAACTATAGAGTTTAACATTTTCACATAGTTGTAGCGTTTTTTTAGAACTACCACTGCGAACGGCAGCTTTTCATCAGAGAGCCGTCGTGGGTAAGGTATTTCACTAGAGAGAAAACTAATCAATAACAATAAACAAAAAAATACAGATATTGGGCGCCAGGCATGTACAGAGAAAGAAAACACAGTAGTTTATTACTTAAAACTAATGACTATATTATTCATGATGTTCGTTGCTGATACATGACATTGTAGAGTTCTAGTGAATATGTAGTGGTTATATGTCAAAGAAAGTGGTGGTAAGAGTTGTACTAAATATCTATGAAAACAACTATGATAAAATACAAAACATGTAAAGTTTAAGAGAATATATGAAATGTAGCATTACTTTAATTAATTTGATATATTTTATATGATTTTAGTGCAATAATAATATCTATAAAAAAGTAATACTATTACAAGACATAATGCAATGAAACCTTATAAGATCTAAATTATTTTTTAACTACTAAATCGACATGAATGTTCTTAACAATCTAACCACTCAACATAGTCTATACGATATTATTTAAGATGTACGTTATTGTTTAAGACTGTAAATGTTTTGAATGTTAAATGCAAAACTATAACTTAAATTTACACTTAGCTGTTCTTTATGCAATCCTGCTTTAAACAGTAACAGCGTGAGGTGGTCTCGGATCTCTGTACTCAGCCATCCAACACAACCAAAGGGGCCAGAATGCGGGCACCATGAATTGGTACAGCCGTAACTAACTAGCTTACAGCTGGAAACGAAGCAGCATGGGACTCAAGCCACATCCACGCTGTGGCACTTATATGTAAGAAAAAATCGTTCTTACTGGGGACACTCGTCCACAGGACATCCGTACATAAGATAATGTCCGTACATAAGACACTACACGTACCTTGGACACAGTCCGTACCTTGGACACAGTCCGTACCTTGGACCCTAAAAATATGAAACTCTTGTTTAAAACCAAACAAGGTCTAATAAACAAAATAAACCTACCTCAAAAACTTCCGAGGGCTCAATAAATAATAAACAACCTGTCCTTTCTTCCATGTGACATTCTGGAGGACAAAAGAAAAGGGACGCCAACGTGCCAGCAAAACACAAATACAAGTTGGGACATCCGTAACTCTACCCTAAAAAGATTCAATAATAATATCGAATCTATAAAAGGTAATAACTCATCTTTACCTGTAGCCTCGAAATAGCAGCTGATTCAAATTATACAGCAAGACTTAAATAATCACCATTTCCAAAAGCTGGGATACAACAGAGCGTCAAAACAAAGTGAGGTTAAGCACTGAGAGAGTTGACAGAAGCGATGTTGACAGCGCCTCCTCAGAGCGATAACAGGGTTGTGTCGAACGATAACAGGGTTGGCGACTAGGGAACGTAAAAATTACGCGTCAAATAAACTATCCGGCCTGAACGAGAGGGAATCCGGTGATGATAGGCCAGACATCATATATTATATATAAAAAAGACATGTAACGAACTAAAAACGTTACATAGTGAATGTAATAAATAAACTTAAGTACTGGAAATTTAAGTATTATTTCTCTAAAAATTTATTGCTTATTGTAAAATCAGTACCTTCATCAAAAATACCACTTTCGCTACTGGTTCTGTCAATATTGTCAATATCACCTGTACTCGTGACTGCAGTGGCTTTCAACAAATCATTACCTAAAATTTGTTTTTCTTCTTCTGTATAGTTTTCTATCAGTGCATTTTTATTTTCAAATATGCTAAAGTTACAAGCTTCTTCGAGAACTCCTATGTCTTGCTTGTCGATAATTTCTGGTTTATCTTAAATTGAAAAAAAAATATGTACCTAGTAAAAGCAAAAAGTTTTTTCGCAGTTATTGTAATGAGCTAGTTAATTTTGTTTTATTGACTCATTCTTTACTTATTCTTAACTTTATTTTTCTAAATACTTCTGTATTGTATAAAATCTTACCTTTGACACATATTTCAATCTCATTATTGCCACTATCAATATTATACCCATCATTTTGCATCATTTCGTTGATTTTATCCATATAGGATAACAGATTTTTACGAATTTCTTCAAGCTCATCTCCTTTTGTATTTTTAGGACTTACTTTTTGAATTGGTTCACTACTACGAAATAATCCGTCTTCTTTATTGATTTTTTCGCTAATTTTTATACTACTAGACATAAATTGTTTGCTTTTCTTTTGTAAATCTTCACTTGTTGTAATAGTTTTGCTACGTTCTGTATTATTTGCTAGATTTCTTATTGACGAAGTTGCAGATATATTTTTATCACATACGTATTCTGAAATTTTGTTGTTGAATTTACAAGATTTTACTTCAACTTGATCTTAAATTTAAAAGAAGAAATACATGGTATTGGTATTTTTCATTTATTTCTTAGTGATTTATTAAAAAAAACATATAAACTATATGAAATTTTACCTCCTGCTTTGAGTTCTTTACTTTTTGATGCTTTATATTGCGATTTCCCTCTTATTGTTTGAATATTTTGCAGTTTTTGGACATTTGAAAAGTTCAATACATTTCCCGAGGTACTATTTTCAAAATGTTTTGCCATTTCTTTTACAGTTTTCATTGTACTGATAGAGTCCGTACTTTCTGATGTTAGAGGCATGGTAGATACTTGAAATAATATTTTTAAAGTTTACGAACTTAACTAAAAAAAATACTCACCTGAATGATTTGTTCTCTGCAAATTTTCGAAAAAATTGGTCAAGTCAGAGACATGTCTATTTTCTAAATGTTCACCCATCTCTATTTACCAATCACTATTTACTGTACTGTGTTGGAAAAAAAAATATAAATATTTATTTTTTACATTCTTGTAACACAGTTAACACGATACTAAATGTTATTATCAAATTATTACTCATTCTTAACATAGTAACATGTTTGACTAGTTTTGTAATATTTTAGATACAATCGTGTAAAAAGGAAAATTTTAACTAGCAAAATACACTTAAAGCTAATCAAATAATCTATAAAAGGGCTAGATTAAATATAGAAAAAATTATGTATACCAGGAACATTATTTTTGATTTATATAATTAAGATAGTGCAAATGATAATAATTATTGCACTTATTGAATGATGATATACAGGGTGGTCCGAACTGTATTCCGGAAACTTCGGTTGATAAAATTAAGTAAAAAAGTTCGTATAAATGTACGTCCTAAAATGCTTAGTTTCGGTGATACAGGGTGTAGAAATTTCATTTTTATATCAATTTTTTCCAAATAACTTCTAAAGTAACGTCAATATTTGGTTAAAAATTGGGGGCTCAGAGTTTTTTGGCACGACAAATTTGATTTTGATGTCAATATGACTTCTATTTGTAACAGTTATTACGATTTGCATGAGATGTTGTGTGTCTATGTGTTGATAAGTGTGTTTGGGAAAAAATGTAAATAACTCGAAAACAGTTTGTTATAGCGAAAAAGAAAAACTTCAAGAGGTAAAAATTAAAGAAAATAAAAAACTCTATTAGAATCAATAAAAAATAGTTTATTAACCTAAAGCAATGACGTACAAAAAATTTTGAAAATCGAGCAATTTTTAAAAGGAATCACCGAAATGCAAATTACTAATTTTTTAAGCATATTCACAAATAACATGGATATTTAGCATCAATTCAACTAAAATACAGTTCTTGTGACATTTCCAAGAAATATTTATTGGTGGTTTAATAATATTTCAAAATTAACAAAAATTGTCAAAGCTATCCTTTACTAAATACATTTGTACTAATAATGTGCGAAAGCAGCCTCCACCTTGTACCGGCCGGGGCTATTTGCAATTAAACCAAGGTCTTATTGTTACCATTTTGTAAACAACTTGTTTTTAAAAATACAGTGACAGTTTGAAAAATTAGGCTACAGGTTGGAAGAAAAAAATAAAATGTAATGTAAACTAGCGACTTTCAAAACGTTGCAAAAAGATCCTCATCTGCGACAAATTACATCCGTTTTTTTTAGATCCTGCAGCACAAAAGTCTGAGCTAGTTGAAGCTGGAAATACATGCTTATTTTCATTATATGGTCGACATAGGCTAGCAAAAAGATTTAGATCAGTTGAGGTATTTTATTATCTACCTTACCTCCAACAACTAACGCAGCTGAAAATCATTATTATAGGACCTATTTATAAATGCAGTATTGGCTAAATAACGGAGAAGAGGCAACATAATGTGGATGGAGTAAAAAAACGGATACCTTTAACAGCAATGTCAAACGCAGTGGCACCAGAATTTGTATTTAAAATGATTTACTGTAATTGCAAATCTGGATGTAATAAACTATGTACCATTGCGATCAAAAAAAGTAGTACAAGAATTAGTAGTCCCAGATGGAACTCCTGGTCTATAAGGATATTTGAATTATATTGAATTTTTTTTTGGATTTAGCCAACAACACTGTTTTTTTTTGTTTATCCCTAATGCATATGCAATGTCCCTTATGGGAACCCCATCCCTTAATCGCGTAATTATAATCGATTTTTGCTCTGAAGTTAAAGGCATTTTTAAAAATTAGGTGACACTGATACAAGAATATAGACCAGCAGATTAAATCATATTTTGTTGTACTATTTTTTTTAATCGCAATGGTACATGTTTAAAATCCAATATGCCATGTTCATGTTGTGTAGTAACTGTAATGGTATTTTTTATGAGAACAAACAAATATCGGTCGATGAAGAACAAATCGAATAAAATTGTAAAATTAAATTTCATTTTTTCTAGAGATGACAGTTTGAAAAGTTAGGTTACAAGTTGGGAACACATTTTTATTAAAATGGTCATAATTTGAATTATTGTTATTCGATTTATAGGGGTATGTTTATAATGTATTTATCATAATGAAAAAGTGTTAAGACCTTAGGTTAAGATCGTAGATGATATTTATGTCAAAAAAGACATCTGCAAGTAGTTTATTACATTTTATTTTTTTCTTCCAACCTATAGCCGAATTTTTCAAACTGTCACTGTATTTTTAAAAACAAGTTGTTTACAAAATGGTAACAAAAAGACCTTGGTTCAAGTGCAAATAGCCCCGACCGGAACAAGGTGGAGGCTGCTTTCGCACATTATTAGTACACATGTATTTAGTAAAGGATAGCTTTGACAATTTTTGTTAATTTTGAAATATTATTAAACCACCAATAAATATTTCTTGAAAATGTCACAAGAACTGAATTGATGCTAAATATCCATGTTATTTGTGAATAAGCCTAAAAAATAGTAATTTGCATTTCGGTGATCCCTTTTAAAAATTGCTCGGTTTTCAAAAAAATTTTGTACGTCACTGCGTTAGGAAAATAAACTATTCTTTATTGATTCTGATAGAGTTTTTTATTCTCTTTAATTTTCACCTCTCGAAGTTTTTCGCTATAATGGACCGTTTTCGAGTTATTTACATTTTTTCCCAAAAAGTACCAAAATTCAAGATGGCGGCCGTTTTTTTTATGACGCACACATCGGACAAATGGGGACTTTTAGTATGTTAATAAGGGTTATCAAGGCTAACTATTTTCAATGGTCGCAGCTTTCTAAAAATTTTTGCAAATTCAAAATTATTTGCACTGGCCTATAAGGTCTATCTTTACAATTTTTCTGTTTAATTCTAAGTTCTTCAGTTTATTTGCTTTGTCCTTCCATAAGTTTGGGAATTTAAAAATATTCACGTTTGAAAGATGTTTGTTTTATTACTTTCTGCTAAAAAGACCCTCTCCCGAAACTAACAACCGAAAACATCGATTTAAAGGTAAAGGACATAGGAAATAATCTGTTAATAGTATAAATAACAGTATAAAGGAAATAATCTGTTACAATTGGGACACCCTGTATATTTTGTCATTATAAAATGCATGATTTCTTTTGATTCTTTAGAAATAATTGACATTCAACACGCGTAATCCACGGTATGCGGTAACGTTACCGAATTGTTCGTCAAACAAATCCCATTTTATCAACCCACCGTTAATTAATATTTCTAGATAAGATAAGACAGTAGGATAAAGATAAAAAATACTTTATGTTATTGCAAATACTAACGCTTAATATAGTGTATTGTGTTTAAAATTCCATAAAAATTAATATAATGAACAGAGATAACAGTATCTTCGCAGATTCTAAACCTAAAACTTCTAAATCGCACAAAGTAACAAAGTTTCCAATCTGTTTGAAATCAAACGACCAAAAAGCACAGAAGCGTGCACAGAACAAATTCGGTACAATCCGATGCAGCATCGGTAAGATCGCTTGAATTGCCTGAGTATTCCAGTAAAAAATTCACGTCACAAGCATAAAGTTAGAAAAGGAAGCACGCGCTCTGAAGATCTGGATGTGCTGGAAGATATAAAAAGAAGTCGTTCAGTTGGTGAGCAGTTGCACCACGTTATGGAAGAAAAAACATGTAACGATGATTATAAACTTAACATCAACAGTTTTAAAAATTTGACAGAGGATGTAGAGGACGATAGTGTTGAATATATTTTTTGTGAAACACCTACCAACGATAAAGATGATTTTTTCAAGCTGGACTTGACAGAATCGACAGTAGACTTTGGTGGTTTAAAATTATGAATATATCTAATGGTGAAGACTGTGCTTTTGAATATAGTTCCTTTAAACAAGATTATGGGGAATATTCCTCCGTAAACAGTGGTGAGTTCGGCTTTGGTTAAATAAAACTCTAAAAAAATTAAGTTATTACTACTTGTTATCAAGGTTATAATTGGGTGTAGTTATCTCAATAATAATTGTCAAATTAGATAACACAGATTTGTAACAAAATGTTTAAATATTAAACTTATATTACAGTTAAAAATTGGCTAGGGCTATCTATTCTTTATTATACAGAATTTTAATGATTCTTGATTGAATATTTTACTATTTTGGATATTTCTTAAAAATTATGAGAAAAATGATAAAACTATAAGAAAAAAGGAGCCATAATCCGAAACTGATAAGATTATTTTCGTACACACTGAAAAATATTGGCGTAATAGTTATTTATGGACTCAAAATTGGCATTATTGTACTAATAATACTAACAATATCTTATTCATATTTGTTGTTTGTTCTTTTAAATTACCTTAAATATTCAATTAGTTCATAATTTGATTTCATACCGGCAAAAACCAATTTAATAGTACAATAAATATAATAAAGACATTAATAGGTACATTGTTTGAAAGTGAATTATAAAACTAAATATCTTTTTGGGGCTAATATTGTCTTTAGTTTTGAATTTTTTACAACCTTGTTATGTTATCACACCGTTATCAATTGTGAACTGATCTAAATGCAAAAACACAAGCAAAGAGGCGAAACAATGAAGTCAGGCATTGCTGACCATGTGTAGTCCAAGCAGCAAGACATACAGTGGTTAAAAGCTCAGGTTATCTACAAAAACTTCATTAAAAAAATGCTTAATTTAAAAAAATCCGTTATTATATTATTATAACAATCAAGTATACAGATTTCTACAAAATGTCAACTTTATCAAATGTACCAATCTTGGCATCACAGGTATTGATTTGGATTAGTCAATACTTCTTGATAACGGTCAGTTATAAATGTAACAAAACATAAGCGTAAGATTTCAGAATTAAATTTATTTATTCCTCTATTTTATTTTCTAGATAGTAAAGACTGTGATAATTTTAATACTTTCGACGACAGCGATAGTGAATTAGGACAATATACCGTACCATTTTGGTTGATGAAAAAGCTTTATCCATAAAAACACGAACGATAACCTGGACGACGAGGTATCCCCTCAAATTTCAGAAAAAAGTCTTACTATAAAACGATTTGATACTATCTTCAAAGAGACTGAACCTAAACAAGATGAGACAGAAGAAGACAGTGCCAGTATTTCTGAAGATTCATCAACCGGTACACTTATGGAGAAAAAACATCGTTCTATCAACACACATCATAAAAGGCCACCTCAAATTTCAGAAGAAAGTCTTACTATAGAACGATTTGATACTATCTTCAAAGAGACTGAACCTAAACAAGATGAAATAGAAGAAGACAGTGCCAGTATTTCTGAAGATTCATCAACCGGTACACTTATGGAGAAAAAACATCGTTCTATCAACACATATTACAAAAAGTCACCTCAAATTTCAAAAGAAAGTTTTACTATAGAACGATTTGATACTATCTTCAAAGAGACTGAACCCGAACAAGATGAACAAGAAGAAGATAGTGCCAGTATTTCTGAAGATTCGTCAACCAGTACACTTACCGCAAAAAAGCATCGCTTTATTAAAAATTCAGACGGTACTAGCAGTCGCAGGAGGATGGCACGCAGAAGAACAGGTATTCTTATGAAGCGAAATACTGTCAAAGAATTGGCGCATGTTTTTGAAAATTTCGAGGATGCAAGTAAAAATGGTGAGACTGAGAGTTATCGCAAAAGCTTTTTCGAGGAAATGGAAAAGAAAAATGAACAAATGTTGCTGGATGGGTTTGATGATGACGTTTATTTATCTATAAAGAAACTTCATTTAGATGATGATGGGAATAAAGAGAAATTGAAAGTTTCTGTAGATCCTGACGAGCATGTGGTAAAAAGACAAGGTATCATAATAAGCTTCTAAAGTTTCTAAAGTTTCTAAAGCTTCTAAAGTTTCTAAAGTTTCAAAAAGTTTCTAAAGTTTCTAAAGTTTCCCAAAGTTTCTGAGTTTCTAAAGTTTCTAAAGTTTCTAAAGTTTCTAAAGTTTCTAAAGTTTCTAAAGCCTCTAAAGTTTCTAAAGTTTCCCCAAAGTTTCTAAAGTTTCTAAAGTTTCTAAAGTTTCTAAAGTTTCTAAAGTTTCTAAAGTTTCTAAAGTTTCTAAAGTTTCTAAAGTTTCTAAAGCTCCCCAAAGCTTTGCCCAAAGTTCCCAAAGCCTCCAAGTTTCTAAAGTTCCCAAAGCTCCCCAAAGCTCCAAAGTTTCCCAAAGTTTCTAAAGCCCCAAAGCCCCCAAAGTTCCTAAAGCCCCCAAAAGCCCCCTAGAGCCCCCAAAGCCCCAAAGTTTCCAAAGCCTCCAAAGCTCCCAAAGCCCCAAAGCCCCAAAGCTCCAAAGTTTCCAAAGCCTCCAAAGCTCTAAAGTCCCTTAAAGCCCCTAAAACTCCTCAAAAGTTTTAAAGCCCCAAAGCCCTAAAGCTCCCAAAACCCTTAAAGCCTTTAAAGCCTCTTTCTAAAAGCTCTAAAGCTTTCTAAAGCTTCCTAAAATCTTTAAAGCCTCCAGCTCTGAAGTCTTCCTGAAGTTTCTGAAGTTTCTGAAGTTTCTGAAGTTTCTGAAGTTTCTGAAGTTTCTGAAGCTTCAAAGTTTCTATACAGAACATTGATAATTCTAGACGTAGACCCTTTAACTCTACAAGATGTTGACGACTTCTTCGGAAAAAATGTGTTTCAACGAAAATATCGAAGACGGAGTGGATTTTGTAGAAGCCTACAATCAAGATGGGATGGAACTAGTAATATGCACTTACCAACTTGATCGACATAGCATAGACTTGAATCGATTAAATAGTTTGATGATGAGTTCAGAAATTGCATCGCCATTAGTAGAATTTAATGAACAACACCTATTTTTAAGTGACGACTGGCAAAAATTAATGTCATCTGAAAATTATTTTAGTAACGGTGAAGATTCGAAAAGGAATACTCTGTATTCTACAACTTCTGGTGATAGTTTTGAAGAAGAAGGTATGTTAATTAAAAGTTAGTACTTATTTCAACAATTTTTCTTAAACATTTTCATTTTTAGTTCCTATCATTGACGAACGCCGCACCAGCAAACGGCGTGAAACAATAACCGATGGATATGGAGAAGTTAGAATAGAAAGAATCAAATATGTTAACGATGATATTAAGGAGAACGACACTAACGATGATCCTCCAGATAATGAAAATGTAGATAGTAAGTCTGAGTATAATGAGGAGTTTGAAGAGATTGAATTTAACTGTGAACAACTGGAGCACGAAGTAACTATTGGAGCAGCTTTGACTAAAAAATCTCCGTAAGTTATATTATAATTGTTGATTATAAATATTGACATTTACTTTATATTCTATTAGTAACGTAACTGTTTTGTAGGATTATGTATATATTAGAAGAACTTGTCCTGACAGAAAAAAAGTATGTTAGAGACTTGGGAAGAGTTATTCGTGTAAGTAGAAAACAGAAAAAATAATGTTTAATAAAAACTAGGTTTTATACAACATTAAGATTATTGTTATTTCTTTTGTATTTCTTTTTTAGGACTACAAACCTGTTCCCTTCAAAAAGCCACCCGGATTTGTGCAGAACTATATTTGGCAACCTGCAACACATCTACGACAGACAAAACCAATTTTGTCATGCTCTAGCAAACTGTCGACTAGATCAGAACCTTATTGCCCGTGTCTTTATTGATTATGTAATATCATAGAGTTACCATTGTTATAACTGTTTCCAATGACTTTAATTTTAGGAAACTTTGTTTGATTTGTATCCAAGATATTTCAAAGGCACTCCAAGAAGTAACGCTGCTGTTAAACGTATTCATGAGGACCTTAAAGTAAGTTTTTTTATTAGAATAATCATAAAACTAGTAAATTCTTGAATATGAAATAATTGTTATTTTTTTATAGAAAAGACAGGAAGAATTACAAAATAAGTTGGGGCTTGCTGCATATATCCTCACACCGGTACAAAGATTAGGAAAGTACAAACTATTACTAGAAAACATTATTAAGGAACTAAAGAAAAATAATGAGACTGTAGGATCTGTGGAAATGGCTTTGGATATAATTAAAAAATACATGCGCAAAGGCAACGATGCTGTGGCAGTAGGATCCATCATGAACAGTACTATTAAAAACTATGGTTCTTTTATTATGAGAGAAAAATTCGCTTTGATGAAACCAAGAAGACTGGACGTTGTAGTGTTTTTGTTTGAACTAGTTGTGGTTATAACCGTGGAAGTACAGGTAAATAATTTAAGGGTGCAAAGTACAAACATAGTGGGGCATCTCGATGCGATGCTCGCCAAGATGCTGGCCGCGCTGCTCGCCAGGGATGCTAGCCGCGATGCATCCTACGCGCACTGTTTTAAACCGGCGAGTAAATTAGCGTAGGATGCATCGCGACTATCGTACAAACGTGAGATGCTATGTGTGGCAAGTTTCTAGTGACAGTTATAGTTGACAGTAGTATATCTAGTTGGCTATTTTCAAAATCGAAATTTGTTTAAGAACTTTATTTAAATTTATAGCAAGTACTTTAATCACTAGATGATTAAAAAAAACTTGTTTCGTCGAGCTGCTTGAATACATTTTTGCTTTTGATCAAATCGATGTGAAAAGCTATGAAGCTATAAAATGTTGTTTCGGGAGAGTTGAATATCCGGGAAAGTTGAATTATTGAATGTTATTGCACCCAACAACGACTTAATTACGCTCTCCTTTAGGTGTTAACATTTTTTCGGCAATTTTATTAACATTTGAAATTGTCACAACACAACACGCCGGCGCCGCCTAGTTCCAATTCTATTTCAATTATTTTTTACTACCCGAAACAGCGTTACATCACACAAACCTCGTACTAAGTGTTTTTTAGTCTCTGGGCACTAGCAAAAAACTAAAATACTTACATATTATGACAAAACCACAATTTCAATATTATTTTAATGCGATCAACATGACGGCGGCATGAAATAGATTTTTGTCGTTGATTTTTGCCGTTGAAGCGCTGCGGTCGGAATTTGTTGAAATCAACTGAAATGCAACAAGCCTATACTAATTAATAACTACTACTATACAGGGTGTCCCAGAAATAAGTGCAAGTATTTTAAGGGGTGGTAGATCTGGTCAAAATAAACATTTTTTCTCTTTACCGTTTTTCAAGTAAGTCCAAAATAACCGAGTTATTGTAAAGTTTCTAAAGTTTCTAAAGTTTCTAAAGTTTCTAAAGTTTCTAAAGTTTCTAAAGTTTCTAAAGTTTCTAAAGTTTCTAAAGTTTCTAAAGTTTCTAAAGTTTCTAAAGAGAACATTGATAATTCTAGACGTAGACCCTTTAACTCTACAAGATGTTGACGACTTCTTCGGAAAAATGTGTTTCAACGAAAATATCGAAGACGGAGTAGATTTTGTAGAAGCCTACAATCAAGATGGGATGGAACTAGTAATATGCACTTACCAACTTGATCGACATAGCATAGACTTGAATCGATTAAATAGTTTGATGATGAGTTCAGAAATTGCATCGCCACTAGTAGAATTTAATGAACAACACCTATTTTTAAGTGACGACTGGCAAAAATTAATGTCAACTGAAAATTATTTTAGTAACGGTGACGATTCGAAACGGAATACTCTGTATTCTATAACTTCTGGTGATAGTTTTGAAGAAGAAGGTATGTTAATTAAAAGTTAGTTCTTATTTCAACAATTTTTCTTAAATATTTTCATTTTTAGTTCCTATCATTGACGAACGCCGCACCAGCAAACGGCGTGAAACAATAACCGATGAATATGGAGAAGTTTCTAAAGTTTCTAAAGTTTCTAAAGTTTCTAAAGTTTCTAAAGTTTCTAAAGTTTCTAAAGTTTCTAAAGTTTCTAAAGTTTCTAAAGTTTCTAAAGTTTCTAAAGTTTCTAAAGTTTCTAAAGTTTCTAAAGTTTCTAAAGCGGTGACGATTCTACCCAATCACTTGTATTCTATAACTTCTGGTGATAGTTTTGAAGAAGAAGGCATGTTAATTAAAAGTTAATTCTTATTTCAACAATTTTCTTAAATATTTTCTAAAGTTTCTAAAGTTTCTAAAGTTTCTAAAGTTTCTAAAGTTTCTAAAGTTTCTGAAGTTTCTAAAGTTTCTAAAGTTTCTAAAGTTTCTAAAGTTTCTAAAGTTTCTAAAGCTCTAAAGTTTCTAAAGTTTCTAAAGTTTCTAAAGTTTCTAAAGTTTCTAAAGTTTCTAAAGTTTCTAAAGTTTCTAAAGTTTCTAAAGTTTCTAAAGTTTCTAAAGTTTCTAAAGTTTCTAAAGTTTCTAAATCGTAAGTAGATCTGGTCAAAATAAACATTTTTTCTCTTTACCGTTTTTCAAGTAAGTCCAAAATAACCGAGTTATTGTACTTGAAAATTTAAACAAAAATGCTTTTTTTGCTTAAATTTGGTAACCACTGGATCTTTTCTTGATTTTCTTTCACGTAAATTTAATCTACTACCTATGTTGCCATATTATCAAGAAATTATGTTTTTTTTAACTTAAAACTAAAAAAAATTCCAATTTTTTTTTCAAAAAATCCAAATTTTATTTTTTTTGCAAAAAAACCTTATAGGCGTGTTTCTGAGGCCGAAACATACTACCAGTTAAAATACTTGCACTTATTTATGGGACACCCTGTGTAAACTGGTGCTTGATAAAACGGCGATGCTAAATGCTTCAGTATGTCATATGTCTACGCAGCTATTCGCCGTTTTAAAACAGTGCGCGTTGGATGCATCGTGGCTATAGCATCCTGGCGAGCAGCGCATCGAGATCGAGATCGAGATCGAGATGCTCCACTAGGTTTGTGCCCTAAGGTTTCTTACGCATAGTTGTGTAACTTAGCTTTATAAACTTTATCAACCTGGGCACCTAAAATAGGTGCCCGGTGGCGTAGAGGTACAGACCCTCGTCCACCAATCTCAAGGTAGTGGGTTCGAATCCTACACCCGGTATTTCATCGGTCGACTATTTTTATTAAAATAAAAATAGTTTGGGTACCTAGGTCGACTCAGCTTTAAATGAGTACTTGGAATTCACAATCCTGAGGTAATAATAGGCGATTGAAGCGTAGTGCTAGCCACATTACCTTCCTTGTATACCGAACGGCTCTAGTATGGCAAGCTGTACCTTGCTACTCCCAAGGCGTTACATGCTATATACGGGAGCTATTATATTATTATAAACTTTATAAGTTTTCTAATTTACCTAAATTTGACTTGTATGAACTATCATCTAACTTTATAAACGTTCACATTTTAGAACGACAAGGAACAATTCATGTTTTACAAATGTATATACACCAACGACCTTAGAATTGCGACTTTTAACAACAATACCATTCATCTAACGGATTTCGCTAAAGAGAAGAAAACCCTGAGGTTGAAATACACTTATGTACTGGACGCCAGACTACCAAAAATTAAGGATACTTGGAAACACGAGATAGAGAAGATTTTGTGGAATCAGCTCAACAACATAAAAGGTACTTATAAACTATATTCGTATCTCTCACCCTGTATATTTGTACGGGTTGGTGTAAAGTATATTAGTAGAGATAATTAGGTTTTTGGAAAAGATATTTAATTCAGGCAATATAATTTATACAATAAAATAATTGAGAATAATAAAAGATCTTTCATAACTATGAGGGTTAAATATCACTTTAGATTTTGTGTGAATGTGTAATATTAGGAGATATTTAAACATAAAAAGAGCCCTTATAACATACAATTGAGAAAAAAAAAACGTCGTCAAAGACGGCTGAGGATTGACAATGAATCATAATTTTGGCGAAATCAAGACCCATAATGTTATTTAATTGAATCTAGCATCTTTTGTATTTTTTTATAATTAGTGTTAAAGTTGTTAAAGTTTTTTTATAAGTAGTTATT